>NC_135485.1:79310409-79910409 GCF_052094955.1 Ictidomys tridecemlineatus | reverse complement strand
GGGGCCCATCCTCCTGGCCTCTAACTCTCCCAGGAGTGGCCCACTTCTCATAGGCACCGCTGGACGCCCACCTGATTCAAGAGGAGGAGGACGCTGAGATGGGCCTCCCTGGTTCATGCATTTGGGGTGTAGGGGTCCCCGGCACTGTGCACACTTTCACACTAGACGACCCTGAGCCTGAGGTTTCCTCCAGGGGCCACGAGCAAGGAGGCCAGCTGCGTCTGCAGGGAGGGGGCCGGGCCACATGGGGGCAGCTGGCAGAGGAGGGTGAGCTGCCTTCCCACGCTCCTCGGGCGCCTGCAGCACCTCCTGTGGTGAGATCTGCACAGGGGACTGCCCGCTGTGGGTCCCTGTAGAGAGGAGCGGAGCCCCAAAGCACCCCCCTGCCTCCTGTCCTGGTCAGAGCCCACACGCAAGGGCAGGGAACGCCAGGACCGGCCTCGTGCTGTGGGAGGGCGGCTCGCCCTCGCTGGACGGAGGGCAGGTTGTGAGGTCAGGACATCCAGCCCAGTGACCAGGAGGATGGACACCATCGCTGGCCAGCAGGAGGGCTCCAGCCCCTGGCTCCGCTTGCGCTAGGAGAACGTCTGCCCACACAGCACTAGTCTCTCCTGCTGCAGGCCCTGGCCCCCTCCCAGTGGGCCTGATGACAGCAGGGTCTTCACCAACGACGCAGGGGCTTTCGAATGTGGTTTTGTGATATCAGTTCGGGCTATAAAATATGATAGTGTCAAATAAAAATAGAGCAGCCCAACCCACTGGAGCATACAAGGTCGCCTGCGTATTCTGGAATTTGAAGAATAACAGGGATGTTTTCAAATCAAATTCCAAGAACTGCGTCCCACGTCGTTGCAATATCACCATAAATCTTGGTTCAAAGGGAGGGCAGTCCCACCAGGACCTAAATTTGGAATCTGGAACCAATTTACTCTGTAATTTAAGTTCAAGGCTTCCTGTGGCCTCCGCCTCTGGTCCTTGGAGGCCGGGGTGCTAACCCTGTGGTTGGCGTGGCATGCTCAGCCTGTAGCAGGTGACCTTGACGTCCCTAGTCCCAGGGTGATACTCACCACGTGCGCCGAGATGGCAGGAAGTCGGGGGCCTCCTCCAGGGAGTGGGGAGCCCTATCTGGCAGTGGCAGCTGCAGGCCCCCCGGGTTAACACAGCCCAAGCAACGACATCCGTGCCCAGAGAGCTGGGGACCAGAGTGTCTCCCGGACGTCCAGCCTCCTCTCCTGGACCTACTGTGGCCCGCTGTTCCTTACTTCCCTCTGCAGCCACTGCTGCTGTCCCTGGCCGCTGAGGCACACGGTACTGGGCAGTCTCTGGGGCCAGGCACGACGTGGCTCCCAGAGCTTCTTAACCCCTCGGGGACGCTTCATGAACCTGAGCAAGCTCCATGTTGCAGCAGGGAGCAGAGGCCCAGAGAAGACCCAGGCAAGGGGCCTGGTCGGTGGGTGCTGGGGACACGTGGCCAACTCCTCAGGCCTGGCCCTGGACACAGGTGCCGCAGCTTCTCCAGCACACAACACGGGGGATGTTCATGCCGGGGGCACATGTTGGGCGTCTGTCGTGTGACAGGCCTGCTTCTCGGGCCGGGGTGGCAGCGGGGATCACTCATGCCAACTCTCTGGCCCCTGTGGCCTGGGCCCAGGTGGAACTGCCCTTCTTTTGACCAAGGTTCATGGGCACATTCGCGTGACGTGGGACATAGTTTTTGAAGTTCGATTTGGACACTTGGCCTATTATTCCCAGTCTGAGATGCACAGGTGAGCGCTATGGGCAGTGCGTTGGGCTTCTCTGCTTTTACTTTCTCCCACTTTATTTTACTAAATGCCACCCATGGAGGATGTGTGTCCTCAGGGGTCCCAAGCATGCTGCAGGGTCTATGCAAGGGCAAAGTTGCCTGGGCCCTGCTGTTCCTGGGTGAGCGGGGACCCTGCCCCTGCCAGGAGGTGCCCCCGGAGCTGACATCAACACATGGACTGGTGCTGAGTTCGGGCTCCGGGATTCGGAGGTCATGAAACCTTGGCTCCTCCAAATGCCAGGACAGGTCTGCTAGGTTCTCCTAGGTTCTCCTCCCTGCCCAGTCTGGGCACACGGAGGAGCCCAGGCACAGGGGCCAGCCCCAGAGAGCAGGGCGTGCAGATGGCCAGGGAGGGACATGTGCTCCGGACTCCCATGGCCACAGTTTCCACTAGAGGGCTCAGGCAGTGCCCAGTGCTGGCAGGAGGGCCGGGTCCCCTGGCCAGCCCAGCTCGACTGAGCCAGGGTCCTGGCCCAGAGCCTCCTCGGGGCCCGCAGAGCCTAAGCCTATTTCCAAAGGGCCAGGCCACCTTAGAGGCTCTCCTTCTGTGGCCCCAGCTCATCATTTGGGCTCCTTTCCACCCCCTTCAGACGTTGGAGGCTGCGTGTGATCTCTGGAGCTGCCTGGAGGCTGTGCAGCACTGTCCCTGGGAGGGTGGCCGTGTGCGGGGGCGGGCGGGGCTGAGGGGATAATCCACTGGGAATTAGTTCTTGGAAGCAGGTGTCCCTCTGCTTCCTGGCAGTGCGGGGTTCCAGGAAGTGGGGAAGCCGGGCTGCTGAAGGGCCACCAATGGCCCCCGGAGTAGCTGTCCCCTCCGCTCTCTGCTTTTAGGAGAAAGGCTCAGACTCCTTAGCCGTGGTTCTTCCAGGACAGCGGAGCTGGCGAGGAGAGGCCAGGCTCTGCAGGGTTCTAGAATCAGGTGGAGGTGGACGTGTGGGCGAGGGGGCAGGAAGCGGGAATCCAGCAGAGGCGGTCGGTCCACCCACAGGGCCTGAACCCTCTCAGCCCCTCAGCAGACCTTCACTGAGCCTCGGCCACAGGCCATGTGCAGGCTCTGCCCTGGGAGGACAGTGGGACCCTGCCCAGGGAGCTCACGTTCTAGGGACAGGAAGTAGAACCCAGGTCCACACAGAGCAAGTCAGATGGAAAAGCACCAGTGGAAAAGTGACCCGGGAGAGATGGACAGACTGGAGGGAGGACGGGCCGGGAGCCCCCTTTCCACAAGGAGGGGAGGAGAAGCTGCCGAGGACAATAGAGCTCTCTGGGTGAGAGGGCACTGGGCACAGGAATCAGCCGGTGCAAAGGCCCTGCGGTGAGAGACTGAGTGCTCAAGGAACACCCAGAGGCCGGGGCAAAGGGAGAAGTGGAGCTTGGTTGCAGAGCTGGCCCTGCTGGGGCCATGGTGAGATTGGCAGGTGACAGCCCCGAGCTGTCATGAAGACCAGCTGGCTGGGGCAGCTTCCACGGCCCAGTGGACTGAGTAGGGGGAGCGGCTTGCAGGGAGCAGCCCCGGCCAGCGGAGGTCACCAGGCTCAGAACTCAGCAGTCCACGCAGGGCCCGTGGCGTCACGGTGTTGCAGATGGACACAAGCCCAACTCAAAACCAGAGAGCTTTCCATGGTGAGGCTGACTTACGGGAGCCCGAGGATTCCCGCTGAGCCACTTGGTGCCCACGGCGGCAGGGCCACTGAGCTGGGTCAGCCAGGACGCAGGAGTGTTCCGAGGGCTGCAGCCCAGGACAGCTCCCCCAGCACCTGGGAGCCAGGCCAGGCATGCAGAGAGGCCAGCGGGGCCCCCGCCTGGCTCCCACATGACTCTGCTGAGGCCAGGCACCTGCCGCACCCCGCTCTGTCCTAGATGACCCTCTGGTGTCCTTCTGGGGCCACACTGGCAAGCTTTGGGGCTTAAAGGGAAAAGCGTCTGTCCTCGTCCCAGGGCCCTCCTTGGTCTGCAGCTTGGTTCTGACCCACTAGGCCCAGTCTGGGTTTGATAGTGATGCTCTTCTGGGCTCAGCTACACTGCCGAGGGCAGGGATGAAGGTGACCCCAGCTTGATGTGGCATTGGGACATTTCTGAAAAACAGCGCCAAACTCAGTCTGAAGCCACCCCATTTCCACTCTTCCCATCTGGCGGGGCCACGCGGCCAGTCAAGGGGTCTCTGTTGGTCCCTGGAGGATGAGGAAGGAGGAAAGGAAAGGCCATGGTTGGTCACCTCCTTTACAGCTGCAGGGCCAGGAGCTGCCCCTGACTGGCGTCACCTGGTGGGCATGGATGGTGGCCTGTGGCAGGTTTGGGGCCTGAGTTGGTGGCCCGCACACCTGTCCTTCCTCCCCAGTGCTGGCTCCTCCGCAGGGCGACGTGGACCCTTCTCTCCTGGGTGGACCCCGAGCTGGCCTGAGAGACGTGCAGAGGTCGAGATCACCCTGGAACCTCGAGCACTCACACAGCAGTCCAGGCAGGTCGGTGTGGCACAAAGTGGCTGGAGTGTCCTCGGGGTTCTGGACGCAGGGACCAGGGACCCTGGAGGCCTGGAGAGCATCTCCCGCCACTCTGCCCCGCAGGATGGGAGCTGCTGGAGCGAGCAGTGTGGGGGCTGCAGCCAGGGCATCCCTGATGGGCCTTGGGCCGCCATGGACGGTGGGCGGGGCTGCTCTCTGCCCCCCCACTCACTTGGAGTGGCCTGCGTCTCTGTGTCTCTGCGTCTCTGTGTCTCTGTGTTCCTACATCTCTAAGTCTTTGTGTCTCTAAGTCTCTGTGTCTCTGCATCCCTGTGTCTCTAAATCTCTGTGTCTCTGCATCTCTAAGTCTCTGTGTCTCTACATCTCTAAGTCACTGTGTCTCTGTGTCTCTGCATCTCTAAGTCTCTGTGTCTCTACATCTCTAAGTCACTGTGTCTCTGTGTCTCTGCATCTCTGCATCTCTAAGTCTCTGTGTCTCTGCGTCTCTAAGTCTCTGTGTCTCTGTGCCTCTGCATCTCTGTGTCTGCATCTGTCTCTACATCTCTAAGTCTCTACGTCTCTGTGTCTCTGTTTCTAAGTCTCTAAGTCTCTGTGTCTCTGCGTCCCTGTGTCTCTGCATCTCTGTGTCTCTGCCCCTACTTCAGAGGCCTGAGTGCCATTCACGGTCTTGCCTTACTTCCCTGCCAATTTTGTGCCTGCTCCCCTGGGGTCCCCTTCACCTCCTTCCTTGGGGCACCAGGGCTCCTCCTCCTGCCCTGGCCCTGCCACACGTCCCCCCCCATGCTCACCCTGACCTCCGGTGGGGCGTCCTCAGCGCCCCCTGAGGGCTGCTGGCCCTGCCCTCTTAGCCTGTATCCTGTCTCGGTGGCCTCGCCATAGTGCAAGGTATTTCTACTTTCTTTGCAAACCGTGTTCTACTGGAGCAGGGGACATGCTTGTCCCCACAGGCGGATTCCTTTGTCATGCACCTCCATTACCCTGCCTCCTGGGAGACTCCCAGACTCCTGCTGGCCTTGTTGAAGAGCTGGGCTTCCTGGAGAGTGACCCCTTGAGGAGCAGGTAGAGGGGAAAGGCTGGGGGACAGAAGCCCTCTCCTGCCCCAGGGTGGGGAGGGAGCGGGAAGTGGGCTGTGGTTAGGTGACTGGCCCCGGGGCAGCAGCCCCCGGGCCATCAGTGGACCCTTCACTTTCTAACTTTAGAAACCTCTCCTGGTAGTTATGCCCTAATGGACAGTTTGTCTCAGGTTTTCCCCAGAAGAAGAAGCTCTTGTTGAATGTCTTTAAGCTACTCACAGACAGCAACCCTCACCATGGCCCGGCCACTCAGCCCAGCCTGCTCGCCACTGTCTCTGCCCGTGTCCCCTGCGCCCCAGGCCTCCTGGGGCTCCCCAGGGCTGTGGGGGAAGGAGAAGCCCATGGTCTGGAGGCACAGGTGTCGCGGGCCGTGGTGGGGCGCGGGCCGTGGTGGGGCGTGGGCCGTGGTGGGGCGCTGCCCAGGGGGCCTCCGATGCCCAAGGAGGAGGCACCTCTGGGGGCCGGAGACCAGGCACTCTGTGCAGACCCTGACCCTTCAGGGGTCACTGAGGATCCTAAAGTGGAGGTGCAGGGCTGATCTGCACCCCCATGATGTCATCCTTCCACCCACCGAGGCTCCCAAGGGGAGGAGGTGACGTCCTCCCTCCCAGGGTTCCCTGAAAGCCCTGGAGCACGCCCTTCCTCCCCTGCCAGGAACCAGGCGTCTGCAGCTGACATTTCTTCAAAGGTGATAAATCGCGTTTCCAACTCGTTTCCATCATCCACCTTCACGCTGATCTCCAAAGTCGCGTTCGGAAGGCTGGGGAGGGTGCAGGGTCCAGGGGAGGCATGTGTCAGCCCAGATGGGAGGATTGGTGAGAGCAAAATATTTACTGTCTGTACCTGGCTTGTGTTTCCTGTTTCCCTTCAAAACGAGAGGTCAGAGCCCCCGTGAGAGAACAGATTGTTGACTTCCAAGTCGGCAAACACCCGGAATGCTTCCCGTTATGGCCCCTGTTCCATTCTCTTTTGTTCTGCCCAGGCGCAGGAAGCCCGCTGTGTTCCAGAAACAGGATTTCAAATTAGATTATTGGAATGGACTCGGCAGAGACGCGGGGCCTGTGTCCCCCGAGCCCTGAGCAAGGAGAGATCTCCAGAGGATAGCTGCTGTCTCCCTACGAGCCACGGGGCCCACACTGGAGACAGGGGTGCAGGTGGGCCGTGTCTCCTAGGGAAGCCCCTGGGGACTAGATGCCTCGCACCCAGGCCACCCGCTGTAGGCCCAGCGGAGCCTGTGCTGGTAGGAAGGAGCTTCCAGGTTATCTTGTGGGGATGCAGAGGGTTTCTCCCCAATTCCTGGAAATGGCTCACGAGTGGCAGCCACATATCTGCACAGAGGCCCCAACAGCGGGTGAGGAACTTGCCAGGACGCCTCAGAGGTGTTGACGGTTAGGATTCCCCAGGCAGACTGGCTCATACCATGTGTCAGCTTGGCTGGGCCACAGCGCTCAGACACAGTGGAACCTTATTCTGCAGGTTCCTGTGAGGCCGCGTTTGGATATAAACATTAACATAGGCGAACCTGAGTGAGGCAGGAGGCCTTCCGTAATGTGGGTGGGCCTCATCCCATCAGCTGAAGGCCTAATGGGATTACTTTTACTACGGAGTAGGATGTAAAAGCTATGCAAATAGTCCCTATGTATCATTCAGAGAAAACGATAAGAGAAAATCGTTTGCACATGTTCAGTACAAATATAACTTTCCTTCCAGTATGTTCAGTCTGAGGTTGGTGGAGCCCATGGATGGGGACTCTGCAGATAGGAAGGACTGGCTGTGTTTGGCTTAGTGATCTCAAAACAGAGTAAAAATTGGAAGAAGAGTAAGCCCCATTGATAATCACCAATTAAGGACGGAGATTCTGCCTGGGGAGGAGGTGCTCGTCCGAGCGGAGGAGAACGGTGTCAGACAGGCTGGTTACTTTTCCCATGTGGCTGTTGTTCCAGAGACTGTGCAGTGCCAGGTCAAGCATTAGAAATCGCTCTGATTATTTGCTGAGTTGGTTGAATAGGACCTGGACCCAACAGTCCATCAGAGGCCCGCTAATGAAGCCGGGATGCCGGCCGCCTTCCAATGGCTGCAGAGGAAAGAGGCCCGGAGAACGACCTCTGCGCACGGCACACTCATCACGCGCCCGGCCTGCCCAAGCGGTGTTGCACAGGAGAGGCAGAGGGCTCACACAGCACGCATCCGGAGGTGTGCTAAGCAGGTGGCCTGACCCTAACAGCACAGCCCTGGCAGCTGCCTGGGGCCCAGGGACAGAGGTCACTGCCTCCCGGGATGAGGGTCTGTCCCACGAGGCAATGTGGGAGCTCTGTGTGAGGCGCAGGGGAGGTCACTGTTGTTGGAAACCTAGAAGCAGAACGGTCAGCAGCTCTTAAGGTCCTGCGGGACTGGTGTGGCCCTGGGCAAGGGAGCCTGACCTACGCCTTAACCCTGAGACCCCAGCCCCTCTCCAGATCCCAGACCTGGGAGCCTCGCGGACCAGGGGTCTCTGAATTGGGAGCTGGGCACACCCACTTGAGGACGGATAGGGAATGAGCTCACGAGGAAAAGACTCTGAACTTTCATCCTAGTTTTCTCCAAAATCAACCAGCAGCCTCTGGGGGTGTTGGCTCTGCACTGCCGGGACGGGCCCTGCCCCAGCACCTCCGACTCACGGACAGGAGGACCCTGGGGATCGGGGCAGGTGACACCAGCTCCTGCTCAGGGGTGCCCAGGGAACCTCGCACTCTCTGGTCCCAAGTGCTTCTCTAATTGGAAGGGACACACCAGACAAGGGCAGACCCTCGGGCCAGCCACAGGCTGACCCTAGATGTGAGAGCGGCAGAGGTCAGACTGCATCTCTCAGTTAGAGAAGCCTTCAGGTCCCCCACTGCTGTCCACCACGTCCCACAGGCCCTCTCCGGGGCCTGGCTGGCTCCCCAGACGTCCACGTCCCGGCACCAGAGACAAATTTGTTGTGAATGATCCCTTTTGGACAGAAGAGCCTTCAGATAGAAAAGGTCGTAAACAAAATCTATGGAACAGAAAATTCTGGGGGGAAGCAAGCCCTGTTTGAAGGTACATGAGTCCAAGCAGGGCAGCAGGGACGCGGGGCCGGGGCCACACACAGAGGGGACGTAGGCAGGCTGTGCGGCTGCGCAGAGCTTCTGCAGGACCCGGGGCAGGCGGGCTCAGGAGGCCCTGGACTGAGCTGTCACAGCCAACAGGCTGGAGGCCACCGAGGACCCGGGAAAGGCTGGGGTCGAGGACTGAGCAGCTGGAGGTGGCCGTCCTGCCGAGCCTCAGAAAGGGGGACCGAGGGGAGTAGGAGCAACAGAAAGAAAGACAATGTGAACCTCGGCTTCCAGCCGCTCCCGCGCAGACGGCTCAGGCCACCCGCTCGGCTCCAGAGAGGACAGGAGCAGGTGGGGACCGGTGAGGGCTGCTGTCCAGGCAGGTACTCGGTCCCCACCAGGAGTCCAGGGATCAGAGGACCAGGGAGAAACTGAGGCAGGAGGCTACCGTGGAGAGGCGACCAGAGCTCAGGACCCCCACTACAGAGAGCCCTGGGAAACACGGCTGTCCATGTCCTGTCCATGTGCTGTCCATGTCCTGTCCATGTGCTGTCCATGTCCTGCGGGCTGCCTTTTAAAAATGCCAGAAATAAGAGAAAAGCAGAGGAAGTAGGCCACCCACAGTGACCCTGAGGTGCTGGGAGTTCAGACGTCGCCTCGTGAGTAACTGATTAATACGTTCAGGAGATTTAAGAGCAAGAAACGGAGTTTTGGCAGAGAACTGGAAACTGTAGAAATTGACCAAACAAACTCTAGAACTTAAAAATAAACACCCACAAATTCAGCACTTAAAAATGACAGGAGAGCCGTGGAAAAGGGCCCAAGGGCTCCAAACAAGCACTTGGCAGACGAGGACCTTCCAATGGGCCATGAGACGCTCACCCTCATCGATCACCGCGGAAGGAAACGAGAATCACCAGCGGAGACTGACCAGAGAGGGCAAGATCAGGCCTCGAGCTGAACAGGGAGAAGCCACAGCCATGCCTGGTGGCGGGAGAGGCCACAGCCACCGTGGAGCAGTGACGACAGCCCCTGACCTTGGACAGGCACAAGCCCTGTGGCCACCGTGGGCAGGCAAACAGCTGCAGTGCGACTCACGGTGACCACCAGAGGACTGCAGAGCGCGTGCACACAGGAGGTCAGACCACGCGGCTCTATGCAGCCACGTGTGGGCGGCTGCTGGGGGCAGAGGGTGACCCTTCCCTAGGGGCAGCGCACGGGCGGGTGAGGAGCAGCTCATCCCACGTTTTCCCTGTGAACGCACAAGCAGGCCACCTGCCCACGGCTTCAGAACTCAGGACAGCGGCCGCCCTGGGCAGGAGGATGGTGGGCTGGGGCGCTGGAGGCCCTGGGATGCAAACGGATGTGCTCAGTCGCAGGAGGTCCTCAAGCTGTGTCCTTGTGGGTGACGGTGCCATGTGAACCAGCGTGAGACCATTCGCTCCAAACAGCAGAGACCTGCGTCTACAAAGGGACCTGCTATCACCTCCACCGTCCCTGTCCCCAGCTCTGCCACTTCCCACCAGGTGTGGCCCCAGTTCTGCCTGCCCCAGGGCAGCTGGAGACATCCTCCCTCAGCCTGGATGGTGTCCCGCGCTGTCTGTCCCTTGAGGATGTCACACACATCCTCAGCGATGGCCGCGTTCCTGCTGCCTGGGATTCCTCGTCACAGAGCCCTGGCCCAGGTCTGCTTGGAGACCTGCCTTGTCCTGGGGGCCAGCGTTCTCTGCAGGGTGCGTCCCTCACCTGTTCCCTTCTTCCCTGCTCTGCGGGGCCATCCCTCTCACTGCGGGCCAGGAGGGCAAGCTCCCTGGGCCCAGGTTAGCGGGGGGAGCCGAGGCTCACCAGTGCAGGCGGCGTCCGCGAGGTGGAGACGGCTGTGAAGGGGCGGCCTGTGGCCACCTCCCCTCACTCCAGGTCCACGATCAGAGAAGTGCCCACACCGTGGATACCCCCTCCCCAGGTCACCCCACATGACCCTGAAGGGGGGACAGACGTGGACTGTGGAGGAGGCTGGCTGCCCAGCATTCTGGAGAAGGCCAACCCCCGACCTTCTGAAATTCTGTGTCCTGCCATGTGCTCCACGTCACGGCATGGGACACGCTTCCAAGCAGTTTCTTAGCCACCAAATTGCCTCTCATGGAACGGCTGGCCAGGCAGACGGAGCACGGCAAACTGCAGTGAGCTGCCGTCCACCCCAGGGGCCATCTGTTAAGCCAGGAGATGGCCCAGGAGTCCACTTCTTGCCACTGAGCAGGAGCCATTCCAGAACCTTCTCTTGCTCAGGCCTTAATCCCTGCACCACACCAGCACTTGTCCAGCCTGTGCTGCACCCCAGGGTCCGTCTAGAGCTGCGGTTTCTGGAAACCCCTACTGTCCTCTGGTACTTCCCCCTCCAGGCACGCAGGAGATGCTGCCTGGACATGGATCCACCTGGGGGAGGCTGCACCTGCCCTGCCCCTCTTGGCCATCCATCCACCTGTGACCATGAAGAATCAGCTTCCTCTGGAGCTCCTGACCTGGACCCACTTAAGTCTGAGGAGATGGACAAAAATGTCCAGGGGCATCAAGAGCCACAGTGAAAACCTCAGACCACAGCCTCAGGGCTCCCCACTCCACGGGGGGTGGGGGCCATCCCCGTGGGGCCAGACGTCCAGCAGCTGTGGAGTGCTGGCAGCACCTGGTCCTCCCCTCTGGACACCAGTAATGACCCCCAACCTATGACAAGCAGAAGCCTCTCAAGACCTGCCACATGTCTCCCGAGGCCAGACAGCTCCCGCTGGGAACCACTAATGTGGATTAGGAAAGAGTCCAAGGCTGTGCGGGTTTTAAAAGAAATGGAGATGAACCAGTCAGCAGCGAGTTGATCACCAGAATCAAGTGTTTCCCCTTCAGGGCTTATTTAGATAAAAAAAAAGAAAGAAAAGAAACATTCATTTCTTCAATCAGCAAATAACTCTTGAGCTGTAAGCACCTCGCTGTCCTGGCCATGTGAGGCCCCTGCTGCCCAGTACAGTGGACCCAGATAGGGCAGGCTGGTAACTGGCAAATCGATTATGGGGATGTGAATGGGGGGCACCTCTGTCCAGGCGCAGGCTGCCCACGGGAGCACTGCCCTCCCGCCTGCCCACTTGCATTAGGGATCTGTTCCCTGAACCCTCCTCTCCCGGCTGCCCGCCCTCTCTGAACTTGCCTGAATTTCAGATTCACGGCGTGGATATAAAAGAGTCTTAGCACTTCCTGGCCCAGCGAGTCTGGGGGGCTTTGAGTCTCAGGGCCACCTGGCCCCCGCCATGGCCCCAGAACGGGAAAGGAGGACCCTGCCTCTGTGATGTGAGGACTGAGGTTCAGGTGGCCCGGAGGCAGCGTCCCGCGCCCCTGCAGCGCCCGCTCTGGCTCCGGCTTGCCTTCGAGGCTGGGTGCCCACCTTCAGAACAGCCTCAGCGGGAGTCCAAGGGCATGCACTATGGAAGAACTCGCAGGGCCAAGAGGTCATCACATCCTGTAAGGAGATCTGCTCCGGGGACAAAAGGGGTGGCTTTGTTGTATGCTAAACACCAAAGAAGGAAGAAAGTGAAGGAAGGGGCTCAGCCCAGCCCAGCAGAGGGGGTGGAAATTCTGCTCCAAGAGGAGCTGGGCTGCCCCTGGGAGGAGGTGGCTGCCTCCCAAGTCCCCTGAGCTCCGTCTCTGGGGCAGCCAGGGCAAAGTGTGGCTGGGCCTCTCCTGTCACCTCGCAGCTGGCTTGCTTCCACTGCAGGGCCCCCCTCCTGTGCCCCCCGAGCCTTCTCCAGCCCCAGGTCAGACCCGAGACCATCACACGGCAGCACCCACCAATCACTGTGGTTGGCCAAACCACGCGGAGCAGGAAGTCACGGGGTGGGGGTGTGTCCCCCCAAACCTGTCACTCCTCAGGAAGCGTCCTTGAGATGCCCTTCACCAGAAAGCATTGATATCCAATTATGAGATATTAGAAAGGGTGGCGGGAGAGAACATTCTGGAAATGTTGCCTGTCTGCCTTACCCAGTGGTCTCCTCTGAGCTCACCTCCTGTCCAGGAGGGCAGGGCCAGGCTTCCGGAGGACACAGGGGTGCAAGGGGAAGTCATGTAAGAGGGCCAGAGGGCAGGGGCACGTGGGTCTGAGCCCTGCCTGGTCCCGCTCTGTCCCTCGTGGCCAGGACCCTTCTGCTCCAGGAGGGGGGAGGAGCGAGGTGGCGGCATGGCCGCTGCTGGGCTCTGTCCTGCAGCTGGCCTCCTGCAGCTCTGCTGAGGCTTCTCTTCTCTCCACCAGGGAGACAACCTCTTTGGTCCCACTGGGGCACTGAGACACCCTGTCCAACATCAGCAGGACGTAAAGAATGCAAACTACCCACTTTTACACACGCACAATCATCAACACAGGAGCCCCAGGAAGGTCCGTGGTGGCTGAGCAGGGTGTGAGCCCCTTGGACGTCACAAACCACGCAGAGGCTCCAACGGCCCCTTCCCAAGCCCCCAGAGCAGCCTGAGGTGGGCGAGGGGAGTCTTGGGCGGGGACTTTCCACACGTGGATCTGATCGGGAGCTCAGGGATGGGGTTTAGGTGCAGCAGGCAGCAGGAGAGTGGGACGTTGGGGACGTGGCTGAAGGTGACAACCAGTAATTCACTCATTGACAGCCTCTCTCTGGGGCCAGAATTTCTTGGGACGAGTGGTAAAGTCAAGTTGGGAAGTTGGGTTGAATCCAGGGTTCTGCTCCCAGGGCTGTGTCAGGGAGCCACAGGACCCTGTTCTCGGCCCCTGCAGCAATTGTCTCCGCCAGGTGCTTTGGCTGAAGAAAGCAGGGCACAGAGACGTGAGGTGACTTGCTCTAAGCCGCACAGCTAGCAAGCATCAGAGCCAAGACTCGAACCAGGATGCTGGCTCCAGGGTTCCTACGCTGACCCCTACGTTACGCTGCAGTTTGCAAAACCAAACACAGTGTCCCTGAAAAACTGAAGCCGAGGAACTCTGCAGAGAAAGTTCACAAAGCCAGCAGTCCATTGGTGACGGTGTGGGCATTGCTCCGGGATCGGGTGGCAGGCATCTGTCCTTTCTACACCAACGTAAGACTCCCGGCCCCAAAGGTCACAGCAGAGAAAGGACACAACTGTCCTAGAGCACCCTTGTTTAAGGAAACAGCTGAGTCACAGAGGCAGAAAGCCTGCAGATTAAAGTATTTGGGGCTTTAGATAAATAAGTAATGCCTTGATTTCAAAGCCATGATTGGTACTGTAGAAAATAATCCTGTGGCCTGAAAAGACCCCTGTCCAGCCAGAGCCCAAGCCCTAGTGACTTCCTGGAGAATGTGGGAGCCCTTTCCTCACTGCCTGCCTGTTGCAGCTCCAGAGAAGAATGGCGTCATGGAGCTCTGGCCTGGCCTGTGAGACCAATCCCGGAATAGCCACCTTCTGACTGGCTCAGGCTGCAGGAGCAGTAGGAACCCAGAGAGGCAGGGAGCTGGAGGGAGCTGGGGCAGAAGGTGAGACACTGCACCCCCAGGAAGTGGGGGTGTGGTGGGGAGTAGCTGAGCTGTTCAGAGATGTAAGTCCCATTTGCAGACAGGGGAGGAAGCACGGCTTCTGCAGGAGGGCAGGCAGTGGGGAGCCTCCGAAGGTTCTTGAGCAAGAAAAGTGCTTGACGAGGCTGAGACTCCCAGCTCGGAGACGCCGTGGAGGAAATGAGTTCTGAAAGTGCTGATGGGTCCTATTTCATGACCTGCAAACGGTTTCACTGAGGGGCAGCAGATCCGTGGAAAATGATGAGGGAAAAAAATTTTGACTCAGACCCGTTGGGGCGGTGATGGGGCACGAGGCCAGCGCGCTGCCCTCTGCTTGGGGGCAGGCGCACACCCGGCCTCCCGGATAGCAGCATCTGCTGAGGGTGGCGCTCTGTCATCAAGCGCACCCCGTGCTGGCCTGGCAGGGGACGCTCCCGCCTCCATATATGAAATCGATTCTGCTCTCTGTTCAAGAGCCTTTAGACGTGAGAGGAGCAATCCGTCTTCGTTAGGCTGCAGGGGTAGAAGGGACAGCTGCCGCGGAGACTGGCTGTGGCTAGCCAGGGAAGGTCGCTACCTGGAGGTGCTTCCTTTTCTTGCACTGGCAGCCCTGGCCCCTCGTCGTCATGTGGCCGGGCTGAGTGACCATACAGACTGGGCGCTGACAGTGTCCCCCTAAACTCCCAGGCTGAAGTCCAGGCCAGGATCTCAGATTGGACCGCGCTGTCAGGAGGGCCGGCATCCCTTACCTGATGAAGCTAGAAGGAGGCCATTAGGGTGGCCCTGACCCAACATCACTGCAGTACTCCTAGGAAGGGATCAGGACAGACAGAGGGATGGCCACGGGACACTCTGCACACAGAGGGACAGCCATCAAGGACACAGGGAGAAGACACTCTCTGCAAACCAAGGAGAGGCTTCAGGGGTCACCGCCCTGCCCCACCTGGATCTTGGACTTGACCCTGACCCTGTTTAGCCCAGGGTGGAGGGTCCTGTCCAGGCCCCAGCCCTGCTAGAGAGGTTTCCCATAAACCCACATCCCCTGTCCAGGCTGCCGAGGTCCCTGGGAGGTGACCCGGGAGCTGCCAATCGGCTGCTCGCCGCATCAGAATGGACAGAACCTAGTTTCTCCAAATACCAACTCTTCAGGAAAGGGTCGGGCGTTGGCAAGCCCTGCGGTGACCCAGGACTTGGTGAAACCTGCTGGGACCTTCAAAGATTGCTGGAAAGTGGCCTCCCCGCTCCAGGACCCAGCCAGGCCTCCCCACTGCATCAGCATCCAGAGCAGAGGCAGCGGAGGGTCACGCACACACCGGGAGCCCAGAGACACTGCCCCAGCTGGGCTCTGCTGCCCGCTCCTGCTCTGGAACAGCAGGCCACTCCTGAGCTCGCCCAATGCCAGCGGAAAACTGGGCAGCCTGCTTAGGTGGAGGGTCCCTCCAGAGCCTGTCCCAGCCTGAGGGGTGGGCAGGCGGGAGGGTGGAGTGGGCCACCTGTGCCTCTGTGTAGAAACGGCCATCAGGCTCGCCTGCCTTCTCCTTCCTGCGGCAGAGTCACCTCACCTCCCACCCTGACTCCTGCAGCCTCCTGCGTCCTCACCCTCAGACAGTGACCGTGGGCAGGGAAGGAGTTCTCGTGGGCGAAGGAAGCTGGGCAGGTGCAGGTGGGGGAGACTCGCCCAGCAGCTAGAAAGGGTTAACTGGCTGGTGGACATTGGCGGCAGCAAGGGGCGGCACTAACTCAGCCTGGAGGCGCTGGCTGCAGAAGCAGACCCTGCCCGCTCTCGGGGCAGCTGCTCATAACCCCAATTACCCAGGAAAAATACGCTTGCAGCACCTTCCTTCAGATGTGGTGATATTTGCACCTGCTCAGCGCTCCCCTCTGAAACGCCGGCTATTTATATCCATCACCCGTGGCGGGCCTGGCGGAAACGAACATGCCTGCGTCCTCCCTAGTGGGGTCTCTGTGACCACGCTGCTTTTATGACTGTGGCATTGAGTCTCCAGAGAAGAAAAGCGCCTTCTGCACTCACCAGAGGAGACGGGCAGGCGGGGTGATGCAGCATGGCCGTCTGTGCCCTCCGGCTGAACTTGAGAGCCAGAGCGCAGGTGACAGGTGCCCATGGGATGTTGCGACCTGGGCCCCGTCGTCTGGGGTCTCCCTCGGCATTCTCCCCCTGGGTCCTAGCTCAGCAGTGCACTCCCTGGGGAGCCCAAGGGCTGCCTTTTCGCGGCTGGCGTTGAAGTAGATCTGGGAACCGTGCATAACCACCAAATGAGAACGGCACTGGGACAGGAGCTGGCCTGTGTGCTGGCCCCCTGGGGTCCCCCTGTGCAGCCAGGGTGGAGACCAGCCATCTTCACTCAAAGCCTCGGTGTCCAGGTTCCCCACTGCGTGGCCAGCTGGAGGACAGGCTGGACACGGGCCTCTGGTGATGCTGACACAGCTCTTGTTTCTAGAGGCCTAGGGAAGGACACGGGCAGAAGGGACAGGAGCGGCCAGTTCCTGGGAGCCGGTGTCAGGGCTGGAGGGCGCCTGGCCTCTTTCCCTCATTACTGCACTCAGGGGTCCTTGGAGAATGGGGAAAGATGGCCACAGTCGTGCTCGGCCACTCCTCCCACAGCCAGGTGGAGGTGGGCTGTCCATCCAGCTGGGGAGGAGGCTGTGGCAGGAGCCCTGGGGTCTGTTTGTGGCCTCTGTCTGCATCCTCTTTGCACAGTCTTGGGGAAAGCGCTCACCATGTAAGCAACCGACCACCAGGAGACGGACAGCCGGGCTGGGAGGGTAGGTTCCAGGGAGGGAGAGGTGACCCCGCCCTGGCCATCAGTGAGTGAAGAGGCTGAGTGGAGAGGCTGGGTACAGCCACCACCTGAGTACACCCACGAGAGAAGCCACACCACCCCCCTCTGCTGAGCGGTCAGTCCACCCACCTGCAGGACAGTATGAAATTCCTGGTCAGCCTCTAAGTCTGGGGTGGCTCGTGACAGGGCAAAGGGTGACGAGAAGCCTGTGGGTCCTGGTTGGACGAACAGAGAAAATGAGGCTCAAAACGTGGACTTCGCTGAGGCCTGGAGATCACGAGGAAGTTGAGACTGAAACTGGGATTTGCCCGGCTTCCAAGACGGCCTCCCCCAACGAATCCCATCAACCCAACGGCCAGGGCAGCGTCAGAACTGACCATCCGCTCAGCTGGAGAAAGGGCTTCACCCTGCTCCCCACCAGCGCCCTGGGCTCCCTCAACTGCCCCCAGGCCCACTGGTGCCCTTGGCCTGGCCCTCTGCACCTGACCCCTGGAAACCACCCGCCCCTCCCCTGGAGCGGGACCTCGGCCCCCCGAAACCCCAGAGCCGCCCGCCTGGTGCAGGCGCTGATGAAGCGCATCCATCAAGCTGCCCACCTGCGTCTGCCGCTGCCTGAGCTGAGTGCGGCTCAGCAAGGCCATTACCCCGTGGTGAGCACAGCCAGCGTCGGCTCCGCGGCCGGCCCAGCTGCCACCGAGTCTTTATGGCTTCTCTGCGAAGATAAAAACACCCAGAAAATCCCTGAAACTGAGCCTAAACTGTGCTTTACTAGAAAGCAATCTGGCTTCCTGCAGCCCGCGGACCAGCTCTGAAGGTCACTTTCAGAGGGGAGCAGAGCAGCCGGGTGGGATGATGAGGGCCGCTGACCACACGGCCAGGCTCTGGCCTCCTAGGTGCACAGGATCCATCCCCGGGCCAGAGCCAATGCCGACTCCCTGGAGAGGGGCGTGCTCCCTCCTCTGCTGTCTCACAGACGGCGGGCACCGGAGAGGCCAGGGAGAGAGAGCAGGCTCAGAGGGAGGCCGCCCTCCAGAACGCACCGCCCCGCCCTCAGCCAGGGTGCAGGTGGGTCAGCCAGGGCATGGTGTAGCTTCAGCGGGTCAAATGCCCCTGGACATGGGGACACCTCCTTTAGCTGGCAGGAGCAGTATCCATGGCAGGTGCTGACCGGGCCTGTCCTGACTCCGGGGCTCACTGCAGCCGGCTCACTTCCCAGGGAGGGGCTGGGCTCAGGGGGGCAGCAGCCTCGGGAGTCACCAGCCAGGAGGCCCCTCTAAAGCACAAGGGTCACATTTGGCCTCTTGAGTGGACAGAACTAGTCTTCCCAGGATCCCTGTGTCACAGAACAACAGGAAGTCCTTCCCTGGGGCAGGTCCAGCTGGCGACCCGGGGCACAGCCACACACCTGAACTCCACTCTGCCCAAGTTATTAAGCTCCTACTGTGTGCATGTGGAACACCATGCTGTCCACGGGTGTGCCCCCAATGTCTCCCAACGGTACAAAGACATTTCCCCACAAATACAGCAAGATGCATTATTAACATATTGTTAAGTACACCGCATGATTGTCGAAAAATGATTTCTATCTACATGTAAAATTATTTTATTATTATGTGCATATATTAGAAGATTAAGTAGTCAAATAACCAAACAGCAACAATAACATGCGAGGCTTCTCCACATAATTTTGCTTATGATGTGTTGATTAAACTGGAGTTCATTATTCCACACAATATTGACCTACTTTGCTCCACTTAATATCATCCAGACAGCACCCTCAGAGATTCTTATAACCATCAGGACTGTCCTGTCCCTGATAAACCGGTCTCCTGCACGGAGCTGTAACTGGCAGGCCGGCTGTGAGTGCAGCGGGGATAGGCTGCCAATCAGCCAGGCTGGGAAGTCAGGTGTCCACCTCGGTCCACGCCTGCGGTCACAGTGTGTCCAGCTCAGCTCTTTTCTATAATTTCGGGGGGGGGGGTCAGGAGGAGATGGGTGGGAAGACGCTTGGCCCTGGGGGTGTCGGTCAGGAAACGTGGAGGTGGGAGGGTTTAAATTCTCCTCTGCCCACCCTTCCCCGTCACGCTGCACCATTCAGAGAGGTGACGACACAGAGGTGGCCGTCTGCCAGAGTGGACACAGAGCGTCCTTGAACGTGGAGAGTCGTGGCTCTCCTCGAGTGCCCTGGCTGCAGAGCAGTCTGCTCCCCCGCCCGCCCTGTGCCCGTCCCTGCTCCCTGGGACCCAGCCTCGGGTCCTGCTGGCAGCCCCTCCGTAGCAGCAGCTTCCCGAGGCTGGGTGGGCTGGGTCCGCCCTTGGTCTCCTTAATCTCTGGTGCCATCCAGCTGTCCCAACAGGACACTGAGCCCTGAGTTGGGGACGTGGCATCTAGCACGGGGTCTGGCATGCTGGGGATACCGGTAAATACGACTGAATGAAGTGGATTCAAGACACAGAGTCCTGGACTCATGACTCGGAGAGCCTTCGGGTGCCTCTGGGTGCTTCAGTCGGGTGGAATCCACTCCGGTCCACAGTTCCAACAAAAATGGATGGACTCCAAGGCGTGTGGTCTGCTATGGAGGGACATGTCTCAGGACAGACCAGAAGTCATTCGGAGCTCATTAAGAGGACCAGAGGGTTCGATGACCCCATCCTGTGCTGCCGCACTAACACCCCCACCTCCACCCGGTTAGTGCTGCTACAATCCTTCTCTCCGTCACTCAGGGAACGAGGAGTGACAGTGTGCTCAGCAGATCACACCAGGTGTGGGGAAGCCAAACCAGAGGAGTCCCAGGCCAGGAAGAGACCTGGGGACTCAGGGTCAGCTGGGGGGGCAGTGACTAGGTGCAGGGTATGTGTGAGAGCGCAGAGAACTGGCCTTTCAGGGACCTCACCAGACCCTCCTGCCAGGTGGCCTGCACCTGCAGGGCCCCGCGAAGCCAGCTGGGAACCCATGGTCCTGCATGTTCATGTGAACAGTAGGCAGTGGGGACCTGATTATGGCCCAGCGAGATGAGGGTTTGGACAAAGCTCAAACCAAGGCTCCGTCCAGCTCTGACGCTGGGTGCTTCAAGAGGCAAACTGAGGAGGTTGGTCGGGCATGGAGTCCTACCTTCAAAGGCCATGGGTAGAACAGCCACAGATTCCTCACAGCCTCCCCAGGTACAGGAGTCACCAAGGGGCTGTGACCTCCCTCAAGGTCAACCAGGACTGACGAGGCCCCTCAGTTCTCAGGTCACCATGACCTTTGCTCCAAAAGTGCTGGTCTCCCCAGAACCCCCTCTGTTCGGGACTCAGGAGCAGAGCTCTGTCTGAGTCCTTGCCAAAGAAAAGTGGCGAGAGCAGAGTCCATCTCCTGGTGTGTGCCCCGCACAGGCTGGAATGCTGCGGTTTAGCGCTGGCAGTCATTTCTGCAGAGTGGAAAAGGTTTCCTGAGTGCTCCGGAGAGTCCCAGGCAAGAACATCAGGGCCCCTCCACCCCCCGCAGGGGAGTGCTGAGCAGGGCCGGGGGGCTGCGGGCTGTGACCCCCACGTGGCGTGTCTGCACAGTGCTTCTCCAACGGCTTGGTCTTGAGGCCACTTTCTGTTTCTAAACAAACGTCGAGGATTTGGTGTCGTCCTCATTTGAGCTGCTGGAGCCACTTGACTGTGTGAAAACAGAGAGTGAGGCCCTTGGGGTGGAAGTGCGCCCACCCCTCACCCGGCCGTGCCCGCCTCAATCTCACACACACAAAGCACCTTCCAGTGAGTGCGCCCATGACCTAGGCGGGCATCAGCAGGGCTTGGTCCAAGGGGTAAGAGTCCACTGACGTTTGGGATTTTAGTGGCCTGTTTCGGGGGGAAACATGAACATCAGTCAACACTGCACCAAGAAGCCCAGGCCACACCTAGGACAGGTGAGCTCTGTCCCCAGAGGGGAGATCTGAGGACAGTCGCCTCATGCTCAGCCATTCTTGGTGGGTTGAAGTGTGTGGCCTGTGACTCACACAGGGGCCACAGGGGCTCTGCAGCGAGGGGACCCCCCCCAGCTCAGGGCCCACCCTGCGCAGGGCTGCCCATACATGTACAGCAGCCTCCGCCCAGGACTCATGTCCAGGGGCTGCACCTACCCAGCTGCTGGGGGGTAGAGGCCTCCTTTCCAGGCCATGGCTCTGGGGACACTCGCCTTGGCTTATGCTGGGGTGAGGCTCCATCTCCACCTCGGCGATGGAGGAACTTGGATTTCTCCATCAGGCACTGTGCTCCGGGTGCTGCTGTTCTGTCCGGATCTTGGCCTGCTCCTCCCTGGCCACAGCGTCTCGCCCAGGGCCACTTTGTCATTGCTTAGGAGCTGCATTCCCTGGTCCGGGCCACAGGGTGCCAGGGTCCCTAGGCAGGGCCATGGACACACCCTCCCTCCTCTGGCCCAGAGCCGGGCCAGCGCTGACATAATAAGATCCTCTAATGAAACGGAGCCAATTAACTTCCAGTTTGTGGCCAAGGGTCATTTCTCCCCATGGTCGACTGTTTGAGGAGGAGACTGACGTTGCTTGGACCCCAGGGGAGGAAGGGTCACCTGCTTGAAGCCCCTGGGCTTCCCCTCCCCAGGGTACCCCCCCACTCCACAGCACGGCTGACCTCAGCCAGCCTGGGGACACCTGACCCTTCCAGCCCAAGGAGCGGCCACTCCCACTGGGTTGTTCTAGAAAAGGTTTGCCATGGTGGGACCCTTTTCCAAATCCACGCCACAGGAGCAGCCTGGTGGGTCCCCAGCCCACCTGGAGCAGGAAGGAAGCCGTGCTGCTGTCTGCTGGACGGTGTGGTCCCAGGTCCTGAAGGCCTTGGAGGCAGGGAAGGTGTCTGTGGCCTTGTGGGTCAGTCCCTGTGTCCCTCTACTTACAGGCACTCCTTCCAGGAGACTGGCCCCGTCGGGTAGTGAGATGCATTTGCCTTGTTAGGGCTGCCTGCGGGTGGCCCCATGACCCCCAGTGACATGAAACCGGGGGTGTTCCAGAGGAATCCCTGAGAGTAAAATCTCACGGCATGAAGACTTGGGCCTCAGGCTGCTGGATGACCAGGGTGGAGAAGTCAAAAGCAGGTATAGGGAGCCCACAGAGCCACTTCAGCGACCCAGCAGGGTCAGATGGGAGAACTCAAGGAGACGGAGTTCACGTCCTTTGTGACTGAACGAAGTGGGAGAGCCGGGTGGCAGCCACACCTGGGGCTTGGGCAGCTGGGAGGGTCGGGGGGCAGTGCCTCCAGCAGCGGCCGAGTCCACTTTGGGGCATTCAGTTTGAGAAGGGAGGAAGGACAGCCACACAAATGTCTGAGCCACCTTTCTGGATCTGAGAGAAGGGCTGGAGCAGAGTTGGACTGGGAGTCGTGGCAGAGATGGCCACACGGCCACAGGATGAAGCTCAGGGGCAAAGGAGCTTGGCCATCCCCAGCATGGAGTCCAGGACCAGACACGGAAGCCCCGGGCATGGGCACAGAAGAGGTGCATGCTGGGAAGAATGGCTGTGGCCGCCATCGGAGGTCAGTGTGGCCGGTGGTCAGCATGGGCCTTCTGTGCTGGGCTGTCCTGAAGGATGTGGAAGAGGACACCTGCTTTTCTACATTTTTCTTACCTTATATCCATTACTTACAGCTTGATGTGAACAGAGAGCCCAAGAAGAGACCTAAGATCAGATAGAGACCAGGAGGGGACTGGGTTTCTTACGGCAGGAAGTAAAGGGCACAGGAGGAAGCACAGAGGTCACGGGAGCAGGGCACAGCCTTCACTGGCCAGTATAGCCTCAGGATGTTGGTAGAAAAGTCTATTTGAGGATGTTAGACACAGAGTTCCAATTGCCTGGTGTCTTACCATGAATCCTGTGCAAAGGGCCCGTGTCCCGTGCCATGTGCCCCGAGCGCTCTGTCCTGCATAGTTTAGGATGCTGCTTGCATTTTTCTGACCTCTAAACAGTAATTGAATCCCTAGATACTTATTCGAATCTGACCACACACAGTGAAATTATTTCTTAGTCATAAACTGAAAAGTTAATTGGCTTCATTTCTTTAAATAGATTCAATTATTTAAGCAACAATGAATCTTTCAGAGGTACTTACAAGCCGGGGATGCCTGCAGGAGATGGAGGTTGAAAACCGCTACCCAAAGGTCTTTGCAAACTGCCACCAGGGGCGGGGGAGATGGGGAAGGGATTTATTTGTGCTTATGAAATATAGAAACTGCCCTCAGTAGTATGATTAGATTGGATGCAACCGGCTGATTAAAAATTAATGCAGCCCAGAAATGGTGCATATCTACGATGGAGCTGGGTGTTCTTGGGGACAGCGGGAGGTCCTGGGTGGGAGCTCGGGGTGCAGACCCCCAGGTCCTCGGCCTCCCAGAGAGGGCGGTGCAGCCGTGCCTGGGATGCTCCACGCCTTTGCTCCCTTCCTTGGGGCTCAGTCTGGGCCCTAAGTGAAGAGGTGGCAGAGGAGGCGGTCATCACGGACCCAGCCCAGCCCACGCCCCCTTCCTGCCGTGGACATCTGACGCTTGGTTCCCACTGTGTCCTTTCTCCCCTACAGCTGTGGCCTGACTCTGAATGTCCATCAATCCTGGAACAGTGTCTGTGATTAGCAGCAGATCCGAGCCTCCCCGGGCCTTAGTAAGAGTGGCTTCCGTGCCCTGCCCCCGCAGCGGGCTTGCTACGCCCTGCAGTCCCCTCCCGTCCAGTCCCCTCCCGTGCCTGGGTTACCTTCTGAAAGAACACGTGTAGAGGCAGAGTCGAATCATTAACCTCACCCAGGCTTTCACTGAAGCAAAGGCATTTGGGTTAATTAGGAGCCAACGTCTATCCTTTCCTAAAACAAAGGAAGACAGGAGACAAGATCAAGGGCTGGTGGCTGCTGCCCACGTGGCGCTCAGGTGGGGAGAGGGGCATGCTTGTTCCACTAGGACCAGAGGGAAGCCGGGAGCCCCAGCACCGGGCTCAGCAGAGACTCGCTCAGGACAAAGGAGAAGACTCGGAACCAGCTAGAGAGGAGGGAGGCTCGATGCCCTGGGAGTGCAGTGGAGGTGACTCCAGGGACGTCCTGGGTACAGCTGAAGCTGCACTGGGTCTTTCCCTGGCCCAGAGTGGGCTGCAGGGGAGGAGCAGGGGCTCGAGGCTGCACACTGGAAGCTCTCTGGACAAAGGATAAGGCGCCCACCTTCCCTGTTCCCCTGAACACCGAGAACCATCCCTGGACACCAGCGCCGTGTCCAGCATTTAGCATGTCGGGGACACAAACACGTGGAAAGGCACCAGGTGATGTCCTATGACATGGCACCTTGCGACTTCTGACGAGCTGAGGTGACAGGACAACCCTCCTATCAATACTGCTTTCCCAGCAGGGACCTGCCCTTCCCGAGAGACCTGCCCTCTCTGCCAGGAGCCTCTTCCTTTGGCCTCGCCCACTGAGGAGCGCCTGCCCCCCACAGTCTGGTCGGTGCTGGCATCTTGCCACCTCTGGAACGTGCCTAGACGCTCCTTGACTTTGCAGGAAATCACTTGAAGTTAAAAGTGCAAAAACAGTGTAAATATGGAATTAATTAAATCTGTCTCTGCTTAAGTCTTCAGAATTAACTTATGAAATGTTTGCCAGTTAAATTATTAACATGTAACTCTGAAGATAATGAGTCAGTTTAAGGTTATTTAATTACTGGCAGAATCACAGTGCTTACCTGGAGGTCTCTCTCAGCTCTGTTCTCAGGTGCCGGAAGTCACTGAGAGCTTTCCCTCCAGCCCTGCCAATGCTGCAGACGGCAGCTGTGACCTGAAATGATGCTGTGTTTGACAGATGGGTGCTGGCTCTGGGCTGGCGGGCATCTTAGGCTGCACTGATAAAGGAGTCACTAACGAGGGCTAATTGATCCTGTCTCTGGGTGCTGTGCAGCCTGGCAGGACCGGATCACACCTGGGAAACTCAGTCCCTGGCTCCTGCCCTTGGAGAACAACTCAGGTGGGATTCTCAGGGCCACTGCTCAGCATTGAGCACCCCTCCAGCTTGTCCCCAATGTCCTGCCTTCTGCAGCCAACCCCACCAGGGCTACGGCAGTATGCCCGGAGCCCAGACCTGCACACTGTTGTCAAATGACTTCACGTCAAACATGGCAGCAGCCCTGGTCCACTGGCCCCTTGGACAGCATGTCTTCCCCAGATGATTCTCAACAGCTGGCCTTCACCCAACAGAAGGCCAAGACAGAAAACTGGCCTTGTGATGGCAGCCGGGAGAGCTCTGGGGTTTCAGAAGGAGCTGGGCTTCGGCTTCTGGGAGGCAGCAGCCACATGAGCCAGAGTGGGGCTGGCCGGACCAGAGGGAAAGGCCCAGTCTGAAGAGTCTCGATGGCTGACCCATGAGTGTCCAGCTAGGGAGGAGAAGACCAGATGTGACAGAGGCAGCAGCCAGCGGTGTGCCTGCAGAGGAAGCCAGCCTCATCCCACGCCCCTGTTACGGTGGCACAGAAAGGGCTCCAGGCCCGGGCGGGAGGGGTCTGTGCAGCCAGGATGCAGTGTTCTAGAGGAAGAGTCGCATTAGGAGTTCAGGCTCCGGTCCCAGATCCAGCAAATCGCACGGGCAGCAGAGGTGCGCTCAGCCATGGACGGTCACCCTCAGACGGCTGGTGCAGGGTGACCCTTCAGTTGCCCCTGGACCTTGCCGTTGGATAAAGATCTGAGAACACGCAGCCCAGCTGGTTCTGACCTCCCAAGATCCTCTCAGAGGACTCTGGTCCTGTCCCTCTTCTGGTGACCAATCTGGGCTATGCAGGGACTGCCCAGGCAGGCTTCCTGGCTATCCCAGGAGTGAGGTGGCCATGGGGCCCCTCCGTATGCATGGGACTCTGAGTCAGCAAACACGGGCGTAGATGACCCAGAGCTCTGGGAAAGCTGGATGGGCTCAAGAGAGGGGCCAGCTCTTCCTGTGTCCCTCTACAGCCAACCCTGGGTCTCACAGAGACACCTGGTTCTCCGGGATCCCTCCACCATGGCGCAGGCCAGGGGCCAGCACAGCAGCCAGGCCCCGGGCTTCACCCAGGGCTCTGCTGGGTGGAAGGCCATCTGCCTCGGGGTCCACCCATCTCCATTTCCATCAGGCTCCCAAGGCAGGAGGAGGAGACAGCAGGCTCCTAAGCAGGAAGACTGTGGATAGTGATGATGATGATGATGATGATGATGAGAACTGCAGCCTCGCAACCCTGAGGGACAGGATGTGAGGGTCTCAGGTCTAATGTGTAACGCTGAGATTTGAACGCAGCTAATTTTTCTTAGGAAGGTCTGCGGCTCTTGATGCTCAGAAACAAGGAAGCTAATTTCATGCTTCAGGGAATTGGTGGACCATCTGTGGGGTCAGGAAGGGGCTCCTTCCTCGGATGGGCATGACTCACGCAGGTGATGCACATGAGGAGATGCAGACTCAAAACCTCCAGAGACCCACAGCGTGGCCAGATGCAGAACCTGGGCTCATGGGGACAATGCGGGGACGGGGGAGATGGTGGCTTTAACGCCCCTCCCCCTTTCATCTTTAATATCAGTTTGGCTTTTGCAATATCAGCTCCGTCCATGGCCAGCCGTCCCGCGCCTTTGTCTCCCTGGCTGGCTGTAATTTTAGTTTAATTAGTGCGGTTCTGTGCGATGGCCACAGGTCCTGGTTCATCTTCCCGGCTAATACTGCTAATTGTTTACCCAGCCTTCGGTAATATCTCATTAACTTCATCGGCCAGCATTTCCACATCATCTACGGAATTAATTTTCTGCAAATCGAGAGACGTTGGTGCTTGTGAACATTTTTCCTTTAGAAACAAAACAAAACCAAACAGATTAAAAAAAAAAAAGTCACCTGGCAGAGAGGCAGAAGCCCATCACTGTCCCCTGTTGCAGTGTCCCTTAAGGAAGCAGTGTCAGAAGGTGATCGTTTTTTTCGGGCCCACCTCAGCTGTCCATCAGTTTTATAACAGCCATCACCCACCAGGCGGTCACGGCTGGGCACAGAAGGCGAGACGCACACACGGGAAGGTGGAGGCGACGCCACCCGGGCCCTGCGACTTTTTACGGCATCCGTCTGATTCCTCAGAATGTTAGTAGCCGCCCCACCTCCTCCCCAGGAAATGCAGAAAACACGGGGTAAGATTTAGCTATGGCCGGCCTGGCTGGTCATCTGTCCAGCCCAGGGCAGGCACCACCTCTGCCCCTCCCACCCTCGCCTGCCCAGAGCTGGCCTTCCGTTCCCCGTCAGGTCCCATCACGCTGTCTGCAGCCTCACCAGCTGGCACCATGCGGGTCCCCGCTCCCCTTTCCTGGTGGAGACAGCCAGAAATGACCTCCACCCTCGGTCATAAGTCCAGGAGAGCTGTGAGGTGGAATGTCCCCACAGAATAACATGGGTCACAGGGGCCTGCTTCCCGGGCCACCTGCCCCACCTCTGTGACTCCCTCAACTCCCTCCGCAGACCTACGGCTCATGTCCCCAGGGGCCAGACTCAGCTTCCACTGTCTGGAGGATCCTGTGGGCTTCTCCATGGCCCGACTGCCCGCCAGGATTGTGCTTCTGGGTGGCCACGTGGCAGTTCTGCAGAACTGGGCACTGCTGCCCATTATCCACGGACAGTAACGGGCAGCAATATAATCACCAGCAGCAAAAGCTTAAGCCGCAGACAGCAGGAGGCTGGGACCAGCTGTCCTCGACCATGTCCACGTGAGAGTGGCTCTGGAGACACGCTGAGGCTGCTCGTGGTGCCCTGCTTTGAGTGGGTGGTCTGTCACGCAGGGGTCCCGAGAGGCAAGAGGGAGGACTCCAGGACAGGTAACAGGCTCCCCCTCCCCTAGACGGCCACTTCCCACCCAGCATGGCTGCAGAGCTGGTGTCCATACCCTGCAGTGACAGGAGGGACTCAGAGGACTGAGGCACATGCACCAAGACCCCGGGTGTCCGGTACCTAAGCCTCCTCCATGGTCTACAGTTGGCAGAGTCCCAGACCCTTCACCAATGTGAGGAAAGGCAGGGACAGGATGCGCATGTGCCTGCTCAGGAGTGTGGGACGCGGAGGCCAAAGTCACCTCAGCACCCTGTTCCAGAGGTGGATGGTCCCAAGAGGCCAGGAATCAGCAAGCATCTCCCAGACACTCTGGAAACCCAGGCAAGACGTCTACAGAGTGGCGCCTGGCCACCCCCGGGGTCAAGGAAACGGCTGATGGGCAGCACTTGCGCTCGTGTGTCACTGTCTGGGAAACTGTAGCTCCACCCTGCAGCGTGGTCCAGAAGTGACCTTGGTCCAGGAGGCCATAGACTGGGCGCTTTTAGAGGAAAGTGGCAGGAATGTAACTTGGGGTAGCTGAAGCTAAACCTGGGGTCCTGGCTCTGCTCCCGTGGCCCGGAGCACGTGGGTGTCCCATGGCCCAGAGCCCGTGGTATTCTGTGGCCGGGAGCACGTGGGTGGAGCTGGCCGTGGGCAGGCGCGGTGGCTGGGTGGCCAGGCTCCTTCTGAAGGTTTCTCAGTGTGTTCCCAGCTGCCCGTCTTGAGGATCGTGGGCTGGATCCCCGACACTCGTGAGCGTGGTTCCCCGGGGGACGAGTTCATCTGTTTTCTGGGGTTGGACATTTCATTTTCATCTGACTTTTTTCTTTTGCAAGGAAAACTGCTGCGGAGCCTCCCCGCCTGTCGGAAGGTGCAGGAGGTTTCTAGTGGGAGCAGAAGTGCCGGCCACTGGATGTGCGCCTGCGACCTCAGTGGGACGGTCACATTGTCCCCGTGGGTGCCAGAGCCGCCTGCTGGCCACGTGTGTGAGTGTCCTGTCAGGTCAGTCCCCCCCTGCCCGCCGTGTTCTACCTCAGGTGTTTGCTGGGTTTGTTTCCTTTTTGCGAATGGCCACGGATCCTTTTTGTCTGGTTTCCTCTTCTCTTGGTGCAGCACCTTTATGGGGCACCTTCTGGGGCTGGCATTTGGTTTGAGTGGTTCCCTCTGGGGGCTGGGGCTGAGCCCCCGTGTGGTGGGGCTGAGCCGTGGTGGCACCTGACACTGGGGCCCGGTGGAGGGGGCAAGACCAGCTCCTCCCTGCTCTTTGGCTTCCTGTCTGGTGATGGGATCTCCTCTCACTCCCACCCCACCATTATGGTGCCATCTGCCATGCGGTCCTTACCAGAGCCGAGCCATGCCCTCAAACCTCTAGAACTGTGAACTCGATGAACCTCTTTTCTTTATAAAGTTCACAGCTTCAGTTATTCCACCATAATGACAGTCAATGGGCTGATACAGCACTTGAAATACTGGTCCTTTATTGTTACCTCTGCTACAAATGTCTTTGTTCAGTTTGTGGCATCTGCACTACTCGCCAGGGGTGCGAACAGACCAGCTCTGCTCCTTCCAGAGGCTCCGGGGAGAGTCTGCTCTTTGCCTTGCCCAGCTCCTGGGGCCACCATGTTCCTTGGTATGTGGCTGCTTCCTCCTCCTCTGGGCCGGCCGTGGGCTCTCCTCCTTCCTCTCTGACCTCGGCACCCCTGTCACCTCTCCCTTAACTAAACCTGTGGCTCTGGTGATCTAACCACACCCTGGTCTCCTCCACACAGTCACAGTGGTGAGGACCCTGCGTGGGCGTCTGGAGGGCCCGCCGGGCTGCTCACAGGGTCAGTCTGTCCGTGCGTTTTTACGGAACTGAAGACTATTTCCAATGAGGCTGCACAGTTTTATACCGCTGCGAGCGGTGAGTGAGGGGTGCAGTTCTCCACAGCCTGGCCCCCGGGTGGGGATCAGTGTGCGCCCCGTGATGTGGTTAGACTGGATGATAGGCATCTTGGTGGGTAGGAGGTGGCATCTCACGGAGCTCCTTCCTCCAAACGCTAGAGATACTGAGCATTTCTTCATGTTGCTGGCCATTTCTGATTCTTCTTTGAAAAAAATTGTCGATTTAAAGTCTTTTGTCTATTTTTTAATTGGCTCATCTGCCTTTTTATTTCTCAGCCTTAGAGCCACCTCCATATGCTGCATACTAGAACCTTGTCAGATACAAGATTTGAAAAGAGTTTTTTTAACCATCTTGGAGCATCTTTTCACAGGATTGTGCCCTCTGCAGCATAGAAGCTTTTAATTTTGATGAGGCCCAATCCTTTCATTTTGTGGCTTATTCTTTGGGTCTCATATCTAAGGAAATTGGCTACTCCAGGACTTCAACTTCCATTTTCCTCTCAGCGTCTTACGGTTGTGTTTGTCTGGATCTTCTCACCTTTTTGAGTTGATTTTGTCTCTGGCATGGGGTAGACAACCAACTCCTCTCTGTTGTGTGTGGGTATCCAGTTGTGCCAGCATCATTTTTTGAAAAGAGCATTATGTCCCCAACTGAATTGCCCTGTCACACTTGCTGAAAACCAGTTTACTGTAAATGTGTGGGATTACTGAGCTCTCAGTACTGTCCGGTTCTTCCCTATGTCTATCAGAATGCCAGTACACCATAATCTTAATTCCCATAGTTCTGTGCTAACTTTTGAAATCAGTAGGTCTTGTAATAAGTTTAAAAACTTTTCTAGATTATTGTTACTACCCTCAGTTCCTTGCATTTCCGTATGAATTTTGGTATATTTTAGTATTATGTTGTCAATCTGCACCCAAAAAAGAAAAAGAAAAAAAAAAGCCACCTACCATTTTGGTAGGGATTTGGAGATTTCATTGAATCTGCAGATCAATTTAGGGAATTTGCCATTTGCCATCGTAACTACGTGAGTCTTCCAATCCATGAATATGGGATAGATTTCCATGTGTTTAGGTCTTTGTTTTCTTTCAGAGATGTTTATAGATTTCAATGTACAACACTTACACTTATCTTGTTAGATTTGTTCGTAAGTCATTTATTCTTTTTATGTTACTGGAAATGTAATTATTTTATTAGTTTCATTTTTGAATGTTTGTTGCTAATGTATATAAATAGAATTGATTTTTGTATATTGATCTTGTATCCTACAACATTGCTAAACCCGTTTATTAGCTGTGATCATTTTCTGTGAATCCCTTTAATATTCTACGTATAAGATTGTGTTATCTGCAAACAGGGATGATTTACTTCTCCTCTCCACTATGGGTGCTTTCTACTTCTTTTTCTTGACATATTGCCCTGACTTTTGGTTCTCTTTGCATTGCCAAACAGCATCTCTTGATTACAATTTTTTCTTTGTAATTTAACATAGTTAAACTTAACAATAATCATGTCCTCTGTGGTTTCACATTTTTAACCTCTTTAAAGAAATACATTCCTGTTCTGAAATTTTAGAGACAGTTCCATAATTTTTTCTGCAGTGAAATTATTTTTATTTTCTCATTTAGATGAGACTGGAACTGAATATTGGCTGTGTCATGAGATAATGAGATAGAGACCTAATTTCATTTGATTTCCCATGTGGGTAATCAATTGTTCCAGAACCGTTTATTGATTGTTTATTGTCTTACCACTGGTCTGCAGTAGTCTCTGTCATATTTTAATTTCTCTGGTATGCCTGGCTCTCCCTCTGGGAGCTGTGTGTTTGTATGTTTTGAGGCCTTGCTGCTATGACACCCCTATGTCCCTGCAATGTGCCCCAATATCTGACATCAGACAGCAGCGCATTCCACCCCGCCCCGCAAACTCACTCAAAACCATCTTGTCCACCTTTATCCTTTTCCTTTCACATTTAAATTATAGTTCAGCTCATCAATTTTCTATTTCTAAAGGACAAGAATTTTATGACATTACAGATTAATGCAACTTTACAGGTTAATTTGAAAATAGGCTTGTTTTCGGAAAACATGACACATTAATTATGTTTCCTAGAGTATTTTTAAAGGAATATTTTTGTAATTTTTCTCTATAACGTTCCTGAACAGCTTCTATTAGAATCATTCCTGTTTGTAATCTTTCTTTTGTTTCCCTTTTACAAAAGCAACAAAATATAAATTATATTTTATATTCATTACTGACATAAAAAACTGAAAACTTTGTTCTAGGGCGTTCTCATGGTTGTTCATTGTTCATGGAATGAGTGGAGAGTGCTCCTCTAGGCCAGGCACCATCCAGAGACCAAGATGGCCAAGGGCCAGCGCCGACTGGTCCTGCACCTCCTGGTGCGGATGTCCTCCTGGCACGAAGGGAAAATAAAGGTACAAAGGTACCTCTGTAAATATATGTGACGAATCCTGTGGAGAAGGTTCAGCTGGCCGTGGGTGGGATGGATGTACAGATAGGCAGACACAAAGACAGACACCATAAGGTAAAATAAGCGCCATACTGTTTTCACCATACATCTTTGGCAGCAGTGCTGTTGTTCTGAAACGTCCCTATGCCCGTGGGGCGATAGAGGAGATAAGCAAGTATGTTGGTGCACGTGGGAGAGCGCAATGTGCAGGTACGATGGACGGCGTTCAGTCCTACTGAACAGCTTTAAACCTGGGATCTCCACCTGGAGCTGTGTGGCTCAGATCTGGACTGTCCTCCAGAGGTTCTGTTCAAAGGCTGGGCCCCAGTGCAGCAGGGCTCAGAGGGGGGATGTGGGAAAGTGATTGGACCAGGAGGGTCCCACCTCCTGACCACCATGGATCAACCCACTGACGGGTTAACAATCTGAGCGGACTATTGGGAGGAAGTGTCCCTGTAGGACATGGAGGCTTGCCCTTGGTGACAATATCTTGACCCAGTGCCCCATATCTCTTCTCTTGCCCCCCTCCTCTTCTCCCTCTCTCTCACTTTCTCTCTCTCTCTCTCTCTCTCTCTCTCTTTCCCCTTAGCGGGCTCCCCATCCCCTGCCCCTCTGGGGGCTCCTCATCCCCTACCCCTCTGGGGGCTCACCACCCCTCTGCTCCCCACCCCCTGCCCCTCTGCAGGCTCGCCACCCCTGCCCCTCTGGGGGCTCCCCACCCCTCTGCTCGCCACCCCCTGGAATCCCTTAGGAGCCCGTCTTCCCACCCACCGTGGAGGAGTGCTTCAAGTCTTCCCTGAAACCCTAAGGAGACTGCACAGTTAGGAGCTGAGCGATGTTCCCTCTGCTCTCTCCTCCGAGCTCTGACGGTGCCCTTGAGCACTGGGCACGCAGAGCCTCACGATCCGAGGCTGCCAGGCTTCCCGCCGAGAGGTGACAGGTGCACTGTCCTGAGGGCCTGGAGCGACCTGGGCCCTCTGTCCCTTGTGCAGACCACGTGGCCCTGGGTTTCCACGGGTCCCATTAGCATCAAGGCTCCACCCGTGTTTGGCGACCTTGCGTGAGCACCTGCTGTCTGCACACCAGAGCCCACTGTCCACTGCGGCAGTGGGGCGTGGCCAGGCGTGGGGGAGGCTGCCCTCCAGGCTCCCAGCCAGCCCCGTGTCCCAGCTCAGCCAGCACCTGAGCCGGGGGCAGCTGACTTTCCCAGCCTGGTGTTTTTCTAGATTCTTCCCCCACGTTCTTCCCCTCAGGCTCCTCCAGTAGGCAGAACCTGGGACCGTCCTTCCTCTGGGAATCCCGTTTGGTCGTCAGGTTTGGTGACATTCATTCCGGGGTTTCCTAGGGTCGAGGTGCTCATGCAGATGAACCCAGGGAGGGGACAGGGGCCAGGCCCCAGACAGGGGTGAGCAGCCAGGACAGCACCTTCCAGGTTCATGGGGTCTGTGGCCTGACAGGGGAAACAGATCACAGCCCCGCCTGTCACCTGCCACTGTGCCCTCTGGTGGGAACTGCCCTCCCCTGTGGAGCCGCTCACTCGGGGGGGTTGGGGGCCACAGGTCCCCTGAGAATCCCCCTCTACCTCCTTGAGAAAACCGACTCCAATTCTCCCCTCCAGCCGCGTCCCCTTGTCCCTGAGAACCTGCCATGCATCACTTTCCAATCTGCGGGTCCCTGGACTGCGCTGAATGGCGCCTGCTTTATTGCTTGCCTGCAGGCCGCTTCAGTGGGGCCTGACGAGCCAAGGTGACTCTGGTTGGCAACAATCTAATCATGTTTCCCAGCTGCCCAGTGACCTTGTATGTCTGAATGAAGGAAGGGACGCCCACCTGCGCTCTGGGTCCCCTCCCTTCCCTGCGTCCCATTCCCGGCCCTCCATCCCAGAGAGCTTAGGAACCATTTCTCCCCATCGGAGACAACAGCAAGAAAACGGCAGGTGCAGCCTCAGACCGCTGACCCCTCCATGGCTTTGGGTCATTTCTGCTCAATGCACGAGGCAGGCTCAGGGGCAGCTGCCAGCTTGGGCCAAGCAGAGCCGAAGCCCTAACTGAGAGAACCAGGCCCAAGAACGAAGGGTGTCCACCAGGAGGAGGAGATGCCTGGGACTTCTGTGTGGCCTGCTGAGGAGCTGGCCCCAGCTGCTCATGGCTGCTCTGAGGAGGAGAGGCCTGGCACACCCGGTCCCCAGCACAGAACCTTGTGCAGGAGCAGGCACCCTCACAGGTCGCCACCTCTGTGGGCTTGTCGTGTTTCTGGGCTGACCTCTCAGGCAGGAGGGGCCCAGCTCTGGGGCTGAGAAGCAAGAGGCCGTGGTGCCCTCCAAGGGCCACCCAGCTGTGGGCAGCAGGCTCCTTGTCCATCCTGCAGGAGCAGCGAGCTCGGCTTCTCTCGGATATCAGGCTGAAGGGCACAGGTTCTCACCAACCTTTAACTTCGTGGTCTCTGCTCAGGGCAGATGCTCCTTGGCTTAAGGCGGCTTTTGGACCAACGAGCCCCTGGTGGTTCAAGATACTGTTATTCAGAAGAGCCCCAAATACCCCCAGATGCCAACGCCGTAGCTCGGCTACTCTGCACAGCACCCCAGGCTCACTGCTGCCTGGTTCACGGAGGCTGACTGGGGTCTGTGGCTCGATACCCTGCCCAGCATCAGAGAGGACGGGCTGCACACCAGCACCCAGGGAAGGAGCCCCGCCGCGTCTGCCGCATGCCTTCTGCTGATCTCCCTGCCTTCCCAGCACCGTGAGCCTGAGCAATCAGATGAGCTCTGTGGTGGGGGGACTGCCTGTCAGCCAGGAGGCCCGGGGTCCAGCCTGCAGCCAGGTCCACACTCCCTCTTCACACTATTCCATAGCAATGCCAGCAGGTGCCGGCCTATGGTGACTCAGGAGAGAACACGCATGCCCAACTCACGTTCTTGGGGTCACCCCCCCAGTGGACTGGCTGTGCCCCTTAACGTCCACTCTCAAGGTGAGGTGACCAGGTCAGGCTGTTCAGGCAGCCCGAGTCCCCCATGGAGCCTGTTCTTCCTAATGGTAGAACTGCTACATATGAGCACCAGCCTCCCTGCTGGGTGGAGAGGGACCTGCCACAGGTGGTCCTTGAAGCCCGGCTTCCTTCCCGCTGAGCCACAGGTCCCGGAAATCTCTCCACCGGGTCCACAGGCAGCTCCGTCACCCTCTTGGCACCACGGTGGCTCTGTGTTGTGGACAGGCCACAGCTTGCCCAGCCTGCCCTGCAAGTGAGCCTTTAGGGGTCTCTCATAGTTTGCAAGTAAAGCAAATTATTATACGGAGCTTGCACATATTTATCTGTTTGTGGCTGCAGGGCATCTTCAGGGTGAATTTCCAGAAGCAGGGTCCGGGCCCTGAGCTACCCATGCGTGCAGACTTGCTGCAAGTCACCAGATTCCCATGCGGAAGGCCGGGGGCCACTTTGGGAGCTGCTTCATCTCTGCCCTGGAGCTGGTCCCCAGCGGCGAATTCGGAGCACGAACTTGTGCAGAACTTAACAACTGAATTACATGAAAATCGGAGCAAGTGCCAACATTTCATGACTGCTTTTCTGAAACCTGGGGTTTTGGCAAACTTCCAGGGCCTCTGAGGGACAGCAGTGCTCACAGAGGATTGATGGACAGCAACCTTTACTTCACATAACTGCTTCTTTATTCTTTATTTCTAAAAATTCCATCCCCCGTAGGTAAGCGGGAGCCATCGGGAACCCAGCCTCAGGTCCATCTTCAGGATGAGACCGGCCCCCACGGGGAGCTTGGACGCCGTCCCCAGAGACAGGGGACAGCTGCCTGGAAGCAGAGCCCAGCTCCGCTCCATGTCTTAGTTGGATCTGTCTGTTCTTTTTACCAAGTCACAGTCGTGATGCCTGCGGAGGACAGTAATATTTGGGCACTTGTCCTAGTGGACCCCGGACACTCAGCACCCTCCGGTTGAGGATTCATCACTTCTTTGTGATTAGAACACTCCAAATCCTCTTTCGCCATTTTGATTAGTACTTTGGGGCGGCGACCGCCCTTCCGTGTGTCAGACCGTCAGAGCTTATCCCTGGGTCTGAGTCTTTGCCCTGCTTAACCGAGCCCTCCCTACCCCAGCTCACCTGCCCTCCTCAGTCTCTGCTGACCACAGTCTGCGCCGCCGCCTGCTCAGCCAGTTGAGGTCCCACGATTGCATGGAACCATGTGGTACTTGGGTGACACTGTCATTCCCAGGCCCTTCCATGTTGCCACAAGATGGGACTTGATTCTTCTTTAGTGCAGCATATAGCATCCGATCCCATATAACAAATCAGCATGCCAGAAACACGCTGCACTCCCGTGTTGGGTGCCACACCAGCAACAGCCGAGACACGGGACCAAGCCAGGCGTGTACCAACAGATGCATGGAAACAAAGTGAGACCGTGAACCCCTCAGCTGTGACCTCCACAGCGATGCTGGGCTGCCACCTGTAACAGCAGGTGCAGGGCACACAGGAAGTTGAGGCTTCTCTTGACGACGCCTCTTCTGATGCTTTGAAGTAGGCAGTCAGGCACACTGTGGGTGGGTTCCACGTTGGCACACTCCACGATCTACTTGTGGCCCCTAAGTAAGCATTGAGGCTGTCTTGTGGTCACCCACAGCACAATAGAAACCACGCCCACACGGGCCCCTGCCTGCTGGGGTGGCGCAGAGTGATGGCTGCCTCGCATCAGTGCTCAGGCAGTGCCCAGTCCCTGTGCGGTCTGTTTGCTGCCACATTTCTTGGACCCTGTGCTTTGGCTTCTGCTGTGGTTCTGCTGGTGACAATGACCCGTGCTAAAGTGCCATCCATCCCCTGCCCACCAGGCCATGTGTTGCCTCAGAGAGAGGAGACGCGGGTCAGGAAAGCTTCCTCCAGGCCGAAGTCACAGCTAGAGCTGTGGCCGTGAGCTCGGTGTCCATGAGGGAGGCCCCAGTGTAAGTCGGAGCAGGAGCCCAAACAGGAGCACACAGACCCGGTTATGTGGGCATTGGGGATGAGAACACTGTGACCAGGTGTCACACAGCCTACCCATGACTCCTGTGGGGGCAGGGCCAGCACTACCGGCTCAGGGGCCACGATGGCCTGGGGGTGGACCTACTGGGCAGCAGGCATCCACCATAAGACACAGACTCTGCTCATCCGTGGCTCCTGGCGGATTTTTAAGGCCTGAGTTGGGGGCACCTAGGGCACAGCCTCTTGAGCCCTTGAGGAGAGGGACAGGCCACACAGAGAGGGACAGGCCCCACTCACCCAGCAGCCGAAGCCTTGGGTGGTGGCTGTGTGTGTGGGGCTCAGCACTGGCCCCATCTCTGCAAAGCCCTTCTGTCACATCTGGCCACACACCAGGGAGAGGACGAGTCCCCTGGGGCCCACTTGGCTTCAGTCACAATCAGGAGGGCTTCTTGGATGTGGCACTGCATGGGCATAAGCCATAACCAGGAGGGCTTCTGTGCTGGGGGGGCAAGGGCCCCGGGAGCAGGAAGCACAGGTGAGTCAGTCGTCACGGTGGCACGTGACACGTGCATAGGCCTGTCTGGGAAGAGGGATGGCCTCTCTGTAAAAGCCCATGTTAATGTTTCCATCTTTGTAGGCCAGAGGACCACTGTCTCCTTTACCTAACTCTGTTATCACGTGAAGACCACAGGCAGGGGTCTGACGAGACTTGGTCCACCTCACAGCTCTTGCCAGAGTCTGCTCCTGGCCAGGGATGGCCCTGCTCGCAGGCTGGCTGCCTCTCCCCCTGAGCATGGAAGCCCCGAGACACTTGGGGTCCCTGGCTGGACTGGACTCTGGGCCACAGGTCAGCAAAACAGCCAATTCCTCAAAGGCCTCGGTCCAGCTGACCCAGCTGAAGCCCCGTCCAGCCCTTGCTTCCAGCCCAGAGCATCTCAGCTGGTGACCTGCCCTGGGTCCTGCCTCAGAGGCCTGGCGTGGCCTGGGGGCTGCCTTCCCAGGGAGCCCCCAGGAAGAGCTGTTGCTGCTGGCCAGGGCCACATGGAGGGGCGGGGCCTGTGGCCAGGGCCCAAAGAGACCCGGGGGCCTTGGCGACTGCCCCTTTCCTCAGGCCCTACAGTGTCCACTCTGTCTTCATCATCGCCCAACCTTAACGCAGGGCCCAGACCTGGGGAGGTCAACAGCACCGTCCCTCTGAACGTCCTGTCTTGGTTTCTCACCATGTCCCCTGGCAGGCGGAGAGCACAGGACAGTGCTCACCCTGGGACAGGCTCCAGGAAGCCACGGAAGCTCCTTGTCCTCACAATCCCATGAGCCCCCGGGGCAGGCCTGTGGGTGGAGGGGCGGGAGCAGCCTCCCATGAGGGCCCCCCATGCCCCCAGCAGACCTGTGGGTGGAGGGGCGATGAGGGCAGCTCAGGCCGGTGAGGCCCCCTTGCCCCCAGCCCAGCCAGTTTCCCTCACGTGCCCAAGAGCCAGATCAATCCAGGAGCTCATCTCAAAATTCATCATCTTCTCTGTAAGAACATTTGGCCAACATTTGCCCCTCGGGTGCAGGACCAATCAGAATAAGCTTCTTACCAGTGCGTAGAGCCCCCCACGCTGCACCAATCCACTTTGATCTGTGTCACTGATGTTGGCAGCAGCAGCAGCCTGAGTTTCAACCCCTGGTGGACGGCATTTGGCGCTCTGCTCTTCCCCCTGTCCTCCACCTGGGGCCACACGCCTACATCCGTCCCTGTCCTGAGACTCGCCCTGCCCCTGACAGCTGTTCTGCCAGGAGAGAGCATGTTCTAGAAGTTGGCGGGGTGAGGTGGGGACTGGAGCGAGAAGGTGGGGACGGCTGGGAAGGATTCAGGCCATGTTTGAGCGGGGACTCCAAGTCTCCATCTCCATGGAAGTCGGTACAAGGGGGTTGCTGCCCAGAGGATGGAAGAGAGAGGGGACAGTGCCGAGGACATTTGGAAGCTCGGCTGCCAAGTCCTGCCAGACACCTAGCAAGGGCCTGTGGGGGCGATCCCTCCACTGTCATGGCTCCACCTACAGCAGTGGGTCCTCAAGTGACAGCTGAAGAACATGTGGTCCTCAGGGCAGGGCCTGGGGCCGGCGGGGCGCGTCACCTGGAAGTTTGCTACAGTGCACATGGCCAGGCCTCACCCAGGCCTGCCGGGCAGTCGGTGGCGGGGGCACGGCTGGGGTGAAGTGGGCCACCTGCTCCTGAGCCCCTCTGCAGGCTGAGCCAGGAGCCCCTCCCCTCCGTGCGCCTTCCCTCCCGAGACAGAGAGGCTGTGAGCCCTGGTTCAGCTGAAACTCACCTTTTCATTATCTGAGAACAAAGGGCTTGGGAGGTAATGAGTCAAGTGAAAAAAATTACAAAGGAGCTATTCAAAGGGGGAAAAATTGTTTCTGGATACCTTATTACATTAATTGTCTCTATGCAAATCATTTCCCCTAATAACAAATGAGCCTGTTATTAGAACACACACACTGAAACACACTGTGAGCATTCAAGTCAGCTCCCGGCTGAACCTGAAGGTGATGGACAGGAACATGCACTAGTTGGACCCCAGTAGAATTCAGGCCACACCAGCAAGTCAGCTCCCAGTCCAAGCAGCCGAGGACAGAAAGCTTCATTTTTATGATCCAATCGCTAGTAAATTCTCAGCATCCATTACCCCCTCCAGCTTTGGATGAATAGCAGCACGCTACCTAAAAAAATAGATGAATGAAAGAAACCTTCAGTCAAGTGTCCCCCAGCTGGTCTCCTCGTCTGACAGCGGCGGGATCTCAGGAGATGGGGACATGCCAACGGAGCGTCTCCCTAACCCGTATTGACTTTGGCTTCTAAAATCAATTTTCTTTATTAGCTGATGAATTTCTTCAAGAGACTGGCTGCAAGGAATCTGGGTAAATTATTTAAGCAGTCAGTTTTTTCCATTCTAACGGGGAAGAGCAGGGAGATTTAGCAGGATATAGCGAGGGCTGAGAACTCGGGGAAGGTCACCCTGGAAGGGAGAAAACAAGATCCTCTGAACCCACAAAGGTCAAGAGCTTTGAGCTCAGAACCAGGCCAGGCGTCCTGCAGGACACAGGTCAGCTGCAGAGAGCAACACGAGTGTGTGGACAACTCTGCCCTGCTGGCCTCGTGGTGGCCCTGCAACCAAGCCTTCGGGACTCATGGGGGCCGTGTGCAGTTCCAGGCCGGAGTCTCTGTGACAGGGTGTGTTTCCGCATAACCCCGCCCCTCGGGGTCTATTACTCAATGCCCCCAGAGAAACTGATCCATGGGGGGAGGCAGAGACAGAGGCTGTGAGGAGTTGGCGCTTGTTGTAAAGACATGGAGGAGCTGATGGTGCAGCTCACCTTGAGGCCAGCTGGGAGCAGAATTTCCTCCATTTTGGAAAATCTGAGACTTTCTCTGAAGGCCTTCAGCTGATTGGAGAAGGCCCACCCACCTTGTGAAGGTCATCTGAGTTACTCCTGGTGCACCGTTCATCTGAAAAACACCTCCACTGCACATCGGGACTGCTCTGGGAGTGACGGGGAAATATCGTCTTACCAAATGGATACATAAAATTAACCGTTCTCAGGGGAAGTCAACTGATTCATCTGCCAATATCCATTCATCCTTTTGCATGAAAACCAAGCCACATGGTCCCCGAGGAGCCTACCTCCCCCAAGCCCTGTCCTGTGCAGCCTGAACCCTGGGTTTCAGACGTGGCCTACGGGGTCATGCTTGACCCATCAGCTCATTTTGCACCCAACCTCAGCCTCTGGTAAGCTGGGGGGTGGGGTTGATGTCCAGGTGGAAACACGACCCAGGTTGCCCATCGCAGCATCTTGACCTCATGGCCCCGCTTGTGGCCCGTGTGGTGGCTCCAAGGCTGCCTTGGTTTAGTGCCCCCGAGATCTTCCTCCTGGGATTTTGTGTGAACCACAGGGAACAGAGCACCTGAGAGACGGACGCAGGAGAGAAGAAAACTTCAGAGCCCCCCAACACCCCATTTCCCCATGAGACCTGACCAGGTGTGTCTGGACGTTGTATCAGAAGCCTGCAAGCTTATGTGAGCTCCAGGGACAGTCGCGGGTGTGTTCACGCCTCCGACTGTGGGGCCCAGACATGCTGCGATAGAGCAGGGGCTGAGAGTGCATGCTGAATGAACAAATGAGCCACCGAGCCCATTCTCAGTTAAGCCAGCTGAGTGTCTGTCCCCTGTAGAGGGCACGAAGAACAAACACCTGGAACAGTGGACCTTGGCATCCGCCAAGATCAGTGGTGTCTTTAGACATTTGTGAATTACCAATTTTCCATCCAGATCATAGCTTAGATCAAAGAAAAACAAGTTGATTGGCAGAAACAAGTCTGAAGTGTTTTCCTCCTCTGTAAGTGACACTGATGTACTCCTGAAGCTTGTCCTTCCAAAAACCTGCCAATGCTTCAATGCAAATCAGCTGCTAACAAAAGAGGCCGAGACAACACTGCTGCTTCCAAATAAGGTACCCTTTGCTGGCGCATCGATTCAAAGCCAGCTGATGTTTGGGTTCCATCAAAAGATTCACAAATGAGTTGAAAGTTCTTGCTACAAATGAGTTTCCAGATTCTTTTGTGCTGTGTTTGCATAAAAAACAAGTTCCCTTGTTTCACATAAACTGCAAAATTCATCAGCATAAGTTGGCATGAGATGGCTTCAGAGTTGAGTCACAAACCACAATAATGACAAGGGGAAAAGAGCTGTATGTGTGGTGGAGATGGAGGGTCCATGTAGTGGAGAAGGAGGGGCCATGAGTGGTGGGATGGATGTACCATGTGGTGGAGAAGGAGGGGCCATGAGTGGTGGAGATGGATGTACCATGTGGTGGAGAAGGAGGGGGCCATAAGTGGTAGGGATGGAGGAGTCATGGTGGTGGGGATGGAGGGATCATGGTGGTAGAGATGGAGGAGTTATGGTGGTGGAGATGGAGGTGTCATGGTGGTGGAAATAGAGGTATCATGGTGGTGGAGATGGAGTGTCATGGTGGTAGGGATGGAGGAGTGTTGGTGGTGGGGATGGAGGGATCATGGTGGTGGGGATGGAGGTGTCATGGTGGTGGAGATGGAGGTGTCATGGTGGTGGAAATAGAGGTATCATGGTGGTGGAGATGGAGGTGTCATGGTGGTGGGATGGAGGGGCCATGAGTGGTAGGGATGGAGGAGCCATGAGTGATAGGATTAAGGGGTCATGAGTAGTGGGGATGGAGGGGCCATGAGTGGTGGAATGGAAGGGCCATGAGTGATGGGATGGAGGGGTCATGAGTGGTGGGATGGAGGGGTCATGAGTGGTGAGATGGAGGGGCCATGAGTGGTAGGATGGAGGGGCCATGAGTGGTGGGGATGGAGGGGTCATGAGTGGTGGGGATGGAGGGGCCATGAGTGGTGGGATGGAGGGGCCATGAGTGGTGGGGATGGAGGGGTCATGAGTGGTGGGGATGGAGGGGTCATGAGTGGTGGGGATGGAGGGGCCATGAGTGGTGGGATGGAGGGGCCATGAGTGGTGGGGATGGAGGGGTCATGAGTGGTGGGGATGGAGGGGTCATGAGTAGTGGGGATGGAGGAGCCATGAGTGGTGGAATGGAAGGGCTATGAGTAGTGGAGATGGAGAGGCCAGTTGGTAGGGATGGAGGGGCCATGAGTGGTTGGATTGAGGGGCTATGAGTGATGGAATGTAGGGGTCATGAGTAGTGGGGATGGAGGGGCCATGAGTGACAGCTAAAGAACATGCGGTCCTTAGGGCAGGGCTGACCACAGGGATGGAGGGGCCATGAGTGGTGGAGATGGAGGGGCCAGTTGGTGGGGATGGAGGGGCCATGAGTGGTGGAATGGAGGGATCATGGAGGTGGGGATGGAGGGGTCATGAGTGGTGGGGATGGAGGGGCCATGAGTGGTGGAGATGGAGGGCCCATGTGGTGAAGAAGGAGGAGCCATAAGTGGTAGGAATGGAGGAGTCATGGTGGTGGGGATGGAGGGGCCATGAGTGATGGGATGGAGGGGCCATGAGTGGTGAGATGGAGGAGTCATGAGTGGTGAGATGGAGGGATCATGATGGTGGGGATAAAGGGGCCATGAGTGGTGGGGATGGAGGGATCATGGTGATGGGGATGGAGGTGTCATGAGTAGTGGGGATGGAGGGGCCATGAGTTGTGGAAATGGAGGGGCCATGAGTGGTGGGATGGAGAGGCCATGAGTAGTAGGGATGGAGGGGTCATGGTGGTGGAAATGGAGGGGCCATGAGTGGTGGGATGGAGGGGCCATGAGTGGTGGGATGGAGGGGCCATGTGTGGTGGGATGGAGGGGCCATGAGTGGTGGGGATGGAGGGGCCATGAGTGGTGGGATGGAGGGGCCATGAGTGGTGGGATGGAGGGGTCATGAGTGGTGGGATGGAGGAGCCATGAGTGGTAGGGATGGAGGGACCATGAGTAGTGGGATGGAGGGGTCATGGTGGTGGAAATGGAGGGGCCATGAGTGGTGGGATGGAGGGGCCATGAGTGGTGGGATGGAGGGGCCATGAGTGGTGGGATGGAGGGGCCATGAGTGGTGGGATGGAGGGGCCATGAGTGGTGAGATGGAGGGGTCATGAGTGGTGGGATGGAGGGGTCATGAGTAGTAGGGATGGAGGGGTCATGAGTGGTGGGATGGAGGGGTCATGAGTGGTGGAATGGAGGGGTCATGAGTGGTGGGATGGAGGGGTCATGAGTTGTGGGGATGGAGGGGCCATGAGTGGTGGGATGGAGGGGCCATGAGTGGTGGGATGGAGGGGCCATGAGTGGTGGGATGGAGGGGCCATGAGTGGTGGGATGGAGGGGTCATGAGTGGTGGGGATGGAAGGGCCATGAGTGGTGGGGATGGAAGGGCCATGAGTGGAGGGATGGAGGGGCCATGAATGGTGGGGATGGAGGGGCCATGAGTAGTAGGGATGGAGGGGTATGGTGGTGGAAATGGAGGGGCCATGAGTGGTGGGATGGAGGGGCCATGAGTGGTGGAGATGGAGGGGCCATGAGTGGAGGGTTCTCTGTGCTCACATCTGTGGGTTGTCTGCAATGAGGTCACTCAGTACTAATGGGGTCAGCCTGGAACCACCCAGGCTGGCTGCTGAGGGCTCTCAGAGGAGGTGAGTGTCAGCCTCCTTTCCCCCTGGCTCAGCCCACCCGGTCCTCTCTGCTCCAGCACCGGGAAACCTTCATTATCATCATCTGATGAAAGCTGTCTTAATAGGAAATGTCGACCTTTCTAAAAATGGCCAGCTGTGGTCAGTTGACTGAAATCACCCCCAGAGAGGCATGATGTGTGAGGGCAGGGCTGGGGGAGGCTGAAGTGTAAGATTTAAATGTATCACTTGTTGGTGATCTCATTCTCCCCGTGACTTACAGCCTGTCTGATCTGGGGCCGTCCCCGCTCCAGGGCCTGGCACCCACACCCTTGGGTGAGAGGTGCTGGGTCCAGCTGCTCTTCCTCTGAAGGTGCTGTCCTCACCAGCTCGCTGGAGCATGGAGGTGAACGGCCAGGCACAGCGAAGGCTGCGTGTGGCCAGCCAAGGCCTGGGAAGGCCAACAGGCCCAGGTTCCCTGAGGTCCCCACAGCCCACAGGGCCCAGGCTGCTTCCTGCTGGCTGTGGCGCAGATGTAGGGGCCAGTGGCCAGCTGGCATGGGGCCCTGCCTCTGCATACCTGCCCCGGCCCTCCCTCTTCCTCAGAGCTGTCCCTCTCAGCTGTCCTGGAGTCCCCTTATCATGGCACTGTCTTCCTCCAGGCTGTGTGGATCTCCCACGGTTTTCACCACGGTCCAAGACATGGCTATTCCTTTGGGACCAGAATCTGGCCAGCGCTCAGCCCAATCCTTGTGGGTATCCTCAGGCTGTGTTGCAAGTCACCACCAAGTGGGTGGCTGACTACCATAGAAATGTGCTGTCCCACAGTTCTGGGGGTGTGAGCCTGAGCTGGGGCATCCCCAGCCACTTCTCCCTGAGGATTCCCGGGAGGGTCTGTTCTTGGCTCTTCCTGCTCCAGGTGTTGCCCGGCGTCCTCCGTGTCTCTTGGCTATAGATGAGACTGAGAAGTCTCTGGGTCTTCCCGGTGGGAGTCCACCTGCTGCCCTGTGTCCAACTCCCCCCACCCAAGGACACCAGTCAGGTGGCTTAGGCTCAGCCTCACAACCCCAGGTTTTCTTTTACTTTTGCTCTAAAGATCGTGTCTGCAATTAGTGTCTCACCTGAGGCCCCCGGGGTTGGGACATGTGAGCATCTTTCTGGGGGACACAGCTCAACTCGTCACCCCTTCATCCCCACACAGGACTGTTCTGCTCAGCCACTTGGCAGCACCCTCCCTGTGGTCCTGGGCAGGGCTGTCCAGTGCAGTGGAGACCCTGGATGACACCTGCATTTCCTCACCACTCACCCCATTCCCCTCCTGGGGCAGCCCGGACAGGGAGGCCAGCCTGGCCACCAGCACAGCACGGTCCATCCAGCTCCAGCTCTGGAGAGCGGCTGTCCCCAAGCAGTCCAGCAGCTCAGTTGGCCCTTTTGAGGGCCTTGAGCCACGTGACGGTGGGGAGAGAGACCATCCAGAGACCCGCATGACAGCTGGGGCAGAGGGTGCCTCACTTCTGCGTCCCTTATCTGAAACCTCCGCCCCTAGTGAATCCCATTCTCCCTGACAACCTTTCTTCTTCCCCAAAAGGAAACGCAGCCTCCCCCATCTTCTCTTTCTCCATCTCCTGAGGACTTTCACTTTCTCTTGGCTCAAACTGACCCTGCACATAGTCCAAGATGGCCTTCCAGGAGAGCCCTGCCCTCACTCTTGCAGCAGAGTTGTCCATGGAGATGTGGCCCCTGACCCTCAGCCTGGAGTCCCTTGTGGGGCAGTGTGTCCTGCTGTTCTGCCTGCCACTGGCCATGTCCACCAGGCCAACGTCCCTGTGATGGCAGGTCAGAAAGGCCTCATGAGGACCAGCATGTGCAGGGCCTAGACAATCCCGGGGGCAGCACTGGCCCCAGGCTACGGACAGTGCTTTGACGCTCTGGGGAGTGCTGGGAGACGAGGCCAGACCCGGGGTGGTCACGGACGGAGCTCTCAGAGGCCTGGGCTAGGAGGGACTCGTCAGAGGAACCTGGGGCCAGTGAGAGATGAGGGCAGCCAGAGCGGCGGCTGAGAGAGGAGGCGACGCAGAGCCCAGGGGACTTGCCCCGGCGGCCACTCTGACCTCAGTGAGGTGTTGTCCTGTGCCACCCCTCCCCCCACCGCTGTTCCTGGAGGGTTCTGGGAAGCCTCAAGCCACCTGTGGGAGGGACCCCAGGTGCATCTCGGTGAGGACATTCGTCCCCGTAGGCGTCTCCGCCTGTGTCAGGGAGCCCTTGCCTGGCAGGCACTGGCCACCTATTTCCCAGGGAAACCTGGTGCTGTCTGGCGCTGGCCTCTGCGGACAGCTGCAGCACCGTGGTCAGCATCCAGGTGAAGTATGGAAAGTGGGCAGTGGCTGAGGGGAAGAACGGGGGCAGCACGCTTGATAAACCTTCTGCCTTGGGCTAGGAGCAGACGCGAATGACCGAGCTATCCACAAGCCGGCAGCCCCAGGAGCCGCCACCCACTCCTCAGGATGGGTCCTGTCCGTGGTCACTGCGGTGCAACCCTCCAGGCATGGACGGAAGCTTCAGGCTCCTCAGCGGCACCGCCGAGCCAGACGGCCTGTCTGGATGAGCTGCGAGGGCCGTGCTCCTCCGTGGCCCCATGCTCTTCATAACTAGCTCCTTGCAGAAAGGAGCTGTGGTGGTGGCCACTGGCTGTGGCTGTGCTGGAGAATGGCATCCTTGCCAGGATGGCTCCGTCGAGCTGCCCCCTCTGGCACCCAGCCCAGGCCCTGGGCTCCCCTGGCCCTTGGCCAGCACCCCACACTGGGGACAGGCCCCTGCCCAGGGCTCCTGCCTTCCTGCCAGCACCTGTTCGGGGCGGAAGCCCGCACACTGCCTCCCCACCCACCTGCTGAGCCCCTGCCTTCCCTGTCCCCATCGCTGTGTGCCTGGGGCTGACAGGCACAGAGGGAAGGAGCAGGAGCCCTGATGCCAGAGCAGCTGGCCACACCCAACCCCAGGTGTCCCACGGGGAGCCAGGCAGGTAACCCTCCCCTCGGGGAAACACTCTGCATCCCAAAGCAGCCAGGCTTTCGCCTGTGGAAGGAGGGGGAGGCTGCTCTCCAGAGGTGGCAATGACACCAAATGTCCCACTCAACGCTATTTCAACTCTGTCTCAAGCTGTTTTTTATTAAGCTCTTTAACATTTAAAATGTTCCCTATTTAAAGTCAAGGAAAGGGCTCTGTGGACTGGGCAGCTGGTGATGCTCACCCACGGGACGCAGCTGGGCTCAGTGGGAAGGGTGGCTGGCTCCAGCCGGGTGCCTGTCCCTGGCCTGAGGTGCACAGTCTGCGTCCCACACACTCCTCTGCTCTCCTGGCTCATCTGGCTCAGAGGTCACCAACCATGGCTGCCGCCAAGCCCAGCTCACTGCCTGTGTTGTTGGACGGGCTGCCAACTAAGAACAGCTTTTACATTTTTAAAAGGTTGAAAAAGACATCCAAAGAAGGAAAATAGTTTACGACATGTGAAATGACACGAGCATTGAATTTCAGGTCCACAGAGTGTCCTTGGGTTTGCAGCCGCACTTGCACGCACATGCATGGCCTGCGGCTGAATTTCAGAACCAGGCAGAAGCATCTGTGGCTGTGATCGAGGCTGCACAGCACAAGGCCTGGCACCTGCACCAGCCTTACGTGCCCTGACCGCGGCTTTAGCAAGGGTCCTCTATGGGAGGAGGGTGGTGGGAGGAGGAGCCAGAGCCTGGCAGGAAGGCTGCTGGAGGTCTTGGTTTATCGCCTCACAGCTCTGGAGCCCAGGGGCCAACGGCGGGTGACTGCAGGGTTCCCTCCAAAGTCTCAGTACATCGTGCCACCTCTTCCAGCTTCTGGTAGCTATAGGTGTCCTTGGCTGGTAACTGCATTGCTCCAGTCTCTGCCTCCTGGCCATAGGGCTGTCCCCTCTGCAACTCCATATTCTCCTGTCTTCTCCTAGGGGATGGGACATGGGCTCCAGGACCCTTGTGGATACCCAAATCCAAAGATGCCCTAGCCCCTTGCACACTATGGTGCAGGGTCTGCATGTAACCTGCGGACAGCCGCCGTGTTCTGGAAACCATCTCCAGATTACTTAGCACAATGCACATGCCGCGTGAGTAGCTGCTACACTGTGCGCGAGGGGAGTAGTGACAAGAGAGGAGTCTGAACCTGTTCAGTGCGGCTGCAGTTTTTTCCAGCACATTTTCAATCTGTGGTTGGCTGGATCCACAGCTGTGGGAGGCCGGCTGTACTGTCATTGGATTGGGGACCTGCCCTCTCTCCAGGATGATCACACTTCAAGATCTTTACTTAATTCTCCCTGCAGAAACTTTTATCTTCAACAGAAGTCACCTTCACAGTCCTGGGTGGAGGGCTTGGGCCTCTCTTGTTGGGGCCATGGGGCTCGGGGTGGACAGCGTAGTGCCAGCAGCTCTTGGGAGCTTCTCCTTCAAGTCGGTGTGCAGGCACATTCTCCCAGGCACAGCCCTTCCGCTGTGGCCGTCCGTGGCCCTCCATTGCTTCTGTGACTGAGGACCACACTCCATCCTGGGTACCAGTGCCCACTAGGCTAGAGACCTGTGGGCCAAGTCCCACCATCACCTTCTCTCTGAGTCCACTGCACATGACACTCCCACATTTTCCAAGCCCAGAATGTCCCTGGACTTCCTGCTCTCAGCACCCAATGGCACCATTTCCTCCTGGCACCATGAGGTGCAGCAGAGATACCCAGGTAGAAAGGAAAGCTCTCCCAAGGCTAATGCCCACCTGTCCACTACACACCTGGCTACAGCTCTTCTGGGGCCAGTGAAGCTGACAATGAGGACATACTGACCTGGGAACTGTCACAGAGGGGGTCAGATCTGAGTCCCAACCTGCCCTCCAGGGTCCCGCCCCGTGTGTGAGTGCACACACACAGACACACACACACACACAGACACACACACACACACACACACACACACACACAGACACACAGAGAGACACACAGCACACCCCAGGTCTTGGGACAGCCCCCAACCCCTCATTTGGAGAGCATCACAGAGGTTCCAGTTTAGACCCATTTCCCCAAGGCAATGCCCACCCAGGACAGACACCAAGCCCTCTGCTCTGGTCACCCCAGAGCACACAGGCAGCAGGAGCAGCCCTGCCTCGATGGGGAGGGAGGGGCAGATTCTGTTTTATCCACTCTTCCAGAAGGAGCCACCCTGCTACCCGAGAGGCCAGCCCAAGCCAGGCCCAGCGTGTGCAGAGGGCCCTCCCGCAGCCTTGCTGGAGCCCGGCCCGCATCCCCCACGTGGGCTGTTGGATCCCTCCAGAAAGCCATTTGCTGGGGAAGGAGCAGTTATTGGCTGGGTAATGGAAAGTCTGCCTGCTTCGCCTCATAGCTTTATATGCAAATTGCAGTTAGATCATTAAACCTCCTTTGCTCTCATCCTCTGGCAGGAATAGAAACCAGTTCAATCAACACACCAAACAAAGCAGGGGGGGGGCCTCCTCTGCATCCTTTGGTTCTTGGGCTTCTGTGCCTGGATCCTCAAGGAGCGGACCCTGGGGCCTCCCACCCAAACTCAGAGGGGGAGGGGACGCTATGGGAGGGGACCAGCAGCTCCCAGGGACCCCTTTGAAAGACAAGACGGGCGAGATGCTGGGGAGCAGCTCTGGCTGCCAGCGCCCGGGTCCGCCCGTTCTGCGTGGTTTCTTTTCCATGTGGGAAAGGAAGGCTGGGGCGGGTGCTTCTGCTCCGGGCCCCCTCGGTCTGCATCTCCAGCCCTCCTGCTTGGCCTGGGCCAGCCAGCCTCCAGGACAGGAAGGGATGAGACTGCAGGAGGCAGTGCCTGGAGGTGCCCGGGTCTCCACCCACCCCTGCAGGGCAGGAAGGAGGAGCCCCACACCCTCCCTCCTCTCCTGCATCAGCTTCTGCTCTTTCTCAGGGATGGAGCAGGCTCCCCAGGACAGAGGAGGAGGAGGGTGGAGGCGAGCAGAGGGAGCTCCTAGGAGACCGTGAGGACACGCAGCCCCCCCCAGCCCCCCCCAGCAGCGCCAGAGAGGCACTGAGCTGTGTTGACTTCCAAGGGAATCCAGCCAGCCAGCAGGCGAGGGGACAGAGCAGGGAATACTGGGCCCTGAGAGTTACAGCAAGATGGTCCTGGTCCTCCTTGTCCAGCGCCCCCACTTGGGGGCCTGAAACCAACTCACTCTGTACCACACAACCTGGGCTGGAGGAGGCAGCCAGGGTAAGGGGTGGGCAGGGAGATGGGTGTGTGGTCATGAAACGGGAAGGTCCTTGGCTCACAGAGCTTCCCTGGCTGCCATGGCCTGGACAGGCCTGGGGGTGACTAGGGGACTCCTGCAGAATAGTCTCGGCTAAGGGCAAGGCTGCTCGCCCTCTCCTCCTCTTCCATGTCCAGTCTCCTCCTCCTCCGTGTCCACTCACCTCCAGTGCAGAGTCCATCCTCCATCCTGCCTTCTCTCCCCAGCTCTTCTCTGACAGTCCTTCTGCATCTGGCCCCCGTGAGCTGAGCAGGTACCAGGTACCAGAAGCTGAGTCCCTGTGGGTCCAGGCCCTGCCTTTGAAGCCAGGTCAGTGAGCCACCCTGGGCTGAGGGTCACTGTGATGCTCTCTGCAAAGGGCTAGGGAAGCTCTGGACATGAGGACAGGCTCCTGAGACACCCAGATGAGTGCTAAGAGGTGTCCCCTCTCTGGCCTCTCACCTCTGGCAGGACATCCGCACAAGCACGTCCTTCTTCCTGAATCCCTGCCCTCTCCATGCCCTGCCTGGATGCCAAACTCAGCGCATCCCCAGCCTGCTCAGCCTGGCATTTGAGGTTCATCCTACAACTCAGCAGAACCTCTTCCCTGGGAACCCTGGGAACCTGCCTCTGGTCCCAGCCATTTGCCCTAAACCTGGGATTAGCAGATGGCCTCTGTGGAGGGCAGCAAGTCTTAGGGTGCAGGCCAGAGGGCCCTGCTCTGATCAGTCAGCGCTGTCCTGGCACGAGAGCCACCACCAGCAGAGCACTGATGGGCGGCCACCCCTGACCTCCAGCAGGACTTGGTCACGAGCACAGGAGCTGGAATATCACACAAGTTGCATGTGACTTGCATGTGGCCTGAGAGTGTCTGGTTTTGAGACTGTCCAGTCACCTAAAGTGCAGAGTCCATCCTCCATCCTCACTTGCAGCTCGACAAAACGAAGCAGGGCTTGCCTTTGGCTGCAGCTGGAGGACCCCATCTAAGGGACCCCATCTAAGACTAAGACGGGAGCCCATGTGGGCTGCCCCTCTCCACCGTCCACACCGCCTTCCACCCATCTCCGAGTCCCTGGGCCACCACAGCAGGTGCAGCCTCTACAGGCCTGTGTCACCCTATAGCCCATCCCTCGAGTCCTCCTGACCGTGGTGGCCGGCCATCTCCCCTTGTCTACGTGTCCTGGATGCCTCCCAGGGGACAGAGCACTAGCCCCCATCATGCACCTGCTCCATCTCACCTGCCTGAGGCTGTAGGATCCACCAAGTGGCCCTTGGGACCCAGACCTCCTAACTCTGGGGGCCTTGAGCTAGTCAGGAATGAAAGATGATGAGAATGTGGCTGGGAGGGAGAGACCGTCTTTTCACCAGAAGACCGGACTCTGACTCACGAAGCCAGTGGTTCCCAGTAAGAGGCTGTGGTCTCTCTGGGCCACGGGCTTTTTTTTCCCAACTCAGGGCAGATCCTAAAAGGATTGTCTGAGTCAGGATGTCTCATTCACTTTTCCCATCACTCCCCAGGGCTCTTTGGGCTGGCTGAGCTTACACCAGGTAATAACCCAGGAAGATTCTAGATTTGTAAGCCTCAACTTTTGATAAACAGAAAGTTGCCTGTTCACCTCTAACTCTGTTCTGGATGAGACTTGCTGGGGCTACAGCTGCGATTCTTAACCAGGGACACTCTGTCCTGCAGGAATTTTTGCCAGTGTCTGCAGGTGGTCTTGGTTATCTCAACTGGTGGGAGATGCGAGACACTGTGGCCTGTCCTGCCGTACACAAGACGGCCCCCTGACCCCAGTGCCCCACTGGTCAACAGTGGACGGGCAGTAAAACCTTGGCCACACAGCCACTGAGCTTTGGAGGACCTTGGAGTAGGTCTCCCTTCCAGCTGGTCACGTGGGGACCTCCCTGCCCACTTCTAGGTCCTCACTGAAGTCACACGCCCTCAGCCCCCCACAGTAGAGAAGGGTGCTGCCCGCGGGTGCTGAAGGTCTGCTGGCCTGCGACTCAGGCTTTCTCACACCTCTCTCAGCTCAGGACCACGAGAATGTCAGCATGGTGACATCAGTGCCACTCTCCTCCTGAGAGCCGCCTGGGGAGTGTCCTAGGACCCCAGGGCGGGGCTCCTGGAGACCAGCGCCTGTGCCAACCTGGGCAAACGCCACCCCCCACACTCTACCAAAGCCTGGCTCCCTTGGTGATTCTGTTCCAAGTTCAAAATTCGCAAACTCACCTTCGGTGTTTCCAAGCCCCTCTGTGTTTGCAGCCAGATCATCCCTCGATTGTGACAAGCTCCACATCTTTGTTTTCTGGGAGGGCAAAGCCAGGGGGGACCCAGCTCTGGAGGTTCCCCATGTGATCTTCTGTTGAGCTTAGGACGGCCTGAGGAAGGATGGGCGGGGCTGGCTCCACCCAGAGGCACTGGACGGTGTCCTAGGCAGCCTGGCTGTCCCCAGCTACCCTTTCTAAGCCCTCCACCCAGCGCTCAGCAGAGGCAGCCTGCAGTGCTGTGTACCCACCCTCCCTCCCCACCTCCCGCCACCCCCGTTCAGGCAGCAAGAGGAGGTCACCCACCCGACCCCACGCTGGCTGCCCAGTCTGGTTAGTAGCCAGCAAGATTCCATCTTCAGTGTCCCAAGTGCAAGCCAAGAGCAGCTGGTCAGCCACTGGGAACTGGGATAAAACACCAAGATCGGCTTCTTGGCCGTGAGCAGGAGACCAGGCAGCGGGAAGAGAGGAAGGGAGAAGCCGGAGGAGATGGACCCTGGGAGAGCCAGCTGGCCCACAGGAAGCGAAGGAGGGTGCTCCCGGCAGCTCCCGGTGCCTGCTTCTCGTCCCGGCTCCAGCGCTCTCGCTCTGGGACTGATGTCAAGCCCTGGCTGTGACCTCCTCAGTCAGAGCCAGTCTTCGTGAGGATCCTTGCCTTCATCCAGAGACCCACAGGAAGAGCAGGCCCTGTCCAGAGGGGATCCTCTGGCCCCGAGCACTAGCAGGCCTGGTGCCACTCACACAGGCCTGTGGCACAGGAGCCATTCCTTGACCTCTGTGGGCCTCCCTGACGGCCTCCCCAGAGCCCTGATGTGGGAAGCCAATGAGCTAAGGTGCTAAGTGAGGTGTCTGGCACTGGAAGAGGCTCGCTGCCACCTTCACACCTCACCTCTGGCAAATGAGCACAGGAAGGATGAAGTGATTCAAGTACTTCCTGGGACTGGGGCCAGGAGGAGGGCACTGCAGTAGGGGAGGAGGGAGGGGGTCCTGGGGCCCAGCTGCCCAGCTCCTCTGCCATGCTTTGGCTTTTCTGAGCCTGCCTTGTGCGGGGATTCTCCCTGAAGCCCTGGGTCCTGCCCTGCGGTACTTTGATCAGGTTTTAGTCTTGCAGCTCGACGCAGGCAATACCTTCCAAGTGTTTCAATTTCAAAGCCTTTGACCCCAGAGCAGCAGGCCACATGGTGGCTTTGGGACTTAGAAGAGCTAAGCCATGGTCCTGTGGAGTGACCTCAGCAAGGAATCTGGGGCTCGGGTAGCTGCGGTGTGAAATGGGGTGATAATTCATATTCCAACTCCCGCAGTGCTAGGAGGCTCCCGAGGTAAAGGTCATGGAATCATCTTGAGCTAATAAAAGTTTCTAAAAGAAAAGGGATTCTTATCACTGCAAGTCCAGCCCTTGTCTCCATTGAAGATCAGCCTCTAATCAATTCGCCACCCTTTGCTGTGGCGTGGCATCTGCATTCAGGGCTGGAGGCAGTCTGCTGAATGTTGGCTTTCTCCCTTTTTACTTTGGCTGGGGGAAAATGTCCTGACACCACGGTTTACGGTGCCTGACTTTCATTTCAGCCACGTCACTGAAAAGAGCCCGATGTGATGTGCTGGCACAGCCTCGTGCTCCCCCACCCCCACCCCCACCAGACACAATGTCCTGCCTTCTGCCAGGAGTGGAGCAGCTCTGTCTCCTTGTCCATCCTCCTGGGAAGATGGCTTGCCATCGCCCCCTTGAGGCTGCAAGGAAAGAATGCGAAGCTTAAGGGGTCCCTCCAGGTGCTGCAGACTCCAGCCAAGGTGTGTGGCTGGCCAGAGCAAGACCTGAGCTTCCTGAAGCATAACTGCTGGGGATGCCCCACTGGATGGACACGGGGAGAAGATTCTCAGCTATCCTGGCAAGCAGTGTGCCTGGATCGCTGCTCAAAAGTCTTTGAAACCAGCGAGTATTTCTACACCTCTGAGCCTGCCAAGGGTGGGTCTTCAGATTCCCAAGATGCCTGGCGGGGGGAGGGGGGACATCTTTTCTATGGTCCCTGGTACAAAGCACCTGACTTCCTTTTAACACTAGCCACAGCTGCTTCACCTTCCAGGGCCATAACTTTACAGATGCTTTTTTTTTTTTTTTTTCTGGCTGTAAAATTCCCAGAATTTTCTGCTCTGCTTCTCTTTGGTCCTGGTTTTCATGTAAATTTGGCTAAACATTCCTGCAGTGCCCATGCTGCTGTCTGAGCACTGGGGCTGCCTTGAAATTTCTCCTGCTGGATAAGCTAGTCCATCATCTTTAAACTCAGCCTCACACAAAGTCTCAGGGCATGAACAAAAATATAGTCAATTTTTATTTTTATTTTTTTGCTACATTGTAACAAGGATGTCCTCGAATTCAATTTCCAATAGAGTCCTTGTTTCCATCTGAAACTTTGTCAGCCTGGCCTTTACTGTGCACAAATTCATACCAGCATTCTGGTCTTCTGAGCACCTACCAGAACCCCTCAGTAACTCTCCTTACAGAATTTGAGGCTTTCTCTAGCCTGCTTCTCCAAATATTTCCAAAGCCTCCTGAAAACCCATCCCAAATGTTTTTCCACATTGTCAGGTATTCACACCAACTCACTTCTCCATCCCAGTGTTCTGTTAGTCACTCCCTGTTACTCTAGCCAGTTCACAAGATAATCCGCCTAAAGAGAAAAGGGTTTTCTGGCTCACAGTTCTGGAGGTTTCAGTCCATGATTGGCGGCTCATGGCAAGGCAGCACTTCAAGAAATTGTTCACACGAGAGAGGAGAAGGGGCTGGAGTCCCAGTAGCCCTTCCAGGATACACTCTCATTACCTCCCTTCCTCTCGATAGGCCCCGCCTCTCAAAGGACCCACCACCTCCCGAGGACACCTTGAGCTGAGAACTGAGCCTTTGACACTTGGGCCTTTGGAGACCAGTCAGTCTGCCACACGCCCTAGTGGTTGGACCTCCTGACACCCTCTCTTCCCCTGCAAGCTCACACTTTCTTTTGAACACCAACAGAGAGATCAACCAATGCCGCTCAGCTTCCAAGGAGCCAGAGACGCCCCCAGGTGGGTGGGCTAGTGCAGGCTTGTTCTGTTGTGGCTGGTTCAGGTCCCCCAGCACAAGGCCTCAAGGGTCACCCGTGTTACTAGTATGGCAAGACTTTCTTCCTTTCCAAGGCTGGATAATGTCTGTGGCATGTGCAGACCACACTCTTGAATACCATCCTTTGAGGGATGGACGTTTAGGCTGTCCACTCACCTTGGCTCTGTGACATGAGGTGTCTGATACAGTCAAACAGAAGCAAAGGGTAGGACGGGGCTGGCAGGGCTGGGGCTGGAGGTGATGGGCTTCTGCTGGACCTGGGTCTGTTAGGAGCAGAATGTGTTCTGGGAGGGCAGGTGTCATGCTGAGAGTTCCTAGCAGGGGGAGGGAGGAGGACAGAAAAAGGAGCGGCAGGGGAAGGAGAGATGGGTGCTACACCAGTGCCAGCAGAAAGCCCCCTGCCCAGCAGTGCGGATCTGGGATCTCGAGCCTCTGCACTGACTTCTGCCAGCCCAGAAGCCCCAGCCCCTTTAACCCCGAGTCTGAATCACGTTGTGAGGTCCCCTTGGCTGTCAGAGACTCATTTGCAGCAGGAGCAGATCTGTTAGGGAAGGAGCACCCCGCCTTGGGGGTCCGTGTTCACCTGATCCATATCTGAGCTTCTGACACAGACTCACTTAAGAGCAAGTGCTTCACTGAGAAGAGTAAAAGGCCCTGTATCCAGGAACATAGCAACTCAGTCGAGCACTGTGACAGCTGGCACCCAAGGCACCTGGCACATGGCGGGAAACATGGCACCGTGTGCAGGCGAGTCTCACGCTGGCAGGGAACGTGTGACAGTACTGTGTGGCAGGTCTCAGGTGTGGCAGCGTGTCCTTCAGCCCAGGGCAGGGGAGAGTCTGAATGTCCGTGACTTGCGATGGCAGGCAGGGCCACGGGCCTTTGTATATTCTGGATATTAATCCCCTGTTGGAGGAGCAGCTGGCAAAGATCTTCTCCCAATCTGTAGGCTCACTCTTCACACTCTTAATTGTTTCCTTTGCTGTGCAGAAGTTTAATTTGATGTCATTTCATTTATGATTCTTGGTTTTATTCCTTGAGCAGTAGGGGTCTTGTTAAGGGACTCGGTGCCTGAGCCAGTCTGCTGAAGTGTTAACTCTGTGATTTCTTCTCGCAGTTGCTAAGGTTTGGTCCAACTCCGACATACAGTCATCTGATACTTGATGAAGGAGCCAAAACCATACATTGGAGAAAGGAAAACCTTTTAATTAAATGATGCTGGGAAACGGATATCTGTAGGCCCAGGATTTTACATCACTTTTTCACCCTGCACAAAAATGAACTCAAAGTGGATCAAGAAATTCTTAAAATGACTAAGCAAGGTGCCTTCACTTTCATCCTGTGCCAGGCCCTTTGCCCCATCCTCTCTGGCTGCTGTAACAAATACCTTAGGTGTGTGTTGGGGGGGGGTTAACACCGGGAAATGCACTGCCCACCACCCGGGGTGCTGGCAGGCCAGGGTCAAGGCCCCAGCAGATCTGGCTCCTGGCAAGGCCTAGCTCCTCGTGGCGGCCTCCCCTGGCTGCCTCCTCACATGGGGGAGGGCTACACACACTCCCTTGGACCTTGCTCACCTCTCTTCCCCAGGCCCCACCTGCTAACAGCCCCACATGGAGGGTCTAGGGTTGCACAAGAAGGGGGTCCGCAGCAGCCCTGCAGGCTAGATGGCAGATCATGATCAGGGGTCTGGATTATAGCCACTGAACAGAATCAGAACCTCCCCCTGCTTCAGAAGGGTGCAGAGGCCAGGGGTGTGTGGTGGGCCTCTGTAGAGTCTGCCTTTGGCACTAAAGCCCCCAAGAAGCAACTGAGGAACCGGTGGGCAAGAGGGACCACATTTGATGTTTGCCACTTCCGCCTGCCCCCTCCTGGCCTGTGCATCTTGTGACTCGCTTCCCGAGAAGTCAGTGGGAAACAAACAGCGGAGTTCTCACCTCTGCGACTGCAGGTGGCTCAAACCCAGATAAAGAGCCCAGTCACCCACACGCTCGCAGCCCAGTGCTCAGAGATGGAGGGCTGGGGCTGCTCACTGGGGCCCGGGGCCACCCTGGACTGCGCTGGCCTTCATTTATCACTGCCATCCTTCGCATTAGTATAATCACATCGATTTTACAGATGAGTCTGAATTAGTGTCCCCTCATGTCCTGCCAGGGACATGAGCTGCACTGGGCCGACGCTCTCTGGTGTCATTTAATGTAGCCTCGCTCTCTGGCTTTGTTTCCTATCTATTCATGTTTTGTGACTGGATGGTTGTTTGGCAGAAGCCCCCATAACTAGGAAGTGTCTGATCATTTCCTTCAAATTAAGTTCAGAGGCAGAGTTTTTGTCCAGATTCTGAATTCTTCTTAGAACGTCGAGTTGCCTCATTATGGGTCAGAACGGTGTCCCTGGTCTCTCCATCAAGAGTACCCTCTGTGGGTGACGGGAGTCCCCAGAAGGCAGTGTTGCCTGTGATGTTCTCTGTGAGTCAGCGAGGGCAGCGGGCAGTGGGTCCGACACCTCACACTAACAGCTCAGGCCGCCGAGATCTTAGAGATGCCTCCCCATGTCCTGGCGGCCACGTCCAAGGTCAAGGTGTGGCCGGGTGGTTCCTTCCAGGCCTCTCCTTGGCTTGGGCCCTCCTCCCTTGTGAGTCTGTGTCCTGATCTCTCCTTCTAAGGACACGCTGGGATGGCGTTAGGACCCCCTATAGTCCCCCTTCTGCAAATGACAACCTAAAAGGCCCTTTCTCTGCCTGGAGCCCTGTTCTGAGCATATGAACTGGGGGGACACGGGCCAGCCCTAACAACTTGTGGATGGCTGTGGCTTGCACTGATTACTGCCCAGGTGGCCACAGAGCCCTCCTGTCCTGACGCCCTTCTCCTGGCAGTCTTTGCTCCCCAGGGGCAGTCCCTCTGCCACCCCACTGGGCACTTTTGGGAACCACCGATGGACATTTGGATTGTCTAGTGGCAGCACCGTCACCCCCACCACCACTATTCCTCCTCATGCACCTGCCCACACGGGCCAGCAGGGCTCCCCAGGCTGGTCCCCGCGTCCCTCCCACCTGCCTCGTTCTCTTACTCCCTGGCAAAGCAAGGTGATGGGGTCCCTCTGCCTTTGCCCTCCGTGCCCTGGGCCTGGAATCCGCTCTCTCCAAAGAGCCTAGTGCTGTTAGTGGGAAACAGTATTCGGAAGCCTGCCCCTGGGAAAGGGTCTGTTTGCTTGAATTTACTTATTCATCTTTGCTTCTGGGGCCATCCGGGGCCACATGGTTTTGAGAATCGATGGAGAGAATCTAGACCTGCTCGGCTCTTTCAACTGGGTTTTGTAACAAGGCTGTCACAACAGAATTAAAATGTCCTTGAGGCATCGTTCTGTCACACACAGAGAATTACTTTCAGGCAAAAGAGAAGCCGTCTCTGCGGAGAAGAGCCGAGCTCCGGCCTCCCAGGGCTCGAACGAGACTAAGAGGATTCAGAACTTCACACGTTTCCCCAAACAGCCGCTGCTCGGCAACCTCTTCTGTTTAGAAGTGACTACACATTTGTCTTGAAGGGCGACCTCCAAGTCCGCCGGGCGAGCAGAGAGAAGGTTTCACTAGGGGACCTGACGCGGCGGAGAAGAACCTGGATTTAGGTGTGGGGAGCGCAAGGCCCACTTCCGGGGAAAGCAAGCCCAGGGCAGTGGGCGACTGTAGAGCATGAGGCAGGGCCAGGACAGTGAGGCAGAGGGGCTGCAAGGACCCCCCCACTCGGGTGAGGCTGGAGCTGGGGTCAGGCAGGAAGGTTAGGACCAGGGACGCAAGGCCACTAGAAGGCACTGGTGGCTCTGGGCCTCTGCCTGGCTGTGAGGACCCCGCCTGGAGAACCCCAGGGTGGGCTGTCGCTCCTCCCAGTGGCGCATCCTGCTTGTCTGCCTGACAGGGGTCCTGTGCCTGTCAGGGGTCCACTTCCTGCTGTGAATTAGCACTGGCGCTATTTGCTGCTCAAGCACTGGCGGCTATTTTGAAACCAGTGTTTTTCTCCCTCTCCCTTCCCCCCTCCCCTAACAGTGGGGGAAACAGGACCCACCTGCTCCCCACCCCAGGATAAGGGACCGTGGTCCTCACTGCCCGCTAGAGGAAAGGCACCCCAAACCTGGAGCTGGTGCAGGGCTCCCTCCAGGACACAGTGGGACCTTGGCCACACCCATGGGTAACGATACTTGGAGTCCAGCCTTGTGTCCCCTTTTGGAAGCCCTCTGTCCCCCCTGGGAGCTAGGATCCCAAGCTGTAGCCTAAGGCTGCTGCTTTTCTTATCTGCCAGCAAGTCAGTTAAACCTCCTTCTTCCTGCAAACCTGCCCTGGCTCTTGAGCTCCCAGGCCCTGCTGTGGACAGGGTGGCTGGGAGCACGGTGCGAGGACACTTGTGTGGCCTTCTCCTGGAGAGGACACATAGAAAACAGGAGCGAGTCAGGAGGCAACCTGGCCCCGGTGCCAGCCACTGTTTGGTGGGACAGCAAATGCCAGTCTGCGTCTGCACGTGTGGAGCCTGAGGAACCCTTGTGGCCCAGGGGAGGCCAGGCCCCGCCTGCAGGTCGTGGCTGTCCTTCACTGGCCAGACTCGCTGAGTTCGGGGCAGAGTCAACCAGGTGAGGCCAGCCTTCCTGGAGGGGACCCATCACCAAGGAAGCGACACCCCGGACACAGCCCAGTTACAAGGACGTCTTCTTCAGAGGGGTCGAGGGCAGTTAGGACGCCAAGGGAGGAGACTTTGTGCATTCTCTCTGGTCACCCTACATGGAGGGCATGGACCCACGCTCCTCTGCAGGAAGACAGGGGGACTTTGCTTTGTCCTTTGTGCATGGTTTCCCTGAAGGACCCTCTGGATCAGAAGGAGGGTGGGAGTCAGAGCTGGTGCTCCTCTCCCCTGCAGCGGAGAGCCACAGGAACCCACAGTCACGGGGCGCCAGGTCTTCAAAAATTGACTTGTAAAATTGACATGCGAGACGGCGGTCATTGTCCTGATTTCCAAGTGGGAAACGGAGGTGCCGAGACAGGAAGTGGCTTGCTGGGGTGGCTCACCTGGCAGGAGGGAGCCCTGGGACACCCTGTTTCAGCCGGTGGCTGCAGAGCCCTCACCGTCCCTCTTCCTGCTTCTCTAAACACAAAGCCGCTGACCACGACCTTGGCTTGAGCACTGAGGTCACCGAGGACACCGCCCTGCCCCTGCCGCCCCCAAGCCTGTCAGCTTCCTGCTCACGGCCCTCCCTCGTGGGGCCCCAGGCCGCTCATGACCTTGGCTGGCTCGGAAGGTGAGGAGAGCTCTGGCATCTCGAGACCCGGGGAGACGGCGCTGCGTGTGTTCCACCCTGGGTTGCGTGCCCATGTGTAGCGTCTGCAGTGGGTTTTCCTAATGGTCTTCGTTTTCTCACACGTCCCCTGGACTTTCCAGCCGGGTCAGAATGAAGGCCAGGGCCCTCCCGCGGGCTTTCTGAGCACCACGAGTTTGGAGGACAGCCACACTTTCTAACAAAGCCCTCACCTAACAAGTTCTCCTGGGATGTCACGAAAGGCCGACTTCCCGTCTCTGCCCATCGCCTGGCTAGGAGCTGATGCCCGGGGTCGCTCCTTCATGCAGCACAGGTGACAGCAGCGATCTGAGTAGCGTGTAGCTGCACCGGCTGCAGCAGAGGCCACCAGAAGCAAAGCAAGCAGAGCTGAGCTCGGGCCACTTCTGCTCCACGTGGGGGCTGGTGGCACCAGTTAGAGGCCAATGGTGACCAAGGCCTAGAAAGAGAGGAGCCTGCTGGGGTGGTGGGCACAGGGAGGCGTGGTGGGCACAGGGTGGCATGGCAGGCACGGGGCTGTTCAGGCGAGGAAGGTCATCCTGTGGGCATGCCTGACATCGAACACGCACCCCTGAGCTCTGTGGATGCTTCCAGGTTCCTGGAGGCCATGTGTGTGCTGAGGTCAGTGAGTGGTGGGGCGGGGGGGGGGCTGTGATGGGAAGGGGAGCACCCAGGAGGCTGTGGAGGGGAAACTGAGTCAAGCCTGCTCCTAGTACCTCTGCTCGAAGGCGGTGACTGCAGTGGTGACTGTGGAGGTGACTGTGGTGGTGACCGCAGTGGTGGGTGGCATTCCTTTCAGTGGACCCCTGCAGAAGCAGCCAGACTGTGAGACATCATCTTGGGGGTGACCCCCACTTCTTTGAGTCCTCCTGCCACTTGGGGCTGAGGGATCGAGTGTGGCGCATCTCAGGACGGGGTGGGTCTGCTACTGAACAGGTCAGGCTGGATAAGACGCTCGGGGAGTGGATTTGGTGGATGTGTCGCACAGTTTCCAAACACTGTTTCTATGTTAGGTGTTGAGTTCTTCAGTCGTGTTCCTAACAAGGTCATAAAAACATGGGCTGTCCTTGTCCCTGGCTCCTGAGGGAGCCCCTGAGGCCTTGGAGCACCCCGTAATGGCTTCTGTTATTCACGAGCCTCTGGGCTGCAGTTTATGCTAACAAGAGGGCGGACTCAGGAGGGGGCTGAAGGTGGGGATGGGGGGATTCTGGTCTGTGGTCAGTGGTCGCACTCCAGGTGCAGCTTCAGGGACCCCCACATAGTCTCTGCTGCGCAGGGAGGGCGTGGAGCTGCCTGGACTCCTCCCGGCCTTGTCCTCCGTGACTGCCTGCTGCAGCTCCCGAGCACCTTGATTCTAAAGCTGCCTTTGGATCCTGGAGCTTTGAGTTCTGAGATTCATTCTGTGAGCAGCGGAGCTGTAGGCGGTATGGGGACTGCTGAGTCTGTGGCCACTGGGCCAGAAGGGCAGCAGCTGGGGGCCCCTAAGGTGCAGCATCGTCCAACGCGAGGGCAGTCCTCTGAGCTCTGCCCCTCCCCACCGTGGGTCTGTGGTCAGAGCACCGAGGTGGACACAGGATCAGGGCGGCATGTGGCAGCCAGCTGCGGGTCCTGCTGTCCGGGTTGTGATTTAGTCCTTGGGCCAACTTCGTCCAAGGGCTGGCCAGGCTCCAGGCTTGTGATGGAGCGATGATGGTGAGCAGGGCATCAGAGAAGAGCAATCACCTCCAAATCAGAGCCGATTCATCTTGTCATCACCAAGGCCGCGGCAGGACAGGGCCGTCACAGTGGGCAGTCACAGCGTGCCACGACATCCCAGGACAGAAATGGGACACGCCTGGTGAGCCACGTCCCAGCTGTGGGAGGGCACAAACCTACGAGGGGAGTGGCCCCCACACAGGGGGCTGGGAGGTCTTTGTTGGGGGGCCTGGCCTCTCCTTTGCATCAGCATCTCTGTGTGGACCTGGCTCGGGTGGTCACTAAGCCCAGGGGCCAGCAGAGCCACCTCCAGGTCCCTCTGCACACCACAGGCAGAGTTGTGAGATCTCAGAGCTCGTCAATGCACATCTGCAGCTGGAGGGTGTGGAAGGGTGGGCGTGAGAGAGCACGTGCAGCCTTCTAGTGAGTGTGCGTGGCATTGTGTGAGCACATGCATGCATGTGTGGATCTGCTGTGTGTGAGCCCGCGTGGGAGTGCACGTGTTTGGTATACACGTGTTTGGTACACCCGTGTTAGAGTGTGTAGTGTGGGTGTGACTGTGTGTGATCACGTGAGCCATTTGTCTTAGATGTGAGTGTATGTGTGTGTGATGTGTGTGCACGTGTGTGCCTGTGTGTGTGAGTGTGCACACTGGTGTCTCACCCCAGGGCAGCCCTCCTCTCTGCAGTGCGGAGCACAGGGCTGCTCCTCATCTTGCTCGGGGGACACCTTCCCCCAGGTACCCTCTGGAGCCTTGTTCAGACAGCGCAGGGTGGAAGTGCCCCTGCCTGGCAGGTGTGGAGACGAGCTTCCACTGGGGACGCTGTCCCACCTGCGCAGTCTGGCCCAGAGACGCAGCCCTGCTCCGGGTGGAGGCAGCTCTGTGAGCGAAGCGTCCCCTGCTCACCATCCAGGTGGCTTTCCACACATCCACATTCTCTCGACGTCCCTGCAGCTGCCAGGCACAGACCCGGTGAGTGACAAGTCCCGGCAATTTATCATGAGTTCTGCGACCTCCGGAGCAATCCATCAGCCACCAAGGAAGTCAGCAGAGTGGTGGCAATTTGCTGTTTACCCACAGTGTCTGTTTGATCACCTTCCCAGTGTCTGGCCCCAATATCAACATCCACTTTTGTTCATGCATCTCATTTAAAAGGTGTTTGTTGAGTATCCAGCGCATGAGCACGCACTTATGATGAGTTATAGCCGCTGTGTTCTCTCTTAGAACAGAAGCCATCTCCTCTTGCTTTACATGTACAATATATCCCAATTATACGAAAGTGTGTGTAGGTATAGCCATCCCTTAGCGTCCCCCAGGGTGCTGGGCCCAGGAGCTCCTGGGATGCCAAAGTCCACAGTGCTTGAGTCGCTCATAAAACAGTGGTGATTTGCAGATGGCCGTGCATGGCCTCCCGATGCTTTGAACCTTCTCTGGATTCTTTACAAGCCCCAATGTGTGTAAACGCTACGTAAATAGTCCCTGCCCCGGGTTCTGCTTAGGGAGAGACAAGATGTTTTTCTGAGTACTTTCCGTCTGCGGTTTTGAAGTCCATGGAAGAGGACCTGCAGAGGTGGAGAGGGGCTGCCAGGGACCACGGGCATCCCTCTCAGGGCGCTGGTTGGTTAGGGGCACACCCACTGACCACACCCTCTCCTTTCCCCTGAGTTCTCCCACCATCATGGAGCACCCCACCACCAGGGCAGGAGGAGGAAAAGGTGCCTACGGCCTCGCCCCGCCTGCCCCACGAGGAGCCCGAGCAGGGAGCGGCAGGGACTCTCTTGGGCTTTGTGCATGGACAGGCGTTCATTCCCAGTGGGCAGAAGCAGGGAAGGGTCACCCACTCTCACTGGAAGACTGGAGAGGGGCAGGAGCCCAGGGATGGGGCTGCCCGAGCGGGAGGCGAGAAGGAGCTCCGAGCAGAGACAGCGTGCGCGGGTGCTGCCCCCGGCTCCTGCCCCCAGCCTCCCACCTTCATCCTTAGAGTTGAGGTGTCTCCCGTGGCAGAGGCAAGGAAGGGAGCAGGAAACCCGAGTCACCCATCTTGGTGTCACGCCTGCTGTGTCCCCAAACTGAGCAGAGAAGGAATGAGACGCTGGGGAGGGGCGGATGGGGCACCCCAAGGGCTCCATCGCCACCTGGTGCTGGGTGCTCCCCCTGGCCCAGTTCTGACTGCCCCAGAGGCCCAGGAGAGCTCTCCTGCCTGTTGGACAAGGAGGCCAGCGTTGGGCCTGAGAGGACAGACATCCCATCCTCTGGATGTCAGACCCTGGACACGGAGGACGGGGGGAGCTGTCACAAAGGCCAGGGCTGCTGGAGGCCCACCACCAGGGTGGGACCTGCAATGTCCCCCACCCCCAGCCCACCAGGACGCGGGGATTCCCAGCATGAGATGTCATGACCCCCGATCCCTGCAACCCCACGTTACCTGTGTTGGTGGCAGACTGGGTGGCACCAGGCACCGGCCGGGCTGCCTCTGTGGGGCATTCTGTGGCCATCCTCAACAAGCCAGCAGACCACCATGCAGAGGGCATCGAGGGCAGCAAATGCCACCAACTGGCATTGGAACAAACCTGTACAGGAACACGACCCCTGGTCAGTGGTCACAGGGCACTGGGTCCCCTCCCACCAGCATGAGGCCTGAGCCCCCTACCCCACCCACAGGAGCCCACACCCCAGGGACACTTCCAGGCTCCAAGCAGACCCTCCCCTTGAGCCCTGCTCTGGGTGCCCAGCGCTGTCCTGTGCTTTCTTGTCCACCTCTGCCCGCTGCCCGGGCCCCTTCCCAGCTGCCTGTGTGGGTCTCATCTTGGTCAGAAACCACCTCCCTGAACGTGGGAGGGGGACCTCCGTTCAGACGGTCCCAGGAGGAATCAGCACATTGCTGTGCCAGAGAGAGGGCCACTTCCAGGGTGAGCCTTAGCAGGGACTGGACCAGCAAATCAAGGTGACAGCAGTGTGCCAGCCGGTCCCCAGGAAAAGCTGGTGGGCAGTTCCCCTCCTGGGGCTCTGGCTGGGGCTGATGCTGTGGGAAGGAGGCGAGCCTGAGAGAGCGCAGCCGAGAAATGCTCACTCTACAGAAATGCTCTCAGGGCCTCCCACAGAGGGGCAGGCAGTGGACCAAGGACTGACACAGTACTGCTGCAGCCCTTGATGGAAATAGTCCAGGAGAGAGGCCAGGGGACCTGTCACAATGGGGAAGGAGAGGGTGAGGCCACAGAAAAGAGAGAAGCAATACAGAGGAGGAGGGGAGGGGCCTAGGATCCGGGCAAGGGGTGCCTGGGCTGGAGCTGCTGGCCGTCCTGGACAGAGTGGGCCGACAGCTCCACCTCACACCTCAGAATGGGCCTCATTGGGAAATAGGTTCTTTGCAGGTGGATTAGTCAAAATGGAGTCATCTTTGATATCGGGGGACGCAGCTGTTCTCACTGCCGTCCTATGAGAAAAGGAGGGACACACAGGGAGGAGGTGGCCTGTGGAGACCGACACAGAGACTGGGGCGAGGTGGCCACAAGCCCAGGGCTACCTGGGCCACGGGGAGCTGCGGGGAGGATGAGCTCTCTCAGCCAGGGTGACCTGTGGCCGCAGAGCTGGGAGGGGACAAACGTGTCTATATGAAGCCACCTGGTGTCTGGTCATGTTTATACCAGATGACCCTGCGGGAGGTGTGTGTGGAATGGAAGGTGCGGGGGGGAGCGGGAAACATGGAGGGGGAGGTGAGGCAGAGGGACCGTTTTGCAGATGAGTCTTGACTGTCAGGGAGACAGAGGGAGAGAGACAGGCCGCGGGGCCCCCAAACATGACCAGGTGAAGGGGACACTGATGCTTTACAGACAGAAAGACTCTCATTCATTCATTCAACAAACAAAGTGCACCTACTAAGTGCCAGAAACTGATCTGGGCTACAGGGGTCAATAAGAACACAAGCCCTGGCCGCCTGGCATTTATTTTTTGCATTACAGATAGATAATAAATACAAACAAATTCAAAAAGTTAAAACAAGTTAAAGACCAAGGAGCGTTGGGCAGAGGGGAGGAGGGATGGGATGCTGGTGAACTCATGGACTTCGACACAGCACGTCCCAAGGCCCCTTGTCAGCTGCGGCTCCATGGCTACTGAGCCAGGGTCGGCCTGGTCTCTGAGGTTCTTCCACTCGACACAACATGCCTTGGCCACAGGGACTCCTGGTCCTCCCAGGGTCTTGCTGGGCTCTGCTTCCTCCCCACTGAGGACACCAGGGGTCGGGGGCCACCAAGCTGTCCACTGGCCTTGCTGAGGCCCTCAGCCTTCCAGGCTGGTGGCCAGCCTGCCTCTGCCTCCTGGCTCCGTGCTGCACCTCTGAGGCCAAGTGACCACCTGCTCTGGCACCTGGTTGTCCCTGTTCCCTGAGCCAGGAGCATGGCCCCAGGCTGGCCCCCCAGAGGCTGCAACAGACAGCACCTGGGCACGTGGACATGGGTGAGGACCAGGCAGCCGAGGTTCCAAGGCCACGGCCCAGGAGTCCCCGAGGTCTTCACCCAACACAGAGCCAGGGTGGTCCCCGTGCCCCAGCACCCGCAGGCAAGAGAACCTGCACCTCACGCCCCACCCAGCAGCTGCCTTGTCCCCAGCTGGCCTGGGGACCCCTCGTCCTGCCTTGTCCTGCCTCGTCCTGCTGCCTGTGCCCAGAAAGGAGGCGGGAGAGCTCCTGGCAGCCACACGCACTGGGCACTGGACCCCTCCAGCTCGCTGCTGTGCTCCTGTGACCCCTGGGTGTGAGGAGCTGGGCGAGGACACAGAGGGAGGTCTGAGGGCCACCTGGCTGCTCCTGCCCCATCCTGGCAGCTGCTGGAAGGATCAGTGGATGCGACATGACCTTGAGTGCTGAAGGACACCAGAGGTGGCAGGGGCATCCTCGGCTGGGGTGAGCACTCGGTGGCCCTGGTCCTCACCCACACGAGCCTGTGAGGGTGGACGCCAGCTCCAGGGGCCACATCTCCTGGACAGCCTGCGTTGCCACCAGGCCTTGCCCACTTTGTGTGCCCAGGGGGCTGGGGCAGAGGTGGCCTTGGGAAAAGACCCCACACACAGGTGTGTTGGAGGGACAGGAGTGTCCCAGGGCAGGGTCAGTCCAAGGCTCCTGCAGCTCCAGGTCCTCCTACTGAGACCTTCTCCCTGCCTGTCCCCAGGGACCCAAAGCTGGCCCTTCACCCCAGGGACCCCAGCATCATCCTCCCTCCATCCACATGGAGTCCAGTGGACATCCCCCTAGGGCTCTCAGACCTGCCCCATTGCACTGGGTGCTGGGTGGCATCCCTGTGCCCGTTCTCCTGTGATGCCCTCGGCAGCGTCCCCCGCCTCCATGCTGGCCCATTCCTGACCCCACAGCTCCCTACCATGTGGTCCCCCCTCCTGCACCCCACAGCTCCCCACTGTGCACCCCTCCTGCACCCTATAGCTCCCCACTGTGCACCCCCACCTGCACCCCACAGCTCCCCACTTGCACCCCCCTCCTGCACCACACAGCTCCCCACTGTGCAGCTCCCCGCCTGCACCCCACAGCACCCCACTTACACCCCCCTCCTGCACCACACAGCTCCCCACTGTGGGAACAGGGACTGCAGAGGTCCCCACACCTGGCCCACAGCCCTGCTCAGAGGCTGGCAGGAGCAACTGTAAGTTCCCATTTGAGTCCAGGCCAAGACCCCGTCCCCTCACTGTCCCTGAGCCTGCCTGGTGCTGCCGTGGGTAAGGGTCCCCCACCAGCCATTGACCAGTTGCACACGTGCAGATCCCTGTGGTCTGAGCTCTCTGCAGGGTGACCTCTGCCTCCCAGCACCTCCCTCGCTGCCTGGACTGACCCCCTCTGGAGACGCAGGGCCATGTGTTGCCATAACAACCCTCCCGCTCCAGGAGGTCCCTGTGCAGCTCTCCTCTGGGGACTCTGCGGAGTGGCTTCCATGAAGGAGACGGGAGGCCAGACCCTGCCCTCTGTTCTTGGGGTGTGGAGCCCCTGTCCACCCGAGAGAGGGCCAGCAGTGCCCTGGGCCTTCTGGGCACTGGTCAGCACCCAGCTGGGCCACTGGCGCTGGGCTCAGGCATCTGCACGTCCACTCAGGACATTGCGCCATAAAGCCTGGGGGAGAGAAGCGAGCCCAGGGCCCTTTCTCCTGGGAGCCCAAAGCCCCCCAGGGTGGGGTGTCTAAGGCCCCCAGGTCGTGGCCCTGGGGTGTGGACCCAGGCCTGCTCTTGGTGGTGGTCCTCGGATCTTGGGTGGGCACCCTGCCCGTGGATTAGATGTGACTTGAGCATGTCCCCAAGGGCTCATGTGTCAGGAGTGGCTCTCAGCGTGGGGACGTTGGGAGGTGGGATCTGTGGGGGACAAACCAAGGACAATGACAGGAAGAAGCAAGGCCGCTGTCCAGTGAGCCCCTAGTGGTAGGGCAGCCAGTCCCCTGAAGGTCCTCTGACCCCGTCTCAGGAGGCGGCCTCTTCCTCCCTTACATGGCCCCTGTCGTGCCACCGTCTGCCACCGGCTCCTCCCCAGAGGCCCAACTGGTGCCCCCCACTCCATCTCGGATGCGGAACCTCCAGATCCAGGAGCGAAATGAAGCTTGATTCGTAGTGACCTCCGCCTGCCAGGGTGACTCACCCAGGAAACGGTGATGACCAGCTCAGCTCTCCAGGGGCCACAGCCATCCAGCTCCCAGAACCCAGGATCGCTGGGAGAAGCTCACACATCCGCCATATGCTGGGGGAGGCTCAGGGTGTGAGAAAGACTGGGCCTAGGTCAGGAGGGGCCCCGGAGGACCCTCCCCTGCCGCAGCTCAAAGCCCCAGAAAACAGGGGACGACGCTCGGGCTTCCTTGTCCTGCAGAATCCTGTGGACAGGACGCATAACTCTGGACAATCCCAGGGACACAGAAGTCTCTCTCCACGCACGTAGCCTTCCTGCCCCAGGGATAAGGCCCCGGAAATACATTTACTCTGGGAAACCCTCTTTCAGCAGCCGGGTTTAGTCAACCCTGACTTTCAGACAGGGGCTGTTAAATGCCAATAGCTTTGATTTTACATTTAAACCCAGTTGAAAGCTTTCCAGGCTCCTAAGAGAAAACGCTGGTCAGAGGACTTGGCTTTTCAACCGGTTTCTTTCAGAAACTCTTTTAAAACCGTAACCGCCACTTATAAATTATAGATTCTGTCCCTGGCCTCTCATGTTCGGTTACATAACCTTGTTAACATAAAAATTAAACACGAGAGATGAATCAGCTAAATTGGATTCACTTATATAGATCAAACGCTGAGCCCAACCGGGAGCCAGAGGCCCTAAGTGCAGCCAGGGAGGAATTGGCTTCTTGGGTGGGTCTTGATTGGGTGGAGAAGGAGGGGAGGTCTGAGGACTAAGCGCCAGCCTTCAGGGTCCGCCGGTTCTGACCCTGCAGCCTGACAAGTTCTCACAAAGTGAGGAAGGGGCTGCCGGGGTCGACGGGGAGACTTGGGGGTTCTGCCAGGCACCTGGGCAGTTCTGGGTGCCCTCCCTCCCCGCTAGGCCATTTCCAAGCCTCTTTTCGTATATTATCTCCTCTGATGCTCCCCGAGCAGAGCAGGGTGGGGGGAAGCAAGTTCCGTCGTCCCAGTTCTGCTAATTGAAGTGCAGAGGCTGAAAGGCTTCCAGGCCCTCTGTAAACAGGGGCCTCCTCCAACGGAAGAGAATTCAATCAAGCCACCCGATTGTTACTAGTCTAGACGTGGCTTGGCCTGAGTGTCCAAGTCCTGGTCTAGCCCACCGTCCGGATGCCAGTCCCCCCACCCATCCACCCCACACTCGGAGCTCCAGCGCCCTGGAGCCATTCCTCATCCATCCCAGGACTCCCTGCTCCTCAGCCCTGTCCTCAGCCTTTGGGGCTCAGGTTGGACACTGCCCCAGAGCCCTGGGTTCAGGGTTCTCCTCTGTGCTCAACAAGTCCTTGCCCTCTGCCCCTCGTTGCTCCATCGTTCCATTTGAGCAGCCCGTCTCCCTGCCTGCGACCCCTGGACTCCAGCCCTCGAGGCAGGCGCCTCCGTCTGGGCATCTGCAGGCAGCTGCACAGCAGGACTCTGTGTGTGTCAGCTGCGAGGCCTGGACACACGGCTCAGGCAGGACCTCAGCCACAGGTGTGGTGGTTGTTCCTCAGCAGTGTCCCCAAGACAGTCTGTCCTCTCCGAGCAGCCTTATCCCTGGGGGCGCACGGTGTGTGCTTGGCTGGACTCGGGCCTCATCGACACTGGCCCACGTGCTCTCCAGAGCCAGTGCCCGAGGCTCCGACCTGACTCCACAGTGTCCCTCTGACCCCTACGGGCACCTGGCACCTTTTGCAGGAGGGGGAAGCACCATTGCCTTGGACAGTGCTGGGGTTCCCAGGAGGGCCGGAGCAGGGGCCAGGCTGGGGAGTCTCCTGGGAGTGCCTCTGGGGACCGTGGCAGTGGGAGGAAGCTCTCCGGGCATCACAGGGTGGGGGCCTGCCACGGTCAATACTGGGGAGTCTACACCAGCTCCGAAGCCCAGTGGTTAGTGTCGGGAGCTCAGGTGGGGGTCGGAGAAGGTCTGATGTGGCATTCCCAGGGGGAGCTTACCAAGTTCTCACGTGCAGAATCCCATCAAAAGCCGCATCAAAGGCAGGGTGCCCTCTGCAGCCAGCACTGCGTGGCCAATCGGCAGGTCGTGCAATGGTTTTAAAGCTACCTGCCAGCGTGGAGATGAGAAGGCAGGCCCAGGGGTTCTCGCAGGTGGCAGGTGACGGGAGGTGGCACGTGAGGGCAGGCCCCACTCTGCCCTCCACACATGGCCGTGGTCTGCAGGAACCTCTGGGAGCCGCCCCTCTGTCATGGAAAGTAGTGTTCACGTCCCGATAGACTGAAGCTGACCGAGGACTGCGGTGGCTTTGGCTGACCGCAATCTGGTCCCTGCCCTTGGCTCTGGGCAGGCCCTGCTGCCCCACGTGGTGGTTGACACAGCCCCAGGGATACTTTGGGTCTTCCAAGGCAGGGTCATGAGAAGCTCACAGTGGCCACCTGGGCCTTGTGGAAGATGGGCTCTTGGGATTCCTGCTGGGCAGGGAGTCAGACACCCTGTAACAGACCTGACACCCAGGTTCAGCCACACCGTGAAAGCCAAGCCCGGGGAGGATGCTGACCCTGCAGAGAGAGCACATGCAGATCCCAGAGCTGGGGCCCAGTGCCCGAGCCAGCCAGGAAGCCATCATCCAGGAACAAACCCCAATGTCGAGTCTTCCTCATGTCTCAAATGCAAAACCAACGAGATCGTGAGCACAAGAACCTGGCTGTTCCCAGCCCGTGAGCTTCAGAGTGGTCTGTGCTACAGCAAGAGATCCCCAGAGCCAGAGCCCAGACTCCCACCGAGTTCAGAAGGATTCAAGCCCGAGTCCCGAAGACAAGCATGATTAGCACCAGCTCCACAAAACCCCCCACTTAGTCTCCATTTTTTTTTCCAGTAAATGTCATACTCCAAGGGAGAATAACCAAGGAAAGTTCAAAGTAATAATATCAGAAATCTGCTTCCTTTTTTCTCTTTTGACATTTTATTGTGATATGAAGGCAGATGATGAAGGCCCTGATGGGTATATTTAGTTCCTTTTGTTGGTGAGTGTTCAAAGGTAGGTTCTGTGTTGCCCTGATTAGCACCAAGGATGCAAATACCTGAGCTGCTCCTTCACCACACTGAGTCACGCTGCAGACACGGGGCCCGTCCACCTCCAGGACCAAGCGTCTCATTAATGGGTCCCTTTTCATGAGCCCAGGAGCTTGGCTCCGTCAGAAACTCCCCTGGCTCTGGCTGGGGCACAGCCCAGGCGGCCCCACACCTGCCCCCCAGCAAGTGCGCCATTTTCCTCAAGGTCTCTAGAGCGCAAGGGATTGCCTCCCCAGTCACATGCCACTCTGGGATTCAGTGAGCACTCTCTTCTGTCACATGTCACCTCTGGGAGCCAATGGGGGCTGTCACTTCAGTCACATGTCACTTTCAGGATCCTTGGGAGCCCCTGGGAGGCCCTGCTCTGTCCAAGGGGCGGCAAGGCCTGGTCAGGGGCAGGACTACCACCTTCCACCTTGGCAGACACCCTCCTGTCTTGGTCAGTGCCAGCAGGTGGCCCCTGCCCCTGTTGTGCGGCTCAGCCTCTCCCTGGCAGGGCTGCTTGCTCAGCCTCGGGGGCCAGGTGGGCTGCACACCGAGGCCTGGCCCTCTGCTGGTGGCCGTTTGGGCGTTGCTGTTGTTTTTAGGAGCAGGCTCCTTGGTATTATCTCTTCCTTCCTCACACGGGGCTCTCAGGATCCCCGTGCAGAGGGAGTGTGACTGGCCTTCGGATGCTCCATGTCCACCCAGGTGCTGCCCCGCCGCCCAGGAAGCCATTGGGAGCAAACCTGCTTGGGGTCCCCATCCACGCGCGGCATCTCCAGCAGCCCGCTGGTCAGGGGTTTTCCAGATGAGATCCACGGGCATCGCCGGGGCTTGCGCTGGTGGGGAAAGAGAGGAGGTCACCCTCCCATGTGGCTTAAGTCCTAGGCCAGACAGCCCAAAGCCATCAACCCACAGGCAGGTAAGTGCAGGTACTGAGAGTGACAGGAGGAGATGGGGTGACAGGGTGCCCTGCGTGGGCCAGGGCCTCCGGATGGGGAGGTGGGGAAGGCTCTGCTGGGACAAGGAGGGACCTGGAAATCCAGGCAGAGGGACAGCAAGGGCAAGGACCAGGAAGCAAGGACCTCGGAGCGTCGAGGAGCACCAGGAGGTCAGGACGGAAAGCGCAGGGTGGCCCTCACCCTCCATCAGCCCCCGCACCATTGGAGGCCAGCTCCCCCCGACCGCTCTGCTAAGAGGTGGCTCCCACTGGGCACCTTTCTGTGTCTAAGCAGCTTTCTAGGCCTCTAGTCCCTCAGCTCCGTCTGCTGGCCACGTCCCCTGCAGGAGCGCAGCGGGGAAGGGTGGTCTCTGCCTTCAGGGCACAGCCCATGCCTCCTGCTGCTCCCGGAGCACGGTGGGTGCCCAAGGAGTCACTGCTGAGTGGCTGAGTGAGCGACTCACCCACATGAGCCACCTCGCCCTCGGGGACTTCGTTCCAAGCTCCCCAGGGACGCCGGGAACTGCAGATGGGACCAAACCCTATAAGTGCTGTGGTTTTCTTTTCCTGCCTGCGCCTGGCTGTGGTGACGTTGAGTTATAAAATAGGCACAGGAAGAGATGAGCGAGGACGGCTGATCATAACATAGAACAGCTGGGACAAGAGACAGCCGTGACGCTCCGAGTTGGCACTTCCTCTGTCCCTCCTTCACTGTGCCATGCTGACCACAGGTGATGGCAGGGAGCAGACACCATGGACACTGGGGGTCTGCTGCAGCTGGGGAGGATTTAGCACGTGGGTGTCCATCTTCGGGCCTGGAGGACAGGCCTCCCGCTGTCCTCGCACACACCATTGTGACAACGGCACAGCCCCACTTGCTGCGGGCTCTTGTTCACCAGGTTTGTCTGAGAAGTTAGTCACCTCCAGGGTGGGATTGTGGTGGTGTCTGTTCTGTGGATGAGGTGACGAGAGCGTGAGAGGTCACACCTCACCCAGTGTCACGCAGATGCTAAGGGACAGGAATGGGACTCTCTGGAATCTGCAGCCTGCAGAGCTCGGACACCCGGCATGGAGCAGGACTGGGTGCAGGGCCTCTTCCCCCCAGCTTCTGCCTCCTGTCTACACCCTCTCTGTCACCGAGCAGCACATCATCTTCTATCCCCCAGGTGGAGTGTCGTGGGGCCGTGAGACCCTCTGGAGCCAAACTGGGCTCTACCTCCCGGGAGCCGCTCATCTCGGGCAAGTGAGTGTGCTTCCCTGTGCCTGGGTCTTGCCATCTGTAAGACAGAAGTCATCAGGACGGCGGCCTCGCACATCTCTCAGGAGGCTGAACACACTCATCCTGGAGAAGCTCCGTGTGACAGTGGGGCCAGCCTTGCTGGCACCCTAGAGACCAGGCAAGGTGGGGAATCCAGCAAGATCCCACCCTTCCCGGTGGCCATGGGGGTGGTGCAGCCAGACAGCCAGGGAGCTGGGTCCCCAAGGGCGACAGCTCCTCTGCTAAGAGAGGAGACCTGTGAGCTGCCTGTCTGGAGACGCACCGGAGGATAAGGTGGCCCCAGGCAGAGAAGGGAGCAGAAAAGCCCTGAACTTTTAGCAAGTTCTGAATACGGCAGGAGGGCAGTGTGGCAGGGCGCTGTGTCCACCCACAGTCACCAGCTCTTCCCAGGTCCTCAGGGAGGACAGTCACAAGACACAACAAACACCAGGGCAGGCCAGAGACCAGGAGGGCCCCCTTGGTGGCACCCAGCCCCCACTCCACTCCCAGGAGGCAAACTCCCCCAGCCAGTCCAGGGAAGTGCAGAACGGCATGGGGGTCGGGGGACTGAAGCCGTCCACCCTGGGTGGAGGCAGAGAGGCCCCAGGCTGGACCCAGGGTCCAGAAGAGGTAATGAACAGAGGCCTGCTGCCCCTAGGGAGTGGGGACGCTCTCCTGTCCCAGGTCCCCATGGAGGGACATGCTGTGCAGGGACTGAGCTAAACCTGCTCGGGACCAGGCTCAGGGGGCCTTGGATGAGGCCACAGCAGGAGACGAGGCATCTCCCACGCCCACACTTTCATAGGGTCAGGGTCAGGGTCAGGGGTTAGGGTCAGGGTTAGGGTTAGGGTCAGAGTCAGGGGTTAGGGTTGGGGTTAGGATTAGGGTCAGGGTCACGGTTAGGGTTAGGGTCAGGGTCAGGGGTTATGTTTAGGGTTAGGGTCAGGGTCAGGGTCAGGGTCAGGGGTTAGGGTCAGGGTTAGGGTTAGGGTCAGAGTCAGGGGTTAGAGTTAGGGTTAGGATTAGGGTCAGGTTCACAGGGTTAGGGTCAGGGTCAGGGTCAGGGTCAGGGGTTAGGGTTAGGGTCAGGGTCAGGGTCAGGGTTAGGGTCAGGGTCAGGGTTAGGGGTTAGGGTTAGGGTTAGGGTTAGGGCAGCTACCGCCCTCTGTCTTGCGGGGCAGCCAGAGTAGGGAAAGAGACACCCCAGCCCATGACACAGGGGACAGAGGCTGCTGAGGTGGCTGGAGCCCGGGGATGGGGTGTGGAGTCTCTGGTGCACTGTGATGACCTTGGTGGCCCCCACCCCTCCACACCAGACGGGGGCTTCCTCTGTCTCTGCCACTCACCTCACAGACAGATAAGGAAGATCACCATTTCTGAGTGTCGACCCTGTTTACTCTGTTCCTACTTCCTCTCTGGCATTTAATTTACAGGGCCATGAACCACATACAGAGTGAGAATAAGGCAATCTGTTGTCAAGAGGTAAAGGAGTCAACAGAAGAAGGCCCCAGACGTCGGCGCTGTGGACACTGGCGCTGTGGGAAGGTCAGGCTTGAACAATGCCCTGGTCACAGGCTTGTGCTTGATAGAATGTAGACAGCTGAATGAACAGGAGGGAATGCCAGCAGAGGGTGGACCACAACCATCCAACGGAGTCAGAAGTAGCTGAGACGAGGTCGCGGATGGGCAGCAACTGCTCAGCCTTTGCCCAGTGTCCACGGCTTTCATCTGCGGCAGGCCCTGCCCTGCCCCACCTCCACAGGGGTTTGGGGGTTCCAGGCTGTGGTCTGTTGGCCCCCTTGTTTCCAGGCCTGTGACAGAGCGAGGCCACTCACCTCACAGACAGGAAGCAAGAGAAGAGGGGGATAGTGTCCACAGTGCACCCCAGGGCACACCCCAAAGACCCGGAGACCCCCTGGGCCCCGCCGCCCCCAGGTCCCACCACCTCCAATGCTCCACCTCCAACAGCACCGCCCAGGTACCAAGTCTAGCACATGGGCCTTTGGGTCATTAGGATCCATTTTGGAGGACGAGGACCGTGTGTCTCTTGCTTCCTCTGCTGGGCCCGGCGTTCAGGGCAGGACCAGGCTCACAGTAAACCCACAGCCAGGAAGGTGCCCGGGACTTGCTGGTGGGAACACGGGCAGCTGAGCGCACTTCTTCCCTCTAAGTGGCCCTGATAGGACTGCTGGGCTCCTACTTCACACGAGGGGCAGCTTTAGATTCCTCCCAGTGAGGCTGCGTCACTCCCTCATCTTCTCTGCCTCCCAGGTGGACACTCAGCCACTCCCTCGCCTTCTCTGCCTCCCAGGTGGACACTCAGCCACTCCATCGCCTTCTCTGCCTCCGAGGTGGACACTCAGCTATGGAGACACCGAGGCCACAGACTGGGGAGAGGCCAGCATGGGCCATCCAAGGCCAGAGAGCCTGCCCTGGCAGCCACATCTCAGCCCCTGCACTGGACTGTGTCCATACCACAAAACAGCAGTCAGTGTGAGTGTCCTGGGGGAGCCCTGCCCTCTCCGGTTGCTGAAGAGCAGAGTCCGGGAGACCCAGCCTGCAGCACCAGTGGGGAGAGAAGGGCCAGCCACTGTGGGCCTCTAGAGCAGCTCAGGCCCTGCACAGCGCCTCCTGCCCATTAATCCCCCAACTGTGCTGGAGGGAGACCCCACGGTGCGTCTTCATGCTGACGGGAGGCTGAGGCTCAGAGAGGCTGTCAGGGTTTTCTCACAGGCCCCAGTGGAGTGTGGGACTGGTTTCCCGCTCCTACCCTCCTGCCGAGATGAGAGGGCAAGAGCTCCCAGGGAGACACAACACCCCCACAGGGGAAGGTTGGGGACAGCGGGGACGCAGCCCAAGCAGGGCCACTGCACTGCCAGAGCCTTAAAGCCAGCATCACGGTCCCCTGGAAGAGCCCAGACCTCTGAAGAGGTCCCTGCAGCGGCTGTCTGTGGCCCCTGGTCCTCGGCTGGAAACAGAGTGTCCTGAAGGGAGAGGAGGTGCCCTGCCACCGCAGAGGGAGCCTTGGGACGGGAGAAGCACTGGCTTCCTGTGTCGGGCCCGTTCCTCCCCAAACCCTGGGGGCTGATCTAACTGTAAAATGAGCCTGTCAGGCTGCCTGCCCTCGTCACTGTGCTTTTGACGTCACCACCATCACCTTGAATTCAGTTTCTAAGTTATGCGTAGAGTCAGTTGGGTCTTTCGTGGCCAGACAACCCTAGAAGGCAGGTCACAAGACAGACATTGAGGGCACTCGGCCTGGGGTCCCTTCCGCAGTTGACTCCAAATCCAGCTGGCCCTGAACCTCACAGGCACTGTTCCCCCACCCAGTGCTTCCAAGGACGCTTCACCTGGACTGAGAGCGGGGGTCCTCTCTTCCTGGAGCAGGTAATGACACCCAGGTTTGAGTTGAACCCCGTTTCCCACTTGTCCCCAACGACCTCCCTCCTGGGTAGTCATCTGGCCTCTTGGCTTTGGGTCTTCTCTCTAAGAGGGAAGAGTGAATGGTCCCCACACTTCACAGGGACTGTGGGAGGTGACCAGGGTCTGAGGAGGGTGCTGCCGTCTGGGAGGTCTTGATTTTGGAGGAGGAAAGGGACTGTGTGTGGCTGGATCTGGACTGTCCCCAGAGGCTCATGTGTCAGGTGACACAGCAAGGTTCAGGTGGAATGACTCACCTCATAAGTGGATTAATCCAGTGCATGAGTTAATAGTCTGAATGGACCCCTGGGTTGTAACTGTGGGTGGTGGGTGTGGATGGAAGATAGGTCACTGGGGGCCAGGCCTCCCTTGAGGGTCCTGTCTTGTTTCCTGGTGCGCTCTCTCTCTCTCTCTCTCTCTCTCTCTCCTTCCAGCTGCCTGGAGTTGAGCGCGCCCTCCACCAGGCCCCTCCACCATGCTGGTCTGCTCCCCTCAGACCCTGGGCAAGGGAGCCAGCTGACCATGGACTCCGAAGCCGTGAGCCCAAGTTAACTTTTCCTGCTCTCGGCTCTTCTTGCCGGTGACTTGGTCACAGTGGGGACCAGCTGACTAACAGGCTTCCTCAACAAAGCGTCCTGAGCTGAAGCTTGGCAGCTGGCATTTATCTCTCCCTGTAGGAGGCCAGGAGTCCAAGGTCGAGCTGTCAGTGGGGCCATGCGCTGTTCAAGGCTCTGGGGAGGGGTCTTCTTGGTCTCTGCTGGCTCCCGGTGGCTCTGCCATCCCGTGTTCCTGGGGTTGGCTGCCTTGCTCTCATCTCTGCTCTGTCTTATCACAGCCTCCTCCCTCCCTGTGTCCTCTCCTCCTTTTACAAGGACAGGATTTGGGGTGCTCCCTGGTCCAGGATGACCCCATCTTTACTTCGTCACATCTGCGGAGACCCTAAGTGAAACCACATTCATGGACTCGGCAGTTACAGCTGAACCACAGCAGCAAGGTGGCCTCGCCAGCACCCTGGAGCAAGAGCTCACCTGGCTGCAGGTGTGCCAGTCACTCGGTCTCAGCACTGGGTCTGCAACACCTGGAGGCTCAGAATTAAGGGACCCGTGCCTCCCCTGACCCCACAGGCCCTTCCTGCACTTGAAACACAGCTCCAATTAGGTGACAAGAGTGCGTAGCGGGAGGCTGTCCCCAGGGACAGCTGGTCTAACGAGCAGATGAGAATGATGTGCAATAAGTACAGGGATCATGAGCGAGCACTCGGTCTCCCCAGGCTGGAGGAAGTTTCCCCCCGCTGACCTGGCCTGCTGCACGCCTTGGCTTGGGCGGGCTCTTGCTGCCGACGGAGTACGGCGGGTCTCAGGACAGACCCTCTCCACGAGGGAGCTACAGAGGCACACCCTTCCCCAGCACGGACCCTCTGTCCACCACATCCATCTCCTTGATGCACAGGCAGGCCCTCGACCCCCCGCAAACCCCCATAGCACCCCATAAAGCATCACGCTTTCCTTGGAAGCCTGCGTGCATTTTCACACCGCGTTGTGTACCGTGAGGGTCGTGAATGGAGGCACCCATGCCCCGGGGCCTGGCTGGGTGAAGGTGGTGGGCTGTGCCCTCCTGTGCCCCCTGCACTCTCCTACGCGGCTCTAGCCTGGTTTGGGTGTGAATGACTCCACCTGCACCGCCTGAGGAGGCCGAGGGGGAGGTCGTGGACTGCATGTTTAATTCACAGTGCGAGCGCGAGCAGTCGATTCATAATTCAGATGTTGCTGCCCTAAATTAGGTGCACCTTCTGAGCTGAGTGAGATGGGAGATGGGAGCCCTTTAAAGAAAACCCATAAAGTCCCCGTTTCCCTCCCTCCGACAGAGTTCTGCTCTCCTGGGCAACTCTTCAGCTCCTAGAGAATAGCATCTTGTGAGTAAAAGGAGGCAGTGAAAATGGAAGAAGAAATTTAAATATGAAACTTTAATTAAATCCCTCTTTGATCATTCTCCCCAGAACCAGCCGAGGGGCTGCGCCGCTCAGCCATGAATCCCATCACCCCTCGGGCTAATTAGGGAAGGGATGGCCTGCCGGCTGGGGGCGGGGAGCCTCCTGACCCCACAACAGCTCAGGAGAGCCCTTCTGACGGGGGCAAGGCCAGCCTCCGCCATCTGCCTGTCCTTGCGAGTCTCACAGATGAAGTGCTCTTTGTGCCCCCTCAGGTCTCCCAGCCCAGGGACTCCCCAGAGAGGGCCAGGCATCCAGGGGTGAAGGTCCCCAATAGCTCTGGTCCTGATTTTGCAGGGCCAGAAGGGTTCCTTTTACAATTTTTAAAAGTGCTTCTCATTGACATGCACTAATTGTGCGTGTGTCTGAGGCTCAGTGTGATAATGCCATTCGCATGTTTGATGCGTAAAGGTCATTAATTAAGGATTTTCCTATTTTAAATCAGCTCCCTGCATCCTGTTGCAGGCACCTGCATTCCTGGGGGGATGACATAGTGGACAACCAACAGGTCACAAACGGCCCCACAGCCACACCATCTGGTCTGGGACATTAGCCCAGCCCCCATGCTATGTCACCTCATCGGTCTGAGCCTGCTGCCCAACAGACAGAGCTCAGGCTGTTTAGAGGGAGCGCACACATGGGACACACATACACACGTACACATGGGACAGGCATACACACGGACACTTGGGACATGCATACACACGTACACTTGGGACATGCATATGTACTGCGCACACACACACACGTGTACGTGGATATTTGCACAGAGGAACACACACACCCAGTGACACACGTATACAGACGCCCCACACACATGTGCACCCACCATGGATTAGGTGCCAGCAGCATCTTCAGGAAGTGCCACCAACCCCCCTCGTTTGGGTGTCGTGGTCAACCTCGTCGGACGTGACCCTGGGAAGTGTGTGGCTCTGCCTCGGAGAGGACGGGTCCCCACAGGGGAAGGGAGCTCTGCAGGGCAGGAGCAGAGGGGGAATTGGTGATGTTACCAATTTGTGGGAGACCAAAGACTTTCCTTAGATAATTTAAGAGAAAGTATTTTGCTAAGTAAACCATGTTGCAAAGAATTTCAGGAGCATTGTTTAAATTATTAAAAGAATCGATTGTTTCCCAGCCCTGGAAGCACCATTTGGATATGATTAATAAGACATCACAAATTATTCCACACCATTACTGCAGGGCCCCGTGTTCCTGAGCAATTTTGTTGGACGATGTCTTTGTTCCATTAGTTTGGGGATAAAAAGAATATAACTAGAATTTTATATTTGAATCCTGGAAGTTCAACTTTCCTCAGGTTGAGGTCTGCTCTCCGTCTTCATCGACTGACTGGAAGAGCTCCCGCCTCCGTCAGCTCTCCGCTGCTGGGACAAAGAGCCTGAGAGAGCAAAGTGAAAGGAGGAAAGGTTTACTTACTGTCGCGACCCCTTGCCCGCAAGGAAGACGCAACTCGGGAATCTTCTTTCAGCGGTTTATTCAGGCCCTTGATATTTCTTCTACTACTCCCTCGGATGCCCCTCCCAGCCTTAATATAGCATCTCAAGCCCCAATGCGAAGCTGCCACGTGGAACTTTCTCATAGGGTGCTGAAAAGCCATGCGCCAACTCTCCCAAATAAGGAGTTGTTTGTCACAAACCACAGCGGAGCCAGCGCCATCTTGTAATGGCGACCATAATCTGCATAAGCGGCAGAGGCGGCTCACCACAGTTCCCCCTTTCTGTTTTCTTAAAACAATACAGGCAAGAGTAGAGGTCCTATCCCACTGTGCAGAATGGCTGCATAGTATGGCTCAGTCCTAAGGAGGCGCCTTCCCCAGATCTGACTCCATATCAGCCGAAGCCTTTTTTCATGGGGCGGGGCGTGGACGCATCAAACCCGCATGCAATAGGACATGCTCTCCTTGAGGTCCCGGTCCACTGCGGGATCACTCAAGTGCAGTGCCTTGCCTCGCATCCTGTATCGTGACGATGGTGAACAAAAGGGGGTAGCTGGGACTACCTCTGTAGGACAACCAAAATTAAGTTGGTGACACCCTGAGAGAAAGGCACGGGCTTTAAAGCCATAGCTAAAGACCAGTGTGGAAACCCTTCTGCGTGCAATGGCAACAAGACCTGCAGAGTGCAAGGGCTTTCCAGCACTAGAAGAAAGACAAAAGAAGGACATGTCGAACCCAGTGCAATGTTAGAATAACTTGGGGTGCAACGACCATGTCAAAGGCACTAGTGTGGAAACCCATCTGCGTGAAATGGTAGCAAGACCTGCAGAGTGCAAGGGCTTTCCAACACTAAGAATAACGAGGAAAGACATGTCAATCCCAGTGCAATGTTATCGTGAGCACTGCGGGCCTTGAGGCGAGAGAGAAACCACAAACAGAGGAACATACCGAAGCAACACATTGCACCAAAAATGCCTACTCCCACCCACTCTTTAAAAAAGGAAAAGGCAGAAGATATCCAATCGGTGAATTGACCCAAAGTCATGGGATCAACACGGGTACTATTCAAGACAGCTATATGAGTCAGTTGAGACTGGATCATGTCTTCCGCCGCCATGGACCAATTCCCGGACAAATAGTCACCAATGATGCGGGAAGCATTCCTGGAATCATTAAATCATGAACCGGCATTGGCATTGGCCATGCCCATGCCACTGCCCACCACTGCATTGGTGTCGTCTGTGCCATCGGCACCAGCACCAGAGCCAGAGCACTTAGCAGAATGAAGATCCTCATCACAGGATTGCTGTGGTATCTCTTGTTGCTGGTTGGTTGATGTCAAGACTCTTCTTGTCAGGCGTTCAGGGACCCACAATGGTTCCGTGCAATCCTGGGGAAAAACACATACAGTTCCTCGTGTCCATGTCAGCACGGGGTTGGGGCTGTTCCATTGGCCCGTAAGAACATCCTTCCACTTAACATAGCCAATCACAGAGGGCTGAGGGGACACATGTCTATCGGCCGCAGAGCGACCATGAATATCCAAATTCAAAAAATTAATGGTAAAGAGAGCTAAGGACAGGCGTTCTTTAGGAGTGTGCTCAGCTCCTATTCCCCCTTTTTGTTTTTGCAAAGTTTCCTTTAAGGTGCGATGAGCACGCTCAACAATGCCTTGTCCTTGAGGATTATAAGGTAGACCATGAGTAAGGTGTACTCCCATAGTGGAACAAAAAGATGTAAATTGCCTGCCAGTATAAGCAGGTCCATTATCAGTCTTAAGGGATGCAGGTGCACCCCATGCTGCCCATGCCTCTAGGCAATGAGTAACAGCATTACGTGCCTTTTCTCCCGATAAAGCAGAAGCATAAATAATTCCAGAGCACGTATCAACAGAAACATGTACATACTTGAGGTTACCAAAGTCAGGTATGTGTGTCACATCCATTTGCCAGACAACCAATGGCTTTAACCCTCGTGGGTTCACTCCATAAGTAGGGGGATGAAGAAACGTGACACAATGGGGACATTGTAATACTATCTGACGAGCATCCGATCTTGAAATGGAAAAACGCCTGCGCAGCGTCAATGCATTAACATGGAAATTCTGGTGAAACAATTTAGCCCCCTCTAAGGAAGAGGCCAAGCAGATCAACTGACCTCTAGTGGCTGAGTCCGCACAGGCATTACCCTGTGATAACGGACCAGGAAGAGAGGTGTGAGCCCGGATGTGCATTGGATAAAAAGGAGCAGTGCGGCTACAGATAAGCTGTTGAAGCTGATCAAAGTAAGCAGATACATTATGGGCATCACTAATAGCTCCCACGGCCTCCAGGACTTTTAGTGCTTGTACCACATAGATGGAGTTCGAAATGAGATTAAAAGGAAAAGAACACTGCTTAAAAACCTCAATAACAATTTGTAGTTCTACCCATTGTGGATTTCCAGGAGCAAATTGATGCTGGACAGGGGGAGAATCATTAATTACATAAGCTCCCATTCCAGACTTGGAACCATCAGTAAAGATGTTAACAGCCCCCGGAATTGGACTGGATGAAGTTACTTTAGGGAAAATGATGGGATGTTCCTGAACAAAATGGAGTAATGGATGAGAAGGGTAATGATTATCAATATTTCCTTGAAACGAGCAACATAGAGGCACAATTCTCTCCGGTGGTACCAATCTCACTTCCCGTCCGTGACCTTGAGTCAGCAGGGAAGTGGCTATGTAAACTAGGCAAAATTAGCAATTGAGCAATCCCATCCCCTGGGGAGATAGACACAATGCCCCTTGGAGCTTCCACCATAACCTTTACTGCCCCTACAGCATCAGGGCTTATGACTCCGGGGAAAACATGAAGACTTTGTAAGATAGAGGATGCACGTCCAATTAGCAAACCTACAGTGCCAGGTGGTAAAGGCCCTTTGAACTCAGTTTCCACCAATTGGACTCCCATCTTAGGTGTTAATACGAGTCTGGAGGTGGAACAGAGGTCCAATCCCACGGCACCTGTAGTGGCTCTCCGCGTCTCATGGGATGGCGTAGAGATGGCCATGTCTCGGGTTCGGGTGTGACATTCTCCACTGCCCCATATATTTGTGGGCCCTGGGGTCGGGGGCCCCGTCGGCCGTTTTTTGGCCCAGCTGAAATAGGCTGTCCATGGATGTCCCTCACTGATCTACACTCTTTTGCCCAATGTTTCCCCTTTTTGCATTTTGGACACAGCCCCAGTTGACGAGGGCCATTGGAAGGGCCACCGTGAGGAGGTCCAGTAAAATTGCCTTTTTTGGGACATTCACGTTTGAAATGACCGGGTTGACCACAATGGAAGCATGTTCTAGCACCAGGACCACCCCCTTTTGTAATCCGAAGGACAGCAGCTGCAAGACCCGCATTAGTTAAAGGTCCTCCAATCTCTCTACACACCTTCATCCACGCTTCTATGCCCTTGTTTTTATAAGGAGTGATTGTTGCTTTACATTCCTTGGTGCATTGCTCAAAGCCCAATTGCTTGATAAGGGGCATGGCTCTATCAGGATCCCCAAAAATCTTTCCGGCGGCATCCACCATCCTTGCTACAAAATCTGAAAAGGGTTCTGTAGGGCCTTGTATAATCTTGGTCAAATTACCAGACACCTCTCCTCTATTTGGAAGTGACTTCCATGCCCAAATGCAAATATTATTGATCTGTTCATATACCTCAGGAGGATACCCCGTTTGTTGGTTAGCAAACCTGCCCTGCCCCAGAAGCATATCTTTGTCCCAGGCAGGACGGCCTGCTGCATGATTCTGGGCAGCTTGTTCTACAGCTCCCTCTAGCATAAATGCTCTCCAGTCCAAATATTTGCCTGGAGAAACACAAGCCCGAACAAGGCTAGCCCAATCAGAGGGAGTCATGCAGTATCTAGACAGACTCTCCACCTGAGTTAGTGTGAAGGCGGCATCCACCCCATAAGTGCGCACGGACTCTGCCAGGGTCTTCACAATTTTGAAATCTAAGGGTTCATGGAATCTTCCCCTATTGTCATCCTGAAAAACTGGATAAGCAAGACCCATCGCAGCGTTAACAGCCCTCCATGTTTGGGCATGGAAAGCTCTCCCCGAAACACCCCCACCATACGGCGGTGGATCCGGAGGATTATTTTTCCTGAGCCCCTGTTTATTTCTGTTCTCTTCTCCTATATCTACACTCTCTAGCTGATGAGACAGCCTCCCAAGCTCTTCCTCTTCATCCTCTTCTTCCTCTGACCCACTTTCGCATGGGGGTTTACGCAGCGTACTGAGATCTGGATACAATCGTCTCCTCCCCTGTTTCACGTCCCACACACTCCCATCCTCCTGAGATATCTCACTTTTTGTTGTTGCCGTTTCTGATTTCTCCTCATGTAATTGCTCTAGAACTTCCTGTCCTTTAGTAAAGGCTTCCTGACATCTGCCATCTGTAAGGCAACTACGGACCATCTTCCAAAGGGGTATCACCTCACCCTCTAATATGCCCTGCTCAGAAGCAAAGTCAAGATCTTTGATAATTTAATCCCAACTAGGTATAGTAAGGCTGCCCGAAAATGCAAACCACGGTGCAGCAATATCTGCCTTCTGTTAAAATCTCTGTAAAATACTACGCTTTACTTCTAGTCCCTTGGAACGTAACAGGCCATCTAGGGCCAGGAGAAGCGGACTTGAAGATGCGGCACCCATGACACAACAAAAGAAGCACAAAAAACAAACAAAAGAAGCACAAAAAACAAAAGCGAAAGTACACATTGCAGCTGCAATAAAATATAACGCTCTCTCTTTATTTGCAGAGGAGCAAATACCTTTTTCCCGCTCTCTCTTTCTTTACAGAGGAGCTGCCCCGCTTTGATCTCGGATCCCACTTACCTGGGACTAACTGGTGCACCACCCCTGACCGCTGAAAGTTCTGGTTCCCGGGTCTCGGCACCACTTGTCGCGACCCCTTGCCCACAAGGAAGACGCAACTTGGGAATCTTCTTTCAGCGGTTTATTCAGGCCCTTGATATTTCTTCTACTGATCCCTCGGATGCCCCTCCCAGCCTTAATATAGCATCTCAAGCCCCAATGCGAAGCTGCCACGTGGAACTTTCTCATAGGGTGCTGAAAAGCCATGCGCCAACTCTCCCAAATAAGGAGTTGTTTGTCACAAACCACAGCTGAGCCAGCGCCATCTTGTAATGGCGACCATAATCTGCATAACTGGCAGAGGCGGCTCACCACAACTTACCACGGCTCCTGGCTTCCGAGGTTCTGCTGTGGCTGGTTGGGCCTGCGGGTTTCTGCTGCGTGGGGCAGAACATCGTGGCTGGAGTGTGCTGTGGAGCAAGGCTGCTGGCCTCACAGGGGCCAGGAAGCCAAGAGACAGAGGGAGTGGCTGGGGCCCCCCAAGCCCCCAGAGAGGCGCACCCCAGAGCCTCGCTCCTCCCTCCTGCCGATCCCCACCTCCTTGGACCAGCCACCAGCTGGGACTCCGGCCTCCACACATGGGCCTGGGGGGATGTCTGTGGATCCACTGTAGCCATCTGTGTGCACACCAGCCACAGGGAGTGGCGTGAAACTGTGGTGGTTGTATGTCCCTGGGACGCTCTGGGCTGACCAGGCATCCTGGGCTGGCCTTGCTGGCCTCCTGCGGGGTGGCTCCTCCAGGGTCAGCAGGGCTGGGCTGGGCTGGGCAGCACCACCTGGGCTTCTTTCTCCAGTCCTCCTGGGCAAGGTGGTCTCAGGAAGCACTCAAGGCGAAGGCCGAGGCTCCTTCCTCGTGGTCACATCACTGGTCAGCGGGGCTGGGCCGCGGTGGCCAGGGGTCTGGCTAAGCCTTCTTTCTGGGTGAACCTGTGGGTGTTTCCAGATGACCTGCCCTGAGCGGGGGAAGGCGCCATCGCTCTCTCGAGGGCTGGAGCTGGACATCAGTCTTCTCCTGGCCTTGGACTGCCAAGACCCAGACTGCAGCTGCCCCCCTAGACCCGGGCACCAGCTCGCAGACAGAGGGGCTCTATCCCCATGGCTCATGTCCACGGCTCCAGGGCTGCAGGGACCGTGACCTCTGCATGCGTGCGCGCACGCGTGTGTGTGTACGTGTGTGTGTACGTATGTGTACGTGTGTGTACGTGTGTGTACATGTGCGTGTGTGTACGTGTGTGTGTGCGTGTGTGTGTGTACGTGTGTGTGCGTGTGTGCGTGTATATGTGCGCGTGTCCTGTGGGTTGTTTTTCTGTGGATCCCCGACTTAGGTAGCTCCTAAATCCACTTGTCATTTCCCCACACCCCCCAGGTTCAAGGTGAGGGGAAAGGGACTGCACCTCTTAAAGGGGACTGGTGGTCATATTTAATCCCCCACAAGCATTAGCCCACACCTGTGGTTCCTTGGTGAGCAGAGAGCGCTGTGGTCTCTCCAGACCTTGATACTGCCCAAGCTCCTCTTGGAAACTACCACAGAGGAGTCTTTGGATAAGTCCCCCCAGCAGTCCAGAATGTGCAGGTTTGGAAGAAAACTTCAAGGAAAATTACTTTTTTTTTTTTAAAAGGATCCTTTCTGCATGAAATGAGGCTTTGGTCAGGTTTTGCTCAGAACTCCTTCCCCGGGTGCTGTCAGGTGAGCCCAGAGGACAGAGGAGCCGAGCCCTTACCGCAGCATCTCCTGGTTGTGCGCTGGGCCGGCTGACCTCGAGCCCCAGGCTCACCATCTCAGAGCACCGCAGAGGGCCAGGTGGGCTCCCCCGCGGCCTTTGTTAGCACAGCAGCCAGACGGGGTGGTTGGAGCAGCAGAGACTTAAGGCCTCACAGTTCCAGAGGCTGAACCTCAGGATCACAGGCTGGTTCTCCCGCGGCTCCTGTCTGTTGTGGGGTCCCCATCCTGTGAGTGCAGGAACATTCAGAGGCAAAGTGACAGGACTGTGCGGGCTGCACTCTGATCTGTCCACCCAGTCTGAAGGGCCTGACTGGGGCAGTTGGGAGGGGCTGGAGGAGGAGGCTCGCGGGGGCTGCCTTGGAAGTGTCCTCGGCCCCTTCCCCTCTCTGCTTCCCAGTCGCCATGAGCAGAGAAGAGCTCCTCAGCCTGCCATCCCCCATGATGGGCTGCCTCACCGAGCCCAGGGCAATGGGGCTGCCCTGCTACTAACTGGATCTCTGAAACCTTGACGCAGAACAAACTTCTCTGAGTCGCCCTTGTCCGGACCTGTGGTCCAAGGGACAGACCACGGCTAACACAGCAGTGTCTTCTCCCTGTGTCCTGACTCTGCCGACTACTTTTCTTTTCTTTTACATTTTACACACGTTACCAGGGTGCAACCCCCACAGCCCAACACCCCCACGTGCATACACCGGAGAGTAGTTCAACCATCTCCCCATCTTGAACGCTCACTCCCAAACCAGCCTGGCACCCTGGTGGCCACTTCTCCATCCCATCCCCGGCCCCAGCCCAGGCAGCCTCCGGTCCATTTCTGGCCGTGTAGACCTGCCTATTCCGGCCACTTCACGTACACACAGCTGCACACCAGGCTGCCGTCCAGGCCCCTGTTTCCTCTAGCTTCCCCCCTGCACTGGGCCAGGACTCCTTTTCTGGATGGCCAAGTGACAGTCCACAGTGCACACTGAGCACAAGGACTTGCAAGCTCCCTGCCCTTTCTGTCACCAACGGGTTCTCCCCTAGCTCCCTCCTTCCCTGCAGGCTGGGACAGTAGCATCATGGCAGACCCCGCATTCCTCCCTGTTCATCATTCTGTCCTCACAGGCCCCGGGCCAGGTTCAAGGACACAGCTATGAACAGCCCAGTCCCTCCTCCAAGCCTGGTTGCCCAGTGGGCAGGAGAAGCCGTGAGGGGCTGTCACAGTGGGCTTGGGAACACGGGCTTGTGTCCTTGGATCCCATGTGCGAGCTGGGTCCCTCACCCCGGCCTTCCTCCCTGTCCTGGAGGACAGCTGGTGGGCACAGGCTTGCTGTACATCTCCTTCCTGTCCTGGACAGACTCTCTTCCTGTGCAACGGATCTGACCACCGCCTCCGCTCCAAGCTGTTGGTGGGGGCAGGACTCCCACCTGATGCTGGAGTGGCAGTGGGATCAGCAGCTTGTGAGTCACCAGACTCACAGCCAGGGAGGAGCATGGGCTGGCCATGCAGAGCCACACGGGGTGCAGTTGGGGCAGAGTGACCAGGCAGGGCATGGGAGGCAGGCCTCGCAGTGACAGGGAGGTAGGATGTCCTTGGTCCTGGGGGAGCATGTGATTGGCTTGTTGATCAACTTTGAGGGCTCGAGGGGAGGGGGAAGCTCCCTGGCTGAGGACCAGGGAGGTGTAGCTGGTCAGCTGACCAGGGGACCAGCCGGGTGGGAGGGGAGCTCAAGGTCAGGCCATGGGCTCAGCCTACCAGGCACCTACTGGGGACAGTCCAGCCGCCACCCCAGCCTGCCAGGGAGGGCCTGATTGATGTGGCCGATGGGTGGGAGACAGGACCAAGGAGACCCAAAACCTGGAGATCTCACTCCCTGCAGGTACACCAGAGCTCCGGGCAGCTGGTGGTGGGCATTCCATCCAGCCCTCGAGTCCCCCTTGCTTGGACATTGGTTTTGCAGCCTCTGCGTTCGGCTTGCCGTGGGCTTCGCCCACGGTGCTCATGTACACCTCCGAAATCCCCAGCTGGCCTCTTCCACCCTGAGGTCAGCACCAAGCCCCAGATCTGGCTGTCCCACCCACGGGGCTGGCTCGGCCTTTCTGATCCCCACCCAACATGGCCCTAGTAGCCCTGGATGTGCAGGAGGTGCCCAGCTGAGTCACAGCAGGGACCTGGGCTAGAAGGGGAGAACCGAGTGCAAGAAGAGGGCTCCCCTTCCCACTAGGCCAGGGCGCAGTCCCCAGAGCCGTCCTGAGTCTGCCTGCTGCCCAGTGCAAGCTCTGGGTCACCCATGGGCTCCTACACAAGGTCACTCATCAGGAAAAGGGGGCCCCTGCGTCCCTTCCTGCACAAACCCGCCAAGTTCGGGCCAGGTTGCTTGAGGCTGAGGCTCGGGCTTTTCCAGAGAGCTCAGGTCAACCAGCTCCAGACTCCACCTTTCCAAGGCGCCATCTGGAAGCTGGGGGTGGGTTCCTGAGAGGCAGGCGGGTGTGGGAACCCAGGACACAGGGGAGCAAGCGCTCACGTCACGGTCATCCTGCACCTACCAAAGGTGAAGAAGAGCAAGGTTAGTGTTGGGAGCGCAAGTCCCAGGGCGTTCAGGACTCTGGGGGAGTTTCTCTCAGCACCTAGTGTGTGCCAGGCACGGTCCTAGGTCCTGGGAAGAAAGAGTTCACGGAAAGAAGGGGAGGGGAGGGGAACTGCTGTTCACTCAGACCTGACATTTTGTCAGGGAGACAGACCACAGCAGAGTAAATGGCTAGAGAATGTCATGTTTAAAAGGTGCTAGGGACAAAGGTGAGGGAGGTGGGGTGGGCGCTGCCATCCTGGAGGCCAGCCCAGGCAGAACCCCAGGAGGGGCTTCTCACAGGAGCCCTGGAGGCCGAAGGAGCAGAGCCCTGTGGTCCTGCCCGCCACAGGACGGTGAGTCCTCTGCCCTTTGCAGTTGGGCTCAGGAGAGGTGGTGCCCCAGCCACCAAAGACACCCTTTCCAGAGACTTCCAGGAGAAGATGGAGGTGGCTGGACTCTGCCCTGTGGCAGGAATATGTAGGGGACCCTGGCGCTCTCCCTGGCCATAGGAGAAGGAGGGTGCTGGGGGCCAGATAGTTAAAATACCCAGCATGTCCCGCTCCTGCGCTCATGAGCCCTGTCCCGTGCCTGCCCCCAGGGGGACTGTAGGCTGGGCCACTCCTGCTGTCCCAGGCTGTGGTCACTGTCGCCGAGTCTATGACAAACACATGTCTCCCGTACATCTGGGTTGTTTTTCCCCTTCTTGGGGAAAATAAATTTCTTATTTCTTTTAAAAGTCTATTAATATCGATTTGGTAGTTTTCTCTGTCCCATGTGGAGCGACGCATTTTCTCCCAGGTGTCAACGTGCAAACCCTCGCTCGCTTTGTGTCTGTGGTCTCAGCCTGGCTGACCCACAGCCTCCTCCTGCCTCCCCCTCCTTCCTCCTTCAGGCCGGCTGACTGCAGAGGGCTGGCTCTCAGCAACAGAACTTCCCGGCATCAACAGAACTTCCCGGCATCTGGTGCCTGCCCTCGGGAACATTCTGCCCTTCCTGGGAATAGGCCTCTGTGCTTGCCGCAGTCTGCTTTGCCTCCCACACGCCCCGAGGCTCCCCCAGGCTCAGCAGGGTGAGGACCACAGGCCAAGTGGGGCGGCAGCACCTGCCCCTGGCTCCACATGTCTGGAAGAGACTTCCCCTGCATCCAGGATGCGGAGACATTGGACCACACCGGTGAGGGCCGCTCTCCTTGGGAGAGGAAGGTAATTCCTGCCCCTCAGTCAGGTTCACCACCTGTCCTTCCCCTGGTTTCATTTTTCTGAAGCGCTCAATCACATTAAGCTACTAGCTGCAAGCACATTTTAATTTTCCTGCTTTACACTCCGTAATAAATAGTGACAGGGTGATCGTGTGGCCTCGCCCTCGGCCTTCTCCTCCTCCTCGCCTCATTTCTCTTCATCGTGTTGCCAAATGTCCTGAGGACTTCAATGCAAGCACAAGTCCAGGAGGCAGACTGGAGGGACCTTGCTGCACCCGCTTTGCTGGCCACAGTGTTCCCAGGCAGGGGCGTGGTGGGTGAGAACCCAGGACAGCGACGTCTCCCTGCTGATCTGTGGGCAGGGGCTTACTTGGCCCTGGCTCCTGAGCTCTGCACACCCACGCCTCTTCTCAGGCCAGCTCAGGCCAGCTCAGGCCACCCACAGGGCCAGCTCCCACCCTATGCAAGCCAGTGGGGGCCCAGGGCCAGGCACCAAGACCCACCCTGGGAGGTATGGGGAGCACCCAGGGCTTAGCTGTGGGGAGCACCAGGCTGGGTGTCTGCTTGATGGAAAAGTGTCCCCAGGTCCCGCCTGTGTGGCTTCACCCAACTTGAATCCAACACATTGTGGAAACGTAGCATCAGCAGTGAACACGCATGTCACCCAGACCAGGAGGCCTTGCAGCTGTCGACCCTGCCATCACTTTGAATCAGACACGGTAACCAACTCTGGGAGGTTTTGAAATGCACAGCAGGGGGTCTGTCTGCAGGTGCCACACAAACATGGCTAACGAGGGGCCAGAGCTCGGTGGACGTGGTGTCCTTGGGGGTCCTGCAGTCTGATCCCCCAGGGATACCGAGGGTGAAGGTCTCACAAAATTAAAATGTCCATTGGAGAACCATTTCTGTATCTCAGGTTTTGCTCCAAACCTCGGAGCTGTCTTCCGTGTTCACCCTCCATAGAGAGGAGACTGAGATGTACTCGTTGTCACATTTTCAAAGGGGCCACATTTGGTGATGCCCTGAGGAGCCCCCCAGTGTCCCTGGCAGGTGATGGCAGGTGATGGCAGGTGATGGCAACAGAACTCAGGCACAGGCTTGTGGCATCTGGGTCCTGCTTCCCTCCCCAAGGAGTATTCCAGAAGGACTGTTCTAAAGTGGCCAGGGTTTGGCCAGCCTTTGCATCTGTTTCTCTCTGAAGTTCTGGGCACGAGGCTGGGGGTGAGCAAGCCCCTCCCGGAGTCTGGAGGGGCTCTGCCCCCCCCTGCTTGGTCACGGGCTCTTGGCCTCAGTTACTGGTCTCGGAGGCACATTGTTTTGCTCGGCGAGACCCAAAACTGCACCAAGATGAATGCTTGCCTCTTCTCACCTAACCACACACAGGCAGGTGGCCTCATTCTGTGAGCTCAATGAGACCAGGGTTTCTCCCATGCTGGTTTTTGTAGTGTCCCATCACCGGGAACTGTCCCCTCTGCATGGTGGAGGCCAGCCCACCATGTCCTCCTCACAATCCAGAGAATGGAGGGCAAGGGGGGGAGTAGAGGGTCTCGAGAACTCACATCCCTTTCCAGAAGGGTTGGTGACCACTTAGTCCAGCAGCCACTTCCACCAGCAAGGGAGACTGGGACAAGGGTCTCTGACCAGCACAGGCACTGTCCACACACAACAAGGCTGGGCTCTGCTGGGCAAGGCAGGCAGAAGGGACAGGCGGTCTGTGTTGAAGGCCATTCTGCCACCCCCCTGCTTCCTGGGAGGAGCAAATGAGGAGCACAGTAAAGTGCTGAGCGTGTCAGGCTGCCTTACTGTCCACACAGATGTACTGCCATCACCACCACCTTCGTCATCGTCACCATCTTACTCTCAGATAATCCCCTCTGGACTCTGGCTAACCTGTGAGTCCTGCCGCTGGTTTGTTTTACGACCTGCCGTACCCTCCATTTGTGTTCAGAATTCCAGTGTGAATAGAACCTAACTCCTTGTTCCACGGGGGTTGGCAAATGGTATTTTGATACATTAATTCTCACAGGTTTTAAAAACAGTTTTGATCATCGAAATTCACAAATTCACATTTGCAAATGTGTGTATAGTTTTAAAATGGTAAACTCTGTGGTCCAACCACGTTGCTTTTGAGATTTTTCTGCAGAGGAAATAACCACAGAGAAGGAAGGAGATTTATCTGTGAGGGTGCTTCTCGCAGTGATATTTATAACCATTGAAAAATTGGAAACAACCTAAATGTTGAAGAATGGAGACCTGGTAAGATGAATTACACTCCATCCATGCCATGAAATACTATATGGCTTAAAAATTATGTTGTCGAAGAATATTCAAATATATGAAAAAGTAGTCGTGATGTATCTGTTAAATGAAAACGCAAATTTCAGAACCGTGTGTGAAATTGTAACCGTGGTCTGTGGGGGGATCACCACTGTCGGTGAAGAACGTGGCTCTGAAGCCAAGATTCCATCCCTGCTCAGCCTGGCTCCCCGCCTAGGGCCCTGGCCACAGGACTTCCTGCCTCCGTTTGTGCCTTTGCAGAGCATGGACTCTGACACTGCCCTCCTCAGGGGCTCCAGGCCAAACCCCGCCCTGCTCACACACAGCACAACTGCCGGGGTGCAGGACCTCCACCCCGACACCTCCTGCATGGGGCCTGGGCGCCTCCTGTGGCTCTCCATGAGGGGGCGCCTCTGAGGCACACCGGGCTTTAAGTGCACTGAGCCCTTTGGGATGAGCAGAGCAGGGGCAGTGGTGATGGGGCCCGTGTGCGGTGGTGGCGGACTGGGTTTCTTGTCTGGATTTCTAGAAGATTCCTGTTTATTGTTTGTGGAGCCCTGCAGGAGGCAGGTGTCTGTCCCAGGATGCAGGGGGCTGGGGGAAATGGGCTCTGCTCATGCAACAGGTGATCTCTGAGCACCTACTGCAGCTGCTGGGCCGACTCCACGCTGCACACTGGGCTTCAGAGGGGAGGAGAGTCACCTGAGGCCAGGTGTAGCCTAACTGCAGAATGAGGTCATCCCAGAGCCACTTCCTGGGGATCCCTGAGCAGAGCTGGGGCGTCCCTGAGGGGCGGGCTTCCCACAGGGCTACCTGCCAGGCTGCTACTTGAAGGAGGGCAGAGCCCTCGCCACCCACCTCGTCCAAGTCATCCACACCAAGACATGAGAGGAAGGGCCCCTTGTCCTTCCCTAGCCCTCAATCCACATGTGGGTGAAGGCCCTGAGCTGGAGAGTGGACACTGGGGAGCCGGAAGCCAGCACTGGAGCTCTTGCAGGTCTATGCCACCTGCTGGAGTGCTCCAGGAGACCAGTGAGGAGTGGAGCCCGCAGGCCAGGCCAGCCTCTGCCCCCAGCCGCCATGTCCCTGCTGCATGCCATGGGCCTTTCAAGAGGAGCCAAGGTGCCACCAGGGAGACAGGGCAGTCACCTGACCAGGTTGTGCTTCAGGGGGATCCCCCACCCACAGCTGGGTGACAAGTCTGGAGGGGAGGGGTCTGGGCAGGGAGAGCAGCAGCCCCAGAAAGGTGATTTGGGTTTCTGAACAGTGAGAGGCAGGGGCAAGGGGCTGTGGTCAGGAGATACTTGGGAGGAGGGGTCAGCAGGGCCCGGGGTTTGATGGCCTGGCTGGGGGAGGCCTGGGAGGGAGGAAGGGGACTTGCCCTGGGCAGGGGACAGGTGGCAAGCCTCTTACTGCGCCGTGGACTCCGAGGCTCAGCAGTGTGACTGAAGGTGCAAAGACCAGTCCGCTCGTGGAGGGAGAGTTCCGACCCACTCAGTGCCCAGATCACCAGCTGCACCCTCTGTGGCAAGCAGCCTCCAGCAGCTGGAGCGTCCTCATCGCTGACACCTGCCCCTTTGTTCCTGCTTCCAACTCAGGAACCCCAGAGACAGTCATGCTCCCAGCCAGCCCCTCAGGACGCCCTGTCTCCTGTGTCACCTCCAGTGGCCCAGGGCAGCAGTCTCCCACGGGGCTCCTCCCCTGCCACCCCTGGGTGTCTCCAAATGCCAGTGAGGCCAGTGGCCCCTCCCTGCAAGCTCTGAGCAAATGGCCTCTGCCTCACTCAGTCTGTCAACGTCCACACGGGGCCGTGTCTGAGGTAGGACTGAAGCCTGGGAGTGGTGGGGAACATGAACAGCGTGTCATGGAGAATCCTGTAGGTCAGAGCCCCAGGCTGGAACTCCGGGGACCCCTGACCCTGAGCAGGTGGTGAAGGTCCAAAGGAAGGAAGATCAGACTCTGGGGGGAGGCCTGGGCCATGGAGGGCGTGTGGGTGGGGCCCTCCCACTCTGCACCTCGGAGGCCTTGTCAAGCCACATGGCAGCTGGTGGAGGTTGCTGGAAGCTCCAGGGTCAGTGCCCAGCTGGGCACTGACCTGAGGGAGCCCCCATTCTCTGCCCACACCCGTCCCCACTGCACACTGATGATGTGAACCTAATTTAATAATCGCCCTGCAAGCATGTGCTTGGTGCCCAGATAGACAGGGTCCAGGCACAAACACAGGACTAAAGACCAAGTCCTCCCCTCACCAAGGGCCAGTGGCCTCTCTCTGTACTCTGGACAGCTGGGAACAATGAGAGTCTTTCTTGATTGAAACAAACGTGCCCAGGGAGCATCCATTTCAGTCTTTGGAGGGTTCAGAGTCAGGGCCGCCTGTGCCAGTTGAGGTTGGAGGGTGGTGGGGAGTGTGGGTCATTGTAGTTAGAAGAGCAGGTTCAACAGCACGTGGGGACCACAATGTGTCCTTAACTGAAGCCTCAGATGCAGAGTCAACGCTGCTCACCACCATGCACCTGGTCATCAGCTCACTGGGCCGTCCCTCATATTTCAAACTCGGCTCCACGTACCATAAACATATATAATTTTTATTTGTCACTTTACAAAAGAAATTTAGAAAAGAGAAATAATGCCACTTGGATTCACAGGAACCAACCAGTGCCTCTCAAAGCCACTTTGATCCCGTGGGGACGTAGGATAAAAGCAAATAACCAGAAGGCCAATAGGGTGGCCGGCCCAACAGCGGCACTGCAAGGTCATCACCGAGCTTCCTGAAGGTCTGCGGGGGCGAGGCTCAGGGCTCCAGGGACCCAGGCTGCAGGGCGCCCCCCCGCCCCCCACACCCTCTCATGTTGTGCGAGGGAGGGAACAGGCACAGGGCAGCTGGTAACTCACAAAGCTCTCGTTACCAGGAAGTGGGTTCAAGTCCATGTCAGGCACCCCTAGTCGGGCACCCCTAGTCGGGCACACCGGTTCACCCATGGCGCTGGCCCTTGGGGGCTGTGGGAGGGAAGTGTAGTCCACAGGCTTCAAAGAACCTGTCAAGGAGGAGCCGCAAGACCCGGCTGAAGGGAGGCGATGTTCTGTGTGGCTCCACTCTGCGAGTGATCGAGGACCCTCACAGCTGTTCCTGGGCAGGAACCATGGCTGCCGTGCGGACAGGGGTCCAGGCCTCAGCGACAGTGCAGGACCCCGGGTGCCCCAGCAGGACTACCGGGATCAGCATCCGAGCAGGGCTCCCGGCCACCCACCGGAGCAGGAATCCCGGCATGACTCCCACACAGGACACCCGCCACTGCCCCTGTGCAGGAACCCTGGCTGCCACCCCCATGTGGACCCCCATCCACCAAAGTGGGGCTCCTCCGGTCACCTCCATCTTGGGACTCTGCAGCCACTACCATAGTCCCCTACACGCTATAGGTTGCCTGCAACTGAGGACATCGCACAGGCACCCACATCTGGAGACAGCCGACAGTCACAACACTGCATGCCACAGAGCCACGTCTATGACACATTGCCCAACACCATGTCCACCACAACCCTCTCCTCATCGCTGAAAGCAGCCACCTCCATCTTGGGACACCTTCATCACCATCTTTAGTTGGGACAACTCCCAGCTTGGAACTCTGGCTGGGCAGGTCCTGACAGTATCCAGCCTCCGCGTCTGCCCGGCACCTGCCACCTGGCACAGTGACTGCCCGATACAAAACAGCTCTCCGGTGACAGGTGCGCAGTCCCCAGGGCTCAGCCCACAAGACCTCTAGGAGAGAAAGGTCCCCAGTTAGGAAGTAGAGAGGGAGGGGTGAGTGGGATACAGATTAGAGACTAAACTAGAAACCGGGAACCGTGAGGTCTACAGGTGATATAAGGAGAAAGACCAGGCGCCCACATCAGACCAGTGGGCCCCAGAGGAGATCCTTGGGGTGCCGTCTCCCATCAGGAAGGGCAAGTGCCATCCCCCACCTCCAGGAGCCCCGCACCTGAGACCGGCTCTCCCACCCGAATAACCTGCACCATCCTGAGGGTGGAGAAACCAGCTAAGGACAGACAACCCCCCTGTCGGATGAGAAGGGAAGCAGGAGAGATACTGATTTCCAACAAAAATAATCCTGGTTTCCTCATTCGAGGTTTTTCCTCTTGCTCTTTCTTCTCCTGCCCTCATGTCCCCAACATTTGTGAAACCAACTGCTTTTCATGAACCAGGCTACCGAGGACTGGGAGGTCTGAATAGTGAATTCCAGTGGTGTTGTCTCTTCTTTTATCTCCTATTTTTACATTTTTATTCTTCTTGATATTGGTGTGTGTTTGTTTCATGTGCTCTACTGTCCTCCTGCTCACTTGTCTACCCCAATCACTTCCGCTCTCTTCTCCTGCTACTAACCAACTCCCTTAGATTCCTTTTTCAGGCTTTCTAAGATGTAATAACTCTATCCTCACCTCCTTCCCCCTCAACATCTCATCCTAACTCCCACCCCCGGTTCTTTGTTCACATCAGAAACTGTAGACCCTTTTGCAAACCTACTGTTTATATTGAAGATAATAATTGAACTATTTCCGAACATTGTGACCAAACTGTATACGTCTTCATAGCAGCTATTTGGTTTCAGGTTGTACTGGTTGTATTGGGGTCTGTTAAGATTGTCCTCCCCCTCAAAGGACAGGTATTAAACCCTGCAAGGACACTATAAGCCTGTAGGGTGAAAACGATAAACCCTCAGATTGCAGTACTAGAAGGGAAGGCACACAAACAACATAAAAAAAAAACAAGGGAAGAAAGTGTCCCCAAACCAACCAAGGTTCTACATTATTAGACTCCAGGCCACTACAGCAGAAGGAATTACAGAGAAGGAGTGCAGGGTTATGTGATTAAAATGTTCTGTGAATTAAAGGATGACATAAGAGAGTGAATCCAGGCAGCAAAAGACCATTTTAATAAAGAGCTACATAAGCAAATACAGGAAGCAAAAAATTACTTCAATAAGGAGACAAAGGTTCTGAAAAAACAAAAAACAGACAAATCCTTGAAATGAAAGAAACAATAAACCAAATTAAAAGCTCAATAGACAACACCACCAACAGGTTAGAACACTTGGAAGACAGGAGCTCAGACAATTCTTGTCAAAATATATCATCTTGACAAGAACGTTGACCACACAGAGAGGACGGTAAGAAACCATGAGCAGAACACTCAAGAATTGTGGGGTAACATGAAAAGACCAAAGTTAAAAATCATTGGGATAGAGGAAGGCATAAAGATCCAAACCAAAGGAAGGAGCCATCTATTCGATGAAATAATATTAGAAAATTTCCAAACATGAAGAATAAATTGGAAAATCCAATACAAGACGCTTATAGGATGCCAAATGTACAAAATCACAACAGATCTCTCCTCATACTCTATGTCTTGCATTTTCATTATGATATGCCTTGGGGTGGATCTGTTAGTTCCAAAAACAGCATGGTATTGGCACCAAAATAGACTTATAGACCAGGGGTACAGAATAGAGGACACAGAGACTAACCAATATAATTACAGTTATCTTACATTAGACAAAGGAGTCAAAAACATAGATTGGGGAAAAGACAACCTCTTCAACAAATGGTGCTGGGAAAACTGGAAATCCACATGCAATAAAATGAAATTAAACCCCTGTCTCTCACCATGCACAAAACTCAACTCAAAGTGGATCAAGGACCTAGGAATTAGACCAGAGATCCTGCACCTAACAAAGGAAAAGTAGGCCCAAGTCTCCATTAGGTAGGATTAGACCCTGACTTCCTTAATAAGACTCCTATAGCTCAAGAATTAAAAACAAAAATCAATAAATGGGATGGATTCAAACTTAAAATCTTCTTCTCAGCAAAAGAAACCACCAGTGAGGTGAATAGAGAGCCTAAGGATGGGAGCAAAGTTTCACCAACACACATCACACAGAGCACTAATCTCCAGGGTCTATAAAGAACTCAAAAATCTTAACGCCACAAAAACAAACAACCCAATCAACAAATGGACCAAGGACCTGAACAGACACTTCTCAGAAGAGGATATACAATCAACCAACAAATACATGAAAAAATGTTTATCATCTGTGGCAATTAGAGAAATGCAAATCAAAACTACTCTAAGACATCATCTCACTCCAGTCAGAACGGCAGCTATTGTGAGGACAAACAACAGTAAGTGTTGGCGAGGGTGTGGTGGGACCGCAAATTGGTGCAGCCAATATGGAAAGCAGTAAAGAGATTCCTTGGAAAACTGGGAATGGAACCACCATTTGACCCAGCTATCCCTCTCCTCGGTTTATACCCAAAGGACTTAAGAACAGCATCCTACAGGGACACAGCCACATCAATGTTTATAGCAGCACCATTCACAATAGCTAACCTGTGGAACCAACCTAGATACACCTCAATAGTTGAATGCATAAAGAAAATGTGGTACATATACACAATGGAAAATTACTCAGCATTTAAAGAGAATAAAATCCAGGCATTCGCAGGTAAATGGATGGAGTTGGAGAATATTATGCTAAGAGAAGAAAGTCAATCCCCAAAAAACCAAAGGATGCTGATCCATTAAGGGGATGGGTGGAGAGCATGGGGGAATGGAGGAGCTTCAGATAGGGCAAAGGGTAGGGAGGGTAAGGGAGAGGACAGGGTGGTAGGAAAGATGGTGGAATGAGATGGCCATCATTACCCCGAGTACATGCATGAAGACATGGATGGAGACTCTGCGATGTGTACAACCAGAGACGTGAAAAGTTGTGCTTTATATGGGTAATATGAATTATAATGCACTCTGCTGTCAGGTATAACAAATTACAATAAATAAAAAACAACAACAACAACAAAAGAACTTGTGAGGCCCGATTATGACATGGCCCAGGCTATGTGGGCAGTGACCAAACAGACTCCATTTTGCCCTGAGCCTCCACGTCATGTTAGAAAGCCTTCTCCCAGGGAAAACCCTGCCTCTGCTCCTGTCAACAGTTGCCTAGCATAGCATGTTTGCCAACACAAAATGGCGATTCTTACACAATGTAAAAGTGTTCTCTCTTGGGTTCCCGTCTTCCCTGGACCAAGTGCCCTGGCAGAGACTGACTCTCTAGACGTTGGTGACCATTCTGTAACTTGTACACAACTAGGGACCTTTTGGCCACTCCCTTTTCTGCTTATGATTTTAGATCTCATGACGTTTGTTTATGGTTTTGAATCATATCAACAGCCACTTCTACTTTAAGATGGTTTTGGACTATAAAAGGTGTACTCAGACCCCGAGAGGGTCGAAGGGTGTAGACCTGCAGCCTGCCCTTGGCCTGCCCGCTGTGGATCTGGACCACAGGCTGGTGAATAAAGTTTCCATTCCCGGCTTAGAGATTGACTGAGTGATTTATTGCAATCCCACCTCAACATTTACAGGTCCCTTTGAAAGGATAAAAGAAACTGAAGTTAAAATGTAAAGGACCAGGTATTGTAGAGTTTCTAAGCTGCAAAGCCTGAGTTAAAATGTAAAGGACCAGGTATTGTTAAGTTTCTATGCTACACTCAAAGCCTGAAATTCCTGTAGCTGTTAGGACAATTCCCGGGACTGCCCATTAAATAATCCTCCTTGACCACTTAGTTGTTTAACAACTTGGACCCTGTGCAGCTAGGCACGTAGGCACCTCAGGGCCCAAACCAATCAGTTTGAATGTATCCCCCTCCTTAGGAGTGACCTATCACTCCTGCCCGACCTGTTCCCGCCAATGAATGTACTAATCATGTTTGAGAGTCGTTGTTTGATTTTCCCGCACCTCATGATGATTTGCTCTGATGTATGCAAAGACCCCACCCTCCCCAAAAAGTGTACTTAAGCACTGCTCAACCCCTGCTCCAGGCTCTTGGCCGCTCTCCCTTCTTGAGTGAGCCTGGAGCCCCAGTGCACTGGATCCTCAATAAATCCCCTTTTGCTGTTGCATGAGTCGGTCTCTTGGTGGTCTCTTCCTCCATTGTTCGCCAGACCCTTACACCTTTGTAGGAGTGGGAGTGGGTCACACCTGGTTATGGAAGGGGACAAAGCACCCCACCAGCCAGTGCTTCATTCCAAGGTTCCAAAGTGCTCCACCTTAAACAGAGCTGATGACTTTAAAAAAATCGAATAAATTAAAAGAGATGGACCAAGGCTTAATCAAGCAACTCATTTCAACCTCTCCAGAAATGGAAGGCACGAGAGTATGCAAATCCAGTGTTAATCTGCGCTCAGCTAAAGCATCGTCGGGCAGCTTGCTTTCTATGCAAATAGGACCCAGAGTGAACAGAACCGGTGGCTTTCCGTGGCTGGGCTTGTTTTCTTCGTAAATTGATTTTTACCTCAAAAGACTTGAAATTTCTCACAAATAGCTCACGTGCACACCCCCGCACTGCAGTATTTTTGGTCTGGATTTATTTCATCCATTTCTGAATCAAGAATTCCCTTTAGACCTGCCCAGGACCCTGGGATGCCAGACATGGTGTCCCCCCAGCCCCAGCATGACCACGGTGGCAGGGTGGGAAATTGCGGGAGATGGCACCAAGAGCCACGGAGGCTTAAAAGCCACCTCCCCAAGAGTGCTCAAGCACGAGACTGTACATTTCATATGCAGATCTGCCTTGTCTTTAAGAGTAAGTGGACACTTAACTCCAGAGCCTTTTTGCAGTTCCCTGTTACCCGCAGGGAATCAGCCGTCAGTAAAGTCAAACCCACTTCCTGAACAAAGAGTTCTGGAAAACTTTCCTTTTAGCAAGGCAGCGGACTCACCAGGCTCCTAAGCGCTGCTGAAAGCTTCCAGTTTGGACCCAGCTCTTGGGAGGCTGAGTGCCCCCTCCCTGGGCCCCGCAGGGCTGTGCTGCAGAACCTGGGAAAGCAGGCACACCCTGGCCTCCAGCTCAGCGGCCAGGGGCTGGTGGTGTGAAGGAGGAAAGAACTGGAGGAAAAGGGGGCCATGCTTCCAGACGCCAGTGCAGAAAGAGACCTTCTGGGTAGGACCCAAAGCAAAGGCAACAAGCAAAACTCGACAAATGGTGCTACGTCCAACTAAAAGGCTCCCGCACCACACAGGACACAGTCAGCAGTGAGAAGAAATGACCTGGAAAACGAGAGGAAGTCTTGCCTGCCATGATCGGCCAGCGGGTCAGTGACAGAATCTGCAAGGAACCCAGGGCCTCGTGACAGAAACCCAGGCAGTCCCATTTAAAAAAAGGGGAAATGATCTGAGTGGACCTCTTCTCCAAAGAAGAAACACAAACAGCTACTTGTGCACAGAAAAGTGATGGGTGTGGTTGTCCACAGGGAATGTAAAATGAAATTCCAACCAGGACAGGGCCATGGAAATACAGCACCCGAAAAGCCCCTGGGTCCAGGTATGAAGGCATGAATGGTGTGACTGGACTTCGTGTCCAACCAGAGAAATGAAAACTTGGGCTCCGTTTGTGTACTATGAGTTGAAAGACATCCTGTCCTCATGTAGAACCAGCTGGAACAAGTAAATGAATATATTTTAAAATGTGAATTTAAAAAAAAACACAAAAAACAACAAATACTGGCAAGGGTGTGGAGAAGAGGGACCCTCGGGCACTGCTGATAGGAGTGGCAGTCGGCACAGCCTGGAGTTTCCTGGGAACTCTAAGACAGCCTGCCTCCTGGTCCAGCCAACCCACGCCTGGGTGGGAATCTAAAGGAAAGAAAAATCAGAATGCAAAAGAAACACTTGCCTGTGTTTATGGCAGCCTCATCCGCGGTTGCTAAGTTAAGGAACTGGTCCAGGTCCCCGTCAACAGATGGATAGACAGGAAAATTCAGGGGATACATGCACAATGGAGTACTATTCAGCCACAAAGAAGAACAAAGTCCTGTCATTTACAGCAAACTCGATGGAGCTGGAGGACATTAAGTGAAGTGAGCCAGAACAGAAAGGTGAACACTGAAGAAGCGTCGGCCTCCAAGTGGGAAAGTGGTGGCCAGGGCCTGGGAAGGGTGCTGGGGTGGGGTGGAAAGAGTGTGGCTGGCTTTGATCAGTGCACACTGTACACATGTCTGGAATTGTCACCCAGAGCCCCAGTCACCAGAACTCAGTCATCCAGAACCCAGAATCCAGCCATGTAGAACCCCAGTCACCAGAACCCAGTCACCCAGAACCCCAGTCACCCAGAACCCCAGTCCACAGAACCCAGTCACCTAGAACCCAGTCACCCAGAACCCAGAACCAAGAACCCAGAACCCAGAACCCAGTCACCCGGAACCCAGAACCAAGCCACGTAGAACCCCAGTCACCCAGAACCCAGTCACCCAGAACCTCAGTCACCAGAACCCAGTCACCCAGAACCCAGTCACCCAGAACCCAGAACCCAGTCACCCAGTCACCCAGTCACCTAGAACCCAGAACCCAGTCACCAGAACCCAGTCACACAGAACCCAGAACCCAGCCATGTAGAACCCCAGTCACCAGAACCCAGTCACCAGAACCCAGTCACCCAGAACCCAGTCACCCTGAACCCAGCCACCCAGAACCCAGTCACCCTGAACCCAGCCACCTAGAACCCCAGTCACCCAGAACCCAGTGACCCAGAACCCAATCACCCAGAACCCAGTCACCCAAAATACCAGTCCACAGAACCCAGTCACCTAGAACCCAGTCACCCAGAACCCAGAACCCAGAACCCAGCCACCAGAACCCAGTCACCCAGAACCCCAGTCACCCAGAACCCAGTCACCCAGAACCTAGAACCCAGTCACCAGAACCCAGAACCCAGTCACCCAGTCACCCAGTCACCCAGAACCCAGAACCCAGTCACCAGAACCCAGTCACACAGAACCCAGAACCCAGCCATGTAGAACCCCAGTCACCAGAACCCAGTCACCAGAACCCAGTCACCCAGAACCCAGTCACCCTGAACCCAGCCACCCAGAACCCAGTCACCCTGAACCCAGCCACCTAGAACCCCAGTCACCCAGAACCCAGTGACCCAGAACCCAATCACCCAGAACCCAGTCACCCAAAATACCAGTCCACAGAACCCAGTCACCTAGAACCCAGTCACCCAGAACCCAGAACCCAGAACCCAGCCACCAGAACCCAGTCACCCAGAACCCCAGTCACCCAGAACCCAGTCACCCAGAACCTAGAACCCAGTCACCCAGAACCCAGTCACCAGAACCCAGAACCCAGTCACCCAGTCACCCAGTCACCCAGAACCCAGTCACCAGAACCCAGTCACACAGAACCCAGAACCCAGTCACCAGAACCCAGTCACACAGAACCTAGAACCCAGGCACCCAGAACCCAGGCACCCAGAACCCAGTCACCCAGAACCCAGAACCCAGTCACCCAGAATCCCAGTCACCCAGAACCCAGTCACCCAGAACCCAGAACCCAGTCACCCAGAACCCAGAACCCAGTCACCCAGAACCCAGTCACCCAGAACCCAGAATCCAGAACCCAGTCACCCAGAATTCCAGTCACTCAGAACCCAGTCACCAGAACCCAGAACCCAGAACCCAGAACCCAGTCATCCAGAATTCCAGTCACCCAGAACCCAGTCACCCAGAACCCATAACCCAGTCACCAGAACCCAGTCACCCAGAACCCAGTCACCCAGAACCCAGTCACCCAGAATTCCAGTATACAGAATCCAGTCACAAGAACCCAGTCACCCAGAATCCCAGTCCACAGAACCCAGAACCCAGTCACCCAGAACCCAGTCACCCAGAACCCAGTCACCCAGAACCCAGAACCCAGTCACCCAGAACCCAGAACCCAGACACGTAGAACCCCAGTCACCCAGAACCCAGTCACCCAGAACCCAGCCATGTAGAACCCCAGTCACCAGAACCTAGTCACCCAGAACCCAGAACCCAGTCACCCAGAACCCAGAACCCAGAACCCAGTCACCCAGAATCCCAGTCACCCAGAACCCAGTCACCCAGAGCCCAGAACCCAGTCACCAGAACCCAGTCACCCAGAACCCAGTCACCCAGAACCCAGTCACCCAGAATTCCAGTCCACAGAACCCAGTCACAAGAACCCAGTCACCCAGAATCCCAGTCCACAGAACCCAGTCACCCAGAACCCAGTCACCCAGAACCCAGTCACCCAGAACCCAGAACCCAGTCACCCAGAACCCAGAACCCAGCCACATAGAACCCCAGTCACCAGAACCTAGTCACCCAGAACCCAGAACCCACACAGAACCCAGAACTCAGAACCCAGAACCCAGTCACATAGCGCCCCAGTTGTGGACACCGCACCGCCCAGCTTCCTGTGCCAGCCTCTGAGCTGTATGCCACCCGCAGCGCCAGGCTCCGGAGACGCAGGGCCAGGCAGAGGTGCACAGTGCGGGGTGCGGTTGTCTCTGCCTCTGGCCTAGAGTGGAGGTCACAGCCCTGGGCAGGAAGGCTCCTGGGGCAGGAGAGCGGGTCATTGGAGGAAGCAGCCTCTGGACAGAGCCTTACGGGTGCCGAAGAGGCGGTGAGGAGAGGGAACAGGTCAGGACAGCCCTTGCCGGCAGGGGACGGCAGTGACAGTGTGGGAAGCAGCGCGCACACAGTGCCAGCTTGCCCGGGCGCTGGGGAGCAGGGCCCCTCCAGGGAGAAATATGCATCATACAGCCCTTCCTCCTGCTCCCGGACTCCTCACAAAGGCCCGACCTGGGCCCTGGGGACGTGGAGGCCAGGGCAGCAGGGGCAGAGCTGGGAGAAGGCCGGGTGGGCCGGGGCCAGGGCGACGGGACAGCTCGCAGGCCTGGGCAGTCTGAGGGCAGAGCCACGGGACGCTGCTGGCAGGAGAAGGGCACAGTCGGACTGTGCTGGACCCATAGTCCTGGAAGGCCTGGCTCCCCCAAATCATCCCTGACCTGCCAGACACGGTGCCACCAAAGGCTGTGGCAGGCACTCAGCTCCCAGGGAGAGAGGGAGACAGGCCCTGGCCTGACCACGAGAGAGAACTGGGGCTGCCAGAGCCAAGGCTTGGTGAGGTGGGCGGGTGAGGTGGGCAGCTAAGGGAGGCAGGGGAGGCAGGCAGGTGAGTGAGTGGGTGAGTGGAGTGGTGAGGAGGCAGGGAGCTGGCAGGGAGGTGAGTGAGGCTGGCAGGGGAGGCTGGCAGGGGAGGTGAGTGGTGAGGAGGCAGGGAGCTGGCAGGGAGGTGGCAGGGAGCTGGACTTTGCGAGACAACAGCAGGCGTGACAGAACCCACCCAGTGGATAGAGTGTGGCCCTGACGTGGCGCACCTGGGGTGGGAAGAGGATGCCCAGTGCCATGCTGGGTCTAGGAGAGAAGCATCTGCCTTGGCAACAGGTGCCCACAGCGCACCTCACGTCCTGCAGGCGCACAGCGGGGCCCCTGCTGTCCTCCTGGCCGAGGGACTCCTCTGGATGTGATGGCCACAGACCCAGACCTGCCCTACCCATCAGGGCCCTCCCAGGGAGCAGGAGTGTCCAGTCGTCCCCACCAAGGCAGGAGAGGACGAGGACCGTGAGGGCTCAGGACAGACGGGACCAGCGGAGCCACGGGAGGCGCCAGGCAGCCCAGCGGGTTAAAGTCACGGCTGACGGGAAGGAGCTGATCTGGGCCTCTCCCACACCCCCCAGGGGCCTGGCGGGAATCTCAAGCTCTGGAGCCCCCAACCCCGACCCAGGGACCCGGAGTCCCCCACCCGGCCTCCCAGCCTTCCCAGCGGGTCCACTCGTGACTGAATCACAACACACTCCCTGGCAGAAGGACTTCCCCAGACCGCGAAGCCCCGTTGCTGTGTCCTCAGATCCCGCACTGGGTCGGTGGACAGTCCTGCAGGGTGGCGCCCAGGAAGGCGTGAAAGCTGCAAGCCCCTCCGCCCCGCCACGCCCTGTGCACCTCTCCATCATATCCTTTGTACCCAACCAGCAAAGATAAGTGTGGCCCTGAGGCCTGTGAGCCACCCGAGCCACTTGATGAATCCAAAGAGGGGTTGGCAGGAACCCCAACTTGCAGGTCAGTTAGAAGCCCAGGTAGAACCACTGGGCTTTCCTTAGCACCTAAGGTGGTGGGAGTCTTAGGACTGAGCCCCCAACCTGTGGGACCTGATGCCCCTCCAGGTAGACGGCCTCAGAGTTGAGTAGAATTAGAGGACCCCCTGCTGGGGTGGCCACAGCACTGAGGGCTTCCTGGAGGAGAAATCCTCAGACTCCCAAGGTCACAGCAGCCTTCTGCCTTGAATGTGGGAACAAAGGAAAACGTGGTGAGATTTTATCCAATGCAAAAAATAATTGAAAAGGGGGAATAAAACTGTCATTATGGGGACATTATTGTATGTAGAAAAAAATCCACAATAAAAGAGGCAAATCGTTGGAATCAAAAGTGAATCTACAAATTCCTATATATAAAACCGATATTTTTTAAGAGAGAGAGAGAGAGAGAGAGAATTTTTTAATATTTATTTTCAGTTTTCGGTGGACACAACATCTTTTTATTTTTATTTTTATGTGGTGCTGAGGATCAAACCCAGCGCCCCGTGCATGCCAGGCGAGCGCGTTACCACTTGGGCCACATCTCAAGCCCAAAGTATCAAAAGTGAGAATGGATAACAGCATGAAACATATTATTAAATAAAGTTGAAAGTGAAAACTGTTACAAACCAAATATACTAGGAATTAACCTAACAAAAAGTGTACGATGACCTCTACAAAAAATCTATAAAATATCACTGACCTTATCATAGAACTGGCCGGAAGTCTGGTTCTGTGGGTCCCAAAAGGACAACAAGAAGTGAGTGGTGGTAAAAGAAACACGGGGTTCATTCTCAGCGTGGCCAGCACCATGGAAAACCAGAGTCTAGTAACCTAAAATCTGCCTCCAAGGTGCCAACAAAAATTTGGGGGTTACATTCGGCAAGAGCAAAGGCATGGGGGGGTTATCATTTGAATCTGGAATCTCCACCTGTGTTTCATATGTCAGAAACTTGGTACTCAGTGAAACCATGTCCAAAGGTGAGAATCTGGAGAAGTGATTGGACAATGGCGGCTCTGACCTCATCAGTGGATTAATCCATTAAGAGAGTCATGATTTGGTGGTGTTTTTGAGAGGAGGTGGCAGTGATAGGAAGTGGAACCCACTTCCTCCAGGGGTGGGCCCTCCTGGCCCCTTCCTCCTCTCTCCCCACCTCTCTCTGCCTCCTATGGCCATGAGGTGAGTGGCTTCCCTCTGCCATGCCTGTCCACCATAAGGTTCTGCCTCTCCTCAGTCCCAAACAATGGCACCAGCTTTGAACTGAAACCTCTGAAACCATGAGACAAAGTAAATCTTTCCTCCTTTAATTGTCCTCCTCCTCCTCAGATATTTTGGTCACAGCAATGAAAAACTGACTGACATACAAAGATGGTACCAGAAGTGGGGCCACGGTCACTTCTACCCAACCCATGTTGTTCAGAAGTGTTTGGAACTGGACTGTGGAAGACATTTATAAAGGTCTAGAGATGTAGTCTAGAAAATGCCCAGAATGTGGTAGGAGAGCTCAGTGGGCCATTCTGGTGGGAAGCTGGAAGACCAGAGGCTGATAGAAATACGGACAGTAAAGACAGAGCTCATTAGGTCTCAGATGGGAATGCAGACTCCGTTGAGATTGGACTAGAGGTCAGTGCCACATGCTGGGGGGAAATTGTCTAAGTCTTGTCAACTTTATTAGGTTGTATGAGGCTGAGCTTTAAGATGACGGATCAATTAATCAGGTGGAAGAAATTTCAAGGCAGCACGGCACTCTGGCAGGCGTGTGCATTGCTGGTGGGTTTTAGCCAGCTTTACTGTGATCATTGGTAGCAAAAACAGAGCAGAAATTTTTGAAAAACTCACAGTGTTGCCAGAAAAGGAAGATGTTTAAATTTGGAGAAAAGGAAGGTGTGATTGCCAAAAAGATTACTGCCACTAAAAAAAAAAAAAGTGAAGTTTTTTGAACACAGACAATAGGAAGATGCCTGATGTCATCTCAGGAAACAGCAAGACCCCACCATCTGAGGCTCAAGGGGATACAGATGGGAGTTCATTTGAAAGAGTTTGCTCTGAGAAGAGAGGAGAATATGACCACCCAGAAAGCTTCTCCCCATACTCAGCTACCCAGGCAGAGCGTGAAAAGCCCAGGTTCGTTGTCCTCGGAGATTAAAACGCACACACAGGTGGCAGTGACAACGATGAAGCACTTGACTGCAAGCAGGTGCTAGCTTATATAGGAAGTGAGAGTCGGTGATCTTAAACCAGGAAGCCCCCAGGGCCCATCACAGTAAAGGTCAAGTCATCACCTACGGTGCACGCACGTCCGCCCTGCACAAGATTCATGGGGGGCACGAGCTGTCCACGAGCGCGGAAGACGGGAGGGCCAATCAGAAGATTTTAAAAACAACTTGTTATCCGCCCACTGGCAATTTGCCTGCCACCATGTTACATTGGGGCCCTTATCTGAAAGGCCCGAGGAGTTCTTAGGGAAACTTCCAACAGAGCTTGTGGTCCAAAGGGGCTCGGCGACTGTTCATGCCAGCAGTGGGCCTTGGGGTGGTCCTTGGGTGCTGGTATTGCTGGCATGAAGAATGCAGGTCTTATGGGGTCATGAGGGCTGCCACCAGGATTTCAGAGGATTGCCTGGGAGGACAGGCAGTGTGTGGCAGGACCAGCATCCTGTGGGTGGCCCTTGAGGGAATATCATGGGAGCTGTGAGGGTGAGGCAGAAGCTGCAATGGAAATCCCAGGAGTTTGGAGACACCAGGAATGTGGGACAGCCGCCAAGAAAAGGGGCAGAGAGTGAGAAGAGGCCATGTGGGTGGCGGCCAGCAAGGCCATGGAGGTCCCCCAGCCCCTTGGGACCCGCCTCTCACCGCCAAGGCTGGATGCTGGGCATGCAGCTCAGGATTAACGTTCGCTTTCTTGCTTGGATTCCGTCCGCCTCTCAATGCCCCCATTCCTTTCTTTTGGAATGGGGAAGTTTTCCCTGTGCCCGTCCCAACTTTGCGTGTGGGAAGTTGGTGGCTTGTTTCCCTCTTGCTCCAGGGGCTCACAGATAGCGGCTTCCCTTTAGTCTCAGAGGAAACTTTGGACTTGGAGTTCTGAGCAGCCCTGTAACTGCTGAGACCTCGAGGACTAGGAAAGGGACTAGAGGCATTTTGTGTTGGGAGATGGACATGAGCCTTCGGCCAGGCGCAGAATTGTAGGGTCTGGATGTTAAACAGCACCAAAGGCTTGATTTCCAAGGAAGCAGTGTTTAAAAGTGGGGCTCTTGGGAGATGACCTCATCAATGGATTAATCCACCGAGGGAGTCGTTTGATGGCACTGATGCGGCCGGTTATCCACGAGTTCTGTGTGCTCACGTGTTGAAGTCCGCCCATCAGAGAAGCACGCCGAGCAAGCTCATAAAGCAGGGTTTATTTACAAAGGGGTCACACAGCCTTCTCCCAGGTAGGAGAAGGGGCCATAGCTGGTGTCCCGTGTCCCCAGAAGGAAGGCATTCTGCCTTTTTAAATGTCCTAGGCTTCCTTTGTTCCACTCCTTCTTCCCCTGTCTTCTCCCTGTGACTAGGCCCAGGAGTGCTGGGTGGGTGGCCACAGGTGGCCACAGGTGGGCTGAAGGGGGAGGAGAAGGAGCAGCCCAGGCCCATTATGTCACCACTTTACGCTCCCTGTGGGAGGGGCCGTTCCCGGGGCAGGTCAGCTACCACAGGTTGGAGCAGGGCAGGTTGTCTTGAGAGGGTGGCGGAGGGCTCTGAGGCATTCAGTCCCTCAGGGGACAGTCTCCAACTTCCTGGACTCCGCCAAACGGGCCTCCTGATGGGACCTGACTCAGTTACCCTCTGCCCTGACGGCCTGTCTCACTCGGCTGCAGCACTATGGAGAGGTAGAACCTCATGGAGGAAGGGGCTCTCCCAGGGCTCCCTGGAGGGGCATTTCTTGACGTCTCGTCCCTGGCCCCTCCCCGCCTTTCTGCTGCCATGAGGTGAGCCACCTTCCTCTGCCATGTCCTTCCGCCACGACGCTCCGCCTCCCCTCCGGCCAGAGCAGTGGACTCAACCGACCTAGACTGAAACCATGAGCCAGGTAAGTCTCCCCTGAGCGTGCCTGTTCAGGTGTTTGGTCTCAGTGGCTAGCTGGCAGACACAGGAGGGACGCGAGGTACATGTGTCCAGCAGTCTTGGCTGTGCTGTGCTCTGGTCCACGGTGACCTCTGGCTCCGTGGGCTCTTGTTGGTGCAGGGAGATGATGCCTACGAGGCTCACTGCTCCTGAGACCCGAGACGGGCCGGGAGGGGATCGACTAGGGGTGAAAAGAAGCCAGAGGAGGGACGCTGAGTGTGGAGGGGCAGTGCCTGGTCCTCCTTCAGGTGGAGGGCAGTGACTGGAGACGCTGGTTCTGGCCTGGAGGTCTGGACGGGACATTGTAAAGGCTGGTGGTTGATAGTCCTTCGATGATGGCGTCCCTGTCAAACTTGGACTATTTCGGCATCTTCAGCCTTGAGGGGCAGGGAGGGGAGCAGGTGAATTCAGAGTGAGTCAACCTTGTCCGGCTGTCATTGAGGGATTAACACGCAGACTTCAGCAGGCCTTGGACCCAAAGTTCACGAGAGCGAAGGGGACAGCGGTGCAGGAAGGCAGAGACGCCAGGCTCTGTCCTGGGCCGAGCTCCCTGCTGGACATCCCCAGGCCCAGGTGAGAGCCAGTGCTGTCAGCAGGATCAGGCTCTAAGTCCCTGGGTCACTGAGAGAATTAAAGGCCTCCTTCAACAGAGGAACGTGCCAGGTTTGAGGACTGAGAAGATAACCAGCATGAGGACAGTGGTCATCTGCACAGGTGTCTACGGCCACGGATACAACTTTGTTAAAAAAAGCTGAGAACACGCCGCGTACCCAAGAGCCCAGCCAGCAGCGCCCAAGAGCCCAGCCAGCAGCGCGACATGCCAAGAGCCTCAGTCTACGCACTGCCTGGCAGGGGACAGGCTCCTACCCCGCGGCAGGAGCCCCTGACAAGAGCGAGATTCCAAGCACAGTTCCCCGAATTCGCATCACCTCTGCCCCATCCTCAAGTCAGAAGCCATGACCTGAGCGATCGTGGGTAGGGGACTGTGGTGAGCCGTTCCTGCGGACTGTGGTCGCCATTACATGATGGCGCTGGCTCCGTTGTGGTCTGTGAAGGACAACTCCATATCAAAGAGAGTTGGCGTGTTCCCAGCTCCTTATCAGAGAAAGTTGGCGTGTCATTTTCTAGCACCCTGTGAGAAGGGTACACGTGGCAGCTTTGCATTGGGGTTTGCGGTGCTTTATTAAGGCTGGGAGGGGCATCCGAGGTAGTAGTAGAAGAATTATTAGAAGAATATCAAGGGCCTGAATAAACTGCTGAAAGAAGATTCCTGAGTCGAGTCTTCCTTGCGGGCAAGGGGGGTCGCGACAAGTGGTGCCGAGACCCGGGAGAAAAGAAACAAAGAAACACCCAGGAACCAGAACTTTCAGCAGTCAGGGAGGTGCACCGGTAAGTCCCAGGTAACGTGGGACCCGCTGTTAAAAAGCGGGAAGCTCCTCTGTAAAGAGAGGGCGCTACATCTTATAGCAATTGCACTCTGAATTTTTGTTCTCTTTCTGTGTATGTTCGTTTTGTTTTGTGTACTTTCACTTTCGATTTCTGTGTTTTCTTGTGTTGCGTCATGGGTGCCGTGACTTCAAGTCCACTTCTTCTGGCCTTAGATGGCCTTTTACGTTCCAAGGGACTGGAGGTGAAACGCAGTACCTTAGAGAAATTTTTACAGAGGGTAGATACAGCTGCACCGTGGTTTGCATTTTCAGGCAGCCTCACTACACCCAGCTGGGATAAATTAGGCAAAGACCTTGACTTTGCTCGTGAGCAGGGCATGCTAGAGGGCGGGGTGATACCCCTCTGGAAGATGGTCTGTAGTTGTCTTACGGATGGCAGATGCCAAGAAGCGCTTGTTAAAGGGCAGGAGGTTTTAGAACAATTACATGAAGAAAAATCAGAAACAACAGAGAGCGAAGTGTCTCAGGAAGAGGGGAGTGTGCGGGGCGTGGAGAACGGGAGGAGACTGTATCCATATCTCAGTGTGCTGCACACGCCCCCATGCGAAAGTGGGTCAGAGGCAGAAGACGCTGAGGAGGAGGAGATAAGAACGCTGTCCCGGCAGTTAGGGAGTTTAGGTACAGGGAACAGAGACAAGCAAGGGCTCAAGAACGGACAGACTCCCGATCCGCCTCCGTATGGCGGGGGTGTTTCAGGCTGCCGCTGCTTTCCTCTGTTCCTCAGGGCTGGCATATCATTGCTATTGACATTAAAGACTGTTTCTTTTCTATTCCTTTGCATCCTAAGGACTCACAGCGTTTTGCCTTCACCCTTCCCTCGTGTAATCACGAGGAACCAGATCAAAGGTTTGAGTGGGTTGTTTTACCACAGGGAATGTCTAACAGTCCTACGATTTGCCAGATGTATGTAGGGAAGGCACTCGCAACTCTCAGACAAAAATATCCTTCCATCAAGATTATTCATTATATGGATGATGTATTATTGGCAGCCAAATTAGAGCAGTCAGTTAATGAGGCCTATAAAGACCTGGTGAAGTTGTTAGCTCAGTATGGATTACATATTGCACCTGAAAAGGTTCAAACAGGGGATTCTATTCAGTATTTGGGAGCGACGATTAAATATGACATGTTAAAACCACAAAAAGTTACTATAAGAACTCAAGATCTCCAAACTTTAAATGATTTTCAAAAACTGTTGGGAGATATTAATTGGATAAGAGGTTATTTACATATTCCTAATATCGTGCTCCAGCCTTTGTATGCTATTCTTAAGGGTGATCCAGATCTTACTTCCCCTCGTACCCTCACTAAAGAGGCCAGAGCGGCCCTTATAAAAGTAGAAGAAGCTATACACCATGCTACTCTATGCAGGCTCCAGAGTGATAAACCTTTCCAGTTATGTGTGCTTGCCACTATGCGGCAGCCTACTGGAGTACTGTAGCAAGATGGGCCTTTACTATGGATCCACCCACATGTATCCCCAGGAAAATCTTTAGAATACTATCCTGATGCTGTTGCAGCGTTAGCACTTAGAGGGATTCAACAGAGCATTCATTTTTTTGGACAAGCACCTTCTTCTCTTATCATACCCTATTCTAAAGTTCAAATTACTGTTTTGTGTGCTACTCTAGACAACTGGGCCATTCTATGTTGCTCGTTTCAAGGGGATATTGATAATCATTACCCTTCTCATCCATTACTCCATTTTGTTAAAGAACATCCTATCATTTTCCCTAAAGTAACTTCACCCACTCCAATTCCGGGGGCTGTTAACATTTTTACTGATGGCTCTAAGTCTGGAATGGGAGCTTATGTGATTAATGACTCTCCCCCTGTCCAGCATCAATTTGCTCCTGGAAATCCACAATGGGTAGAACTACAAATTGTCATTAAAGTTTTTAAACAGTGTTCTTTTCCTTTCAATCTCATTTCGGACTCCATCTATGTGGTGCAGGCGCTCAAAATTCTGGAGGCTGTAGGAGCTATTAGTGACACCCATAGTGTATCTACTTACTTTAATCAGCTTCAGCAGCTTATCCGTAGCCGTACTGCCCCTTTCTATCCAATGCACATTCGGGCTCACACCTCTCTTCCTGGCCCGTTATCACAGGGTAATGCCTGTGCTGACTCGGCAACTAGAAGCCAGTTGGTATGCTTGGCCTCCTCCTTAGCAGAAGCTAAATTGTTTCATCACAACTTTCATGTCAATGCTATGACGCTGCGCAGACGTTTTTCCATCTCCAGAGCAGATGCTCGTCAGATAGTATTACAATGTCCCCATTGTGTCACATTTCTTCATCCTCCTACTTATGGTGTAAACCCACGAGGATTGAAGCCATTGGTCATCTGGCAAATGGACGTAACTCACGTGCCTGACTTTGGTAACCTCAAATATGTACATGTTTCTATTGACACATACTCTGGAATTATTCATGCTTCTGCTTTATCGGGAGAAAAGGCACGTAATGTTATTACTCATTGCTTAGAGGCATGGGCAGCATGGGGTGCACCTGCATCCCTTAAGACTGATAATGGACCTGCTTATACGGGCAGACAGTTTACATCTTTTTGTTCTACTATGGGAGTACAACTTGCTCATGGGTTGCCTTACAATCCTCAAGGGCAAGGCATTGTTGAACGTGCCCACCGCACCTTAAAAGAAACCTTAGAAAAACAAAAAGGGGGAATAGGAGTTGACCACACTCCTAAAGAACGCCTGTCCTTAGCTCTTTTTACCATTAATTTTTTGAATTTGGATATTCATGGCCGCTCTGCGGCCGATAGACATGTGTCCCCTCTGCGCTCTGCCTGCCTTCCCAACCGCTCTGATGTGTTTTTCCCTCTTCCTGCCCGGGATGGCGGAAGAGCAGGGAGACGTCACTTTCCTGGTGCAAACAAACAAAACCCCTGGAATATGTGAAACCAGTCCTGTGTCTGAGCAGCCCACTAAACCCAGCCTGGGACCCGAATGCCATGATTTGATATCGTGATTTGACTAAAAGGATTTAATTCACTCAGTGGCTGATGGGCTGCTGATTTGAAGACGCCCGAGTTCAGCAGCCAAGGTATTTCCACCGAGTTGCTCGGCCCAATGAGGATTATGTTTTGATGAGAAAGATTATCTGTTTTTATTCCAAGAGACTTTCCAGAATAACATTACAATCCCACAAGCTCTGGGTAAGAGCTCGGGAGGAGGAGCGGAGGCATTTCGCTCCTGCTGTAAGTCCCTCTAATAACACACTCAAGTGTAAATACCCCGGAGAAAACCACCCCACGGTTCCTACAGGAGCACAGCCATCAGGTGCGGAGAACTCCTGCTGCACCTGTGTTTATTCTTAAAGGCCTACACGTTTTCTCTCGGGAGGAGGAGGACAGATAAAACCCGGGCCCTTCAGGGAGCTGGATTGAGGGGCTTGACAGTTTCCCAACCCCAGACACAGAAACAAACAACACCAGAGACTGAACGTTGACGGCTGTGATCCACGGATGGGGAGACGATGCGCAGGACGCTTTGCACAGGCCCAGAGGAGGGAGGCAACCTGGGCTCCGTGGCTGAGCCATGCAGAGACAAGAGAGGACCAGGGACGGATGTGGTCCAGTGGCCGCTGGGGGACAAGCCAATGGACAGACGCAAGGACAGACCCGTTTCCCAGGCACACAGAACACACTTTCAGACTTTTCAGCCCATTAGATGTTCCATCGGGGACAGAGTGGGGACAGGGATTCTGCTCCACTCGGCCCTTGGCCCATGAGCAACTGCTAGTCCTTAATGAGAGGTGTGGATGACAAATTCAAATTAAGTGAGTCAGATCAAGCCTCAAATCCCTTTAGAGGACAGGAGAAAATGTTGAGGAGTGCAGAGCGACACCACTCTGCTCCTGAGGAACACAGCACCCAGGGCCCAGAGGAAGAGGGGATAAATGGGACAGTAGCAAACATCTCAGTGGGGCAATCAACAGGACAGACAAACGCAGGGAAGAGCACCCTCACCTACCAGCCCTCACCCCGACCCTCGCCTTCACCCTACCAATCCTCACCCCACCAGCCCTCACCCCGACCCTCACCTTCACCCTGCAAATCCTCACCCTACCAACCCTCACCCCAACCCTAACCATAACCCTAAAAGCCCTAACCCTCACCCCAACCCTCGCCTTCACCCTGCAAATCCTCACCCCACCAGCCCTCACCCTGACCCTCGCCTTTACCCTGCAAATCCTCACCCTACCAACCCTCACCCCGACCCAACCATAACCCTAAAAGCCCTAACCCTCACTCCAACCCTCACCTTCACCCTGCAAATCCTCACCCCACCAGCCCTCACCCTGACCCTCACCCTCCTGGAGTGCCCCCAGCCCCACATCCCCATCCTCCCGCATCCCCCACAGGCTATGCCCCATGCCTTCGGTCCCCTGTGACCCTGCGCCACGCAGCACACCTGTGAAAAGGTTTCCATCCCACGTTGAGGCTCTGATTCAGCAACCTGTATTTCTGCTGAAACTTCCACATTTTAAACTGCTTTATTTTGCAACGGTTGTCAGCGTACAGGGCAGTGGCAGGAAGTGGGCAGACAGCTCTGTGGCTCTTCCCAGGTCCGCGCACCTTACCACGATCGCTGGCCATCCCCCGATGCACGGTGGCCTTTCTGAACTGTCTGAGAGCAGGGTGTGCACCTAGGACCCTCCTGCCTGCTCACACTTCACGGTGGAAGGACATTCACTCGTTACTAAGGAGTCACGGCCACTACAGCCCTTGGCCATCCCCAGGTGCCGTCCTCGGGTGTCCCCGCTCTGGGCACCCACTCCGCGTCACACGTTACATCCAGTTCTGTGTCTTTTTTGTCTCCATCCTGGTCACAGCTCTCTGTCACAGCACCGACATTTCTGAGGGATTTAGGCTAGTGACCCTCCAGGGGTGGCCAGTCTGCATTAGGGTTTGGATGTGAATTGTGATCAAAGACCCTTAGGCTCACGGCTTGTGGCCAGGCTGGATCATCTGGCACCATCAGGGATGGAGCCACTAGAGGGTGGGGCTTAGCGGGAGGCCGTGAGGTCACTGGGGGCGTGGCCTGGAGCTGTGTTGGGCTCCACCCCTTCCTCTTCTCTTCCTGGCCACCTAGAGGTGAGCAGCTTCTCTATGCCAGCTCCCACCGTGGTGTGCCCTCCTCCCCAGGCCAAAGCAATGGCAGGAGGCTGTGGAGCAGGACCAACCCCTCCTCTATGAGTTGGCTTCCTCAAGTATCTGCCCCAGGGACAGAGCTGACAGTCTGGGCTTGCCTGGTGCTGCCTCACGCTCAGATTCAGGCCGTGCCCACGGCCCCCAGCCTCCCTCCTCACAGGGCCAGCTCAGGCCACCTGCCCCCCGTGCCCAGCTTCTCCTCTGTGGAGAAACACTCTGAGACCACCCTCACCCCTGTTAAGCCGGCAGCGATGACTCTTGCCCAAGCCGATCTTTCCACTGCTGCAAAATAGGAATCTCCCCCCGACTCTCCAAATCTATTAGCTAACATTTGGCTATAGATGTAGCACCCCCATCTAAGAATCCCAAACCTACACCTCTGTGAGCGCCAGCGTAACCCTCCAGGTGGGAAATTTCACACTTGGTCTCATGTGATGGTCAAAACACACTTGCACTGAAAATATCATAGAAAACCACCTTCCGGCTGTGCATAGAAGGTGTGTGTGAAAGGAACGTGAATTCCACGCTCAGACGCGGGTTCCTCCCCAGGGTGTCTCAGTATGTACACGCAAATACTCTAAAATCTGGAGGAACAGGAGATCTGAGCACTTCCAGCCAGAGCACTTGAGATCAGGGACGCTGACCTTGCCTGGGGAGGGGCAGCCTGTCTCCCTCCGGCCACATTTACTGACTGTTATTATCAGTGTGAATTAGAATCCACTGCGGCCCTCGCTGTCCCAGGAGGAGCCCCGTGTCCTTGTCACCTGCCCCTCGTGTCGTGAAGCACGTCCTGCCAGCTGTCATGGTGAGCCCCATGGGTGCCCACGCCAGCCTCTTGCGTCCTCGGCGGGTCCTGCCTCTTGGCTCAGCATATTTATTCTGCAGGACGACTCTACCCATAAACAGCTTCAAGGTTGCTGCCTTCCCAGAGACCCCAAACAACTGCAGGAATGCTGGCTGCCCTTCCCTGGGGCAAGGGTGTGCTGCTGGCCCCTCACAGGAGGGACCTCTTGAGACCCCCAGTGGACACCTGAGGCCCCCAGTAGCACCTGCCGTGATGGGTCGATTCATACACCAGGCACAGGAAGAGCCTCACAAGTCACTGATAACGAGACACCAGTGGTAACGAGGGCCCTGCAGAGGTGTGGGGACCCTCCTACACTCTGCTTGGTCCTCCCCCACAATGTCTACTGCCCTGTGCCCCCCCGTCCTGCTCTTGACCTTGGGTAACAGAAGCTGCAGAAAGTGACACTGGGTGACAGGGTGCCGTGGGGGCACAGCTCTGTGGTGGCTCCTGCTGGCTCTCGTCTTGGTCTCCCGTGGGTGTGGCTGGCGTTCCTGGTGATGCTGTTGGAACCACGTTTCCCTGGCATTCAGTTTGAGGTCCCCTGCTGCTGCTCCAGCTGTATGTCAGTCTTACCTCCTGCTACCTTCCTGCCCAACTGTTTAAAAAAAAAATGACCCACTGTAGTCCTAACACCCAGCACCTCAGTGGGAGAGCATGCTGGAAACCGTCACAGAGACACACGGAATCAAGATGAGGTCACACGGGACTGGGGGCAGCCCTATCCAACTCGGCTGGCATCCCGAAGGAAGGAGAGAGAGAGAGAGAGAGAGAGAGAGAGAGAGAGGTATGGGAGGGAGGAACTTGCACACAGATTGTGCAGAGATGGGCAGGGGCCTTCCACACAGCAGGGGCACAGGGTAGCTGCAGCCTGCCGCGACCTGGGGGCGCCATGGGCAGGCTGTCCTTGGCTCTCCCAGGAGGGACCAGCCCTGTGCGGCCTCCAGAACCCGGGGAGACGCACGCTGTGTGGCTGGAGTCGACGCATCTGAGGAGCCACACTTAGGCCGCCTGAGTGATGGACGCTCTCCCTGACCCTTCCCTGGGCTTACGCTCTCTATCTCCAGCCCGAGGCCCTGCGGAGATGCCCGGTGCCACCTGAACAGAGGTGGCGACCCCTTCCACTCTGAGTGCCCTCTCTTGCCTGACTGCAGGCCTTGACACCACGGAGGAGCATGAGCGGGTGGCGGGCACATAAGCACCTCCCTTGGGCTAGGCTCTGAACACTCTCCTCCGTGGATTTCCACACTCCACGGTGACCCTTTGGATCAAGGGACACATTCCACGCGTTCCTTCCCTGGTCACTGGAGTTTGCTCTGCTGAGTTTTTCTGTCCTGGTCCTCTTGTCCCCTGCCACACTGGTGCATATGTTGCCCTTGGCCCCAGGGTGTAACCTGCATCCCATCTCAATACCCAGAAGGTGCCTCTGGGCTTCTGAGGAGGTGGCAGCACCTGACCACCAGATGGGCAGTCTGGGTGCCCTTGGTCTACAGCCTGCTGATGTATGGTAGTGTCAGAGGTGTGCAGCCACAGCCCGCGGGGCACCCCTGCCACCACTGAGCCCGTGTCCTGGTCACCATGGAGAGGTACGTTCACCGAGGGAGGCCTCTGTCTAGGAGATGGGCTCCGGGCTTGCTTCCCATGACCTGGCCAGAGCCTTGGTCACTTCCTCCTTAGAAACGTCCTCCCCCAGCCGGGCCTCCCTGCGGGCCGAGTCCCAGGGGCTGAATCTTCCCCTGAGTGCCTCTTAACTTCCACGGGGCCACTCATCAGTACCCCCTTTATAGCCACCCCCAATCTGTATATATCAAGAAATTCCTCCCTATGCTGAGCGCATAGGAAACTTTCTCTTTTGTTCTCCTAAAAGTTTCATTGGTTTTCCAACAAATTTGAAAGAAAACAAACAATTTTCAATGAAAAAAATTAACAAAACTGATAGAAAATAGGGGTAAGCCAATATCCATAGAGAATTAAATCGATTGTCAGAGATCACGCCCTTCTCCACAGGCACCAGGGAGAGACGCTCCCAGGCGATTCTGAACAAATCAAGCCAGGTTTAAAAACATAGTGACAAAGGAGTTTCAGAGACTGTAACCGGGAGGACAGTTATGGGAGTCACTGTACAAAACCAGGACAGACTCACTACAAAACAGACAAAAACAGTATTTTAAAAAGCTCTAGATCAACATTAAATATAAATACAGATATAAAAACTTTTTAAGTGTGTCTGCTAACCAAGCAAAGCAGGGTATTTCTTTAAAAAAATGATTGTATTTCATGACAAAGAAAAACTCACTGGGCTATGAGACTTTGGCCTCCCAAGTCCTTGAGTGCAACTAGTATTGACATTTAAAGAAGAAAACGCATCGCATCGTGGCTGGCACCTGCGTCCATGAGTAGCCTCACTGTAGTCCAAAGAACGCACATCGCATACCACACACTACACACTGCACACCGCACACCGCACACCGCACACTACACACCAGACACCGCCCACTGCACACCACACACCGCACACTACACACCGCACACTACACACCGCACACCGCACACCGCAGCGAGAAGCAAGGTCTCCCGCCTCTGGGCTCAGCAGAGATCCTAACTAAGTAGCGACAGTTTTATTAGGTGACAACTGTGAAGTGGTTGAAATAAATAGGAAACCGTCTCTGTATCAAGGTGGTCAAATCTTGAAAAGCCTCATGTTCAGTAAAGAAAATGAAGCTTTGGGTGACACGTGCTGCCGCTGCGGTCAGCCTTGCAGGTCCAGGGCACTGGGCACTCAGCAGGGGCTGGGTTAGAAGACGAGGTGGGGCGGGGCCTGCTAGTAATTGCCAACGGGACATGGCTATTGGCACCTGTCCTCTGCACTCAGGTGAGGTCACGGTAGCTCAGAATGGGGACAGGGTTGGTTTGGGCGGGCCGTGGTGATGGCTTCATGGGGTGCCTGATCACTCCACGGACTGGCACCCTCCCATGCAGTCAGTGGTCGGCACCATTCAGTGTGTATTTCTACCAGGATTACCAAGGGGCAACCCCTGTGATCCACAGTGTCAGGGTGGCCGTGGGCCCTGCCATGCTTTCATGGAAGCCCCAGGGCGGCCGCTGACACATGGTGCCTGGGGATCAGCTCGGGCCTGGCTGTTCCGGGGTCACTGCCCTGCAGGGAAATGGGGAGTCTGATGGTGCAGAGCACAGGGTACCCTGGCCGTCCAGGGAGGTGACAGCCAGCACAGGGCTCAGTGGAGGGACGCAGGCTGCCAGCCTCCTGGAGCTGGGGCAGAGACTAAAGATGCCACCTGGGGCGTCAGCTGGAGGGGCCACAGTGTCTCCTGTGGGAACCAGGCCCTTCAGTGGCCGCCAGACGCAGGCCGTGGCTCCCACCTGCAGCATCTCTAGGAGATCCCTGGCTTCCCAGTGCCACTTCCATGGGACCAAGAGGAGGGAGCTGGGGTTGCACATCGGAATCCATCCTGTCCCTGTCAGGTTGCCCAGTGGCCAGCCTCCCACGGTCCCTGGTTGCGTCCACAGCACCCGACAGAGGCTGACAGCTCTGTGCTGGATATTTGGGTCATGTTTAAGCATAATGCTTTTCAGCCAAGACTCTCGGCTAGGGGTCACTTGCAGGGAGGAAGGCTGAGCTGGACATGGACACCTCTCTCCAGGGCACAGCAGATGGGAAGGTGACCAGTCAAGCCCTTGCCAGTTCCTTCTCGGGGCTCCCCTGGCTTCTCAGGGACCAGCACCTGCCACCTCCTGCTCTTGGGCCCCCCAGGGGTGTCCCAGTGCTGCTTGGCGGGGGGAAGGAAGCTTTAGTTGAAAGATGCCGGTCTTGCAAGTTCAGCTTAGCGAGCACAGTGACCCCGAGTGTGTGTCTGTGAACAGACAAGCTCCGTCTCCTCACGACATACGCTCACAACCAGAAACCAGATGAGCAAGTGACAGGCTGCCAAAATCCAAGGCGTGTTCCCTGCCAGACGTGATCACAGGCGGGTTCTGGCAGCTGCTGTGGCTTTGCAGAGCCCTGATGGAGAGACCTATGGTTCTGCTGCATTGGCCTGGGGTCCTCCAGGGCCCCCTGCTCGTCTTCATTCATTAACTTCCAACCTCAAGGCCACGTCTGCACTCAGTTCTCAGTGGTCTTCCTTCCTATCCTCATTTGTGGGGGAAGAGACTAAAAAATGTCAGGGCAATGACAGTCAAGGGAGGGGGACTCTAAGGACGGATGGCAGAATGGAACTTAAAGACTCTCTGGTGGGTCTTCTTACCCAGCGACTTGAGGCAGTGATTATTAGAACCAAGGTCTCCACTCTACGGCCCTTCCTAAGCATTCATTAAGGGGGGCGGGGTTCGATGACCTCCCATTCCAAGCCAACCCTGGACACGAGGCGCCTCAGGAGTAACGTGCTGCTGGACGGAGTCCAACACAAGCACTAAACGAATCTCCCTCAACCCAAGAGAAAGGAGCAGACCCACACACAGGCCCGCGGTGCTCGGTGACAGGGTGCGCTCTGAGCTACACTCCATCAGGCCACACTGTCCTCGAGCGACCCCTGAGGGCACCGAGTGGCCACGGCATCGCAAGCAGCATCCCGGGGCCTCTTTCACCAGGACGTCTGGTCTCCTGGGAGGGCTCTGTGCAGTGCTGAACTCTGTGACCGCGGCTGCACATGTGGCCCTTGGCCTGGAGAAACAGCTCCGCCCCTCCACGGCCTCTCAGCCCCTGCAGAGCGAGAGATGGCGAATCAGACGCACTCGGCTCCATCTCAGGAAAGGGAAGCCGTGTGTGTCTCCCATGGCCACCGCAACCCACTGCCCAGGCTTCTCAGCTGGCGGCTCTGGGCGTCGGAAGTGGTTCTCAGCTGGCGGCTCTGGGTGTCGGAGGTCTGAGGTGGGCCCTGCAGGGTTGCCATGGAGGTGGGGCAGGCTGGGCCCGGGCAGTCCCCATCCTCGTCTGTGGTGAGCCGTGTCAGCGGACTGTGGCCGCCATTACAAGATGGCGCTGATAAGCGCCGTGGCCTGTGATAAACAACTCCTTGTTTTGAAAGAGTTGGCACGTAGCTGTAAAACACCCTATGAGAAAGGTCCACGTGGCAGTTGTGCATTGGGGCTTGATGTGCTTTATCAAGGCTGGGGCGCTCGGGTGAAGGAGTAGAAGCAGAAGTAGAGGTAGTAGTAGTAGTAGTAGTAGTAGTAGTAGTAGTAGTAGTAAGAGAAGCTTCCAGAGACACATAATTAAAGGCCTGAATAAACTGCTGAAAGAAGAATCCTGTGTCGTGTCCTCCTTACTGGCGAGGGGTCGCGACACTCGTCAGCCTCTGCTGCCCGCCTGCCCTTGGCTCCTGGCCTCTCCGTCTTCCAGGAGCATCCATGGCCTCCACGTCCAGCCTTGTGCCTCTGAGGACAGAAGGCTGACTCTGGCCCTCTGGGCTCCCTCTTGCAAGGTCCTTGTCTTGGGCAGAGCCCACCTGGACCATCCAGGATGCCTCCCCACCTCAAGGTCCCTGCGTCCAGCCACAACACCCTTTTGCCAACGAAGCCCAACGTTCCAGTCAGAAGCCAGGGACGGAGCTTCAGAGACCAGCTTGCCGTCCTTCCCACCCCCAGGCTGACACCAGGCCTGGACGCCATGCGGGACGGGCACCATTCTCCTACCACACAGGGCCAGGCGCTGCCCTCACCTGGGGGACAGAAGTGGCATGGGCTCTGTGTCCACGAATCTGCCCCAGCGGGCTGGACATCTCCAGGGGCAAGTGACCCCAGCATGTCCCTGCGTAGCACAACAAATGTGTTTCTTACCCACCACAGCCAGCTGCAGCCCCAGGACACTGTCCTCCAGGAAGCCCACAGGGACGCTGAGCCCCGGGGGAGGGAGGCGGGAGCTCTAAGCCTGCTCGCTCGCCTTGGCCTCGCCAGCGGCAGAGCTGCCTCTACATGAGAAGCAGAAAGAGCTCTCCCCAGAGCAAGGCGGGGGAGGTGGGCGCTGGGTCCTGGGGAGCTGGACCTGGAGGTCAGCCACCACCTGCAGCAGCGGGAAGAGCGCCTCTCCACTAGAACAGGGGCCGGGGGAGGCGCCACTATCTTCCGCCAGCACATGAGTCGCTCTGCACACCCACAGACTCTTTGTCCTCTGTTATCTGCTCCCTGCGCAAAGGCGCTGAGGCTGTGTGTGAAGTCTGGGCGCAGGCTGGCTGGCTCCTCTTTGAGGTTGTCAAGAACGGAGGACAAGGATGGCGGCGGGACGCTGGCTCTCCCTGGGGCACGGCCCAGGCTGATCCAGATGCTCTCCACGACAGCAGTCAGGCAGGGAGCCTCGGAGAGAGGCTCTGCCAGGGCACCCACCGTCCCTCTTCTTGCCCGCGGGCTCTAGGACCCCACCAGCAGTGGCCAGAGCAAGAGCTCAATCAGCCTGTCCTCGCTGCCCTGGCTCCTGAGAGCTCGGGACCCCGGGTCAGCAGCCTGGCCACGGGTGGGCTCCGGTTTCCTCTTCCAGTCCACCCAGCCCCGAGGTCTTGCCAGGCCCTTGTTGGGGCCACACGTTGGGTACAGAGGGGAGCTTAGGGTCCTGACTGGTGGCAGAGCCACATCTCTGCAGGGGAACCCTTCCCGGGGTCACTGCACCCAGAGGTCATGCCGACTCTATCTGTCCTGCAAAGTGCGGTGGCTGCTCAAGCCTGTGGCTTTTCTGGCAGGCACAGCGCCCGTGGGCACCTCACGGCCTCTGCTGCCCAAGCGGAGCTCAGAGCTGCTTCCCAGAGGCAGAGGGCAGCGTTGGAGGCCTACCACCGCCACACGCTCCATTGCCACTGCTTCCAGAGACACGTCCCCTGTGGGGCAGTGAGGCAAGTTTCTCGTGGGGTTGTGTGTTTAATTCTGTTCCCAAAAACAGTACGTTGACTTCCCCACCCCTGTACCCAGGAATGTGACCTTATCTGGAAATAGGTCTGTGCAGGTGTGACATCTAGAACAAGGTCGTGCCTGGTCTCAGTGGCCCCAAGCCAATGACAGGTGTGTTTCTGAGACACCCAGGTACACGCAGGAAGTGCACCAGTGACCGAGGTGACCTGGTCCTGATGCAGCTGCAAGTCGGGGACTGACAGTCACCAGGAGCTTCAGGAGGACACAGCTCAGCACCATCTTGATTTGGGACCTGTCCCCTCCGGAGCTGTGACAAAGCAAGTATCTTGTGTAAGGCCCCTGGTTTGTAGAGACTGTTACTCTGCACCCCAGAGGCTCTCAGGAGCAGCGTGAAGTGCTGGGTGCCCTCGACCCCCAGGAAACCTGTGTCTGTCCAGCAGGTTGACCCTGGACAAGCCCTCCATGCTCAGACCCACCCCCTCACTGCACCATGAGGTCAGCACTAGAACCACGCGGTACGAGGGTGAGGCTGTGGCGGGGCCAGCCAGCAGCAGCGCAGACTCAGGCAGACGTGCAACAGGCGCAGCGACAGCGGCTCTTTATGGCTCTTGATCACCTGTGCCGCGGACTCTCCCGCTCCCGCCGGAAGCGGCACGATGCTCCTTTTCAACAGCACAGTGACTTACAGGGGACCTGTGCCTAAGAACCAGAGGAATTCGCCGTGGCCCAGGTCCTGGGCTGGGACCAGCCTCAGGGTCGTCCTCCCTCCTCCTGGGTCAGGCTTGTCCATCTGCTCATCAGCCCGACTGTCCACAAGACCCATGTGGGAAGAGGACCGGAACTTGAAATCTACCAAGGTCACCTTCACCATGTGGCATGGAAAGGGTGCTCTCATGAAGTCGTCCCCACGTGGCACATCAAGGGTGGCTTAACCAGATCCAGAGGGGCATGGCCGCTGCATCCTGGTCAACATCAGGTGGTCCTGCGGGAAGGGAGCCTGCAGCCTCCCAGCGCTGCCAAGTGAAGCGTCAGGAATACAAAGGGAGGCTCGGCCCTGCCTTGCTGCCTCTCATCCCTCCGCTCTCCATCTTCAGAGTGAAGCACCCAGCGACAAGAGCAGGACTCTCTAAGTGGCATCTCCCGAGTCACCTTATCCCAGCCCTGGAAACACTGCTGAGGTTCTCAGGATGCTCCCGCTAACCCCGCGCTGAGTTTGGAAATTCCTCCCTGACGAACAGACTTTCTGCAGATACATCAGCTCCTAATCAGCACAGGGCACAGCCCCCTCTGTGTGGTAGCTCACCGCTGATGTGGCCTTTCCAAATGATGTGGGGAGAGGATCGTGCAGCCACTGAGGGAGAAAATGAAGTCCCCTCCTCTGAAGGACACCCAGCCACACACAATGTGCTGACCCCAAGGGCAGCTTCAGAGGGCAGCGAGGCAGCGGTCTGCAGCTGCTCACACCTGCCCCACCAGGTCCCAACGAGCAAGCCCAAGTCTGCTGGATCTGCTGCTGCCCAGAGAGCGGGTCTGAGTTCAAGTCCTCAGTGTACCTGTCGTCACAGGCCACGTGGGTTCAGCCATACCACTCTAAAGACCAGAAGTCTGAGTTAAGGTGTCAGCAGGGCCACACTCCCCTGGGGACCCTGGGGGAGAGTCTGTGCCTCCTCCATCCCAGATCTGGTGGTTTCTTCTCTCGTGGCTGCAAAACTCCCATCTGCACACACGGTGCTTCGTCTCTGTGCCTGAGTCTAAATTCCCCCTTTCACAAGGACCCCTAGTCCCTTTACAAGGACCCGGCCACCCTGCTGCAAATGACCTACTCGCCTTAACTAATTACATCCTACAAGTCCTGACCCAGAGGTCACACCTGGGCTCTGGGGATCGGGATTTTACCATATGAGCTGGGGAAAGGGACACATTTCAATCCACAAGCAGGTGGAGGAATTCCTGCACCTCCCTGTATAATCACTAAGAAGAAGCCAGTCTCCCCACCATCCTCAGCCCTTGCCAGTCCTGAGGGTCAGTCTATGCAAAGCCAGGTGAGTTTCTGGATTGAATTAACTCCCCACCAACCAATTCCAAAGGTTGCATGAAATTGCTTGCTACAACGGGCCAGCTGTCGGTTCCTCAGACTGAGTGGGGCCAGGACTGGGCAGGGTGACAAGGGCAGCTCACTCTTCAGAGGTTCCTGGTTTCAAGGCCATGTAAGTTCAGGGTCAGCTCTTGTTCAGACCCACCAGTGAGACGCTCCTTAAAATTGAGGCAGGGAACCTGAATGGCCTCTCTGGGGCTTGCTCACCTGAGCCCTTGACCTGAGAGGCACAAACCGTCCCAGACTGATGGACTGGTGTGGGTTCTTTCTGAGATCTGCATTGGACCAACACTTGAATCTCAGTCAAAAGTAAGCAAACAGAATCACCCAGCTCTGGAAGTCGGTTCCGCCAGGCCTCCTACGTGAGGAACAGAACAACGTAATTACTGGTGCCGGACCAGAAAACAGCCCCGGTATTGTGGGCATATTCCATTTCTTCCTAATTTGTGGCAAGCCACCCTCAGCAAAGAGAGCACAAAGCTTGTCTTCTCTCTTGTGCAGGCTTTGATTTAAATCCATCTGTAAAAAGACTGCAGGCAAAGAAGCCGGCCACGCCGCGGGCAGAAGTCACTTTCCATGTATAATGAGGAAACGGAATGGGCCTCGCGCCACACGCCCTTTATTAAAAGTTTTCCCCAGAAACTTCTTGCAAACAAGTTTTGGAGACAGCTACTTCTAAGGGCCGGGATGCATGTGTCCCTAGAGGTCAGCTTAACTGGGCAAATAAAAAGGCGTCAGAACCGTTATTTTTCTCCCCCTTTGGTTTTGTACAAAGCAACAACATTGATTCAGGAAAAAACAATAAAGCTCCCTTTAGTTCCAGCAACTCTCCCCTTTAATCATGGCAAGAACACAAGGAGGAAAGCCCCGTTGCCCTAACAGAGAATGATCAATAGAAGGTTTGTGGTGGAGGCCGCAGCCGCGCCAGCCCTCAGAGCAAGCGAGCTGTGTGGCAAGCCTTCCCCAGGCCATGTCTCCAAGGGCTGGGCTCCGGAAACCCCGTCTGGCTTTCAGGGCAGGAGGAAATGGCGTTTTCTGCCCTCTCAGCCCCCTCCGCTCCACGCTGAGCCAAAGCCGCTCCCTCCCCGGGACTGCAGCACCCGGGGAGACGCACCCAGCCACTGTGCTCCATGATCCAGGGTCCGGGATGAGGCTTGCCTCTAGGGACGCCACCAGCCCGTGTGGAGGCCCCAAGGACCCCTGGGGTGCGCAGAGCAGAGAGGCTCTCTCCAGGACCCAGGGCCACTTTACTGGGCAGGAACTGCTCTGTGGCGAGAGGGGCACAGACCCTGTGAGTTCAAGTGGGGGAGGCTTAACGTGGAGCTGGGGACCCAGTCCCACCAACCCTGGTGAAGAGAGAACCCCGAGAGGGAGATGGGTCAGCAGGGAAGCATAGGCAGGACTCAGGAACCAGGGAGAAGGGGTGTGTCCTCCTCCCTGGCCGTGAGCCCACACGACCCATAAACTGCTGTCCACCCATCCCGGGATCGTGGGCTCAGCCGTCTTGTGCTGGTTAGGGCAGGAGGTCCTCCTTCACCAACTGTGTGTGACCAGAGCCCCATACAGGGCCAGGAGCTTACAGCACAGAAGCTGGTGGCCCACAGAGCCAGGCACAGCAGGACAGCCCCAGGGCTCCACACCAGAACCTCTCTCTGACCTTGTGCTCCTGGCCCAGCACAACTCCCAGGAGGACCCTGGATCTGGGCCGTTCTTTCCTGGGCCTCTTTAACAATAGGTAAATTTCTAGAGAGTTTAGGATATTCAAGAAAATCTGTTCTTCTGAGAAAAGGGTGTGGCACTGAGCTTACAGGACGGGCCTGAGGCGAGGAGATGCAGGGAACCGAGAACGGGGAGTGAGCGGCACAGACCTTGGGGTGGCAGCGCTGAGGACAGAGAGGACAGTTGCATCCTGCCCTGCTCCGAGGTATTTCCTCTGCCACTCCAGAGACTGCAGCAGGATGACAGGCGGAGCAGCTCAGAGGGAGGACGCGGTGGCTCTGGGGCCACCCTACAGGCCCCACGTGACCCTGAGGCAGCATGGCCGCCAGAGGAGCCCTTGCCAATCTCCCTAAGGAACCGCCCTCCCAGCGTCAGGCCACCTGGTCTGTCTCCTCCACGGCCTTCCTCTGGCTGCCACCACCACCTCACATGTCCCATGGGCATGCCAGCCCCCCGAGGACAGGGACCTGGTTTGCCCACCTGTCTGCCCGTGCCTGGTGAGGAGCCCTGGATCATCCTCCATGAGCCCACAGGAGCGGACGTCCTCCAGCTCCCCAGACTGGGGGTGAGCACAGAAGCCGGAAGCTTCCCAAAGAGGAGGAGCCCACACTGACTCCCAGGTGACAAGCGGAAGTCACATGTCCACACACTTTCCCACTCCTGCGGTCCACGCCTTCGAGAGAGTGTGGGGGTGGGGTGCTGCCACCTGCTTCTGACCCGCAGGATGCCGGAGACAGTGGGATGGCCCACTGTGACCAAGTTACTCCAGAGAGCGTCCCTAGCAACCGGGTGCCAAGGGTGCCCTGGCAGGTTGGTGACGCAGGAAGCCAAACTGAGGCTGCCCACCTGCAGGGAGCTTCAGGCCACCTCCAGGTCCGACAGGGGACTCCCAAGAAATCCAGAAAAACTGAGCCCTCAGTACTGTGGGCACCAGGAATGGATGTACAATACCTGCCCGCATCTAGGGACAGACCCCTCCCCCGTCAGCCCCCAGTGGAAACAGCCAGCAATGGGGAACCACAGCCTCCCGAGACCCTCCACAAACTTCCGGTCAAGCTGTGCCCACTTCTGCCCACTCCTGCCCTCACACTCAAATGGAACAAATCTCGTGACGAGTTAGTGACAGGGGAAGGAAGATGACGCCCAGGCACCTGCAGAGTCAAGCAGGCCCCGTGTCAGGGGTGGGCTGGGGTCTGCACACGGCTGCAGGTGGAGGTGAGCCTTCTGGGCAGTGGGGCGTGGGAGGACAAGCAGCCCCAGGGCGGTCCCCTGGGCCACTCCTAGCAGGCACTGGGACATTCACCCCAGACACGTGGTGCCCAGAGCAGGCCAGCTCTTCAGCAAATGAGGCAGACCACAGTCAACCTTCCTCCCTTAAGGGACCCCAGGGGGTTGTGTCCTCCAAACCCCAAGGCCAGAGTCACCCACGTCCCTCGCCTGGTCACCTGAAATTGTGGAACAAGCAGCGGAGCAGCCGAGCCTCGAGTCTTGTGCAGAGCTGAGTACACACCTCACTGACGGGTCACTGGAAACCCCGCATCCAGGCAAAGCCCACAGACTGCAAGTCCATGGACAGGAGCAGCCAGTGCCACTTTAAAGAGCAAAGAAATAAGCCATATGAGCAGCAGGAGGCAAGTCAGCACCACAAGAATTAGAGCAACAGGACACTAGAAAGTAGCCCTGGAGGGTCTGGAACTAGCTAGCCAGCGTGGAGTCAGGACTAGTTAACATCCTGCAGGGATCCATTCCACTGGGAAGGCCTGCAATGGACATGAACCTCATAGTGTCCAGACCTTCGACCAACAAACAAAAAACAGCAAATCAAATGTAAGTACAAAAAGACAGGAACTCCACTCTTGGAGCTCCACTGCTATTAAACTTTGCAGTAGAGGGTCTAGCTGTGGCAATCAACAGAGAATAATAATAAGCTCATCCAGATTGCAAAAGAAAAAGTAAGACTGTCTCTATGTGAAGACGGTATGGTTTTTGCCTATTGAAAATCCTGAGAAATACACAAAGCACACAGAAGTGAACAATTAGAATTAAAGCGAAATCAACAAGGTAGAAGGATACAAGGCCAAAAATCACTGTATTGTAATTGATAAGCAAAAGTCAATTGTATTGCTACATACCAGCAATGAATTATCCAAAATGAGATTAAGAAATCAATTCCATTAACAACATCAAAATAATAAAATACTTTGGAATAAATCTAATAAAAGAAATGTACAAATTTCATACTGAAAACTATAAAACCATTGAAAAAAGTGAAATAAATGAAGTCATCCCATGTTTATGAATCCAAGAACTAAATATTATTAAGATGCTAATAATCTCTCAATGGATATATAGATGCAACCCCTATAAAAATCTAATTTACCACTTTGTTAAAAATTGAAGGGTGAAACTAACATTTGTATGAAAATTCAGGGAACATGAAGAGCCAAAACAATATTTTTTAAAAAAGGAAAAATCCTGTAAGACTTTCCAATTTCAAAACTTACTATAACCTAGAGTAATCAAGATAGTGAGGCATTGGCATAGTATAGAGAGATAAATCAATGGGTCAGAATTGAAAGTCCAGATATAATCTACTTATTTTGGGTTAGTTGATTTCAACAATAAAAACAAGACCATTTAATTGGGGAAAGATTTCTTTTTTTCAACAAATGTTTCTAGAAAAACTGGATATTCATATGCAAGAAAATAATAAAATTTAACCTGTACCTCTTGTTGCTTGCAAAAGTTAACTTTAATAAATCAGAGACATAAATGTCAGAAATGAAACTGTATTTCTCCTAGAAGAAAATATGTGATGAATCTTAAGTCTATCTTCCAACAAAAAAAAAAAACTGTGAGGCTTTCTAAAAGTCAGACAAACAATTTGACAAGACAGAGCAACATTAGAACCAGACTCAGATATGGCAGGGGTTTTGAAATTAAGAGATTGGGGTTTAAACAACTGTGTTTATTATGCTAAGGACCCTGATAGAAAAAGTAGATAACATTTAAGAACAGATGGGTAACATAAACAGAGAGGTGAAAATTCTAAGAAAAAAATTAAAAATAAATGCTAACAATCAAAAACACAGTAACAGAAATGGAAGAATATATTTGATGGGCTCATTAGTGTACTGAATATGATGAGGAAAGAATCTACAAGCTTGAGAATATGCCAATAGAAATTTCAGAAACTGAAAATCAAAGAGAAAAACTTGTTGTTGTTTTTTTAATGGAAGAACAAAAAATCCAAGAACTGATGGGAAACCACAAAAACCTAAGGTATACCTAATGGCAACAGCAGAAAGAGCAAAACAAATGAAGAAGTATTGGAAGTAACAATGACTGAGAATTTCCCCAAAATTCATATCAGACACCAAACGACAGATCCTATCATCTCAAAGAACACCATGCAGGATAAAGCCAAAGAACTACCCCAATGCCTATCAGACCCAAACTTCACAAAATCAAAGGTGAAAAAGCAATCTTGAAAAAGTTTGGGGCGAAGGAAACTCTTACCTAGAGGAGCAAAGAATCACACTTAACTTCTCAGAAAACAGGCAAGCCAAGAGTTGAGTGAATTATTTAGTGTTGAGAGAAGGAAAATAACACAGTCTGGAATTCTTGTTCTATAAAATTATTCTTAAAAATTGAATAAGAAATAAAGCTTTTTTTCATACATACAAAGACTGAGGGACTCTGTTGCCAGGAGACCTATCTTGCAAGAAATGTCAAAAGAGGTTCTTTGTAGGGGAAAAATATGAGTAGGTCAGAAGCTCAGGTCTCCATAAATGAAGAGCATCACAGAAAGAATAAGTGAAGGTAAAATAAAAGTGCTTCTTTTCCATATTCCTAAAACACTTTCAAATAATACACAGGTCAAAAAAGGACTCTCGAGAGAAATTGGAAAGTATTTTGAAGCAAATGAAAGTACAACTTCTTAAAATGTCTAGAATGAAGGGAATGTATGGGTGAGAGGGCAGTTCACGGCACTGCATGCTAATAGGAGAATAGAAGGAGGATGTCAAATTAGTGTTCTATGAAAGGGAAGAACAATCAGCTTCAAATTAAGTAAATGGAAAGAAATCATCAAAATGAGAGCAGATATCAGTGAAACTGAAAACAGGAACTTCATAGAGAAAATCAATGCAACGAGAAGCTGGCCCTTATCAAAGACTAATAACATCAATCTGCCTCCAGTCAGGCATCTAAACGGAAAAGAAGGCACAAATTACGCACATCAGAAATAAAAGAGGGACATCGCTGCAGAACCATCACTGTGGACGCTCAAGAAGGGTGGTAAATGAATACCATGAACAATTAACTCTGTACCCACCAACCTGAGAACTTGATGAAATGCACCACTTCCTTAAAAGACGTGGTCTGCCAAAACTCACACAAGAGGAAGTAGACAACTGGAAGAGGCTTGCACCTACTAAAGAAATTGAATCAACAATGGATACCTTTCAAAACAGAAGGCACTAGGCCCAGATGGGTTCACAAGTAAGTTCTGTCAAACATTTAAGGAAGGAATGATAGCAATTCTTTATATAGTCCTCTAGAAAATAAAAAGGGGGATCACTTCCTAACTCATTAAGTATACCCCATGACCTCTTGGGACTTATCCTAGGTAGGCAAGACTGGGTCACCATTTGAAAATCAATTAACGTAATGTATCACATTAATAGGCTAAAAAGAAAAATCATGTGTTCGTATCGGTAGATGTGGGGAAGCATTTGACAAAACTGATACCCATGTATAATTTTTTAAACTCAGAAAACTATGAATGGAAGTGAACCACTTCAACTTGATAAAGACCATCTACAAAGCTTGCAGACTTACAGATAACATATATTTAGTGGTGGGAACTGGAAGATTCCCTGTTATGATCAGGAAGGCAGAGACAGCCCCTCTCAGCACTCCTTCCAATACCCTTGGAAGTTCTAGCTAATGCAAAGGGACAAGAAAATGAAATAAAAGGTATGCTGGCTGGGAAGGGAAAACAAAATATGCCTTTGCTTTTATATAGAATTATTTTTAAAAAATCAACAACAGAATCCTCTGGAATAAGCAATGATAGCAAGGTTGCAGGATACAAGGTAAATATACACAAGCCAATAGCTTTCCTATGTATGAGCAAAAAACAAGTAGAATTCAAATTAAAGACAAGATACCATTTATAGTAGCACCCCTGAAGAATGAGATACTTAGGTATAATTCTAACAAAACATGTTTAATGTCTGAAACCATAAAATTCGAGCAAAATAAATCAAAGAGCAAAGTAAATGAAAACTATCCCATGTTGTTTTAGTTAACTTTTTTGCCACTGTGACCAAAGAATCTGACAAGAACAATTTAAAGGAAGAAAAGTTTATTTGGGGGCTCACAGTTTCAGAAGTCTTGGTTCATAAGTGGCCAACTCCATTCCTCAGGGAGGAAGGACATGGAGGCGGAAGAGTATGGCAGAGTCTGAGCATGGCTACCAAGAAGCAGAGAGCTCTGCTCAACGAGGACTAAAACATAAACCCCTAAAATTCAGGGACCCACCTCCTCCAGCCACAGCCACCCCACTGCCTCTATCTAGGGATTAGCGCACTGATAAGATTAGGGCTCTCATTTGCCTTTGAACTTTCTTGCATGGCCTCACACGTGAGCATTTGGAAGACACCTGAGATCTAAGCCGTAACACATGTCCATAGGACGACTCTATATTGCCAAGACACCGATTCTTTCCAACTTTCCCTAGAGGTCAATGCAATTCCAGTCAAAATCCCCGTTATTCTATGGGTATCAACAAACTGACTCTAATACTTACATGCAGATGCCAAAACCCCAGAAGAGCCAACTCAGTACTGAAGAAGAACAGTCAGAGAGGAGCCCGTCTGACCTCAGGGCTGTCTAACCACCTACAGTAATTAAGACAGCGGATTTGGTGAGGGTAGTGAGGAGATGATGGGATACAACAGAGGGTCAGAAAGGGACTCTCAGAAACACAGTCAAGCCATTTTATCTTTCTCCCTGCATTTTTTTGGAACTCTATAGTTGTACATACTGGTGGGATTTATTGTGACGTATTCTTTATGCACACTCTACTCAACATAACAGTATAATTTGGCCAATTTCACTCCCCAGCACCTTATCCACAGTCAACCCATCTTTGACAAAGGAACTCAGGTAATATGAAGATCAAAGTTCATCTTTTCCACAAATGTGCTAGAACACGAGGACCTCCACATTAAAAAAAAAAGTGAATATAGACATCAACTTGGCAGCCTTTACAAAATTAATTTAAAGATGGATCACACACCAAATGAAAACTATTGAACTCTAAAGGAAATAATGCAACAAAGGCAGAATCCTTGATGGAATTGACAAACTAGACTTTATTAAAAATGGAACTTCTCCTCTGCAAAACACACTGTCATGAGCAGGAAAAGACGGGTATGTGAAGAGGTGCCCGACCCCTAGCCATCAGAGAAGTAAGCCACAGGGAGATGTGGACTTAGGCCCGTCAGGGCGGCTATGTTGCAAAAGCCAAGAGACCCCAAGTGTGAGTGAGGAGTGGAGAGAGGGAGCCCCGTGAGCCCTCGGTGGGGATGCAGCCTATCATAGCCACCGTGGATAAGGGAGGAGGCTCCTAAAAACCTTAATAAAACCAGCACACAATCCACAAGCCCTCCTTGGGTGCAGACAGAGAAGGGAGCTGGGAGAGCTGTCTGCACCACATGTTCCCCACAGTGTTACCTACAAAGCCAGGACGGGAGAACAGCACCAGTGTCCACGACTTGTGACGTGCCAGCCATGGAATATTGTTCAGTCTGGAGAAGAGGAAGACACGGCCATCTGCAGCAGCCAGTGTGAACCTGGAGGGCACTGTGCCAAGCGAAATGAGCCAGACACAGAAAGAAAGATGCTGTGCGATCTCACTCACCTGCAGGACCCACCGTGCAAAGCCACAGACAGAGAACGTGGCATGGTGGCTGTGAGGGGCAGGGAGGGGTGGGATTACGAAGAAAGAGGTCCAGGGGTACAGGTTTGCAGTTGTGGGTGACGAAGCAGGCTACCGTTAGTGACCTCATCCTGCATACAGAGCATGCACAAAGGAACAGGTAGGTCTCAGGTGCTCTTGCCAGGCACAAAGAAAGTGACCCACGGAAGGTCAGAGATGCGTTACTTAAAGTAACTCTGGGAGGCGGTTCACTAGACACGTGCTTACCAAAACGTCAAATGTCACACCTCAAATATATATGTATATAAATTGAATTTGAAAGAATAAAATGCAAGTTTAAAAGAAAACAAACCCTACTGTGGACTGTAGGCCTGGCCTTTGGACGTGTCTGCGCAGGTCCGTCAGTTGGGAGCTACGGGCTGCTCTGGCGGGGGCTGTGCTATGTGGGAAAAGGGGACATGTGGGGACCCCCTGGGCTTTCCACTCCATTCTTCAGGGAACTAAACTGCTGTAAAATATAAAATATGTCTTTTTTTTTTAATGGGCAAAGAATTGAATAAGTTTTCTCCAAAGAAGATGCACGCATGGACGGCCAATAAGCTCATGACAAGATGCTCAACATCACTGTTGCCAGGGAAACGCAAGTCGAACTTTGAGATACCATCTCAGACCCACACCCAGAAACCTCGTGAAGGCAGGTGGGCTGCGCTGATCCGTCTCCAAACTCGGATTAGCTGGTCCAGTAGCACGAGTGGACAGAGGGTCAGAGGTGGTGCCAGCCGCCACTCTAGACTGCTGGTGGCAGTCCTCTGCAGATGGTCAGAAGTGTGGGGCATCCCACGTGTGTGCCTCTGTTCCCAAGGACAGGCCGCTGACATTCTAGGACCTGGATCTCCACACAGTGGACATGGCTCCTACTGATCTGGGATCCTGTTTTGTGCATTCGTCATTAGTGAACTTGGCCCGGCCTGGCCCCTCCTGGGCGAGGCTGATCCTCCCTGGCTCTGCACAAGGTGTGACCCCGGGCCTTCCGACTCCTGAGCCCTCTTCAGTAGCTGCACTTGGCTCTTGTTCCCGGTGACTCCAACATGTAATTTTCAGCTGCAAAGTGGCAGGTCCCTGGTGGCAAAGTACAGCTAATTAAAGGCTGGCACTGCTGAGACATTTGCAAGCCCAAGCACACACAAGTTGTTTCTGAAAGACTCCACCTCTCGTGACAAACGGAAGCTCCCTGCCAGGGGGCCAGGCAGCTAGCACCACCATGTACCCCAAGCCTCAGAGCCAGCACAGCCTCCCTGCTGGGCCCACGCTGCCTCCAGCCCCCTCACAGTTTCTGCTCTGGAGTTGGGAAGCTTCCCGCCCAGACAGAGGTGGACACGCCAGCCCAGCCCTGGAAACAAGCCATCACCCAGGGGCTCATCGGCACACCCATCAGCCTGCTGTCAAGAACCCGAGAACCCATCACAGCACAGAAATATTTGGTATCGATTTGATGGTCACCATGAAATATGGGAATGACTTGAGGATGGGCAGGGACACTGAGGCAGGGTGCCCAGCTGCCCGGCGGCCTGATGGAAGCTCCCTGCAAGATTTCGATCCCTGCAAGGGAGAAAATCAAAGCCATTTTGATGTCATCTCAGCCCTTGGGAAAGGGACTTTTATCAGCCACATCTGCCTATTTGGGTTAATTTATATTCTGCAGGTGCTGCCCAGTGGGAGAATTATACCCGTCGACTCACTTCTGAGAGGTGCAGAATTGATCTCACATTCAGTTTGTCAGCAAGATAAATCCTTTGATTGGGGCCGTTTGCTGCCTCCAGCAGGACCACACTCCATTCATAGCGACAGCTCTTATCGATCTGCCTGCCTTCTGCTCGGCCGTCCCGCCAGAGGAGAACCCGGTCCATGCCCATCCGGCTCCTGGCTGCAGACTCAGGGGGACACAGACTCCCCAGGCAGGAGGCGAGGAGCATGACCAAGAGGTCAGGAAAATGAGTCTCCTGGGAGGCAGGCCCTGGGTCCTCAGGAGGTGTCACCTCAGTGGCTTGCTGGACCGTCCTCTCCCTCTCCAGGGCACTGAACGAGCAGGTCCCAGCACATGGAGATGTGCCAAGCTGCCCAGCTGAGGGAAGGACCCAGCACGGAGATGGTCTCTCTGTGTTGTGGTTTGGATGTGAGGTGCCCCCAGAGCTCCTGTCTAATGCAGGAACATCCAGGGGTGAGGTGACCGGACCGAGAGCTGCGGCCTGACCATCCAGCCTGGTTAGAATGTGCTGCTGGGCGGGAGCTGCAGGCAGTGGGCCCGGCTGGAGGAGGAGGCCCCGGGCTGCCCCAGGTGGTGCGTCTTCCCTGTGCTCCTTCCCCTCTCTCCTTCCTGGTGCCAGCAGGTGAGCCGCTGTCCTCCGCCAAGCCCTTCCCGTGATGTCCTGCCTCACGTGGGGCCCAAAGCGACAGAACTGACCAACCGTGGACTGGACCTCTGAAACCTGAGCCCAAATGACCCTTTCCCCCTGCGTTGCTCTTGTCGGGTTTCTGGGCACACTGGGGTGGTGGCCACGGAAGCCACTGTTCTGAAGGTAGTCACTTGTCACCTCCTGGTGACAAGGGCCACAGCTTGACGGGCGCCCAACACTAGCCACCTGCCCGTGGAGACACAGCACCTAGTCCCACACAAAGGAGGAGAAAATTCTCCCTGGGGGGCAAACCTGGAACAAACTTCCACAACCCCCCTCCAAAGTCTTTGACGCTGATGTCGGCTGTCTGTCTCCAGGATGGGGGCTCCGAGAGGCTGGCGCCTCGCCCTGGGTCCCAGGCCACGCCTCTCGCTGGGCCTTCCCTCTACTGGTGCTCCCCAGTGAAACCTGGAACCCTGCCCCACAGGGGTGGCCCCCGCCGCTGCTGGGCTGGCTGGAGAGAGCAGCGTGGAGGGACCGGGGAGGGGCACCCTGTCCAGTCCATCTCCCTTAGCTCCGTCCTCCATGACTAAGAGTGACCCTCGACCAGCAGGACTTGGAGAAGGCAAGTGGGACATGAGGCTTGTGGGACATGTGGCTCTAAGGAGTCCAGCCTCTGCGCATCCCGCACCACCTCCTGGGTTTATGTGCCTACCCTTCACCTGACCCTCATGCTGCCAGGAGCAGGGCCTAGAGCAGGAGGACCAAGGCCAGGGAGAAACCGCTGCAGCCCCTGCGATGGGGAGGGCAGGGCGGGAGGTCACGTGAAGAAGAGCCCGGAGTCCTGAGAGCCCCAGGCCCACCCGAGGGGAGCAGGCTCAGGCATGGCGGGAGGCGGGAGGCTGGTGGGTGGTCTGTGACAGGCAGAGCTGCCAGAGGCTCTGGGGTGGAGGGCTCCCTCCCGTGGGCCTGGCAGCCTGGGCCGGATCATCATGGGGACGCAGAGCTGCGTGACCTGGACAGCCACTCCTGTCCCAAGGCCTGGCCCTCCCTCTGCAAGACAAAGGACACATACAGGTTCTCGGGGGTGAGCTGATGCAGGCTCAGGCCACGTGAAGAGGCTCCTGCCACTGCAGGGAGGGTGTCCTCGGGAGGAGGGCTGGGGGGGAGGGCTGGGGGAGGGCTGGGGGGAGGGCCTGGGGGAAGACTGGGAGGAGGGCCGGGGGAAGGGATGGGGGAGGGCTGGGGGGAGGGCTAGGGGAGGGCTGGGGGGAGGGCTGGGGGAGGCTGAGAGGAGGGCTAGGGGGAGGGCTGGGGGAGGGCTGGGGGAGGCTGAGAGGAGGGCTAGGGGGAGGGCTGTGGGAGGGCCAGGGGGAGGGCTGGGGGAGGGCTGGGAGGCATCTGGGGGCCCTGGAGGCTGACCCCTCAGGGGTGAGGGAAGCTAGGTGCAGAGCTCTGATGGGGACTGGCGACAGGGCTGGGCCCTGTGCAGGAAGAGGTGAAGGAGCAGGTGAGCCGCGTTCTGGACGGCTGGTGTGAGGGTCTGCAGGCCCAGGGGCAGCACACAGAGGGACATAGTTGCTCTTTATAGAGAGACATGCTCCCACCACAGCCCTCCAGTGGAAGCTCCTGCCTGCAGTCTGGACTTGAAGTCTGGAGGCACCCGGAAGCTCAGGGGGCTGATGAGGGCCACTTCTCCCAGAGGCTGAGGGACAGGAAAGAGAGCAGACGGGGGAGACCACTGCCTCTGCCATGCTGGCCCGGCCTCCGGGTCTTCCCTGGGCCTTCTGCCAGCTCAGTAAGGTCATGGGACACAGAGGAGCTCACGAGGGGCCTCAGGGCCTCCGCTGAAGCCTTCAGCTTAGAGATTTCCAGGACATGAGCAAGATAGAGCAGGACCCAGGGGAGTGGGAGGCCACACCTGCCTCCTTGCTCTGCGCTCATCTCTGCGAAGGCAGCAGGGCGGCCATCGAAATGTCAGGCCCTGCTAAGAGGAGATGCCGAGGGCACCAAGAGTGACCTGAATCCCAGGAGCAGCTGGCCTCGGACCCAGGGCTCCCAGCTCCAATCCAGGGGCTCCTGTTGCAACCACAGACTGGGTGAAGGGGGACGGTCTGCAGGTCCCCAGCAGGCCCTTCCCCAGGCCCCCACTGTCCTCGGGTTTCCGGCAGGTTCTCTGTGGCCCCCTCCCCACTGCAGCTCCCACTGGCAAATGACTAGAAATTGGGGCAAATTATCACCGATAGGATGCGCATCGGGAAAACAGATCAAGTCTAACATTTGTGCAGTGACAGCTGACCTTTGCATGATTAACACGAATGGCTGCGAAGTGAGCAGATTAAAGGTGTCCCGCTTAATGGAGCGACGTCAGCGCCGGAGAGCGTCTGAGAGACTCGCTCACCTGAAGGAGAGAGGACAGTGGGCCCCCACAGCCTGGTCACCACCAGGGGAGGGCGCTGACCTCTCGCTGGCCGGCCTCTGCTCACGCCTGCTCACGGGCCCAGGCCAGGGCTCTGTGGTCAGGGGCTCAGCTGCTCTCCGCCCCTGGCAGCCTGTCTGCGCCCACGCAGGGCCTCGGGAACGTGGGAGGAAGGTGAGAAGCCTGCAGTGATGGGCCACCAGCCACGGGCACCTAGATGTGGGAGCTGGAGAGCAGGGGACCTGACTTCAGACTGCTGGCCTCCACTCCTGTTTTAAACCCCCAGCTCGTGGTGTGTCAGAGTCACAGCCCCATCATTTCAGTTTTACTGTCGAAAAACCAGGCTTAGAGAGGGTAGGGAAGTGACCGCAGGTCACAGAGCTAGTGGGTCCAAGCACAGATGCAGAAGCATGTTGATCAGGAGCAGGTGGCTTCCTCATGTGGGAGACCTAGCTGTCCACTCTCAGAGCCCCAAACTGCCCATCCTGGGCAGACAGGGACCCCGTGGTAGTGATTCTTTCTGTGCCTGGTACAGTGCACAGCCTGTGCAACCCCCCTGGGCTGGGGTCCCTCACCAGGCATAGGCAGTCTTTAAAGGGTTGGCTGAGAGAAAATGTGCACTGGACCAGAACTTGAAGAAAGCTTCAGAAAGGGCAGAGAGCCCTGCCTGGACCTCCCAGGGCAGTTTTGCCAGGGCAACCTTCCCAGACCACCGCCCCATGGATGAAAGCTATTTGCATGAATAATTAACCAAAATTTCAAGGCGGCCTGGTGTGGGCTCTTCCCTGACCTGGTGCTGATCTGTCCTGAAACTTACGAAAGACAAAGTGCTGACTCCTGCAGAAACGGGAGGATGCTCCACCTGCGGCCTGAGCAGACACAGCTGGTGCCCAAGTGCTCATCTCTGGAAATGCGGGTGGGGAGGCAGGGCCACAGTCTGCATCACTGAGGAGGCCGGAGTCAGGAGCCAGGCGCTCGGAGGCTGATCTGACCCCAGGACACTGGAAGGGCTTCTTCTTGTTCACAGAAATAAGCTGACTCGGCAAGTCTGGGTTTCGCCTCACTCTCAGGTTTCAAAAGGAAGTTTCTAGACTCAGGACCTGCAGGTCCGTGGCTCCTCGAGGGAATGCAGAGGGGGGGCTGGGAGACATTCCGCGCATGTGGCTGCCCTTCAGAGCCTGGCGGCCCCTCCACCCACAAGGGATCTCTGGAGACCTCCTGGGTCTGGCCCCAAGCTGCCCCAGGTGTGGAGGACCCTCAAGGCTGGGCTGGGCTGGGTGGGCCAGCAGCCTGAGGGGGCAACCAGGGGCAGGACGCTGCTGTCTGCAAAGCTCAGAGGAGTGCGCCTCCTGGACTTGGGGGTCCAGGTGGATAGTCCAGGGGGCAGCCTCGGTCGTAGACAGGGTGAGGATAAAAGGGGGTGAAAGGGCACCCCAGGTGCAAAACTTGGGCAAGAGGGGATGCCTGCCGCAGTCTGGCTGGGCACAATTCAGGAGCCACTTGTCAAAAGAAACGACTTTATTTTTAGAACTACAAACACCAAACAAAACAGCTCCTCAGGAAAAACCCTCAGAGCCCAACTGCCACCACCCGCTTCCACAAGCCTCTCACCCACACCCCAGCCTCTCCACCTCCCACAATCCTCCTGCTCTTGAGGCCGATTGGCTGGGTCGTGTGGGCGGAGCCAAAGAAGTCCCCCAATGAGCAGCTCTGCAGAGGAGCCAATCAGCTAGATGTTGCTGGGTCCGCTGTGAGCCAATCATCAGCTGGCAGCTGGAAGTTTGCTGGCAGCTGGAAGTTTGCTGGGGCCCCTTTGGCTGTGGCTCTCAACAGATGCCTGAGGGTGGGGTTGGGCAGAGAGAGCTGGGGTGTCAGCTCAGGGCAGAGGCCTGTGGTGACCTGTGGGGCCACTCGTAGGGTGGGGACTGCCTTGGAGGCCTGGGCAGAGCTTGCAGGGAGGGACATTCTGGGCAGGGCCGGGAGCTGGGGCCAAGCACCACCCTGTGCAGGGTCTGCCCTGTGACAGGCAGCAGGACCTTCTCGTGGGGCCAGAATCACGGCAGTGGAGTCCAGCAGGCTGCGGCTGACAGCATGTGTCCTGTGGAGGGCCACCATGGCTGCCCATAAAGAAAGGCTTCGGGAAGGAGTCGAGAAAGCAGGGCATCTCAAGCCCAGGAGGTGGGGCGGGGAGGGCCAGGAGGAGTGGGGGTGGGGGCAGTGCTGGGGCCGAGGAAGGCTGGGCCCAGGGCCCCCGGGGACTGTCCCTGAGCTGGGGAGCCACAGGCATAGTAGGAAAGCGCCAGCTGGGAAGGACAGGTCATCTCCAAGGTAGGCCACTGGGCGAGGGATGTGGCTTCCAAATGTATAGAGAAAGCAGCAGAGGACACGGGCGCAGCTGCGCAGGCCCAGTACCTATGGGGACCCCTGTGATGGACGCGGCATTCAGGGCTCCAACGAGGGTCAGCTCCTCTATCACCAGGAGGCCAGGAAGCCCAGGCTGCTGAGAAGCACCCAGCCAGCGGGGGAACCAGAGGCCACAGAGCCCAGATCTGTCTCTACAGAGGCCAGAGCAGCCCTTGGTGTTCGGCTCGGGGTCACCAGGCTGCACGCACCCCTGCTCTCGGCGGGCGGTACTGAGGGGAAAACAGTGAAACCAGAAAGGAAAGCCACAGTTTTCTTTCTCTCACAAGGTAAAAGTGACAGAGGAGCACTGCCCGGTACCAGAGGTTCCCCGCCCACCTCAGCACCTCCAGGCACCTCCCACCTGGGCAGGAGCTCTGTCCCCTCAGAGGCCACAGCACAGCCCCCTCCCCCACGGCAACCCATCAAGCAACTGTGTCCCTCTCTGACCTCTGGCTGGGCCAACCTCCCTGGGCAGTCGCCCTCTCCTCCCCAGCCACTGCGCTGTGACAGCCACGCTCTCAAAGTGTCCCCACTGGGCCTTGGCTGCGAGCCCCACCCCTGGAGCCCAGGCCCACTCTGCAGAAGGACCACACGGTGGCCTCTCCCAGGAGCCTCCCTCCGCCCCTTCCCCATCCCTGGTGCTCCTTCACCTGCCCAGGACCCTCGTGTGGCTGGGGCCCACCCAGGCGGACCAGGGTCACCCCCCGTACAGGACCCTTCACATAGTCCCATCTTTGTGTAGATTCGGGGAATTAAGATGGACATCTTGGGGTTCATCATCCCGCTGACCACAGGACACAGTGAGGTCACTAGAGAGGGACAGTCAGAGAAGGAGGCTGAGCTGGAGGCCCAGGTGAGCTGGGCTGAAGCAGGGGGAGCTGTCAGGGAGGGGAGGCCTCAGGAGGTGGGGCCTGGGGGCCTCCCTGTGAGGCCAAAGTGCAGGCCCGGGGCTCAGCAGCTCAGCTGGCCCCTCGGGAGCAGCCTGTGGAGGGCGGGAGACGGCAGGGCTGGATGGATGGAAGTGGGGGCCGAGGCCCGAGGCTGAGGCCCCCCTTGGGAGGACCCTGTGGTGCCAGGAGATGGAGGTGCTGGCGGGCTCAGCTTTCTTCAGGGCCTCCCGTCCATCAACCTGCACCGAAGACTGTTGCTGGCCTTGGCCCCCTGGAAGGACCTGTGAAGCCCCGGTGTTCTCCCCCACCTCAGCCAGGACCCACAGACGCACGTCTCCAGGACAGAGGGGCCAGTGAGCAGAGTGGCCTCACGGGCCTCCAGCAGACCAGGGACCACAGTGGACAGAGGCCTGGCCAGGCCCAAGAAATGCTGAGAGGCAGGTGGGCCTCCGTGCACCCAAGCCACGGGGTGTTGCAGCCCTAGGGTCTCGTCTGGTCCTGCTCCCGTGGGTGGCGACCACAGGAAGCTGTCCCCTGCAGCGTGTTCCGAGTCAAGCAGCTCAGGTGGCTCCAAGGTGCCCGGCCTGCTCTCAGAAGCCAGGTCCCGGTCCCCTGCTCACCAGGCCCGAGACGCGAGCTGCCTTCACAGCAGGGCCCAGAGAGTCACGTGCGTTTTGTTCCAGCACGTGCCCCAGAGACCATTCAGTAAACAGGACGCAGGTCACAGAATACAGACATTCTAAACACACCATTCTGATGGGGAGCGGCGCTGCGAGATGACAATCCCAGACAGCCCGGGAAATCTTGTAGGACCTGAGTCTTTCCTAAGTCGTGAGCTTGATTCTCCTTGATGGCTTGTGAGGCCGAACCTGTGACTAAGGTCCCACAGTCATGTCAAATGAACCACGAGTGACAAGACAAGAATGTCCATTCTGAATAGACACAGCTGGACAAGCCCAGGCAGCATCCGGGGGGGAGATGTGACACAAGTCATCATTTCCTTCCGAGGGAGAGATTGTGTCTGGTTTTCAAGTAGGATCCTGGGGCTTTGTACACGGGGAAGAGGACCTTGGCCACGGAGCCCAGTGCCTGCTGGGCCAGCTCCTTTCCACAGTGCTCTGGCCCCAGAGGGTGGTTCTGGGGCAGGGGAAAGAAGGAAGGAGGAGTCCAGTGGTCAGGATGTACAGCTGGCCTCCTGTGGCCTCATGCCAGCTTGGGGGGGCTGACATGGGCACCCTGAGTGCCCTCCTCTTGCAGCCCCCAAGGACCCTGCTTTACAGGTGTCTTATACCCACCCTCCTTGGAGGCAGGCACTAGCTCCTGGGGCCCTCAGCTCGGCCTCACTTATGGCCCAGTGTCTCCACTGGGAGAGGCTTGTTAACCTGGCGCTGACCTGGGCTTTCCCGGCATCTCAGGGGCAGTGGCACCGAGCAGCTCAGAGGAGGTCTTCGGCCTCCAGTTTGAGGTCCACTCTGAAGGAGGGCGCAGGTGTTGAGAGAGCAGGGCTGGTGATGCCAGGCACCCAGGGGCGCAGGGCCGGAGTCCGGCGGGTGTTTCAGAGCACAGCCTGGGAGCAGGCCTGAGAGGCTCAATGTAAAGGGAGGGGATCGTGGGCGGAGGCCCCTAGGTTCCCTTGGGCATGGCAGCAACCAAGCAGAGGAAGACCCTGCTGACCACGGCCTCCCCAGCAGGGGACGGGAGGGCTGACTGCCGGGGGGTGGCCCCGGCCTTTCCACTGAAGTCGCCAACACAGCAGCGAGAGCTCCCCCCAGTCTAGTAGGTTCCCGGCACTCCTGTTCTGCCCCCCTCCCTGACCAGCCCTCAGGGCTCCGCTGCCCCCCAGAGGGAGAGGTGAGCCCACGTGGACATGGCTGAACCTGTGACTCCACCCTCCCCAGCGTCCCAGGTGCCACGTACACAGCGTTCCCCAGGGAAGCACCATCTCAGGGGCCCCAGGGGGACCTTCAGCAGGAAACCTCTGCTGCAGCTTCTGACCAGGGGATGCGGCCTGGAGTGAGCAGAGCCCCGACAGGCCAGGCAGGGGGGCTGTGGCTAACTCGAGCGCGAGACCATGTGGGAATGCTCAGGGTGAAATGACGCAGCTAGAGCTGGGACTGACCAGCAGGTTGACCCATCTGATGGACTGATTTAAAAGGACTTCTTACGAGGTGGTGACGGCAGGCAGGTGGGGGATGGCCAGAGGAGGTGGGTCACCGGGGGCGTGGCTTTGGGGCTGTAACCGGTTCTCTCTCTTCCACTGTGATGGGCTGCCTCACCTCAGGCTTGGAGCAACGGAGGAAGCTTACCATGGACGAGCCTCTGAACCACGCCCCCCCCTCCCCTAAGTTGCTCTTCCTGAGTCTTTCTGTCACAGCCGCACGGTTAACAGAAGGCTTCAGCAGGACAGGTACGGAGGGAAGTGAGTCGTGAGTGGGCCAGGCCTCTTCTGGGGCCTTGACAAGGTCTAAAGCTACCGCCAGCTGTGTCCCCACAGCATGGCAGACGCCTGGCCTGGCACGGAGCTGCAGGCGTCAGGGGGCAGCGCGCATGTTGGTGGCTTGATTAGCAACTGTGTGCAATGCACGTCCATCAAGACATCACACCCACACCCTTTCATGGCTCAACTGGGAAAGCAATTAACTTTTGGATTTGGTGGAAGAGTTGATGGATGTTATTCAAATTCTACTTCATGGAGAGATGAAGAGGAAAGTCGAGGGCCGACCCAAGCCCCTAGGACGAACAGCAGTGACCCTCTCAGAGAGGACCTTGTGTGTCAGAGCCCAGGACACCTGGGTTGGTGTGAGTACCTGTGGACACCCAGGTGAGGGTGGCCAGCTCTTCCGGCTGGCCGCTGAGTCCCCATTCCTGGAGGCTGGAGGTGGGGTGCACTGTCAAGGACGGTTAGGGAATTTGGAGGGAAAGGAGAAAGACCAGAGAGAACCCGCTCTGGCCAGGCCTGAGGAGGGAGACCACCATGAGGCCACTGGACCGCTGACGCCCTGCCCCCAAGAGCAGGGACCCAGCAGGAGAGCGCCGCAGAGAGGACCAGCTGAGGACAGTCAGAGCCAGAGGGGCGACTGCTGGAGCATCCCTCTCTCAGTGAGGCAGAGGCGGCTAGTGTCCCCGCAGTGGCAGGGAGAGTGTGTGTTGGGAGCTCCCCAGACCAGCTAGACACCCAGGAAGGAGCCTCCTCTCCTCTCCGCAGGCTCGGCTGAGCTCGACGTGGCTGCTCCGGGCCACTGCTCCAAGTTAGAGAGCTCACCTCTCTCCAGAGGAGGAGCATGATTATCATTTATAATAAAAAAGGAGACTCAAAATAAAATGTCTATTATTATGCCCAATCAACCTTTATGGGAAGCCAACTGCCCAGAGGCTCAGCTGTGGTCAAATCTCCGGGGCCCTTGGGTTTCTGAGTTAGGCTGTGTCTGATCACCTTCCATCAAGTGCGTGATGCTCTGGGCCTGGGTAGATGGCCACCAAGCCCACCCTGGCTTCCAGCCCGTGCCCCGCTTTCTCAGTGCTGGGACCCGAAGGCAGGTTTGGATAAATGCCCACGGCTCACTCGGAGACACATGCAGGGGGGTGGGTGCAGGCGCACACAGAAGCCTGCACATCTTCCCGGGAGCTCCATCTCACACACAAACACACGCATCCCTCACGGCTTCACAGAGCACGACTCTGACACGTGCCCACTGCGGGCCTTCCGCCCTCCCCCAAGGCTACCCCCTGCCTCTGCCATCGCTGCTGCACATGGAATTTCATGAAAAGCAAACCAGTTGCTTCTCCCTGATTACATTTCCTGATTTCTTAGAAAGCAAAATTGTAGTAATTGGTTTACATTAAGCATCATGCTATTTGAGAGAGGGAAATTAAATAGAATATCGTTAGATCTGATTCGTAGGCAAAACAGCTAAATAAAAGCAGAGGCAGGCATTTAGAAATGCTCCTCGAACACTAATCTTTGCAGGGCAGATTCAGCTCAAGGAACTGGCTACAGCGGAAGCCGTCCCTGCTGAGGGGTACAGGATGGTGTTGGGGGCTCCGGGTCCAGCAGATATTCCTGTGAGGCCTGGGGCTGCCCTGGGGTCAGTCCTCCTGCTGCTGGGCGTGAGCTGGGCCAAGGCCACTCCCTCTGCCCCCACCACGCTGCAGGCTCGGCTCAGTGGTGCTGTTCTGGAAGGAACACAGTCCAAACCCTCGTGGGAGTACAAGACTTTAAAATTCACCCACTCATCTGCTTCCAGGGCCGGGACCCCAGACCCACAAGCACTCATGGCCAGTGGCTGTGCCCCTGGGAAGCACTCAGAAGACCCCTCCTCCAGCAGCAGGGAGACTCTGGTGGCACCCTCACCTGGTGGGCTCCACGACAGCCACGCCTAGCGTGGGGCACAAGGCAGGGTCCTGGTGGGGTCTAAAGAGGTCACTCCCTGGCAGAAGCCTGTACGGACTCCATGAAGGGCGTTTAACGTGGAGACTGCTGAGCGTCCCGAGGCTCCATCAGCACCTGCCCATCACCGTGAGCTTTGCCACAGTGACTAGGGACAGGGACGTGGAGCCCAGGGGTGGACTGACGCTCTTCTTCCCTGGGGAAGGCCACTGTTCTGTAACAATCCTCGCTCTAGAGACGTGGGCAAGTGCAATCCCAGGGGAGTGCCAGTCTAGACCCAGGTAGCAGCCAGCTCCACCGGGCTCTTCCCTTGGCCTTTCACCCTGGGCTGCCCTGACTGGCACGTGGTGGCCTCTTCCTGGACACCATGGGAGCTGACTCTGCCTCTCTGAAGCTACGTGACCTTGGGAAAATCCCCGTCCTCTCTCGGGTCTTCTGAACACCCCGATTCTGGAGAGGCTGCTCCCTCCCCTGGGGACATCTTGGTCGTTTTAGGATCAAGTCAAGCGGTGACGGGGAGCTCTGTTGGAAGGAGGAGCTCTGCCCGTCCAGTGAGGAGCGGGGAGTGTAGGGAAGAGGCCCCCGATGTGTGGGGAATGGCAAGAGGGAGGCGTGACTCTGGGCAGCTTCGGGTGTGACGCAGGGGATCTGGTGTCCCTTGAACCGCCTTGTAGTACTGAATATTTCAGTGCAAGGTCAGCTCTAAGGTGGCCCACAGAAAGGTTAGGCTGGATCAAGTTCACACACAGCAGGGTCTCCCAGCCCGCCCCTGCCCTCCCTGGTCCACTCGGTGCCTCCCAGCGCCCTCCTCTGGTCCCATGGGCCTCGGGCTGGGCTGGGCAGCTCAGCCTCTGTACTCACCACTACCCCAGGTTCCGCTGTGCCCAAGATTTCCCTAGTCTTGACCCCAAGTCCCTGCATTCCAGGAACCCCCTGCCCTGGGGACAGCCCTATCCACTCCCAGTAGACACTACAGAGCTGCCCGGCTGGGCTTCTCCAGAGGGAACGGTGGGCAGGGTGCAGGGCAGCACCACCTCTGGAGGTGCCGTTCATCCGGCTTGGCTCACTGCTCCTCCAGGATAGCCTCCGTCCACACCTGAATTTGTTGCTTGGCCCACCGACATTTGTATTCAGAAAGGAGATAAGGGGGAAACTTTGGGGACGTTTAAATCCGGGCGGCGACTGCACCTTGTTGCCAGCTCCACGCAGCCCACACAGCCCCAGATCCCACTGCACACTGCCTTTGCGGCTATGCGGCCTGGGCCCGGTGAACGGGCCTCTCTGGGCAGCTGCATTTTCCTACTGAAGGGGCACCCCTTTCTCCACAGAAAAGCCCTCTTCACCAGGGCTGATTTAGGACTGTCAGCAAGAGAGTCCAATGTAGATAAGCTTCCTATTTCCGTGTCACCCTGCTTACTTGGCCACTGGCCGGGAAGATGCCAGCCCTCCAGCTGCTGGACACCCCTCACCAGTTTTTCACAAACGTATCCGGTATAGTACTTTGTAGAAGTGTGCAAACCAGGCCTCTGGCCTTGAGCTGGGCTTCACAGGGATGTCTACATTTTTAAGATAAGTTACAACTGGGCTCCATGGTAACAGCTGGCAGGGGGAGGAAAGAAAGGGGAGAAGCAGCTCTCCCTTCTCAGGTGTGGTCCTTGAAGGGTTAACTTGCCCAGAACAGTGAGAGAAAAAGCTGCTTTATGTGAACTTCTGCAGACTGTGAACCTCTGAGCCCCTCCCCTTACACCTGGGTATGAAACTCTGAAACTCCCTGAACTCGGGGTTCAGGGGATGGATTGATGACAGCAAAGGCTGTACCCTCTGGACCTGGCTACAGCCAAATAACACTGTGTCCTGCCGTCTTTGGTGGCCTGCCTCGTCTGTCCCCACAACACTGTCAGCCGGGGAGGATGAGGAGGAACCACTCTGGAGGGGGACAGGTTGAGGGGAGACTCCACGCGGCCCCTCCCAGCTGTCCTCTCTGGGCAACAGGTGCAGCAGGAGGCCAGGTGGCCCGTGTGTTCTCCGGCACACATGGTGACACTGAGGCATCACCCCACCATCCGTCACCCCTGGAGGTTCATCTCTCCCTCCTCCTTTCCTTCCTCTCTGGGTCCCCCTCTGCCCTCCTCCGCCCAGGTTCTAATTATCTCTTCAGAACTCCGTGAAAGGGGCTTTGGAAACCAGCAGCTCGATGCTCTCCCCAAGGGCCTGAGGCTGGGACAGAAGCTGGAGTGATAAACCTTCTCCATTGAAGTCCTTTGTTTAGGAGCATCAGCTCCGCCTCACAGCGCAGCCTCACAGAGAACGAGGTGCCCTGGCCCGGAGGGGAAGCGTCTTCAATCAGCTACTAATTTCTTAAAATCTGACCAGATGAAAGGTGTCCGCATCCTTCTTGTGTCCATTCATTAAAAGTGAGTTTCTGCTTACAGCTTGGGGCAGAGCCCAGCAGGAGCCTGGCGGGGTGTGTCCACGGAACCCACCAAGTACGGGGGCTGCTTCAGGTGCGGGCGCTGAGCTGGGCCCAGAGACGCAGGATGGATGCCAGGAGGCTGGACCCAGGGGCAGTCAGGACATCTGGAGTGGAGAGATTGGTCCCAAGTAGGTGACATCCAGCAGAAGGGACACTGCAGAGCAAAAATCTAGAGGCAGCCTCCAGAATACAAGGCTCCTGAGATTCTCAGGCATGTGGTTTCCACTGCGGAGACATCTATGTGTTTTCCAAATGAAGAATCACATTGGTGAAATGAATTTGGTTGCCACACGGTCGGTGTAGAGGATTAGGCTGCGTTCCCACGCTTCAGTTTCATGCCTCTCCCCACCCCCACAGGGAATCTGGGCACAGACCAGCTCTTGTGACCTCCTGGGGGGACACAGCTGTCCCCATCCCACCTGCTAACACCGGCCCTCCTAACAGGCCTGGCTCTTGCAAAGGTCTAAGAGTCATCCTCCCACCCTGTGAGCCTCACACCCACCCAGTGAGCACTACCCTTCCCAGACCCGGCTCTGGCTCTCCAGCCTGCCCCCTGCCCCCTTCCTCTCTTCCTCCCTTCCCACCCCCACCCTAAGCTGCTCCATTTCATCTGCTACTTCTGTGAGATTTTCGTCTGAGAAGCTCCATGTCATCTTGGTCTGCTGTTTTCTTGGAATCAGGCGTCTGGTTGTATAATTCCAAATGTTTTCACAGAGCTGGTGCCTTTTTCCAATTATCAAACACAGTGTGTTCCCATCCTGTTTGGATAATGTAAAACCCTAAAATGCAGAAGCGAGAAGCGATTGGAAATAGAGCTTCAGGAACGGTGCCTGGCGATCACTGGCAACAATGTTTCTTTCCTAGCAGTGAGGCAGGAAGGATGGAGAGGAACGTGTGACCTTCTGCAGCAGCCAGAGGTGCGCTGTGAACAGTCGAAGGTCCCGCCAGGTGGAGAGCAGCCCTGGACCTGCAGCCAGTGACATCCAGTCCTGGAGAATCCTGACCACTCCCCCCGGACCCCACCCAGCCTTTGATCACCAGCTGGGTACCTTGTGTGGAGCACCAGGAAACCTGGACCAGGCAGAGAAGAAAATCTCACATGTCAAGAAATATCTGCGAGAGTTCTAGTCAGAATGAACTTGAACACACCCTCCTGCCTCCGGTGGGAAAGGGTGTGTGAATGCCAGAGTGAACCCTGGGGAGACCACTCCTCCCCAGCGAGGGGATGGGGCTTCCATAAATGGTGGCTCTGAGTTGAAATATCATTAGCAAGATGGTTGGCTCCCTTGAAATAGGAGTTCTTATTTTAATTTATATTGTAATGAAAGCTAACTGTACCGTACCATAAACACAAACAGCCCAATCTTATAAAAATTTCATCTTTATCTATTTTGGGGAGAAATCGTCCTGTCTGCCTAATTGAAGCATCTGTCATTCTGACATTAAATAGTGCCTCTCTGGTCCTTTTATTATATCGTGGTACATTTCTCACGGGCTGTCAAGTTGAAATAACGCTGCCCGATTGCAGATCAAGGGGATAATAGGTGTTTTATAACGAGGGGGAGGGGATCCGGCTTGCTTGGGAGCGGAGAATGGCTTTGGCTCTTTCCCGTAGTCTGCTGCCCTAAAGGGAGCTTGCTCAGCACTGCTCTCCACGCTCCGGTAGGAGAAGGACCAGATGAGAAACATTTAGACAAGCATTAGAACGCGATTGCCGGCAGCCAGTCATCTGTGGGCTCCGGGAACGGCTTCAGGGCCCGCGCAGCCGGGCTGGGCCTGGCCAGCCACTGCCCGAGTTCAGTGCCGGAGACTGAATCCCATTTACCACCTCGGCATCATCAAAGCTCTCCCCCAGAGCATCCTACTCTTTATTTACTAATCTGTGAGCGTGTTCCGAAATATTTAACCCAGTCCACTCTCCATGTTAGAATCTGTCCCCTGAATAAACACTGCCCGTAAAATCATGACCTAAAGTCCCCTACCTGCTGCAGCCCAATAGAGCCCTCCACAGTCACACCACAAAACCACCCCCTTCTGGGAATTCCGTGTTTCCAGGGTAAGCGCTGCATCGGGGTTCCCGGCTTTGAATCCTGTCACTCTGTGTGACACTGGTGGGTTACACAGCCTCCTGGCTGCAGCTTCCTGTCTGTGGAGCAGGGTTGGCAATAGCACCCGAGGCCACCATTAAAATCTCCTTTATCGGGTCCAGCGCACCCGGACGCCTTTCATTTCTCACAGTCGTGGTGCATTAAACCTCTGCAGCTACTGCTGAGCCAGGTGATGCCCAGGAGAATCACGATGGGGGTGGGTGGTGGTGATGGTGTTAATGACGATGGTGGTGGTGAAGATAATGGTGGTAGTGATGGTGATGACTGTGATGAGATGGTGATGGTGATGATCATGGGTAATGGTGACGGTGATGAATATGATGGTGGTGGTGGTGATCTTAATGGAGATAGTGATGGTGATGACTATGATGAAGGTGGTGATGCTGATGCTGGTGATGGTGATGAATATGATGGTGGTGGTGATGGTGATAATGGTGGCAGTGATGGTGATAATGGTGGCAGTGATTGTGATGATGGTGGCAGTGATTGTGGTGATGGTGGCAGTGATTGTGGTGATGGTGATGATAGTGATAATGGTGGCAGTTATGGTGATAATGGTGGCAGTGATGGTGATGATGGTGGCAGTGATTGTGGTGATGGTGGCAGTGATTGTGGTGATGGTGATGATAGTGATAATGGTGGCAGTGATGGTGATAATGGTGGCAGTGATGGTGATGATGGTGGCAGTGATGGTGATGATGGTGGCAGTGATTGTGGTGATGGTGATGATAGTGATAATGGTGGCAGTTATGGTGATAATGGTGGCAGTGATGGTGATGATGGTGGCAGTGATGGTAGTGACGGTGATGAGATGGTGGTGATATTAGTGCTGGTGGTAATCATGATGGCCAGGTACGCAGCAAGTGGCCACCCACCTGGCACGTGGCCTAACTTGAATTCAGACCGAGGTAGCCACGCAGGCTACCGTGCACACCTCTCCTTGCAGTCCTCAGCCACAGGCCTGCTGTCCTCCTGGATGTCCAAGGCAGGGTCTCCTCCGTGCTGAGCTGGAGACTCCTGTGTGCGCTCTCCTGGGGGACAGAAGGTGGCTCCAGCTAAGTGAACTCAGGCCCCAGACAGCCCGACCTCCAGCACCACTTCCTCAATGCAGTGAGCTGCTCAAAGAGCTGCCGGTGGCCGCGGGTTCCCCGACCTGTGCTCGGTAGCAAGGCTTTCCTGTGAGAAGGGAACAGTGGCGGATGGAGGAGTTTGGCTCTGTGGTTGATACGGGTGGATGACGCCTCATCTGTGTCCCCAGACACTTGAGGAAAGAAGCCAGTTCTCAGGGTCACATTCCATCGACCTGTGAGTCAGTGGTGAGCTGTCCTAAGCCCCTCGCCTTTGGTTTAAGTCTTCATATTATAGTATTGTAACGCGGTCTTCATCTTACTTCGTAGTGCAGCGTCCTTTACACTCTCTCAAAGGAATCCAGAGTAAACGTCCCTGCACTGTGAGCCGTGAGAACAGCACCGCTGCAGCTCAGACCCAATGGAGGGCGAAAGATGGACCTGGCTTGTGGTGGTGGTGACCTGTGGGCAGCGGGCTTCTCACAAGGCAGGTCATCTACTCAGCTCAGAATAACCCATCAAGCATGCGACCTAAAGGGCTCTTCAGCTGGGGTAGGGCCTGGGGTAATCGAGGAACAGGGCCAGCACACACATGCCACAGGGCTGGCAGGAGTGCGGGGAGGGTGCGCCCAGGACAGCGGCACCCAGACGGCAGTGTGCTTCCTGGCTGGCCGTGCTGAGTGTTGGGACGCCTGGAAATAAGAAGAGGGACCTCCCTGCTCATTCCTGAAAGCACCAGACGTATGCACACACACATACTCACAAGAGGGCACATGTGCATTCCAGTGCTCACGTGTGAATATGTGTGTGCAAAATGTGCACAAAAATGCAAACATGCGATCACATGAGTAATTTTTGACACACAGTGTTTGCATGAATGTGTACACATAGCCACATGCACAGGCATGTTTGCTTAAGCACAAGTGTGTATGCACACTTACTCAGATGAACATGCCTGGGCACATACGTGCTGTGCTCACATACATCTCATACGTGTGTACACAGGCACAATGTTCACCTGAATGGCCACACAGACACACATATTTGTACACATGTATGCTCCAGTGAGCACGTGCTCACAAGGACATGTGTGTGCATATGTGCTGGTGTTTGCACACGTGTGTGGATGTATACATGCAAGCATTCGTGGGCACACATGTCATGTTCACACGGTGTGTGTACATGTAAGTGCTGGTGCTTACAGATGTAGGCTCACACGTATGCAAAGGCACACCTGTGTGTGACTGCACATAGGCATATACACACGCGTATACACCCACACCCTGCACGTGATGTGCACGCCTGGCGCTCTGCTATGTTTTGTCTACACCATCCTCAGCCGCAGGAGGTTGTGGCCGCCTTTCCCTACTGTCATTTCGAGAGCTCTGCCAGCAACTTTATTCTCCCTGGGGACCAATGGCCTGAAGCCCTTGGGAGCTGGAGTGAGTTGGGGAAAGGACTGGGCCAGGTAGATGTTTTCTTGAAGAACCACCCTGTAGACTTCTGCCTAAAGCATACGAACACCTTCAAGTGGTCTGGAAGAATGAAGTCAGGCCAGGGTCACCAAGTGCCCCCTCTCCTGGCAGCCACCAGCAGAGCTACGGGGCTGTCCCTTGAGATGGGACCTGGTGGCACCTAGGTCAACCAGGCCTATTCCCTGCCAGAGCAAGGGTCTCTCAGTCACCTCGCAAAGCTACAGGGTAGCACCCTTGCTGCCCACCTGACCAGGACCCAGGATTTAGTCTTGGATACAAGAAGTGCTCCAAGAAACATCAGCGAATGCCCTGCCAGGGGTGTCCTGGGGAGGTCCTGACCCTGGACACGCACTCGTGGCTCTGCCGAGATGGCACCTCAAGCTCAGCAGCCGGCAGTGGTGCAGATTCATCCCCCAGCGGTGCTGCAGGTCAGAACAAGCTACTCGGGTTAACACAAGTGCTGCCCGCCCAGACCCGGGGGGCTCCGCTGTCTGCCCCAGCAGCTGCTGCTCCTGCTCTGCTCAGTGTGGGGACGGACCCGGGCCTGAGCACCCCAGGCAAGTGCTCTGCCACTGTACTGCCCCTCCCGCCCTTCTCCAGCTCTGAGGTGGCCCCGTCCCTCACTGACCGCCCTGCCTCCCCTTCAGGGCACTGCCCTCCAGCTCCTCTCCACGGCCACCTTGAGCTGACTCCAACTCCTGCTTCTCCTGGTCTGGACTCCTGGGATGGCACTCAGCCCACCAGCTGGTCCAGGCTGCTCCCATTCAAGACCCTTTGTCTAATCACATCCACAAAACCCCCTTTGCCATGAAAGTGGTGAATGATGTTTGCAGGCCCAGGGCTCCTGCTGTGCCCAGGGCCACACAGCCTGGGCAGCGTGCTGTGTGCAGAGCCTCTGCCCACCGCCAGCAGAGCATCTCCATGGCTGGTGGGGGCATAAGGAGAGGATGGCTGGGGTATGAGGTGGGCAAGGCCCACACAGATGGGAGCAGACTGAGGGTGGCAGGAGAGGGGACAGAACCCCAGAGCATGGCTGCAGGAGGGGTCTCCAGAGCCTTGGGGACAATGGGCCCAGATCCTGGGGTGGTGGGACCCAGAGCAGGGATTCAGTCTTGCTCCAGGCTTCCCCAAGAGGAGGCTGTCTGCCCACAGGACACTGTCCTTGAGGCTCTGGGTTTCCGTCCACCTGCTGTAGAAGATCCCTTTCCCCAAAAAATATCTGTACAGGAGGCAGCTGGGGGTCTTGGGAACCCAGTTAGAGGCAGCCAGGGAAGAAGGGGGCCCTGGACGGGGGACACACGCTCAGAAGGCCCAGCCCACGGAACCTAGGGAGCCCCTAAGCCACAGGGGAGGACTCAGCTGTGGACCACGAGAGGGGACCGTGCCCCCCCACAGCCTGCTCCCAGGCCCCACCAGGTGACAAGGCCAACTGTGTGCAAGGTCCCAATCATCCCTGCGCCCCCCAGTCCCCAGGCCATGCAAGGCTGGCACAGAATCAATGGGAGCTGGGGCCCTGCCCCATGCCCCCACTCAGACATCCCAGGAGTAGGGTGGTGTGGCAGGAGGTGCCCAAAGGCCCCTCCACAGAGGGAGCTTTGCTGGGCTCTGAGGGGCCCTGCCTGGCCGGGGAGACCCAGGACTCTGCCAGGAGAAAGCCCCAGCCCAGCACACAGTGCCTCTGGGCTCAGGCTGAGCCAGCGGCGGGGAGGAGGGTGGCCTCGGAGCGGGGAGAGCGGAGCTGCCTCTCCTGACTGCCCGTGGCCAGCACCCGGTGTCTCCCTGGAAACCCGACATCTGGTTGGTCTCCAAGGGGGCCTCCTGCGAGGGCAGCAGCAAGGACCCCAGACCTCCTGGGACCCGTCTTTCAGCCCAGCCCCCCAAGGGCCAGCTCTGGGCAGTGGGACCTCTCAGGTCGGCTTCAGGTGGTGAAGGCAGGTGAGACCTGGAGAGAGCAGGGTGAGGTCAGGAGCCAGGCTCCCTCTGGCCCCCCTGGCCCTGGCTGTGTGTGGAGCAGGTCCACCCCAGGGGTCCCCGTTTCCCAGCAGGTAAAGCAGGCCATACGAAGCCTGTGGCCAAGGCGGCTCCAGGACCCAGTGGACGTGTGGACACCTGCCCCACCCCACCGTGCTCACAAACAGGACTGTAAGGGTTCCACGGAGACAAGCTGCGGAGAGAAGCTGTCCTCATCCTGACAACCTGGGTGGCAGCTCCAGCCTGGAGACAGCTGGGAGGGAGGGAGGAGGGGCCGAGAGCTCGGAGCAACTACCCGGGCAGGCGTGTGCATCTGCTGCCGGCCCTCCTTCTGCACCTTCCAGTGGAGATGAGGCCCAGCCAGTGTCCTAGATTCCAGGCTCCCATCCTGGCCCCAGGCAAGGGCCGTAGGCGTTGCTGGTGAAACTTGAAACAAACCCAGACCCAGACAACTCCGCGCTCCCATGACTAAGCGAGAAGAGGTGCCACCCGGAACCCAGAGCCCTGCCACCGTCCCCTCCCCTCTACTGCAAGTCCTGGAGGACAGACATGCCTGCAGGGTGACGTGTCTTCCTCATTCCCCAGGGCGTAACTCCTGGCTCTAAGACCACAGCACTGCTGACATTGATGGATCTCCTGTGAACACCAGCTCCTTTGCAGCAACGGTGTCCTTGGCTCCTTCTTGGGAAGAGAGCACGCACCCAAGGGGCAGTGCCCCGGGTCCTCAAGGAGCTAACACAGCATGCCTGCTTCAACCTGGGGACATCACCCTCGCGGTCTTGCTGATCCATGTTGAAACACTGAAGATCCTGCCTTCTACATCACTCTCTTCCCATTCCTCCTTATTACAGTTGGAGCAATATATTGATTTTTTTAAAATAGTGCTCGAAGGTAGGTGCCGTGGACTGAACTGCAATGGTGTAGGAGGTGGGGCCTCTGGGACTCCAGAGGCCCACCAGGGTATGGGATGGCACCCTACAGAGGCCCCACAGACTTTCTACCACGTGAGGCACCACATGGAAACCGCCTGTCAGAGAAGCCTGAGGACGTTGGAGCTGGCGGCTCTCGCTCTCGGGGTGTTTCAGGGAAGGCTGTGCACGTCCGTGCAGCCCTGAGAAGGCACCTGGTGTGGGACCCCGCACGGGCCAGCCCAGGGCCATGCGTGCCCCAGGTCCCCGGGAGCACTGGGCTCTGCCAGACTTCTCTCTCCGTCCACCCACTCCCCCAGCCCTCAGTCTTCTCCCGTTTGGGGCATCTTTGGGCCTTTCCCGGTTTTGCTTTTTTGTTGGCTTGTTGAACGAGGCGAGTGTGTCTTCTGTTCTGATTTGTGCTTTTTGTCTCTTGTGAAGAAATCTCTCCTGAAAAGCCACACCCCGTCCTCGAGTCTGTAAGAAATGCCGCTGTGGCCTGCAGGTCTGTGCCCCCCCTCGAGCTGAAGCCTGACCCCCAGGGCAGCGGTGCTGGGAGGCAGGGCCTGGGGGGGGCAGTGTCCCGGTGAAGGGCCCGGGGCCTTCCCTGCGCCACGGGAAAACGGGGCGGGAGGAAGCCCTGTGAAGCGGAGCCCTCGCCAGACACCAGACCTGCTGGGCCTGCGTCTTGGGTGACTCCAGATCTGGGAGCCAGGTGAGCCTGCTGTTTATCCGTGACTCCATCCAAGGAATCCTAGGACAGCAGCCCGAGCTCCTGGAGATGAAGTCAGATCAGGCAAACCCCGGGACAAGCGCGTCCGTGTAGAAGTGACAGGAGAGACGAAGGGTGACCGCTGATGGGCGGGTGGTTTCCTTGGAGGTGCTGTCAGTGAATCGCGGTGACAGTCACATGGCTCTGAGTCTACACTGTGCGCCAGTGAACTGCTCTTCAGGGGGGCGGATCCTGTGGCTCTCCAGCGAGATCACGATAAAGCTGCCGAGTAAACTAAAAAGGAAAGGAGTCACTGCGTCCAGCCCACCAGTTGCCAGGCTCCTGCTGGCGTCCCTCTGCTGCCCACAGGGCTCTCCTGGATCCGCCACGTCCTCCTGTTCCGTTTATTCCCAGCATCTCCCACCCCAAGCCCTCATTTCCCTCCAACAGAATCCTCCCCACCCGGCTCCCTGGGGCCCACGGGCTTTTCCCCTTCCCAGGAGGAAGGCTCTGCCACGCTGCCCGTCTGGGGCACGGAGAGGCGCTTCAAGGGCAGGGTGCTGCTCAGGGCCCATCCCAGCCAGAGAGGAGCAGGCAGTGGTCCTCATCTCCACACGTGGGGAAGCACAGTGACCCTCTGAAGCACCATGGCCCTCGAGGCTGGGGGCAGCATCAGCAGGGGGCCGCCGTGCTGTCCCCCCAGACCAGGGTCTCTGTGCGGCTCCTCCCTGGGCATTCCTGCCATCCCACTGCCTATGCCGGAAAGGAGAAGGAAGGTGCTGTTAGCCTGCTGGGAGAAGGTCACCTTTGGGGGAGACTTTGTCCAGGCAGTGACAAGGACCATCTCTTCCAAATAGACCTCTGTCTACTCTCAAGAGTGGGGTCTCCTGAGCTTCTCAAGCGGCAGGAGGGTGACCAGAGCTGGGTAGGAGCCTGAGGGTTTTCAGAAAGAAGAAGCCCCGCGGGGAGACCAAACATCCTGGGTCGGAAGGCCCTCCAGGAAGGGAGTGTGGGCCTGGCCTGCGGGGGGCTGCACAAGGAGAAGGCCCCACCCTGCCCGCTGCCCGGCCTCTCTGCGTCCTGCCCTCTGCCCTCTGGTCACTCTGCATACATTCATTCCAGCTCCCGAGAGGCCCACCTCCGGCTGCAGCCCCAACCTGACGCCAGCCCCCAGGTCAAACCTGAGCTCAGAGGCGGACCCCCAGGGTGCAGAATGGGGGCTGGGAGGAGATCAGAACCTGTCTGCTCTGCAGATATACGTCCTGGCCCACGGACGCCCTCGGCTCTAGCAGAGCCATGACAAAACAAAACCTCACACTCCCCACGTGGACCTGGGCCACGGCTCCAGGAAGTGGCTGTCACGTGGGCGTCTCCCTGGGTCTGCCTCCTCTTTCAGCTGCCCTGAGCCCAGGAGCAGGAGAGGAGCTCATCTGCCCCTGTCCCCAGGGCCCTTAGCGAGGAGGGCTGGCTGTGCGGACAGAGGCTGCCCTGTCTGCTGAAGCCACCTGATGGTTCCAACCTCCATCTGGTCTGCTCCCTGGTTTCTCCCAGGAGAGCCCTATACCCACATCCGGCCCAGGCCAGTCCTGTGGGCATCTCTGAGTGCACAAGTTCTGAGAGCTCGGTGATTGTGGGGAAGGCTGGCACCAATCAGAAACAAGTTTCCCGCTGCTCCTCCTTCCTGTCCTCCAGGACAGCATGAAGGGCAAGGAGAGGCAGGACTGAGACTGCTAGAATGTTCCATGACCAGCTGTCCAGGGGGTCGAGTGTAGCTCCAAGGTCAAAACCAGACACACAGCCCTGAGACTCAACTTGGAGGGCAGGAAGAGGTTCACCACGCAGACAACGGCCGAGGCTGGGGCAGAAGGGCCCGAAAGATCCCAGTGGGGGGCTCTGGGACCAGGCCCAGGCCCAGGCCCAGGCCCAGGCTCCGGGAAGTGCTGGTGGAAGGGGGAAGCGGGGGCAGCACAGCAGGCCTGGAGCAGAGGGGCCAGGGGAGAGGCTGCAGGCCAGGAGGGCAGCAGGTGGAGCGTAGGAGGGTGGGCCACGGCGGGTCTGAGACCAGACCTGCGATGGTTCTCTGGAGAGAAGCAGGAGATCAGGGGCTGAGCCCGTGGGAGGGAGGGAGGGAGGCAGGAAGTGCTGAGGCTGGCCAGAACATGAGGACAAGGAGTGGGAAGGAGGGTCCCAGAGCTGGGACAAGTCAGGTCCTTCTCACTTCTGCAGGATGGAAGCTATCTGGCCCTGACCTCTCCTCAGCCACCGCTGGGACCCGCAGGGTCTCCAGGTCACTCTGGGCCCAGCCTGCTCCGCTGTGCTCTGAAGAGGCCTCTACCGCAGGACCAGGCCAGGGCTGGGCTCTGTCCGTTGCTGGCTCTGTCACCTGCTCATGTCAGGCAGCAGCAGCAAAAACAGCCACCACAACATCCCAGATCTCCTGGGCTTCCCATCACTTCAGCTTCTTCCTGGGACTCCAAGACCAGACAGTGAGGTTAAAGCCACAGGGGTCAGCAGGAAGGAGGTCCCCAGGCCCAACCACAGTGAGCACAGTGCCCAGAGCACGGCCTGCAGCGGCTCCCAGCCACACGTGTCCGTCACGCTGGCCCAGCACGGCTGCCGACACCACCCGCCCGCCCGGCAGGTGCAGACGGCCACGGGAGCTGTTCCGTGGAGAGGAGTCGCACTCTCCCAGTGCCCCATGTTCCCGAGGGAGTGGGCTACAGGCTGACATCAGAGCCCCCAGGCGTGCTGGGCCTTGGCCGCTGTCTTCAGGAGGGAGGTGCAGGAGGGCAGCAGCCACCTGGACACTGGGAAGGAAAGGAGCCCACTGTCCCCCTCTGTCCCTTCCACAGTGTTTGTGGATGACCACTGTGTGGCTGGCCCTGTGCTTGGGGACTGAGGGGCACAGGACTCGGTGAACAGCTCTCCGTAGGGAGAGGACCAGCAGCCCCAGGGTCCCCCGGGATGTACCCTCTCTCCTCCTGTGGAATGGGGTCCAGTCTGTTCCAATCAGACCTCGTCCCCACAGCCACGACACAGCAGCCCTTCCCAAGCCGCCAGAGCTCTGAGCTGCCACACTGCCGGTCCCTGTCCTCCGCCTTTGGGACAAATGTGGTTCCAGTTGCTCTCTGGTGGCCACGAACAAGCCTCTTGGATGAAGAAGCCACCTTCCCTGGACTTTGGGAGCCGCGAGTCCCTGTGGGTGATTGAGTTCCCACTGCCTCAGAGTCACGGGATCCCGACTTCAGGCACAGCTCCCAATCCCCCGTGGCTTTAATCTTTTAAATAAGGGATCCGTCATGAGGATGGCTAAATCTGGACTCTCATAAGACCACTTGTACCATAAATTCAACTTCAGGGAGAACAGAGTCAGATATGAGCTTTGGTGTTCAGCTTTTTAAAAAAAAGGATGCTCTCAGTACCCGGGTGACCTCATCCTCCAGGAGCAGCCTGCCATGTCAACACTGACTGGACAGTCCACCACCTCTGGCAGAACTGGACACCCCCAGGGCAGCAGGAAATGAAGCTGATGGAAGGGGGCAGCAGGGGCAGCACAGCAGGCCTCTCGGGAGCCGCCTCTTGGGAGCCAGCTGCTTGGTAACTCAAGTGGGTCCTGGGTGGGGGCACTGGACAGTGGGATAAGAGCTCTTCATCCTCAGGACCACACCGTGGACACAATGGAGAGCGAATGCTCAGAAAAGAGAGACCGGCTGGCCCTGCTCACCACGGCGGAGCCTGATGGATGTTGCCCTTCAGAACCCCCAGGAAACTCTATTTAGAGATGGGGGGGCGTGCAAACAAACATTCCCCCAGCTGGCGTCCCTTACACCGAGGTCAGTAAATAATATTGTGCAATAACAGAAGTTATGAACCAACGGTTCTTACTGAGAGGCGAAGATATTGGCAAATAAAAACACTCAGTGCTGGAACATAAACCATCATTCCTCCCGAGACTGACAAATGGAGACACCACCTCGTCCACGGGAGGGGGCAGCCGTCGCGGACAGAGCTGGGCATGGGGCAGGGGGAACAGGGGCTGCCCAACCCCCACCGCCTGTCAGCTGGGCCGACACAGGCTCACAGGCGGGCACGCAGTTGCTCATCAGAGTGATTTGCTAGGCGTGGGGTTTTTTAATAAATGATAGGGGGTGGGGAGAAGGTGGGATTCCATAGAGCTTTGGCTTTTTACCTTTCAAATTAATAAAAAGAGCCACAGAAAGGAGGGAGAGCCAGGCAGGAGCGGGAGGGCGGGGAAGCGGGTGAGGGGGCCCTTCTCTGAGCACGCTCTCTGCTCTCCGCTGGTGGGGGACGGTCCTGCGCCTGGGTCAGCATCTGCCCCTCGATGACCAAGTTTTGCTTCTTTTTGTTCCCAAAGCCACACCTAATTTCAATCTGTCTACCCAGGCCAGGTCCCCAGATGACCTGTCCATGTGGCCATCTGACTTCTGCCTGCCTGTTGGGAGTGAGGAAGCCTATCACTAAGGTGCCCACAGGAGGGCGAGGTGGGGGCTTCAGACGCCCCCTGAACCCGCCCTCCTCCCAGGAATAGGAGGGTCCCATGGTGAGGCTTCGAGGGTCCGCAGGCAGGGCCCCCCTGTGCTGCCCACGACCCCCTCCCCCGGACTTCCTGGGTAGTAGTCACCCAGGAAGCAGCCAGTGCCCTGGAGGGGAGTGGCGGAAAACACTGTCCATCTCTAGGCCACCACCTACGAGTGCCCCCCATGCACCCAGATCACCCACGCCCACAGGCTCGATTCCTGAGGAGGGACCTGCAAGGGGAACCACGTGGGAACCCGCCATGGCCTCTCCATCCTCGTGCAGGACCCAGGTCGAGCAGCCCCTGGACAGAAGTGTCAGCTCCCAAATCACAGGCCTACGTCACCAGCCACCCCAATTAGCGCACTCTGTGGAGCTGAGGATGGGTTGATGATAAACAGGAGGCGATCGAGGGTCATGAGTCAGGTGACGTGGTCGCTCCCCGCCCCCACCCTGGCGGGCTGCTCTCCGTGGAGCGGCAACCCGGGGCGGGCGATGACATTTAGTTACATCAAGTGGCAAGCGTGCTGTTCTTCCTGGCCGTTCTCCCCACATAAGATACAGACTGAGGTCCCTACAGCAGCTCCGAGGCCTGGCTCAGCCTCGGCAAAGGACTCAGTGCCCCTGGGTGGCCTTAGTTAATTCACGAAGCACCGTCCATCTGGGGCCCCAGAGGCCACATGTGGGCAGAGAGGGGCTCCACAGGCTGCTCTGAGCCACGCTGTGGACAAGGAGGAAATGCTCCCGTGAAGGTGGGTGCTGCTCGAGATCCGAGGACAGGGGACGGCCCTGCACTCCCCTCGGTGGTGGATGCCACTTTCTCAGGGCCCTTTAGGCTGACTCCCAGGGGGACTGCCCAGGGCAGGCAGGGAGCAGCCCTGGGACACTGGAGGCAGGCTGTGGAGCCCGTGATGCTGACTTGGCGGCGCCAGCCCCTCTCAGGCCCCGGAAAGCCCTGCTCTGGGGGCGTCTGGACACCCATGTTCTGCACCCTTTGTCTTCGTCCCCAGGTGCCACCTGCTCGTCGGGAGCCCCCCAGGAAGAGCCTCCCTCTCCAGGAATGAAGCTCAGTCACCTGCCCTGAGCCCCAGGGAGCTGAGCAGAGCCACATAGAAGCCCTCTGAACCTCCGAGGCCAGCAGGGGGCAGTGCGGCGGAATCCCCACAGGAGTGACCCCGGTACCTGCGGGCCCCTCCGGGAGGCAGGGAGGCAGGCAGGAGGTGGCATGCAGAAGGCTTCTGGGGGCCAGCCTCTGCTCTGCTGCTGATGGGGCCCTGTGGCCTGCCTGAGGGGACACCAGGCAGGACGCAGGCCTAGACCCGGCTCACGGGGTGCATCATCCACAGCCCCTCACTGTCCCCCCTGCGCCTCCTCTGCACTGAGACTGCCGGGCACCAAGACCCTCTGCTTCCACAGAAGGCCTCCCAGGAGCCTGCCCTCTGAAGGTCCCCTCCAGCGGTTCAAGGACTCCGCGCTCACTGTAGACCCCCGTGGGCAGGTGCCCAAGCCTGGACGGTCAGTGGAGAGTGTGCTCACGGGATAGCACAGAGACAGCGCTGCCTGGCGTAGGGCACAGCCGGCTCCTAGGCCGCGGTGGGGGCAATCTTGGTGGACAGTCACTCACCACGCTACAAACACTACCGTAAGGCTCATCAGGCAGCCTTACAGTGTGATGGGGACAGGAGGGCTTCAGGGACATCCAGCTGACCCTCTCACAAAGAGGAGTAAACCAAGGTCCAGAAGGAAGTAGAGGTGTCCCCAAGGTCACTCTCTCAGAGGTGGGCAGAGGGAGGGGTGTCCCCAAGGTCACTCTCTCAGAGGTGGGCAGAGGGAGGGGTGTCCCCCAGGTTACTCTCTCAGAGGTAGGCAGAGGGAGAGGTGTCCCCAAGGTCACTCTCTCAGAGGTGGGCAGAGGGAGAGGTGTCCCCAAGGTCACTCTCTCAGAGGTGGGCAGAGGGAGGGGTGTCCCCAAGGTCACATTCTCAGAGGTGGGCAGAGGGAGGGGTGTCCCCAAGGTCACTCTCTCAGAGGTGGGCAGAGGGAGGGGTGTCCCCAAGGTCACTTTCTCAGAGGTGGGCAGAGGGAGAGGTGTCCCCAAGGTCACATTCTCAGAGGTGGGCAGAGGGAGAGGTGTCCCCAAGGTCACTCTCTCAGAGATGGGCAGAGGGAGAGGTGTCCCCAAGGTCACTTTCTTAGAGGTGGGCAGAGGGAGGCTGGTGTCCACCCACAGGGGCTCCATGGCTGCCACAGGGGGAAGGAGGAGGCCTGAGGAGTGCGAAGCTGAGCCAGGACTTGCGCCCCGTCCCGGGGACCTGCAGAATACAGTGAAGTACCACCTCAGTGGCCCATGGGTGGCACTTCCAAATCACACACGGGTACGAGTCCACTGCGGGAGGGAAGGTCATCCACAGGGCTGCCGAGTCCACCTGGCCGCTGACCTGAGAGTCTCGCCCTCACCTGTCTTCATTCAGTCTCACAGCAGAACCGCTGTGGCACCTGAACGCCCTGTTTGCCAACCGCGGATCCGTGGAGCCACAGCCTCGTCTGACTCCAAAACAAACAGCATGTGGGGACAGCCGGGGAGCAGCTGTGAGCGCTCAGCCATCCTCTGGTAAGGCAACAGCAACACGCACAGAGAGGTGGCCAGGCCGCGGCTCACTGTCTGGGGAGGGAGGGCTGTAACCCCACTTATCCCCTGCTCGCTACTCACCCTGCAGGCTCACTGCTGCTGTTCTCAGTAATCAATAAACGCGTGAGTCTTGAATTTCTCCAGTGCCGTCTCTGTGCAGAAACTCTAGCAAACGAGGGCTCTCTGGGCCTCCAGGGAGTGTGAGGCTGCGTGGACGTGGTCAGCGAGCGTTGTGTCCTCCCGAGAGGAAAGAGCACGCTGCACCCCTCCAACGTGCACAGCTAACGTTTACCAGATGTGGAACTTCTGAAGAAAGAGCACAGAGGGGTTCTGGGGCCCCAAGTCTGTGAACCCTGACCTGATGACGGGCCCCCATTCCTCCCATGCTGGCCCCCGTCATCCCGCCCTCCTTCCAAGACACAGGGCCCATCCAGCCTCCCCCACAGCCCAGCCACCTTCCCTGGTGCCAAGTAAACTCCTGGCTGCCCAGGGGACCCAGCCCAGCCCCTTGGCTGTCCCCAAGCTCTCCAGGACACAGTGCCTCATCCTGGAGTCCCGCAGTCACTGCGCCCTCTGCCTCCCACCAAATGTAGGCAGATGGCAGCAGGAAGCCCATCTCCAGGTGCGTTGATGACTCCGCACACGGTCCTACATCCGGTCCTCAGGTCACATCCTGGGTCTGCACAGGCCATGAAGGGTCATGGCCTTGGTGGGCGCCAGGTGAGTGGACCATGAGTGAGAAGGCAAGGCCTCCGGACAGCAGGGCTTCCCTCTGGGGAGAGGCTGGACCCTCCAGGTAAGCCTTCGAGGTCAGCAGAGCCCGTGTTCCTCCTGGGCTGAGCTGGGAGGAGAGCCACGCCCCAGGTCCCCTCATCCTCCTGGCACTCCCTGCCCCCCACCCCCGAGGCCCCCCGGGAGACAAAGTCCAGCTTCTAACTGCGGTTTCATCAAAACCATTCAGAAATCATTAACGCGCCTTTTAAATTTTGAAAATAATTGAGAATATTGGACTAAATGGCTCCATTAGAGTCTGAGTGGCGTTGAAGTGGCCTGGAACAGTCACGTGAGCTGTGATCGACAGAACAGTGAGTGGAGGATTAAAGACTCCTGCTCCCAGCCGCTCCAGAATCCTCCTGGGGGCCCTGGGGGCCGGGGGCCCTGGCAGGGCTCTCCCAGCTGCCCCTGCAGGGGGTTCCCAGGGCCCACAGCTGCCCACACCAGGGAGAGGGGCCACTGTGACGAAAACTAAAGCACCCCTCTGTGCACGCTTGGCGTCCACCATGACTGCTGCTTTCCCAGGCTGGGGGGGACTACACTGCTCTCTGCCTGTTGCTCTGTGGGCTTCCTTTCCATGCAGCGACGAGACAGGTGCAGGGTCAGCACTCACATGCCCGGGCCCCACATCCGTCCACAGATCCAACCAACCTCAGGCCAAAACTACTCAAAACATTTTTTCCAAAATTTTCAGAAGTGAGACCTCAGTTGATCACACGCCGAGCACGGCCCTGAGCCCGCTGGAGTGCAGCCCACTCACCCGCCACAGCCCCCCACGGCTCCCTGGGCCCCTGCTTCATCCCATGCTGTTAGCCCAAGATGATTGTGTCTACACCAAGACAGAGATTGCTCCTTGTCCTTAGTCTCTAAACAGTGTATCACGACCCCTGTTTACCTGGTCACCTGGAGTCAACGTATTCAGGGGCACGTGTGCAGGGTGCATGTAAATCCCACCCCAATTATAGAGGGACTTGAGGGTCCGTGGACGCTGGTATCCACATCAGTCCTGGAGCTCCACAGATACTGAGGGACGATAATATCCTTTCTGCAACTGAGGAGGCCAAGGCTCAGAGAAGCTGACCCCAAGTCCCTCCCGGGCCTGCGAGACCATGAGACCAGGTCTCTCCTGTGGCCTGGAGGTGTGAGCCTGGCCACGTCATCTGCTCCGCTCCCTTTGCCGTCTCAGACGAGCAGGATGTGGGGACACACAGTCAGGATGGCACTCACCAGCTGCCAACAGGTACCGGTGAGCCTGGGGCCCCCTGTCCAGGACTCTACTATCTCAGGGCCTTCCCTTCCCTCCACGTCCATCTCCCACTGGCCACGCTCAGTCACAGGGTCCCAGCTTGCGGAAAGGGAGACTAGGAGATGCAACCGTCCTGCACAAATGGCCACAGCCTGTGCTCTGGCCCCGAGTACTCTCTTCCTTCTTTGTCCCTCACAGAGAACACCCAAGGCCCCATCCTTCCACCTCCAGCAGCTCAAAGGCTGAGCTCTCCTGAAGGTTCTGGCTCCCCTCCATCAGGCCTGGGTAGTGAACTCTGAACGAGAAGGGTGATTATCTCACACACCTAAAAATCGCCCCTGGGAGCAAGGTCAAGGTCGACCCATTCTGAGAAGCAGAGATCCAGAGAGGAGCAGCGCCACCCAGTGGCAGAGAGGTGCTCTCGAGCGCCCTCAGATCAAGGGATCCCCAGGAACCCTCCAAAGGCTCTGGCACCCCTCAGGGGACATCCCAGCTCCAACCACACACAAGACACCCAGAAGTCGTCTCTGACCTGTCACCTGCTCCTGCCACCTCTGTGGCAAGCTCTGGAACAGCCACCCTGTGCCCCTTGCCTCCCGGGCGTTTGTACCCACTGGCCCTGCAGGAACAGGACCGCCCTCTCTGATCCTCCCAGCCAGAGAGCAGGCTCTGCAGCCTCCCTGGCAGCACCTGCCGCTTCCCACAGTCATTTCCCAGCAGCTCTCATCAACCCGACGCAGCGGCCGATGCGTGGGGCTCACCCTCTGCCGAGGAGGCCCTGGAGGGGGGCCTCGGAGACTCTCTGCTGAGGGAGGGAATGAGAAACCACAGGGGGCTTGGCCGGAGCAGCACCCGACTCTGCCCAACGTCTCAGCATCTTCCAAAAGGATTCTGCTGCCTCCTCTCAACAGGAGACTCCAGTGGGTGAGGGGAGGGCTCAGCTTCCTTGGAATTCAGCTCCTCTAGGGTGTTCCACCGTCTAGCACAGGCTACTCTGGGGACACTAGACTAGACGCCCCACCACCCCTACAGTCACTTCCGGCCTCAACATTTCCCTAAGCACCGAACACTAGGGCCACCTCTGGGGATGTCACCACGGGGCACTCTGAATAGGGAGGCTTGTGGTCCCCCGGTCAGGTGCAGGGCCCTCTTCTCTGTTTTCACAAGTGTAGAGGGGTGACCTGGGTGTTCTGGCCCCCCACCATTCCCACACCTGGAGCAGGAGCCCCACCTCACACCTGCAGCAGAGGCCCACGGTCACTACACCAGTGTAAACAAAGACAGTGGACGGTGGGCTCCATTTCTCCCCTCAACATCATCCCCCCAAGCTCGTGGCCACGCTGGGCTCAGCACTGTCCGGCAAGAGCTGTAAAGACCTGCTCTTGTCAACAGGTGTCAGCCCATGGGGCCAGCCAGCTTCACACGGTGTGAGGTCCCAGGCCAGCCAGGCAGCGGAGGAGGGAAGAGGGACCCAAGCCGCCGCTGGCCTGCGCCCAGGCCAGCTCCCACACACTCAGCCTGTGCCGACACTCAGCCTTGGAATCCATGGCCACCACAAGTGGCAGTGAGGCTGCCTGTAGCTTTCCCTTCCTAACAGCCAGAAGCTTCCTGGGAGCTGGGAAAGGGCTTGGGCAGGGCTGGCCCAGTTCTGGCGACTCCCTCCTCCCTCGCTGCAGGAGGCCAGGCTTCCCCAGGCCCCTCTGGAAGGCAAATCTGATTCTTCGGTACGTTGGCTTTGACCAGGGGTGACTCGTGTTTCCCTGGTGCCACAAATGACAATCCCAGCAATGCCAACGAGAGCGGCCACTGAAGGTCGGAGAGTGGACGCTTGGCCCAGGAGAGTTTTGAGCCCTAAGAGGTCAGGCCTCCTGCCTGTCCTGTGACGGCTGAGGCTCGAGCCTGGCACAAAGAAGGCTGCCCACAGCATTTGCAGAAGCAAGCTCAGGGACCCATCTCCCTTGGTGACCAGGGGCCCGAGCCCTGGCTACCTTCGTTTTCCCTGGGCTGGGCTTGACTCTGCTCTGCTGCTGAGTCTTGGCTTCTCCAGAGAACTAACATTTCCTCCAAGACACGGGCTACTGGTCACAACAGACACAGAAGCAGAGGACACACTCCAGTGGCCCCCACCACTCACCATCTGCGTCCCAGGCACCCTGCTCTTTCCCGTGGGCTGCAGGACCCCAGGGAAGGGACAGCAGTTGGTGCTGCACCCGCATCTCCCAGATGATGGAGTGGGGTCCTGGGGAGGGGACTGGTTTGCCTGAGGTCACCCAGCCAATCGGGGAGAGCCAGCTGGATGCTGGATCCTTTCCGGTCCACCCAGAGCTCCTAAGGGCCACTTCTGCTGGGAGATAAACCCGAAGTTCTGAGTCACTCTCAGTCTGGGAAGCTGGAGCTGCCTTCCAGAACAGTCCTGCAGAAGTCGCCTGCTCTGGGGAAATGATTTCACAGAGCATCAGAGTCAAAATGGCGGGCCAGGGCTCAGTCACCCATCCCACAAGGGTAGCCTGAGGACAGCTGCTGGGCCCAGCTCACCGCCTGCTGCCTCCATGTCTCTTCTCATCCCATCCAGGACTCCAGGGAGCAGAGCAGCACCGGGTTCCTCTCCCCGAAGCAGGTGAGGGGCGAGTGCTCCTCCAGGCTCCGGACCCCATCATCTCCCCTCAGCCCCCGCTCCAAGCAAGCTCACTGAGCGTCACCAGCCTTGATCCCAGATGTCACATTGGAACTGAGGTCCCAGCAGATGCCCACCAGCCCCAGCAGCCCGTACCTCGGGAGAAACCCACATCTCCTGCTCAACCACATGAGGCCACCTGCGGAGCCAGTGGCTCCACACTCTCAACTAAAGGTTGAAGACAGCTCTCCTCCCTCCCCGCCCGGCCACTGTCAGCCCCATCAGTCGCCGAGGGCCCTCCAGCCACCAGCACCTTGTGAAGTGTCTAAAAGATTGAGCGGCGCTTGATGGGCTGCCTGGCCCTGGAGCCTCCGGTGCCACACTCCTCTGAAATGCATCGATCTGTGTCCGCAGTTCAAGGAAACTAATCTGGATCATAAAAGCCGGAGAGGAGAACTATAAAGCTCAAAGTGTGGTTTTTAGCAGGCACTGCTTTCAAGTGAGAATTAGTCATTGATCTTCTCTGATAAGTTCCAAAGAGGTGCCTGGGATGACATGATCCAAACTGGCACTGGCAGGTGACAAGCTCGGCCCGGGGATGCTCACCCAGGAGGGCAGGACTCCTCCTCCATCCCCCAAGGCCCAGGCAGCAGCTGAGGCATCAGGATCCCGCTGCAGAGCAGAGAGACCCCAGGGCCAGGGCCTGACTGACTGCAGCACCCAGCCTGAGGCCAGGAGCCTCCAACTGGGACAGACTGCACCCACCATCACCCCCCAAGCTCCTGTCCCTCGCTCCCTGTGCTAGGTCCAATGGTGTCCACCCACAGTCGTGTCCACCCAGAATCTCAGAATGCGGCCTTGCTTAGGAACAGGGCCTTTCCAACGTGATGAGTTAAGAGGATGTCGTGTCGCATTAGGACCAGCTCTGATCCCATGTCCTTTACAAAAAGACAGGACAGAGATGGAGACTGCCCGGTGCCCAGGGAGGTGCAGCTAGGGGTAACGCACCCACAGCCAAGAACTGCTGGCCGTGCATGGCCACCAGACTCAGAGAGAGGGGAGAGGGGTCTCCCCAGGCTTTGGAGGAACCCACCTATGACACAGGCCTCGGAGTTCTGCCATCAGAACCAGAACTTCAGGGACACATGGCTGTGGTCATCAGCCGCCCAGGCTGTGTCCTCTGTCCCAGCAACCACAGGAAAATTATAGCACCCTCCCGGCTTCCAGGGTGGCCACGTGTCCTGCGAGAGAGGAGCAGGGCCCTCCAAGGACCAGGAGGAAAGGTGACAGAGACCCCCCTCCGTGGCCCAGGAGAGATGGCAGGGTCCCCCATCCCCAATAGAGAAAAGCAGGGTCCCTCCACCCCCGGGAGAGACGAAGAGGGGGACCCACCCCCAGGAGGGACGAGAGAGTGCTCCTCCAGGGGCCCAGGGAGAGAGAGGCCCCTCCACCCCCAGGAAGGATGAGAGAGCCCCCACCCCATGGCTCTCAGAGGGGCTCGTGGGCTGCCACATTCCCCGCTGTCTGCCTGTCCCTCGGCCTGGTGACCGCGGGGAGCCTGGGAGTGCCTGCTCACACCTGCTTGTGTGCAGTGCTGGTGGCATGTTGGAGAAGCAGCTGTGGACGGGACACCGTGGTCCCCACAGAGACTTCAGTCGGTGGACCTCAGAGAGCTGAGGCCCAGGAGGCAAAGACCCTGCGGAGGGCAGGACCCCCACCCTGCTTCTCCCTACATGGCCCCCTGCCCAGGACTGGCCACGACTCAGTCTCTGCTCTCCTCCTGGGAGAGGGGCCTCACGTCCCAGCCCTCAGGATGGGTCTTTGGAGGTAGAAGGTCCTGGACCAGGTCCTGGGGTCAGCACGTCCTTGGCCTGTCTTGTGGACAGACATTCCTTATTCCTTTGCCCACCTCATGGTGAAGGGAGGGCTGCCCAGACAGGGATCGTGCCTGGCAGGGGACATGACGCCCTCGAGGCCACCTCTTCTGGCTTAAGAGCAAAAAAAACCCCTTCCTGTGGCGAGCCCCAAGAGCTAGGCCAGGTGGACGCAGAGAGAACCCCGAGTCCTCACAGGGGTCCGCTGCTCTTAGCCCCTGTTCCCGGTCAGCCAAGCACCACAGGCTGGTCCTCCCACTCAGCTAACCCTAGGCCTCTGCCTGATTTGACGGTTCTGATCAGACCCAGAGCCCTGCAGGCTCCCAGCTCTCTAGAGAGCCCTGGGCCTTCACTCACGGGGAGCAGGGGCAGGGGGCGCTCCGGAAGGAGGCGTGGCCACCAGAGCCAGGCTGGACACAGGAGGACTCAGGGGTCCTGACCCTGCTGGGGATATGTGTTCCTCCACCCTTGTCCTCGGGACCAGAGCCCCCAGCCCTGAGCAAGGTGGCTCTCCTGGCTTCCTGCCCCCTGGACCCTGGGCTTGCTCTTCCCACCCACGGCCTCCCACGCTGCGGCCCCCGTCTCCTCCAGCCTGGCGCCGTGGCCCACCCCAGGAGGAGGCCCGCTCTGCTCCCCACTTACCTGAGCCCCAGAGCAGAGCTGGGCTGCTCCAGGAGGGAGCCCCCCACCCACCTGCGGGGACACCCGTCAGAGGGACAGGCCCTGGAGGGTCAGCGCCAGCCACAGTGGGGCGTCGTCCCAGAACCAGGCTCTGGGTCCATCAAGGTGGGCAGGAGCTTCGGCAGGGGAGTCCCTGGGAGTCCCAAGTCGCCATCTGCTCACCTCACGTGTGACAGTCAAGGACCTCAGAGGCCAAGGAACCCAGGTCCACTCCTGTGAGAGGGACGCTGGTGTCGGGGGGCAGGGAGTGGTGGGCCATCAGGCCTGTCCTCTGTGTCCCATGAGCCTGAGTGCACTAGGTGGGTGGAGGTGTCCCCTCTCCTAAGCCTTTCTCGGGAGCCCATGATGGTGAGGCAGAGCTCAGAGCAGCATGGACCAGCAGGTCACCTGTACCGTCCACCCAAAGACCTGTCCACGCAAAGTTCTCTGCCCTGGGAGTCAAAGGCCTGGCTTCCCAGTGCACTCCTGAGCCCGGGAGCCAGGACACACAGACTCGGTGGCCTTCCCAATAGGTGGCAGTGACGAGAGCCGTCCCCAGGCAGTGTCATGCCCAGGACCCTGGACGAAGCAGAGGGCATCGCTGTGCCAACTGCTCCCGATGCCGGTCCAGGTCCAGCTGGGACCTTGCCTACTCTCAGACACCCCGGGAATCTCCAGCCCTTGGGGGAGCCCCCTGCAGAGCACCCCGCCCCCACCCCAGTGCTTCCGGCAGAAACTCCGTGAGTGATTCGAGGGTCTCTGTGAGTCCCGTCTCAGGAGCCCTCACCCGTGTGGGTCTCTGATCAGGTGGTGGGGAAGCCCATGTATCAAGCTCTTATCAGCAGGAATAGTGCTTTAAATAACAGCCTGTTTTCATGGCGTGTGGTGGAGTTTCTAAGCACCGCCGTCAGGCCAGCATCCGAGGCTTCCCCGGGCATTAGTTATGTGGAAAGTTCCCGTGATCATCAGCTTTGGCCGCAGGACAAACAGCCCCCACCTCAGGCGCTCATGCCGCCCGGCAGCTGCCTTCCTCGTGCGCTCGAGGGCACAGGGGGCTGAGCTCTGCTCTCCTCCTGGGCTCTGCTGGGCCCTGAGTGACTTTCACTTTGCCTAGATCCCAGGCTGAAGGGGACCCACAACCTGGGGACACTGTCCTCAGGGACGGGGAGGGGACAGGAGGGGCAGGGCCGAGGCCCAGGCACACACAGAGGGCGTCTGCAGGGCAGGTGTGAGAGCTCCCCCAGGGCCCAGCCGCGACCTCGTCAGTTTCCAGGCCCAGGCGGAGCCCCGGTGCCCACTCTCCATGGGCTCCGCTCCCCTCTGGTGGTCGTGGGCGACAGGCACAGGGCCGCTCAGTCTGCCCAGCGAGACGGGAGACCTGGGGGAATGTGGGCCGGGTTCCGGTCACCGTTCTGACCCACACGGCATCGTGACCGCCCACCTCACTGAGCGTCCTCGCCTGCAAAACACAAGAGCTGGGTCACGTGATTCCAAAGGTCACTGCCGACTCCGGCAGGCCACAGAGGTGTCCAGCCAACGTCCTCCCTTGACCTCAGCGGATTCCTGGGCAGAGGCCAGGCCTCAAGGGCACGCACTGCCCAGGGTGCCGGAGCCTCTCTGCCCGCTCCCTGCCTCGTCTTTCCGGGGCTCCCTGTGACCTTCTGGCTGGGCTCCACGAGCGGGCTTCACCAGCACGTTTCATGCCACGGGGAGCCGCCCGCCATCATGGCTCTAGGGCTGCTGCCTCCAGCAAGTGTGCCCCAGCCCCTCCGCCTCGAGCTGGTCCCCCAGGCAGCTCCTCGTCCAGCTGCAGTTTTCCAAGTGCCCCAGGTCACCTCTCACTTGGCCTCCCCACAGTGGGGCTCCCTGCTGCCGAGTCCCCAGCCCGAGGGACCCTGGCTGGCCTATGGCCCCTACCCTTGACCGCTTTCCTGGGCCTGAGAAACCCTGGCTGGCCTGTGGCCCCTGCCCTTGACCGCTTTCCTGGGCCTGAGGGACCCTGGCTGGCCTGTGGCCTTTGCCCTTGATGGCTTTCCTGGTCCTGGGTAAAGCTTCAGGGAGACCGTAGGTCCAACCCCCAGCTCAAGCCTGAATCAGAAGCTCTGAGACTCCTGCACCTGCTGAGGAGCGAGTCAATCAGCCGCCAAGGTGGAGCGTGAGCGGGAAGCGCATCTCGGGCAGCCAGGGCAGGTGAGGGTCCCCTCAGATGAAGAGCTGCAGCCCCTGAGGTTCCTGCCTCCTGGCCTGAGCCTTCCCTTGTGAGGTGGCATCTGAAAGAAACCTAACTCCAACCCACTACAGCTAGATGACAGTTGAAAGGGCCCTGCAGACATCACAGAACTGTGGGAAGAGCAGGAATAGAGACGGGCCTCAGGAACTGCTTGATCCAGGGACCAGAGTGCTTCAAGTCCTCTCTCTAAAAACTCTCTGAGCATGTCCATTTCATCTCCTCCCCGTTGGAGACAGCCCTCTTCTGCTCCCCAGTCCACATGAAAGACGGCGTGAGGCTCTGGTGTTTGGCGCCTGTCCCTGCTGCAGCCACCCCAGGAAAGGCTCTTCCGAATGCCCCTGTCTTCCACGTCCAGCTCCCAAGGAAAGCTCTGAATGCCGCTGCGTGGGCAGGCGCCGCCCCCTCAGGACCCATCGGCTAGGGCAGAGGGGTGGGGTCCTTCGAGCGCTCTGTGACACGGCTCCACCTCGCTCCCAGCTGTCAGAGGGCCACAGAAACAGGCCTGGTGCTCAGCTCTGTCCCACAAACGCTCTGACGGCTCTCCTTGCTGCCGGCCACGTCCTTGGCCGCCTCTGCAGCCTCCTGTCCCTCTTGCCCAGAACTGCCCCCGCCTGGTGGGTCCCCTCCACAGAGGACAGGCAGCCTCTCCGCCCGCAGCCCTGGGTTCTGCAGAGGCTCCAGGCTCAAGGTCATCTTCATCCTCTCAGATGCCCACTGTCCTTCCACTGTCCACACCTCCTCTTCCCGGGCCAGGGTGCTGCTCCTCAGCTCTCTCCCCAAGGGACCCAGCCCCAGGGTCCCGGGCACCCCCTCATCTGGATTTCAAGACCTGGGAGCCAGCGGACTGACAGGTGTCTCTCCTGTTCCCATCGAGTCAGGGGCCATTAAAGCAGCTCCACCTTCTCCTGCTGCTGAGGGTCCCTGTGGACTCACCCCTCTGTCGCCAGGTTGAGAAGCAGAACCCGCTCACGGAACAGAGGAGCTCGCGGTCCCCAGCAGAGTCTGCAGGAAGCCCGAGGTCCTGGGATCCTGTGAAGTGCCAGCGCTGGGCTTCCACGGCCCCACGGGCCACACGCTGCTTTGCAGACCCGAGCACCAAGTCATGGTAACTGGGTGGCTTGTCTGGAGCTCCAGCACAGTGCTGGGGGATGGCACGTGGCTTCTCTCAGTCCCCGAGACAGGCCTGATATGCCCCTGCACTTCCAAGTGTCCGCGTGCCCAGCCCCTCCAGCCCCAGGACCGGAGGACCCAACCTGCAAGCTGGGTGCCTGAGGGCAGACACACCCCGTGTTTAGACCCAGCAACCTGCAGGGTGCTCCTGGCCCCTGTGCCCACACACAGGCCTTGATGGACCTCGGCACAGCAGCCACCTTGGACGCCCATTGGTGAGTGGCAGGGCCCTCACCCACTCCCAGCTCACAGGTGCAGACAAGCCCTGCCAGTGCTCCTCAGGGCTCAGCTCGTTGACTGGAGGAACCCAGGAGAGGGGGCCCTGCTGCCTCGGGTGAGGTGCTCCCCTGGGGCATTGTTGGTTTTAATTGGTTTGGTTGGAAAATACTGGAGAAGGGACAAAAAGAGACAGACTGGTCTTTGACAGCCGGTGCTGAGGTCCAGAAGTGGAGGGGACGGATTGGGTGGGCCTGAGTCACTGTTTGTCAACTTTCTCTCTGTGGCACTGAAAGACCCGACCCGCACAATGGTAGAGGAGGAACCGTGTATTTGGGGTCCCCTCCCTGGGTGTGGCTGGGCCAGGTGGGGGCGGGTCTTACGTGGTCGAGACACAGAACATGGTGACCTCACCTGGCTGGCTCTGTCTCCCTGTGTCTCCTGCTCACGCTCTTCCCTGTCCCTCTCGCCCTCTGACAAGGCCACACTGGGTTGTGCATGGAGAGACCCTCACGGCCAGGCACGGAGGGCGTCCTGTGGAAGCTGGACCCTGGAGGCGGGCCTTCCCCAGCGGGTGCCCCCACGAGCTCCTGGGACCCTCCCCTCAGCAGCAGCTGGTCCAGAGAAACCCTAAGGGGAGGACGGCTGAGCTGTGGGCCCCTGGCCACGGCATCCCCAGGCCTGAGAGCAACCTCTGGCAGGAGAGGAAAACCGCAGGCCGCAGCCCTGGAGCCTGCCTGTGGGCCATGCCCAGGCCGCAGGGTGCCCAGGCCGCAGGGAGGGCCTGTGGGTGGAGGATGGAGTGGGCGGGTGGGTCGGGAGCAGCTGCCCGCCTTCCTGCCCTTCCTTTATACCCAGCACCACAGCTGGGGGTCTTCACTGCTTATTTATGGTTTCACTTTCCCCTGGCATCGGGGTTTCCAGTGTGCAGGGCGGAGCCAGCCTCAGCTGTGGCTCATCTAAAATGCCATTAATATAAATTGGGACTCATCACCCAGGCCCCCGCAGCCATCCGTGGCCCAGCTCCGGCACCCCAGGGGCCTCTGGAACACTCCATGGGAAGGGGCCAAGCTCCCCGCAGAAAGCCCACCACCTCCCGGGGGGCATGCCGTGTGTCCTGAGAACAGCCTGTTCTGAGGCTGCGTCCCTTCTGTGGCGCAGGGCGGAGGGTGAGACGTGGAGCCCATCACGGAGGAGCGTCCAGGCTGCACCGGGCAGAAGGGCCGGAGCCCAGGCCCCACCTTCCTTCATCAGAACAGCTGCTCCCAGAGCGGCCCCTCTGCAGACCCCGGAGGTGGGCGTGTGCCCGATGGTCTGAAGGGAGATCTGCTTCCGGCGAGAGAGCTCAGCCCAGGGGCTGGGAGTGAGCCCGTCCCTCCCGCTGAGGTGAGTGAGCGTCTAGCAGAGGGCTGGGCCTCCCTGGGGCAGGACCCCCACTGGTTGCTGGAAGGGGGGAGTGCTCCTGGAGGTGGAGGGCTCCCCACACGCTCTGCTGGGGTCGGGTCATGCTGAGTAGTGGGCCCCAGACAGGAGGGAGAGAGGTGAGAAGCCTCCAGGGAGAGGCGGAGCTGGCCAGGCCCACCTCTGCACACCCACCGTCCATCTGTGACCGCTCTCCCACAGGGCCACAGGCTCCGTCACACCTGCACCCCAGGCCAGGCCTCGTGGGAGGCACCTGAGACCAGGGTCAGGGCTCCTGTCCAGCTGAGGCCCAGGACGGCAGGTGAGCCCAGTCAGGTGGGCAGGAGGGCGGGGAGCAGGGGGACAGGCCTCGGAGGCCCCGTTCCTTGGCAAGCATCGGTCCTGGGAATTGTCCTTGGGATTCCTCTTGGAGAGGGAGGAGGGCATGGGAACTGGTGGCCCCCGACGGAGGTGCACTGTGACCAGGGATTGTCCTGAGGTAAACCAATCGTGCGGTCTCTGGGCTGTGGCTCGGCACCTCACACACAGAAAGCACTAAATCAACGCACGACACTGCTGCCCGGTCCTCCCTCCCCATGGCTCCGGGGCCCGGAGCTCTCGGCAGGCGAGGGGTGCGCCCCTCTTTTCAAGGTGGGCAGCTTTGAATGATGCCGTCACTGTTGGGCCTCTTCTCCATCTGCAGGGACAACAGGTGTCACTCTTCAGTTTTGTGCTGGGAAAGGTAAGTCAGGATTTGTCAGGGACAGCTCGCTAGGTCACAGCTGTCACTCCGCCCTCCTGAGACCACCTGTGGGCCTCTCAGTGCCAGGCCGCCAGGTCACGGCCCGGGGTGAGGGGCCAGGGAGGCCCACTCCGGGAGGCCCCCAGCTTCTCCACATGTTCTGACACAGCCACCAGGTACCCTCCACACCAAGGAGACCCCTGCTGTGATTGTAGCATAGCAGCTTCTCTCCCGGTCAGCAGACTGTCACCAGGAGGTCAGCAGGAGTGTACAGAGGGCCACTGTGGTCGGAGGCTTCTGTGGTGGAGGACAGATTCCTCTTCCTCGTAAAAGCCTGCGGCTGGGCAGACGCCACTCCTCTGTTTTCTTGGTAAAATCCTGAGAAACCTCTGTGGGACCTAAAATCTGGGACAAAGAGCAACTGTTCCGTGCCCACCCACTCCACGGCCGTGGAGCCACCCTACTGAGTACGAACCTAAAAGAGTCTCCAGGCCCGGGGGCCAGAGAGCTTTAGGCATAGCCCCTCTGACCTCTGCAGCTAAATCAACCTGCTTCCTGGAAAGGCCTCCGTGTCCAGCCTCCGGCATCCTGCACCAGAGCCCCTGCCTGTCTCCCCCGCTCTGGCCACACGCGCCCGCTCGCCACCCCACCCCGTTGCTCCCACCGCTCGCGCCGTCTAAGTTATTGGAGGCCGACTGTCTACACCGCCTCTCCTGTGGCCGCTTCTGTACCTCCCCGAGCCACTTTTCAACCAGGGTCCATCTCCGTGAACTCAGGACAGATGACACCAAACAAGTGACAGAGAGCAAAACCGTCTGCCAACAAAGGACAACAACAGCCTGATGACTTTACATGAGGCCACCCGTGGGAACAACGTCCGCTCTGCTTGGGCAGGCACCGCCCTGGCTGCGGATCCTGCCCTGCCTTTAGGAGAGCGAGAGGTACAAAAGCTCAACTGAAGCCCGACATGGTGGCTCTGCTCCCAGCAGCCCCGGAGGCTGAGGCAGGAGGATCACAAGTTCAAGACCAGCCTCTGCAACTTAGTGAGGCCCTAAGCAACTTAGCAAAACTCTGTCCCAAAATAAAAAATAAAATGGGCTGGGGACGTGGCTCCGTGTTGGGCTCGATCCCTGGTCCAAAAGAATAAATAAATAAAGCTTCACTGGGCGTCTGTACCACGTGGCAGAATCACTTCACTGCTTTCTCTGTCTTTGAAACAACCACCAACCAGTGAACTGAGCCTAGTTGCTAGGGCCACCAGGGTCACCAGGCCACTAGGGAGAAGCCTCGGCCTCCCCCTCAGCTGGGGTGGCCTCCCCAGTGGCCAGCCTTGCTCCTTCAGAGGCCCCAGAGCCACAGTGCAGAGGAGCAGCGTCACAGGGCAGCCAGCCGGGCCAGCAGACCTGAGCTCGCGGCTGCCCCTCCGCTGGAGGACGGGCTGGCCCTGCACCCACAGGGACTCAGGAGGTCACACCTGGGATCCCCGCAGAGCACACCTGCCCCTGCCCTGGCCACTTGCTGTTATTAATGACCAGTTGTGAAACGTCCATCCCAGAGACTCGCCTTGCAAAGTGGCTGCCTGGCCACGTCCCAGCCTCCTGAAGAAAGCCACCGTCACTCCTGCGAGCCACTGCCCCCTGCAAGCTGGGACATTAGGAAGCACAGCTGGGATCATGCCTCCCCAGTTAGGGCCCCCATGTCCCCCACTCCTGGGTCCACTTACAGATCAGGGCGTGAACTCCATGTGCGTCTGTGGCAGATGAAACCAGCCACGCTTCTGGCCTGGAGCAGGCTTCTTCCGGCTTCAATATTTATCATGTTTTTATCTTTTACTGATGGGGCCCAGGAGAGGCTGGGGGTCCATCTGGTTCTGTGGATGGGGTCAGCTGCATGAGCTTCCCTCAGCTCTCGGAGGCCAGCTCCCAGCACCAGGACCCAGAGAGCCTCCTCCCGCCCCATCCGAGCTCCCTGCCAGGCTTCTGTCCCCGAGGTAAGGAGAGCTGGGCCTCCCTGTCCTCGGTGCCGGGACGCCCCCCCCACCTCTCTTCCCCACGTCAGCGGAGAAAGCAAAGTCCCCTCCCCCAAGGTGTTCCAGGCGGCACCCTGTGCCCCTGGATTTGGGCCCCCAGCCTTCTCCCCTCCCTTTAGATTGATTAATAGGCCTTTAAAAATGTACCTGGGAAATAAATTGCCTGATAAAATAATTATCCCATATTCAATGATGCCTGAAACCTGAGAAGCCGCTAAGTGTGGAGAAGCGGTGACTAATGAGGGAAAGACACGCAACCAGGAAGGACGGAGCCGCCCGCAGGCGCCCCGCTCGGTGGAGTCAGGGCCGAGCCCGGCAGGAAGACCAGACGCGGCTGGGCGCCAGGCCACCAGCACCTCCACAGCAGCAGAGGGCGGGTTTGCAGCTCAGGAAGCCATGAGGAGGGTCAGCTGTCAGCGGTCAGTGGCAGCGACTTTACCCCTGCCCTTGCCCAGCACCCCGGCAGCGCCAGTGTTGACCCAGGGTTCAGCACAAGTGGGGCACCCTGCAGGTGTCCCAGCCCCAGCAGGGACTCAGGTGAGGTTTGGAGGCAGGGCCTGCAGGGACCCTGGGGACAGGCAGGGGCTGCTCCTCCCTCCAGGAAGAACAGACTCCCCCAAAGATGGGGCAGAGGGGACCTCCAAGCCCAGAATCCAGTGTCAGGGGCCAGGGCGTGTCCCTCTTCCCTGTCCACCTGAGCCCAGTGGACATCAAGGAAGCCCTGCTGGGGACACCGTGTGGTCCAGAGAGTGGCTGCACTGCTCACAGGAGGGGCTGGTGGAGAAAGTCCCCAGCAAGGCCAGGACCTGCCACCAGGGGCATCAGAGGGCACCGGCCCCCCACGCTCTGCCCCAGCACCAGCCCAACCCCAGAAAGGAGCAGCTCCGTGGGACCCAGGAAGAGGGTGAGCGTCACACACCAGTCCCCTGGACTCCCCAGGGAGAAGACGCTGGAGCTGCAGGTTCGAAATCCGCTGGGCTCAGCCACACGTCTCCCCGGGTGGCTTTGATCTGTGTCCTTTCACCGTGATAAGCCCTAGCTTTGGGGGTGACCGTGAGTCCCAGTGAGTTTCAAACCTGCCTGTGGGCTGGGGCCCCCCACTCTTTTGTAGTAAGTGGGGGTGCTCTCCGCGTGTCTTGGGGGATGTGGCTGCACCTGCCATGTCCCTAGACAACCGTAAGGAGGTGCAGCATCTGCGTGATCCTGGGCGTGTGAGCAGTCCCTTGCCCAGCTGTTCTCAGGCCCCGTGGATGGGCCCAGCGTGGACGGGAGAGCCGGAAGCACTGCAGCTTGAGTCCCGCCACAGAAGTGATGAGAAACCCTCGTAAACAGGCTGAGACGAGTCTCAAAACAGTGGGGAAATAACTTACCACACGTGAGGCAGCTGTGCAAGGCGGGAGCTGGCCGAGGCCCAGCCACTCCTGGGATCTGGAAGCCCAGAGAGCACTCTCCAGAGGCTTCTCCACCCCAAAGGGAAGGGGGCCCTTTGATCTCACCAGGCGGGGCTCAAACACACCACCTGACTCCATGCTCCCAGTGACCCTGACCAGCAGGTGACCTTCCAGGTGAGGAGGCTCCGAGGAATAAAAACCGACCCAGGGGCCAGGTGGTGGGAGACGCTCTGAGTCTGTCTCTGTCCACAGCTGGCCACCTCTTACCTCTGACCTACTATGCTCCCTGGAAAATTCCAGCGTCCACGGGCATGAAGCCAGGGCAGGACGTTTGCCGGGACTCAAGCCCTGGACACCGTCCTACCAAGATGGACCGCTGGCTGGCTTCCTGTGAGGTGCAGGCTCCTCCCCTGTCTCCCAGTCCCCCCAGGGGGCCCATATACCCAGCGGATCACAATTCTTCACCCAGAGTCGGCTAACACACGGCCTCCTCCCAACCCCAGGCTGCTCTTCCTGGGGAAGGACAGCTCCCCCTTTAGAGATGGACAGGACAGGCTGAGCCCAGGAGCTGGCACAGCCAGACCTGGTGGAACCCCCTCGCTCTGCATCTGACGGGTGCCCCACGATGCTGGCTGGGGGTCTGCCCCGGGTGCTCAAAGGCTGGCTGGAGAGAGAAGGTGCTCATGGCGGCGAGTACCAGAAGAGGCGGCCCCAGGCACACACCAGCAAAGGGGAGCGTTGGGAGCAGGTGACCCCCGGCAGGAGCACACTGTACTCAGCCACCTTCCCCCCAGCATGGCTCGTTGTTCCGGAGGCCTGAGACGACACAGTCACAAAACCCAAGGGACACTTCGGCACGGGGTGCAGACACCGGGAAGGGACGGGTGCATGCACTCAGGGGCAGAGGTACCGGGTTCAAAGGTCTCGTCATTTTTCCTGCATCGGACAGGGTAGAGCATCGGTGTGCTGACGGGGCCACCGTAGCAAAGTGCCACGGGCTGAGTGGCTTCACCAGAAAACTGGTCTCCCCGTCCTGGTGGGTGAAGGCCTGAAACAGGTGTGGGCAGGTGGCCCCCCCCCCGGCTCTCCTGGGCTGGCTGCTGCTGTGTCTCCACACGGCCTTTCTGCTGTGCACCACGCTCCTGGTGTCCCCATGTGCCCCGACCCCCTCTTCTATCAGGACGCCAGTGAGCTCAATTCAACTCAATGACCTCTTTAAAGATCCTGCCCCCAGATAAGATCACGATCTGAGGTCCCAGGGATTAGGACCCTGACATCAGGGTTTACGAAGGACACAGATGGGTTGGGGACAAGTCAAAGGAGGATCCCCAACTTTCTTAGGGTCCAAGTTCTCCTCTGAGCCCCCAAACTTCACCTTCACCCTCTGCTCCCAGTGAAATGTTCACTCACCCAGAGCAAAACTGTCCCCAAGAGAGAGCTGAGGAGGCTGTGGCTTCTCCCAGCTGCATCAACAGGAGCGTGTGACAGGAATAGCCGTGCCTGGGCCAGCGCCGCTCAAACACTGGCTGTGCTCTGGTTCCCAGCAAAGGGCACCACGGCGCTCAGTCTCCTCCTCATGGGGCAGGAGAGAGATTGGACATCCCCAAAGCCACCCCTCACCCAACAGGCCTTGACGCCTGCCTCTGTGCCTCAGTTTCCCCACCTAAGATGTGGGGTGGGGCGGGGCGAAACCTTGGCCAGTCCTGTGACCAGTGGCTGCACGGTGGCCCCAACACTGTAAACGGGGCCATATTGGAAATAGGGTCTTCACTGTTGTAAGCTGTTAAGACCCCTGCCCAGACACAGCTCCTGGCCGTCTTACAACCTGAATAGGTTGACCTGAATGGGTGACCGTGGCCATGGCACATGCCAGCCACAGGATGCACTGTGGGAACTCTCCATCGCAGAGTCAGCACAAGGTCCGTGTAGCACCAGATCCCTTCACTCATCCATTTATTCTTCTTTCATTCACTTAATCATCATCGGGCCCCTCCTCTGTGCCTATTGTGAGTGCCGGTCACAGATGCAGTGGGCACCCCATCTATGAACCCCCAGTGGGTGCCCAAAGCCACAGACAGTACCAAGCCCTGGATATAAAGTCTGAATCATAAATTGGGCACAGTAAGAAATTAACAGCTAAAAACAGAGTGGAACAACTGGAACAGTGCGCTGCAGTGAAGTGAGGGCATCATCGCTCATACTTTGCGACCCTGATTAAGTAACATAAGGCTCACTTGGACACAGCACTGTGACAGGATGATAGTGGACCTGATGACCAAGATGGCCACCTAGCGACTAAAGGTGGGTAGCATATACAGCATGGACACGCTGGACAAAGAGATGGCTCACACCTGGGGGCACCCTGCGAGATCTCAACCAATGCTCAGAACCCCAGCACGGTTTACAACTTACCGATTGTTGATATCTGGAATTTTCCATTGAATATTTCTGGTCAGAAGTTTACCACAGGTAACTGAAATCATGGGAGACGAAGCCATGCGAATGCAAGGAACAACTGTAGCTACAGCTGGTTGGGTAAAGGACGCGACTGTCCAGCACTCCTGTGGCTGACCAACAGTCTCCAGGGCTGGGCACCAGCATCTGAGGGAGGGTCTTGCCCCCTGGCTCCCTCGAGGACAATGACCATATAGCTCATTAGGCACCTCCTCTGCTCGTCCACAGCAGCCCCACCCTGGAGGGGGCCTGGGGATCTGTGCGGGGATGTCAGCTCTGAGCCCATAACTCATGTTCAGTAGGCAAATTATTTTTCTTTGGAAGCATTAAGGGTAAATAAAGCCTTAATGAATCAAGCCATCTGAATGGCTATGGCTTCTTTAATTTGTAGTTTACAAGGTTCTTGTAAATTAAAAATGGGAAAAGAAATCCCTTCCCAGCCTGCGTGTACTTCCTCCGGGCAGGAACAATTTGGTTGTTTTGATTTTAATGTCCCTAAAGCCCTTATCTCTTTGAAAAATTATTCCTTAATTTTTATGAGGTTGCTTTGAGATGGGTGAAGTTGAACGATCGTTCTCTATCTTGTTCTCCTTGGAGTCTGAGCTCGCCGCTGGTGGTTATTGTTCCCCGGTGCGCAGACAAGGTGGGAGTGCTCATTGTGACCTGCTGGAGGCAACAAGCCTGGCTCTGTCACGCCCAGTGACATTCCTTCTTATGCCGCCTCCTGGAGCAGTGGCCACCAAAGCTCTGGCCTGGGGGGACAGCAATCCCCTGGGCTTCAGATCCCACCCACAAGGACCGGCCAGGTGGGTGTGGCAGAGTGCAGGTGGCCAGAGCCCTGGGTGAGCTCAAGAGGGTTGGGGACCAGAGCCTTCCAGCACGGCCTCAGTGAGAGCCAGGGAGCGGCCCAGTGGTCAGCCAGGAAACACCCACGGTCCAGGATCAACAAGCTGGGCTGACCGCCTTCCCTGTTGGCTTCCGTGTGGGGCACAGGTCACAGCAGAACTGAAGGAGGCACTGTGGGAACTCCCCACCACAGAGTCAGCCAGGCCTGAGGGTGACGTGGGAAGCGTCTGACAGGAATCTGGTGTGACCGCCGCTGTGACCCCGTCCCACCCCTGGGGCCTCAGGACTGTGGAGCAGAGTGGTCCCTCCAGAGCAGGACCCTGCTCTGTTGGCAGGTTTCCTAAGAAGAGTCTCGTCGGTTCCTCCACGGTGTGCTCAGCCCGATCCTGCTCTTGTCCCCTTTGTCAGCCCCCGGGGGGACATCAGGACCGAGGCTTGTCAGAAGTCACCATGCTGCCATCCCCCACAGTCTTAATTAGTCCTCAACCTCAGAAGTAGCTGGAGCTGGGGACGCACTCGGGTGTTCACTGCATGACACTTTCCCATGTTCAACGATGTCACTCACCGGGAGAACAAGCCCGGTAGGATCTCACCCTCCGCTGATGGAGGAAGGAGGCTTCCGGCTGCTCTTGGAGTGGGCAGGGCTGGCCAGTGTGGTGCAGAGACCCCAGTGAGCCTCCCCAACAGAATCACATCCCCCAGAGCCCAGGAGGCTCCCCAGGAGCCCTGCTGGGAAGGGGACCTCACAGCTCGTCCTGGGGCAGCTCCACGGCCTGGAGCTGCCCTCCGCCTCCTCTGCTATTATCTGTCATAAAAATGGAACGAGGCCATGCTGGTCCCCAACAAGACCTCAGCTCACACAGAGGCAAGGACACGTCAGAGATGGAGCCTGGCAGGCGGTGGCACGTCCCCAGCTGTCCGGGAGCAGAAGTCCCTCGTGCACACCAGCTCCCTGCAGCAGGTGCTGCCTCCTCTCCCAGCCTCAGTCTCTCCCCCAGGAATGAGCAGGAAGTGTCCCCTCCTGGTAGGACTGCAGTGTCCACCCGGGCAGCCAGCATGGGGGAGGCAAGTCCTCACAACATGAGGCACAAGCTGCTGCTGTCCACGGAGTCAGCACCAAGAGAAGCACCCCCCGTGTGCCAAAGCAGGAGGGACGCCCCACAAGCCTGGAAGCACAGGGACCTCCCCAGGTGGCCCACTCCCCCCGGACACCAGCACCCGGGTCCTGCTGTCCATCCTGAAAGCACAAGTGGAAGCCAGGGGACCTCACAGAGACACCCACCAGAGGGCCCACGGAGGGGCTGGGTGAGGGCTGGTGTGTGGCCAGGGGCTGCTCCTGCCCTCCCAGCACCGGGGAGTTTGCTGGCTCAGCTGCTTGTCCTGGTGGAGGTGGATGGTCGGGCATCAGCCTCCAGTGTGGCTCAGGCACGAGGAACGAGACCACTGGGCACCCTGCAGTATTCAAGAGCCAGGCTCCAGGTCGGCAGCCGTGGGCTGGCTCTTGCCACCACCTGTCCTGACATCGGGGCCCAGGAGAGCCCAGGGGAGGCGAGGGCTGGAAAATGACCCACAGGAGAAACGGCACGGGAGCAACCCAGGATGAAGACCCTGGACGGCAGCAAGCACAAGGGCCTCGTCCCGGTACCTCCCGGTTGTCCCCACGCCGTGGACACTGACAAACGGAGCCCCCTGCACACGAGGACACCAGGAAACAAGAGGGAGACAGCTGAGAGGGTGAGGCAGCAAGTGGCATCTGGCATCAGGCCCCAGAGTCACTCTCCAAGGGCAACACCTGACCACGGCCCTCTGTCAGGCCTTCAAGGTGACCCAGCAAGGAGGCGCCTGCATGTGACACAGGAGGAGGGCAGCTCGCCCCCCTGGCTGTCTGCCATGCCCATCCCTGCCAGGTGACCGGGGGAAGGGCCAGGTGGGGGCAGCTCCCCAGGGTGGTGCAGACCCCAAGGACATCAGGAGGAGCCTGAGGAACCGTCACGGCCCAAGGATCCCGCGGAGCTCTAGGACTGAACGTGACGTGTCCTGGAATAGAAAAAGGACATTCGATTAAAACTGAGGACATCTGGAAGAAAAAATGTCCGGACTTCAGTCAAAAATAACCCCGGGGAGTTTGTTGGCTGAGCGAGGAACACACCTGCTGGGGACACAGGACTGCGGAACCGGCCTCACCCCTCCTCTGACCATCGAAACCCACTCAGAACCAAAGTTCACGAGTGAAAAACTCAGTTGAGGACGTAGCCTCCCTTTCACTCCCACAAGGAAAAAGTGTCAGGCGGAATCGGCAGATCCGGCTCGGGGGACGGAGGGCCCAGGACAGCCCCACCAGCGTGCAGACAGGAGGGCCTCTCGGGGCAGCCGCTGCTGGCCCCGTGACCTCTGCCTTCACACACGCAGTCGGGGTCAGCGCTCGCGCAGGCTGGGTGCCAGGGCACAGTGGTCATGCTGGGCGGCAGCCCTGCCTCCCTGACTCCTCTAGCCTCTGATCAGCACGTGACGATTGCACGTCCTTGCAGGGGGCCGTGTGATATTCCCACAGGTGTGCGTGACCGGAACGGATGGAGTCAGGGTCCCTGACGCTTCCACCTCGTGGTCCTACCTGGGCTGGGCCTCCGCCCCCTCTCTACCAGTCCTTCATGAAGTGCAAGGCAGGGTCTTGTGGGCCGATGTCCCCAGTGAGCTGCAGATCCCGGGTTCCTCCCTAAGCCGCTGTCCACCTCCACTGCCCCGCCACTCCAACCTCTAGCGGCACGGCTACACACCCGGACCCTCACTTGCCCACCTGGGCCCCGGGCAGCTGTCCTTTCGTGTCTGACCTGCCCACTGTGCAGTCAGCACCCTCGATTCAGGGCGAAGATCCCACAGCGAACACCAGCAGGGTGTGGAAGAGATGCCGCCCGCCCCATTCCCTGCGGCACCACTTGCAGGAGCCACCGTGGGGTCGGCCTGGGTGCCCATCAGCAGATGAACAGATGAAGAAAACCAGAAGAAATGGTGCCCCGTCTTCCGCAGCCAAGTGGATGGGACTGGAGGCCATTCGGGCTTACATTAGATGAGATCCAGGGACCGTCACTGTTAGAGAGCAGAGGAGGAACTGTGTCCCACCACCACATCACACGAGAAAGAAGGATGGAAAATCTCCTGGGGAGAGAAATCTATCCAAAACAGAAGTCTCAGTACATGAGGATATTTGAGCAATATTTGCACAGCTACAAACACAGGACCACTGTCTCCCAACACTTTCCGCTCTCCATCCACCCGCAGGTGACACCTTGGAGGCTGAGCTACACCTCCTGTGCAGGACATGTTAGGACAGGCGCAGACACCCATGCCACATCCGCACCCATGCTGGCTACCAGCAGGAGCGAGCAGATGGTGGGGGCCAGCTCCCCACAGGGTCCCAGCCACTCTGCAGTGCCCCACGGGGACGGGTGGGGTGTGGGCTCTGAAGTCTGAGGGGCCGGAAGCTTTGGGAGACTGAAGGATCATCCCACTCCCTCTACACAACTCTCCCACCACCTAAGACGAAGGTGGTAAGGACTAAAGAGACCGTCTGGGGTAACAGCACCAAGCCCAGATGTGGGGACACTGGCGGGGATTAGCCGACGCAGCGCCTCATAAAGAAAGGAGGGAAGGCCATTTCTGGAGACTGAGGAAAGGAGGCGCGTCCTGGACCCGCCCGGCAGACAGACCACACCAGCAACGGGAACTGACCCCCGGGCAGGGCTAGCAGGGCCTGGGGACCTTGCTCTGCAAAGCAGAGGCACAGGTCACTCCTCTGATGGGGATCGAGCCCCCAGGGCTCTCCCTGCAGTGCACTGAGACACCCCCACACTAGTATGTCTGGAGTCCCTCCTGGGCCCCTACCCCGGCCACAGACAGAAGGGCTCGCCCGCACCACGCACGACTGTCCCGTTGAAATATTGAGTGGTTGTGCTGCTCGGCAGAGCAGCGCGAGACCAGGTCCCACTGATTATCCCAGCTAGCCGGCTGGAGCCCGTCAGAGCAGGGAGGGAGGCGGCTCAGCCATCCAAACGCCACGACGCACTACATAATTAGCTCATCCATAATTGAGCACTCGGCTCCCATCACGTTGGTGCTCGTTAGTCAAAATCACATCTGTCATAACTCCACAGGTTGTTTTAAACAAATTGGGTTTTTTGCTCAAAGCCTTGTTTTCATTTAAAAAATGTGTCCTACACAAAGTGTCAAGAACGGGCACGCTTTCCGTGAGATAAATGGAGTCTGGTCCTGTTCTTTCACGATGGCATAAGGCTCCCAGCCCGGGGCACTTTGGAGAGGCTTGGGGTATCTGGAGGGCCCCCTGCTCGGCACACAGAGCCCAAGCTCCCCTGGATTCCCCAAGAACCTTCTAGACCCTTCACAGCAGGGAAGGCCCCGTGGGCTCCTGAGGCCCAGCCAGCACACTGGGGGCACAGAGCCCCAGAGGGCCTGTCCCTCCACTTCTTCCCGAGAGGACAGGAGTAGTTGGAGCTCAGCCCTGAAGCAGAGGCGCAGATTCTGGCGTGATCCCAGGATCCCGGGTGATCCCAGCCATGTCTCTGGCCACCCCAGGTCCTACTCCTGAAGTGCAAAGTAGAGGGACATCCCAAGCCTGTGGCTGCATGTGTGGGATAAGAGGCACCTGGGCAGAGTGACCAAGGTCCCCAGGGAAGACCTGGGCAGCTGCTGCTCCCGGAATCTGCCGGAGGCCGGAGTCCTGTGCTCCACCACCCACTCTGGTCCAGGAGTTCCTGATCTTCCAGAGGTTTTGAATTGGGGGCCTGTGTTTGGATGTCCCCTCCTCCCGTCTTGACAGCCCTGTAACCTCAGCACCAGGGCCTCCTTGGGACCAGCTGTGCCCACTGTCGGTTCCCGCTGTCCGGTCCTGCATCCCTGGCGCCACCTGCAGCCCATGTTCTGAGAAAGCCCCCGGGGGCCTGGCCGGCGAAGAGCCCCGCCACGGGGAAGAGGCCCGCGGCGGGCATGTGGTCCTGACAGGAAGCGAGAGGGGTGCCAGCGCTCCTCCCCAGGCCCAAGTGACTTACAGGGACAGCGAAATCAGGCACAGAACGTCTACTTTCAGCTCCAGATTCTAATGAGTGGAATATATTACAATAACTTTATTAGAGAAATCGATGCACATCAATTCAGTTTTCGAGTTAATTGCCTCGAGGAAGCTGCGGAGTGGAAGCCCTGGCAGCTACATCACGCCTCTGATTTACGAGGAGCAGGCGACAAACCTCCCTCCAGCCGCCGGGTCTGTTTCTGCCAAAAAGCGGAAATCCCCCACCCCACCCCCACGCCCTTCCTGCTGGTAGGCAGCCCTGAGGGGACCCAGGCCGGGGACTGCCCGTCCCCCATGCTCCTCCTGGCATGGTAGACCGGAGGTGATGGCCAGATCATGACACACACGGAGATCCCACCCTCAGCCCTGAGACCCTGGGCACATCCTGGCCTCTCCCAGACTGGGAGCCTCCCCTCCTAGGTGGTGGACAGGGCCCACCAGGCACAGGCCACTTGCCAACGTGCCCATTGCTATGGCCGTCCTCTGCCCCGCTGTTGGGTCCTGTACTTCCTGGTCCCTGGGCAGCAGTCCTGAAGCCAAGCAGTGGGTGGGAGGCTGCCTGGGCCCCGCCTGGTTTACACATGCAGGTTACCATCCTCTGGGCTCCTGCCAGCACCTGAAGGCTTCCAGCAAGCAGACCCTGGCCCTGTTTCCCAGCAGGATGCCATCTGCTGTCCTGGGGGCAGGGCCTCCTTCTCACAGAGGGGGCAGAGGCCTTGGCATCCTCTCCATGGCCCCAGGGCATCCCCCAGTAAAGCCGGTGTCCGGCCTGGCTGGAGGCACAGCAGCTGGTCAGCCTCCCTGGTCAGCCTCCCTCCCCTGCTGAGATCTGGTCTAGCCTGACACACACCGGGCAGATGTCCCCCGAGAACTGTCCCTCACCCGGCCTGGTGTGTTACCAATGACCACGCAGGCCGGGTGAGGTCAGGGGACCAGCAACCAGTGGAGCAGGGGCTTGTCACCCATCAGTCACCAAGGCCACAGCCCCCCATTTGGACAGTCTGCCTCTCAGGACTGGCACCAGGCACAGGTCATCTGCAAAGCCCTGCCTCCACTAGGCAAAGACCACAGCATGAGGGTCAGCTGAGTGCATCTGGCTAGAGCCCTGATGTCCAGCCCTGCTCAGAGGTCACGGGGAGGGCCAGGCCAGGGGGAGACCGGAGCTCTCACCTCTGCCCTTTGCCCTCTCCCCACCAGGCCACAGAGGACTGGCAGCTGACCACAGGCTGGGCTCCAGCTGCTGTGTGGGGAGGGAGGGGCTTCCTGCCCTGGGGAGGCCTCCCCACCTGTGTCTTGGACACACCACCTGGGAACAGCAGCAGTGATGTCACCAGTGTCACCTGCAGGAGCCAGCCCTGTCTCCAGAGGCCAGAGCCACAGGAGTGAACTGGCAGTTGGGAAGTTGCTGGGAACCCGGGGCAGGCCACCTTGGAACGCAGTGGGCCTGAGCAGGACAGTGGTTCCGGTGAGTGTTGGCGTCTGACTGGGGATTGGTGAAGGGTAATGGACTCTGATCTCAGCAACGCTTCCGAGTGGCTCCATCTCCCGCCATTGATTCTGTGCAGAGGCATCACCTCCTGGCCTGGGCTCCAAGCCTGTCTGCGAGGGCTGGTCCCCTGGGAAGTCCAGAAGGCACACAGAGGGCCACAGCTGCCCGTGCCACCCAGCAGCCAGTGTGGTCACCTCCCTCTGTGGAGGAGGACCCTGAGACCCACCTGACAGCTCATGTTGCCCGAGGCCACAGCCAGAGGCCCACAGGCTCTGGGCCTCCAACCACAGAGGCCACCTCCTTCCCAGTGAAGGGGGACCTAGCTGGGGTCTCCCGCCATTTCTGGACCCTCAGAGGTCCCACCATGGCTTCTGCGGGTCTCATCCACTCCCTGCCTCTCCAGCTCTGCTTGAAAGAGAGGCCTGGCCCCAGGCCACCGTCCCTGAGGCCTGTTGAGCCCGAGCCCCAGGACAGGCCTCAGATGCGAGGAGGGGACGGCTGCTTCTCCCAGGGAGGTCAGAAGGGGCAGGACTGGCCGCAGAGGCCGTGGGCAGAGCAGTCAGTGCACATGGGGCCCACAGAGAGGGCAGCCAATCCAGACAAGTGCTGTGTGCCAAGAGGAAGCCACTCAGTGTCCCTGTCCCCCTCATCCAGTGACAGCCCCTGCCCTCAGCGCTCCTGGGCTCCGGGGTGCGGAGGGACAGTTGGGGCAGGGGCTCGCACCCGCGAGAGGCCCCCCACCCAGGGGGGGCATCGGCGGCTTCTCAGGGAGGAGCATAAGCCTAAAACTTAAGAAGGTCAGGCAAGGGGGGCGGCCAAGGGGTCCCTGGGAAGGGAGAGGAGACTCAAGGCCGAGGGCAGCCTCCGAGTGGCACACGCAGGGCCAGAGGGTGACAGGTGAGGCTCGGGGCTGCATCCTGAGGGCACCGGGACTGAGAACCAGAAGTGCCACCTAGAGCCAGAGGTGGGCCGTCGGGAAAGGCGTGGAAGGTGGGCAGGAGTGCTCCAGAAGGGGGTGGAGCCCATGTCCCCAGGGAGGAAGCAGAGGTCCAGGACGGAGGGACCTGAAACGCCTGAGATCCGGGGGGTGGGGCGGGGGGCAGGGGCCGATCACAGAGGACGTGTGAGAAGATGACGGAGGAGGCCTCCGGGGGGCGGGGACATGGGCGGGGTGGTGTGGGGCCTTCTCAGAGGAGGCTGGTGGCCACGTGGGAAATGGAGACTTCTGGGACAGGCGTCGGTGGGGAGGGACCAAGGGGGGACGCACTTCTCCGTGTGTGTCCTTAGACTGGCCGGCTTTTCTCCTCGATCACCAAAGTGGTGCAGGGAGAAGCCAGAGGGAGACAGAAAGTCCCCGTGGTGTCACAGAGCCTGAGCCATCGTGGGTGCCACAGTCCTCCCAGCCCCCAGCCAGTGCGCGACCACGGAGGCGGGACATGTGCCACCGTAACACGTGGTGCCTTCCGCAAGCTGTCCACCTGGCACTTCAGAAAGTGTCCCTCAGAGGCGCCACCGTCCCCACTTCAGGGCTGAGCACCCTGAGCCCCAGGGCATCTCTAATCAGATCAGGCCCCTGCGACCAGGCCACCTGCAGCGGTGGACAGCCGGGCCCAGCCTCTTCACATCTTCTGTGCTTGCTGCGGATTTGGTGAGAGAAGCCCAGAACCCGCCTCAGGCCACCCCACACTCGGCCTGTCCCTGGAGCCACCCCCTCTGCGCTGTGGGCCTGTTGACCCTCCCTCCCTGGCGGGTGGGTCTCTGTGTCTCCATCTCCAGACTGCGGGCCACCTGCATGCTCTGGCTCCCTCCCAGCTTTAAGGGAATGTCCCCAGCCAGCCCCCGCGGGCTCCCTGCCCCACACCACCTGTGCCCTAGATGGCACCCAGCAGTGTCCTGCTCCCTGATGACCCCTGGCCCACCTAGCTCCAGAGGTCACCCTCCGGCTTGACGTGGCCCGAGGCAGGCGCTCACCACGGACCTGGGGTCCACACCTCCCTGGTGAGAGAGTGGGTGGCGTCTCTTTCTGCTTCAAATGCTCTCTGCGGTGACCTCTGATTCCTCCAGAAAAAGGCCCCTCTGTGTGCTGCTGCCCCGGGCATGTCGGGGTGCCCCTGCAGAGGCCTAGCCCACCCACCAGCGCCCTGACCCCAGAGGCTCTCCTGCCTCCCCTCCCTCCTCTCCCCTCCCTCCCTCCTTCTCTGCCTCCCTCTTCCCCAGTCTCACCCTCCCTCCCCGCTCTGCCTCCTCTGAGGCCCCACAGACTCCCCACTCCCAAGAGACCACAGCCCCACGTCTGCCCTGCCGCCTGTCTGAGTCCACTCTGGCTGGCCACTGCTGATGGGGAGCCAAGGTCCTCTGAGGCGGTGCGCAGTTTGACCCGCAGGCATTAGGACTGTGGGGCCCGCATGGTGCATTTCTGGGATGATGGCGCACCTATGAGCACCCAGGGAGGTAGACACAACTGCACGCGGATGGACACTGCAGGAGGCTGGGTCCAGCTGCTGGGCCTGGTGCCAGAGGTGCTTGGGGAGGCCCCTGCACACACGACCAGGTGGCAGCTGGGCCACATGCATGGTCACAGCCAGCGTGGGTGTCCATGCCAGTGCCCTGGACAAGTCAAGTCCTGGCCTAGCACCAAGGGGACAAGGTGGCCCCGACAAACAGGAAGGAGTGGCCAGACATCTGACCTCTGCACACAGGGACTCCGTCCAGGACACCAGAACCTGCCTGGGAAACCGGAGCAGACGTGTTGGCTTTGTCCACTCTTGGCCATCACCATTGGCCACCAGCTGCTGGCAACCACCCAGGACACGTGTCCCCGGCCCCGGTGCAGGCCTTCAGGCTGACTGCTGCTCAGAGGCCACTCAGATGTGTCACTGGGGTGGGGTGGGGGCTGGACAGTTTCCTCTCTTGGCCCTGGAAAAGCCCAATGCGCCCTCAGGTGAGGGCTCACGGAGCCACCTGGTCCTGCAGCCCACAGAAGTCCCTGTGTGACACATCTATGTCCAGGGCTCCTGCTGAGGCACAACCCTGTCACCTCCAGGCCCTCCATCCTCAGAGGCTGCCTCGGGAGCCCGCAGGCATCTGCAGCCTGATCCACAGAGCCTGTCCCCAGGGTCTGAGGACCTGTGGTTCCATTCCCTGCCCACCAAGAGGGCGGCACTGCTCCTGCCTGCCCCACTGCCTCCCCTCCTCTCCTGAGGTGCTGGCCTGGGTGCCGTCCCCCACAGCACAGGCTCACTGGACACGCACAGGCTGGGATGCCAGAGAGCCTGCCCCAGAGAGCCCTCCAGACAGGTCTGCACCGTAGGGCTCCAGAAGGTGCCTGGGGACAGCAGTTCATTTGCAGCCAGTGACTGCAACTTCCTAGCTCAGAGACCTGAGCCCAGAAGCCAGCACCGTCCTGCAGCCTTCAGCGTTGGTCAGTCACAGGAGGGAGCGTGAGAGGCACAGGGATGAGCAGAGCCACCTGGGCCCACCACCACTGCAGAGGGAGCCTGCTGGCCCAGGAGGCCCCTGGACGAGGGCTCAGAGACCACCAGGGACTGTGCGTGGCCTCTGGGGTGATCCCAGTCGGCTCCCCTGCGGCCCGCACCCTATCACCCGGAGCCTCTCGAGAGGGCAGACTGAGCCCAGCTTTAGCTTAATGAATCTTAATGAGGGAGGCAGACCTCGCCAACAGGAGCCTGTGCTTCATCTCAAACCCAGACATCACTGACTCTGGGATGCGGGCCGCTGGGATCAGACCAGCTATTGCTGTCCTCCCTGCAGACGGGGACATCTCCACCATGGAACAGGCTGCGTCTCCTGGTTCCCTCACTTCTTGCTGCACACACCTCCTCTTCCCCTGCCTCTGTCCTCCCTCCTCCTCCCCAGCCTCCTCCCTGTCCTCCACCCTCCTCCCCCCTCACCCTCCCTCTCCTCTCTCCTCCCGCCCTCTCCTCCCCCTCCCTATCACCCTCCCCCCTCCTCTCCCCCTCCCCACCTCCCCAGTCCTTCCTGCTCACAGACCAGGCTCAGGACACACACCATCTTGAAGTATTGCTTCAGCGTCAGCCTGCTCGCCCCCTGCCCCTGACCACACTCCTACAGGGACAGGTGAGTGGGAACCTGCCCAGCAGCCCCACCAGAAAAGCAGCTGGGACCGAGAGCTGGGAGGAGCAGGCGCATGCCACAGAGCTGGACCCCGAGGCCACAAGGCCTTGGGGTGCTGAAGAACTGTGAGGCTGTGGGCAGCAGCGGGGACCCACTGAGGGAGGAGGGCCAGGAGATCCACAGGACAGAGGAGAGCCCCCCGGGTGTGCAGAGAGATCAGTCTGCGCCCTGCAGGGGTCCTGCCCAGATGCTGAGGGCGACTCCGAGGGGACCTCACCCCTGAGGAGGTGCGCTGTCTGCCAAGTGGGGTACCTGGCCACCACCACTGTCAGCTGGGCCCTGGCGCCCTGCTGGGTGCAGAGGAAAGAACTGCCAGCTGCTGGTGCGCGAGAAAGCCCACTGCCCTCACCCCAGGAGGGGGCACAGAGCCCGGATCCCGAGCCACTGGCCGCTCCTGCTCTCCTGCCACCCCTCCTGCTGGTTCTCTTTGTCCCCACCCTTGGCCAGCCTCCCCACTGCCCCCCAGGAAGCGCACACAGACCTGCCCACGTGTGGACACTGCAGCGCACGGGCGACTCCGAGCCCCTGGTGCCTTCCAGACCCCTCACCAGCTCCTTCCCTCTCGCTAGCTCACCCCAACACCTGGCCCCGTGGAGACTTCTCGGCTGGCCTTCAGCCGCCCACCTTCAGCGGCTCAGGCAGCCCGCTTCCCCAGTGAAGGTGGCCTTCTCCTGGACAGGGGCTTGGCGGGAGCTTGCTCTGCTCTCCGCTGCCACAGTCGGAGCCTGGAGCCTGAGCTGGGCTCTCGGAGGCGGGTGGACTTCTAGAGACTTCTACTGCCCCCTGCCACCGAGGCTCCATGTGGGTCAGAGGAGCAGAGGACAGTGTTATCTGTGACCTCAACAGCCCGGCTGCAAAACTGTGGCCTCTTCAGGCCTTCCTCACTCCCAGTGCCACCACCTCAATGCTTGTGTCCCCCAAATTCAGATGTTAAAACCTGGTCCCCAACGTGTCGAGGGCAAGGCCCTCAGAGGGTGACGAGGCCATGAGTCCTGTACCCTCCTGAATGGGGTCTCAGGGTGCCAACGTTGGCCACCTGCCACACGCCCACTGGATGAGAAAAAAGTGACCCTCCCAAGAACCAGTGTTGGAATCACTGGTCATCCACAGGCGGATGGAGAACTCTGGCCTGGACCTCACTTTTATAACAAGAACCAACTCGAATGAATCATAAACCTAAATGCAAAATACTCGTCGACAACATTGATCGTGCACAGAACGATCAAAGTTGTCGACGAGTCGATGATCTAAACAGGCATCTCTGAAAAGAAGACGTGCGGGTGGCCAAGGAATACGTGACAAAGCATTCAACCGCCTGATCCTCGGGGAAATGCCAGTCAAACCCACAGAGGTCCCCTCACCCAGGGAGAATGGATAGTGTCAGGAAGACCAAGGTACCTTGCTTGGAGGACGTGGGGCTGGAGAGGAGCGTGGGTCAGTGCAGCGGGTATGGAAGGCAGCACAGCAGCTGCTTGAAAACTAGACAGACCTGCCATAAGGCCACACAGGCCCACGGGCCGCTTTAGTACGTGGCCAAGGAAATGAGATCAGCATGTCCAGGAGACACGCCCAGGCTCCCTGAAGCTTCCCCAAGAGCCAAGATACGGAGCCACCTGGGTGCTCTGCAGCAGGTGGGTGGGTCAGGTATGGTCTAGAAGCCCAGTGGAGCACGACGCAGCCCTAAAGAGGAGTGGAGTCCTGCCACGCGCAGCAACCTGGGTGCACCTGGAGGACCCTGCGTAGGTGAAATGAGCACGGACAGGGAGAGGGGTCCCGAGCCTCGGGAACCTGCAGAAGCCAGAATCCTGATCTCATGGAGTGGAGAGTAGGACAAGTCACCAGGGGTGAAGGTGGGGGCAGCGGGGCAGGAGAAGCCACTGGTCACGTTCCACAGCACAGTGGATGACTGGTGGACAGCCATCGTCACCTGTGCCTCCTGGGGCTACTGGTAGAGAGGACGTGGCATCACAGTTGAGGTGAGAGGCCAACGACCCTGATGGATCCTCACACCTCACCCGTGTTTGAAAACATCACACTGTCCCTGCAAAGGCGTGCAATTATTACATGCCAATTAAAACCTAAAAGCTTTACATTAAAAGGATCTCTATAAACTTTAAGAAGAACACACTGGGGGAATCTTACCACTGAGGATAGATAAGGTGTTCTTAAGACACTGAAAGTATAATCCATCAAAGAAAAAAAAATGGATGGAGTGAACAGTCAAGTCACTTGTTTCCTCAAGTCAAACAGAGGAAACCCTCTGCTACTCAAGACCCTGGGAGAGTGAGGAGGCCAGCCACAGACCCGGGGGAGATGTTCACAGATCACACATCCCTCAACAGACTCACCCACCATACGTAAAGATCTCTCAAGAATCAACATTCCGCTCCAAAAGGGCAAAAGACTTAGACACCACACCCAAGAGGTGACATGGCGGCAAACAGGCACATGAAAAGAGGTCCAACCTCATCAGTCAAGAAGCAAGTGCAATTCAAGCCACAGTGAGAGCACACACAGCCACAGAGATGGCTGAACCTGAAGGACTTCAAATGTGAGCTGGAGTCCCCCGGCCATGGCGGATATGCAGGGTGGCCCAGCCACTGGGGAAAGCTGTTTGCTGGTCTAAGACATCTGCCCTGGAGAAATAAAAGCAGGGCCAGGCAAGACCAGTGTGCGGTGTTTACGGCAGGTCTACTTACCATCATCCCAGGGCAAGCAGCGTGTCCCTCTGGGTGAGTGCGTGGACACCATGTGGCCTGAGTGTGCCCGGGGAGCCCGCTCAGCCAGGAGGGGCATGAGCCAGTGACCCGGTGACCCGGTGAAGCCCCCAGACGTCTGTGGAGTGACGGGCGGTGGCACACACACAACATCCTCCACTAGGGAGCCCGTGGGGCCGGGCAGACCAGCAGGGCCCAGGGACAGGGACGGGAGGCCCAGGCGAGAGGACCAGGGAGCTCTGGGGGACGAGGGGCGGTTCTGACTGTTCGTGAAGGCGGTGGGACGTGGGGGCCCATGTGCTAAACATGGAGCTGCACATCAAAAAGAAGTCAGTTTTCTTGTGTCACTTTTTAAAAAACTATACACAGGATGCATAAATTAAACCAAAAAAGAACACGTTTCTGTCCTTCAAGAACAATCCCACCCTAGTTTGGAAGCTTCTCCCTGGATGCCATAAGGCCCTTCAGCTGGTGCAGAGGCGGGCACCGCGTGGCTCCCACTGCCACCTGGGACCCCACAGAAGTCAATATCCCTCGCTGTTCCCAGGCCAGCTCTGAGGGATGGTGGCTGCCCCGCTGGAGCCCCTGCCAGGCCTGGGGGTGCCCGCCGGGGCTGCTGGGGAGACGGGCAGTGGGGTCCGGAGCCCAGAACACCCCTGAGGAGGGAGAGGGCTTTGGCTCTCTCCCTTGGCCAGCAGAGTGGGGGGGATTTCAGGCTGGGGGTGGGGGCAGGGCTGCTGGAGAACAGGCCCTGGGTCCACCAGGGTCAGCAGCCCCTACTGTTTGAGGCTCAGGCCAGCCTTCTGGCTCTGCAGGCATCATCCTCCAGCGGCCCCTGGGGGGTTCTGCAGAGGGAACATGAGGCCCCGGGACCTGGTTCAGCCCCGTGCATGTCCAGAGATGCCAAGTTCTCCACACCCGGGTCAGCCATGGTCAGTCGCGGTCACTGGAAGTGTGGTGCTCAGACAGGCCGGGGCATCTCTTCCCAGTTCATCCCCAGCATCTCCACCACCGGCAAACATTCACCCCTCCCAACCACAGAGGGCCCTGAGGGAGGAGGCGGACGCTGACCACTGGGCCCTTCCCCACTGCAGATGAGCCCTAGATGGAGAAAAGCACACAGCGAGGCTCTGGGTGACGTCGGGGCCAGAGGAAGAGGACAGACTGTGAACACCGAGTCCTGAGCTTTTCCCAGTGACAAGGAGATTCCGACTTTTTGCAATTCCTTCCTGAGTTAGAATCTAAACCTGCACAACTAGGTCCCCGAATGTCCACACGGCACGTCCACAGCCTCCTGGGATTGATTCTCCCTCATGGTAAACTATAAACCCTAGACTCCTTCTGTAACTCCGGGGCCATTTCCCGTGCCCAGAAAACGAGTCCTCCTGTGCCTGATGGACTGACCCGCTACAGCATGAAGGAGAGCCTGCTGCTCTGGGGTCTGCTTCCCGCCCCCGCCTCTGTCATCTGTGCTCCATGTGCCTAGCACCTCACCATTGCTGAGGCTGGCTCTGAACTCGCCATCCTCCTGCTTCAGCCTTCCGAGCTGCTGGGATCACAGGCTTCACCGCTGCACCAGGCTCCAGGAGGAAACACCTCCCAGGTGGGAGCCGGGCCCCTCTGCTGGCTGGCTGCGGGGTGTGCAGAACTTAGCCTGCCAACTCTGGCACCTCAGGCCCTGGAGGAGGCACTGGGCCACATGGACCCTGCGCACAGTCCTGCTTCCCTGTCATCTGTCGGCTTGAGGACAAGGCCCGCCTCGGAGGGCCGAGAGGGGATGTGTGACAGGGGGAGGAGGAAGGCTCCAGGCCAGTCACTGCCCTGTGCTCCTGTGTCCTGCTTCCAGAACCAGCACCCTGCAGCCCATGCTCCACAGCACCCACCGGGACACAGAGGTGACCCACTTCAAACCCAAGGGATGCCCCAGCCCCAAGGAGAGGACCCAACCCCACACGGAGCCATGGACAGCACCAGATCTCCCATCTGCAGGTGGAATCTAGAAAACTGTCCAGTGCACAGAGATAAAGAATAGAACAGAGCTGAGTGCGGTGGCTCAGGCCTGTAATCCCAGCAGCTTGGGAGGCCAAGGCAGGAGGATTGCCAGTTCAAAGCCAGCCTCGGCTACAGCAAAGTCCTAAGCAACTCAACGAGACCCTGTCTCTAAACAAAATTCAAAATAGGGCTGGGGATGGGACTCAGTGGTTAAGTGCCTCTGAGTTCAGTCTCCAGTAATAAATCAAAACAAAAAAAAGAACACAACAGTGTGCACAATGGAGAGGAAGACAGAGCAGTGGGCGAGCAGAAGGAACAGCCGGGAGCCAGTCATCCGGGCACTTGAGGACTTGAGGTCTGGCCTTGATGGTACTGTGGACCCAGGTCTCTTGCTAAGAGTCGATCTCAGGTGCTCTCACCTCAAAATAAAAGATGGACAGTTCTGTGGGATGATGGACTTGTCTGGTCTCCCTGCTGGGCACCCCGACTTACAGAGAAGTGTTTCAATTCTGTGTCCCCACACCCAGGAGCCTGAGCCCTACAGTGAGCCTCACCCGGCCCCCTGCAGCTGCCATCCAACCTGCCTGCCCCACCTCTGCGGGAGGGCGTTGCTCCTGCCTCCGCCCCAGGGAGGACTTGTCTGAGGTCTATTCCAGGACCCTGTGTGGCTGGGTGACGTCACAGACACCTGCCTACCTGTCTTTTTATTCCAGCTACAATAGGAGCTCGCTGGGGCCAAAAGCACATCCCTGAGGGCCAGCTCCCTGCCAGCGTCTTCTGAAAGACAGAGGGAAGACCCTCCGGAGAACCAGCAGCCTCAGATCTCCCATGAGCCACTGTTCATGTCTGATTCTGCCTCCAGATTCACCCCTGCCCCTCCGCCTCTGGTCTGGCTGCTGCCCTGCTGCTTTCCTCTCCCTAGTAACTTTATGAGACGGGGCCTCCCATCAAGCAGCTCAGGGGCCGAGGCCGCCCAAGTCACTGGAGAGTGGAGGGGAGGCTGAAGGTGGCCCCAGGCAGGTGGGCGAGGCTTGCTGTGGGACTTGGTCCTCCTCCAGGGGCGCTGGGGGACGCTGAGCTCTTTCAAACAATTATTAGAAATGTTCAAGGTGTAAACACCGCCTTGAGCTCGAAGACCCTGCAACCACTTGCCATGTTTTAGTGCTAGAGACCCTTCCTCACCCAGCGTCCGGGGTGCAGGGCCTGTCCTGCCATGTTCCGCAGACACAGAATGGCCAGGAGGGGAGACCACAGCTCCAAGATAGATACGTCTTCAAGGGAGAGAGGAGAGAGGAGAGAAGAGAAGATGGATAGATGATAGAAGATGGATGGATGGATAGATTGATAGATAAATGGATGGATGGCTAGGTTGATAGATAAATGGATGGATGGATATATTGATAGATAAATGGATGGATGGATAGATTGATATATAAATGGATGGATGGATGGATGGATTGATAAAAGGAAGGACGGATGGATGGATGGATACATAGATCATAGATAGTAGATAGAGGATAGATAATAGATGATAGATGGATGGCAGACACTGACAGACAGATGGTAGACAGATGATAGGTGTAAAGACAGGTACATAGAGAGATGTTGCTAGAGAGACAGAAATAGGTAGGTGGGTGATAGACGAGACAGCTGGACAGATCCACAGACAGGTAGACAACTGGTTAATAGACAGGTGGGTCACAGCAGTGGAGAACCGGAGAGTCCTTGTGGCAGCTGATTTGCCACCTGCAAAGCTGGGCTCGTGTCCGCTGTGCTGACGTCCATGATGAGACCCCCAACAGGAGCCTGGACACCGCAGTCCTTCTCGCAGTCTGGAGCCTGCAAGGGCAGGCCAACTGGCAGGACTGTCTCCTGGCTGTGGACACACCTTCTGTGACCTCACGTGGGGCACAGGGGTCACCTCTCTGGTGATTCTCCGTGGAATGGCCCGATCCCTTCAGGGCCCCACCCTCCTCGCCTCGTCCAACCCTGCTCCCCTCTCCAGGGCCACCTCCAAATCCACCACCTGGGGGCTCAGGGTTCCCGAGTGTGAAAATCCAGCTCTCCCTGCTGCCCACGTGGCACTGGTGCCCAGCCGCTCTGCTCAGGGACGGAGAATCCCTCAGGCCTCCTGTGCCCAGATGGGAGAACCCAGTGTCTTTACCTACTACCTCGTCCTGGGGTGACACGAGGCTTTCAACGGGTACAACTGCGGCTCGCAAAAGACTCGCCCAAGCCCTGATCTCTGGAACCTGGGCTTGATGTTCTGATTTGGAAAACACGACCTTGAGAGCAGATGTGATTCGGTCAAGGTCTGGAGGTGAGACTGTCCCGGTCGTCTGAGTGGTCCTACACCCAGGGACAGGGCCTCTACAGGAGCCCAAACAGCACATGGTGAGAAGATGGCAGGGGCCAGCCGCTGCAGAGCCACAGGGACCTTGAAGAGGCACAGGGCTCTCCCAGCGCCTGAGGGGCACGGCCCTGGCCCCCTTGCTGAGGGGCTCTGCCTCAGTGAGAGCAACTGCCGCTGTCCTCAGTCCAGGGGCAGCTCCCATGGTGCCCAGCAAACCCACACAGGGTCAGGCGCTGAGCCACGGAGGCCCAAGTGAGGCTCAGACTCGCCCCTGCTGCCTCTGGGCCAGAGAGCGTGGCTTACGCCGTGGTGGGCGCTAAATAGAGAAACCATGACAGAAGAATCAGAGTTGATTTTGTAAGGAAATCTTGTTTTTGGAGAGTTCCTTTGGGGTAAAAAAAAAGAAAACAGATTTTCCCATTCCCAGGCAGCATCATTAAGTCAGTGTGGATAGCAGAGGCTTAATTTGTCCCAGCCCTGTACAATTTCATCATTCTAGACTATTAAAATTTTTAATCAAAGGTTTCAGTTATTAAACTGCCCGAGGTTGGCAAAGATTTGCTGTTATCTTACATTAAAATCCATCAGGATCCAAATAAAATGAAATTAATTTGAGATACTGAAAGGAACTCAGGCCAGAGGAGCACTGGTGTTTCTGGGGCTGAGCCGGGCACGGCAGGTTCTGGAGGGCCCACCACGCAGCCCCCAGCACCAGGAGGGCACTGAGCCTCCAGGAGACCTGGAGCCCGAGCTGGGGAGGGGAGGATCCTGGAGACCGGGCGCAGCCAATGGCTGTGTCAATGTGCAGGCGCCCACCCAAGGCCCCACCCCTCCTCGCTTCTCTGTCTGTCCTGAGCAAGCCTCTCCACTCCCTCCTTGGTCTCTCAGCAACTCACAGGTCAGATTCCCCTCTGTGTCCTCCCAGCAAAGTCCCTGGCACCCTTGTCCCCAGCGCCAGCCCCAAGCCAGCCTTCCAGGGAGCTGCCCAGGCCGAAGGAGGGTGCCTTCAAGCACAACTGCCCGAATGCCATCAGCATGAAGCTAGGCTTGTCCCCGTGGGGGGAGCAAGTGTGGCCATCGTAGCTCAAAGCAGAGTATCCGCCTCTAGACCAGCAGAGGCAGCACTGGAAATAAGCCTGTGAGCTGGTGACTCTGAGCCTGGGCACTACCCCGCTCCCTGCTGAATGCGGCCTTGGCCTGTGGACCGAGGGCTGATCACATCATCCCAGCCCTGCCCCGGGGTGCAGAAGAGACCAGTGCCCTGCGCTTCCATTCAAGAAACCAAGACCCCCAGTGGCCCAGGCCTGAGGGGCCGCCTATGTGTGCCATTAGATTCCAGCACCTCTTCACCACACCACACCCACCTTGTCCCTGTCCCCGAGAGCTGCCCTCCGAGAACCACAGAGATGGCTCTTGGGACCACCCTCAGCCACCTCTGTCTGTCCAAAGGGAGCCCCAGGATCCTCCCACACTTTTGTTATCTGTGGTCTGTGCTTCTGTGGTGGTCAGTTCTGTGTCCACCTGGCCGAGCCACGACCCAGGCCAACAGTTAAAGGCTAGAGTGGCTGTGGCTGTGAAGGTCTGGGGAAACAGAGGGCCCTCCAGAATGTGGAGAAAGAAAGGAGGGAAGGAAAAAGAAAGATGGTAGACAGACAGACAGCTCTCCCGCTGCCCTGCGTCCCTGGAGCCCTGGGCTAGCACAGCCTCCACCTCAGGCACAACAGCAGGAGGAGACACTTCCAGGGAATCCAGGAGCTGTCCAGCCCCTCGTGGGCTGGCCTGTCGGGCCATCCTGTGTCCAGTCACTTCCCCTCACAAGGGAGGTGGATCTGCCGCAACTGCACCACCCACAGGGCAGGCGGGGTGCTGGGCACGGATGGACCAGGGTCATCGCCGGTAGCTTGGGTGGCAGTGCCCACTCCTCAGTTGATCCAACCTGTCGGGGTCCTGGAGGGCCGGGTGCTCCCCCACATGCTCCACCTGCAAGCCCCTGAGCAGCCCCCTGCCACACGGTCCACCTCACGTGGGCTCGGAGCTCTCTGGCCAGCTTCAGCACTGCCAGAGCCGGCCTGAGCCTCACTGGAGTGCTTCCTCCATGGGTCCTCCTGACCCCAGGACAGGCCTCCCTGCCTCCTCCACCCTGCGCTGGGTACCACTACTCCAGACCGGAGCTGCAGGCTGGAGACCATGTCCACACCCAGCGTGGCAGCCCCAGCTCCCTGAAGCTGCAGTCTTCCCAAGGCCTGGAGAGTGTCTGCCATCTTGGGGCTCCTCTGATATGCCGAGGTGACCCCCTGAGCCCCTGTGCCCAGCTCCCTGTCCCCAGCAGTCAGCAGAGGAACATCCTTGGCAGCCACCCAGGGAGGCCACGGCCCAGGTGACAGAGTGACTACCCTCCAGGGGCTCAGCCCTGGTGGAATCCTGCTCCACAAGGACCCAGCAGGCACCTGAACCCACAGTCCACCCTGCCTAGGCCAGCATCCTGCGCAGGACAGAGAGGCTCCCTGGTCACCTGCCCCACCTCCTCTGTGGGTCAACCACGTGCCTCCTGGAGGAGGCTGGTTCTGACCCGTCCATTCAGCTGGGCCTGTGCGTCGCGTGTGACCCACCATGGCTGAGTCCCTGCCTCCGCAGAGGCTTCCTGCCTCAAGGGGGGCTTCCTGCCAAGCCAGAGTCAGCAATTATCCTCTAGACAGAGAAGGGAGACCCAGGGGCGTCCCGACAGAGAGCCACGGGAGCCATGAGAAGGGGGCCAGGGAGGGGAGACCCTGAAGTACGGCGTGAGGGAGCCTCCTGGGGAGGCTCAGCGGAGCCTGGCTGTGGGAGAGCCGCGGACGTGCACGGGCAGGGAAGGAGCCCAAACAGCTCGGAGGTGGGAGCTCAGGGAGGCGAGGACAAAGGCCTGGGCACAGAGGCAGGAAGAAGGGCACAGCCCTGGGACTCGCAGGCCGATGAGCAGTTGGGGTGTCTTGGTGAAGCCCTAAGCAGAGCTTCCTGCAGACGACACCTGCAGGTGACCACTGTGGCCCCGGGTGAGAGGAGCCATGAGGGAAGCCTGGGAGGGGACAGTATAGGAGGCCCCACAGGGAGGGGGCTGGGAGGTAGGTGGCCAGCCAAGAGGTTAGACCCTCTGTCCCTGGTCCAGATGTCAAGGTGAGGTCACCAGCCACAGGGACAGGGCAGGGAACGAGCAGACGGCTCCCCTAGAATTAAGCCGGAGACCCCAGATGTAGCTTGAGGGCTGTAGAGAGAGGATCTGACTCTGGGCAGGGGAGGGTCTGGTGTCCTAGAGCTCTGTCCACCTGAGCTGCGAGGAGACCTGGCCCTCAGCTGGGATGCAGCAGAACAGACGGAAGGGACCAGAGGAAGGCCGAGCCTCCTTGAGGGGACGGGCACCTCCTGACGGGTACCTGGCTGTCCAGGGGGAGGCCTCTGGGCAGGTGATCCACCGGCCAGTGGCGGCAGAGACAGGTAGAGGTGGGAGGTCAGGCTGGACTTTCTCAGGGACAGAAAGCAAGGCCAGAACCAGGGGCCTCCGACTCACGGTGGGGGTTATGCACAGGGTGGAGGGGCTTCAGGCTGTGACATCTCGGAGGGGGCAGCACACGGGGAGGGAGGGTGCTTCTGCAAGGCCCAGAGAGGTCTGCAGGGCGGCCAGGGCAGGATCTAGCGGGATGGGGGTGCTTGGAGACAAGGGCACTCTCAATGATATAAGGGTCCATTGACCCCCAAGACCAGCACCCGGACCTGGGCCACCACCTGGCTCCACACTTGACCCCACTGTCCACACAGGGACGCCAGGCACTTCCCTCCTCTGGGTTTCTCCTCAGGTCGGAGCAGCAGTGACCGGCCAGTCGCCTGCTTCAGAAATCCGCACGTGTGGGGAGGCCTTTGATAACGAGCACATGTCAGCCAGCCTGGGGCCCCAAGACCCGCCACCTTGGCAGGAGGCCGAGAGGAGAGGCCCTGCTACAGGCGCGGCGACAACGGGCAGCCTTTTAAAGAACAATAAGAGCCGCGGCCCCTTGTGTTAGTTTCTGCAGATCGCTGCGTCAGAGGCACCAAGCAACAGAGCGTCACCTTGGGCTTGGTTGTACTTGATCAGAGACACAAAATCTAATAAAAGAGTTTGTCAGGGCGACCTCATCTTATTACAGAAAAATCAGCATCCCTGGACCCCACGCCCACCGTGAGAAGGGGTGTGCTTGCCGTGTGTGTGTGTGTGTGTGTGTGTGTGTGTGTGTGTGTGTGTGTGTACATGGTGGCTGCCACTGTCACTAGCTGGGGGCCCCTCCTCACTGCCTGTCCTTGCAGACCCCCCTTTCTGTGCTGTCCTGACTGTAGGATGAGGAAAACAAGCAGAGCGTGGGCCTCACAGGCTCAGGACGAGACCCACCCTCTGCATGGGGTTCAGCAGACACCTCAGCTCAGCCCACGCCCAACCCATGCAGACGGCTGGCTGTCCCCTCCTGTTTCCATGGCCCTGGCCACATCAGGAACACCCATTACAAGGTGCCATTGAGGGAGCTGGGACACCTGGGTGGCTCCTGCGATAGCAAGGAGCCCTACTGCGTCCTGGCCACCGTCCTCCCACCTAGGGACTCAGAACCAGCAGGCTCAGAGCCCAAGTTAAGGCCCCAGCCCATGAGGACACAGACCTCCAAAAGGTCTCCAAAATTAACCCTCTGACACTGTCCCCAAGCCCTTAGGAGCAGAGCTAAGGAAGACATAGCCCTTACCCCCCTCAGACACAGCTCAGAATCGGTCATTTTAAATAAACCCTATCATGGATGGTAATTAACCATGGAAACGTGGAGTGTGAAATGGAAACTATCCTTTTGCCAAGCACACGCTGGTTGGAGGTCTGTTTACTCTCCATCCTCTGGGTGACGTGCGAGGTGTCTAAGGCTTTCTTTCTCTGCTGTCTGCTGATGGGTGCTGAGGCCCAGGAGTGGGGTAACCGCGCAGCCCTGTCTTGCAGGACACCAGGTGCCCGCGCACTGGGCTCTGCCGGGGCATCTCCTGGCCTCGCTGGCTCGCTGCCAGGAGCTCCAGCTCCCGTCCTCCGGGCTGCTCTGGCTCTGACCTCCGCATCATGTTACCGCCACTCTGCGGGTTTGTGACTTCCAGAGTGTTCATAAGAACTTTAGTGTTCACTGGGCACAGTGGCACACGACTGCAATCCCAGCGCTCAGGAGGATCAAGGTCAAGGTCAAGGCCACCTCAGCCACTTAGTCAGGCCCTAAGCAATTTAGTGAGACCCTGTCTTGAAATTTTAAAAAAGGGGATGTGGGGCTGGGGATGTGGCTCAGCGGTTGGGCACCCCAGGGTTCAATCTCTGACACAAAAATTAAAAAGTTAGTATTCCCCAAATTACGATTTTGTAAAAACTATCCTTGTGTCCATTTGAATCTTTATTTTTTTGTGGTTGGAGAGTGTAGTTATTTATTGACTCTTAGAAATGTGTGGATGCGTTATGGCCCCAAGTGTGACGCGTTCCGCTCCTTTGTGTGTGCATGCCCTCTGTGTGTCAGGGAGGCTCTGTGTCCACCCAGGAGGCTACACCTCTGGGACTCGGACTTGTCCGTGGGTCTCCGTACTTGGCCTCTCTCTCTGCCCTTTTAGAAGCTGTGCCTCTGGGTGAGTAGGTGATGGACAGAGCTGTGGATACAGTTGCATCCTATGCTCTTCTCTTGTTTCTGAACCTTGAGTCTGGGTCTTGCCTATGTTTTGTGGACTTCACAATGATGGTGATGTCCCCCCGTGAGGCAGCCTGAGGGGGACATGTGGGCATGACGCATGAACACCCAGGTCCGAATACGGCAGCCTGTTAATGTCAACTTGTAGCTCTTCCAGTTTTAGTTCCCACAAGTCTCCAGCCTCAAGTGCCAGGGCACCTCGGACAGTCTCCCAGAGGTCTTGCCTGGGTCTCTGCCCAGCACCAGGGGACCTCTCTCTGCTGCACAGAAGGTGCACAAGGGGCTGGAGAAGAGACAGAAAGTTCTGGGCTCCATGACAACCCCCCTCTGTTGGAAGTCAGAAGACAAATGTCCCTCCAGAGCCCAAGGAGGAGCACAGGTCAACCAGAGAAGCTCTGCAGATGCAGACACAGCCTAGGGAAACCCGGAAGGCACCCCATGGTCCCCGTGACCGACAGCTGCAGCAGGAGCCTGAGGGGGAGTGGGGAAAGAGCAGCCAGCTTCCCCGACAGCTTTCCAGAAGGATGGCCCTGCCTCATCCATAGGCAGATGAGACCGGCAGGGAGGCCCAGTTCCAGGGAGGCCCAGCTCCAGGGAGGCCCAGCTCCCCTTGGAGGGGACCCCACCCACAACCAACCTTTAGCTCCATGGCTCTGTGCATGGGAGCCCTCAGGGTCCCGAGTTCATGGGGCAAAGGGGGCCTGCGAGGCCATCTGCTTAAGCTGTAAGGACTTGTCACCAGGACCTGCCTCCCCTGGTGTCTTGTGAAAAGCCGTTGGGGGCTATTGACTTGGAAAGAGCTACCTCGTGTAGATTGACCACAAGGCACCAGATTTTACAGCCAGCGCGCCATCGCAGGAGGCCCCAGGACCTCCCTGTTGCACCTGAGACTCAGAGGACCAGTGGTTACCTGTGTGAGAATCCACTGCCGACTTCCTCCCCGTGCAACCCGTCTCCACGGCTGAGGAGCATCGTGTTGCTATAGCATGAAACAATCGCTACAGTATCAAACAGGTTTATGTATGGAGGGCTTCCATCTGTCCTTCCATCCAGACGACACCCTTCACAATTCCTCCAAAACTAGAGCCTAGGAGAGCGATCATTCTGGTCTCCTACCCTCCTTCCTGAGTGTCCCCAGAGCTCCATGCTGACATCTGTGTCCAGCCCTGGTCCCCGCAGCCTGCCCTGGAAGCATTTCTCGGAGCCTAGAGCACTGCCGTCCTCTCTCTCTGGCTCTGGGGCATCGCCTGAGCTATCCCTGCATCTTGCAAGGGTCTAAGCTGACAGTCCACCCCACCCAGCTCCTGCAGCCTCAGGCACTGACTTTCCCAGGAAGCCACAGCCAGCTGGTGACCATCCTGGGTCTGGACACTCAGAGCCCAGACTCACCAGGCCAGTACAGAGAGCCCCCAGGAGGACAGCTGGCTGCTGGGCAGGGCCACACCAGTTGCCCTGTGTCCTGGTCTGCAGGACCCAGGAGTCCTAGGAAACCTCCTCTCCTACCTGAGGAGTGAGCGCCCGGTGGCTGCTCTAACACATGGCCACCCGTAGGTGGCTTAAGGGAGCGGATGCTTGTTCTCTTAGAGCAGGAGGCCAGAAGCCAGAGCTCACATATGGCGAGGGCAGGGGGCTGTGCCTCATGAGCCTCCTGCAGCTCCTGGTGCATCGACAGTCCTGGGCTACTCCAAACCACCTTATCTAGCCTCCCTCTTCCCTGGGCCTGGGCCCCTGTCCTCTCTCTACAGGACACCACTCAGGGGGCCCTGGGTCCCATCTCCTCTTCTCACAGGACATTGTTCAAGGTGTTCACAGCCCATCCTGATCTGGAATTACTTCATCTAAAAACTGCATGTACAAAGTCCCTTTTTCCAAAGGCTACCAGCTGGGTCCAGGTGGCCAGAATTGAGGGACACCCTAGAACCCACTGCAGGAGTTAAGAACAGGGGAGAGTTGAATCTGGGCTCGGGTCTGGAGACCACTCCTGCACTTTGTACCCACGGGTCTCTTGCTGGTGACCCCACTCCTCAGCCTCACTGAGCCTTCCTTCTGTCACCCTGAAAAATTAAGGCTGACCTTGTTTTATGGAGATGAGAGGATTGAGTGTGTGGGCGTGGTGTTTAGAAAAGCAGAGGAGAGGGTGGATGAGGGTGAAGAGTGAGTGAGTGAGAGTGAGTGGGTGAGGAAGTGAGTGAGTGAACGACTGAATGAGTGAATGAATGGGTGAGTGGGTGAATGAATCAGTGAGTGAGTGAGTGAGTGAATGGGTGAGTGAATGAGTGAGTGGGTGAGTGAGTGAATGGGTGAGAGAGTGAGTGGATGGGTGAGTAAATGAGTGAGTGGATGGGTGAGTGAGTGAGTGAGTGAGTGGGTGGGTGAGTGAGTGAGTGAGTGAGTGAATGGGTGAGTGAGTGAGTGAATGGGTGAGTAAGTGAGTGGATGGGTGAGTGAGTGAGTGAGTGAGTGAATGGGTGAGTGAGTGAGTGAATGGGTGAGTGAGTGAGTGGATGGGTGAGTGAGTGAGTGGGTGAGTGAGTGAGTGAGTGAATGGGTGAGTGAGTGAGTGAATGGGTGAGTGAGTGGATGGGTGAGTGAGTGAGTGGGTGAGTGAGTGAGTGAGTGAATGGGTGAGTGAGTGAGTGAGTAGGTAAGTGAGTGAGTGAGTGAATGGGTGAGTGAGTGAGTGAGTGGGTGAGTGAGTGAGTGAGTGGGTGACACAAGTAGAGGATTGCAGCGAGGTCCTGTGATCGTCCCCAGGTGGTCCTGGAGTCAGGATCGCCTCTGCCCCAGGTAACCGCTCCCAGCGGACGATCGATGTCTTGAAGAAAGAAGCCGCTGCACACGATATGCCTTTTCGAATGCTCGGTTTATTCACACCAGGTTCATTACATCACACGAGGCACAGGAACTGGCGGGGTTCAGTTCGCTCGATGTTGACCCACGGACATCGTGGATCTGAACTGACCAAAGAGCTCAGCCTTCTTGGCCCTTAAATACTATAGTTGATTGCAACACTTCAAACCAAATACATGTTTACATCGTGGCTTCTATCTCTTATCCTATCTTAACAGATTGTGTCTATATTGCATCAAAACTCGCTTATCCTAAATTATCACACTTGTTTGTGCTAAAATACACCAAAACATGTTTACCTTATATCCTTATCTAACTCACACATATTTCTAACTTATGTACCTTTCTTCATCAAAACATGTTTACTTCAAACTCTCCTGTCATTTGTTTACTTCAAACTCTCCTGTCAGTGGGTGAGTGAGTGAGTGAGTGAATGGGTGAGTGAGTGAGTGAGTGAATGGGTGAGAGAGTGAGTGAGTGAGTGGGTGAGTGAGTGAGTGAGTGAATGGGTGAGTGAGTGAGTGAGTGAGTGGATGGGTGAGTGAGTGAATGGGTGGGTGAGTGAGTGAGTGAGTGAGTGAATGGGTGAGTGAATGAGTGAGTGGATGGGTGAGTGAGTGAATGGGTGGGTGAGTGAGTGAGTGAGTGAGTGAATGGGTGAGTGAGTGAGTGAGTGAGTGGATGGGTGAGTGAGTGAGTGAGTGGATGAGTGGGTGAGTGAGTGAGTGAATGGGTGAGAGAGTGAGTGAGTGGGTGAGTGAGTGAGTGAGTGAATGGGTGAGTGAGTGAGTGAGTGGATATGTGAGTGAGTGAATGGGTGGGTGAGTGAGTGAGTGAGTGAGTGAATGGGTGAGTGAGTGAGTGAGTGAATGGGTGAGTGAGTGAGTGAGTGAGTGAGTGGATGGGTGAGTGAGTGAGTGAGTGAGTGAGTGGATGGGTGAGTGAGTGAGTGAGTGGATGGGTGAGTGAGTGAGTCAGTGAGTGGATGGGTGAGTGAGTGAGTGAGTGAATGGGTGAGTGAGTGAATGAGTGAGTGAGTGAATGGGTGAGTGAGTGAGTGAATGGTTGAGTGAGTGAGTGAGTGAGTGAATGGGTGAGTGAGTGAGTGGGTGAGTGAGTGAGTGAGTGGGTGAGTGAGTGAGTTAGTGAATGGGTGAGTGAGTGAGTGAGTGAGTGAGTGGATGGGTGAGTGAGTGAATGGGTGGGTGAGTGAGTGAGTGAATGGGTGAGTGAGTAGATGGGTGAGTGAGTGAATGGGTGGGTGAGTGAGTGAGTGAGTGAGTGGATGGGTGAGTGAGTGAATGGGTGGGTGAGTGAGTGAGTGAATGGGTGAGTGAGTGGATGGGTGAGTGAGTGAATTGGTTGGTGAGTGAGTGAGTGAGTGAATGGGTGAGTGAGTGAGTGAGTGAATGGGTGAGTGAGTGAGTCAGTCAGTCAGTGAGTGAATGGGTGAGTGAGTGAGTGAATGGGTGAGTGAGTGGATGGGTGAGTGAGTGAATGGGTGATTGAGTGGATGGGTGAGTGAGTGAATGGGTGGGTGAGTGAGTGAGTGAGTGAGTGAGTGAATGGGTGAGTGAGTGAGTGAGTGAGTGAATGGGTGAGTTAGTGAGTGAGTGAGTGGATGGGTGAGTGAGTGAATGGGTGGGTGAGTGAGTGAGTGAGTGAGTGAATGGGTGAGTGAGTGAGTGAGTCAGTGAGTGAGTGAATGGGTGAGTGAGTGGATGGGTGAGTGAATGGGTGAGTGAGAGGATGGGTGAGTGAGTGAATGGGTGGGTGAGTGAGTGAGTGAGTGAATGGGTGAGTGAGTGAGTGAGTGAGTGGATGGGTGAGTGAGTGAGTGAGTGAATGGATGGGTGAGTGAGTGAGTGAGTGAGTGGATGGGTGAGTGAGTGAGTGAGTGAGTGGATGGGTGAGTGAGTGAGTGAGTGAGTGAATGGGTGAGTGAGTGAATGAGTGAGTGAGTGAATGGGTGAGTGAGTGAGTGAATGGTTGAGTGAGTGAGTGGGTGAGTGAGTGAGTGAGTGAGTGAGTGAGTGAGTGAGAGTGAGTGAGTGAGTGAGTGAGTGAGTGAGTGGATGGGTGAGTGAGTGAATGGGTGAGTGAGTGAGTGAGTGAGTGAGTGGATGGGTGAGTGAGTGAATGGGTGGGTGAGTGAGTGAGTGAATTGGTGAGTGGTGAGTGGATGGGTGAGTGAGTGAGTGAGTGAGTGAGTGAGTGGATGGGTGAGTGAGTGAGTGAGTGAATGGGTGAGTGAGTGAGTGAGTGAGTGAGTGAATGGGTGAGTGAGTGAGTGAATGGTTGAGTGAGTGAGTGAGTGAGTGAATGGGTGAGTGAGTGAGTGGGTGAGTGAGTGAGTGAGTGAGTGGGTGAGTGAGTGAGTGAGTGAATGGGTGAGTGAGTGAGTGAGTGGATGGGTGTGTGAGTGAGTGAGTGAGTGGATGGGTGAGTGAGTGAGTGAGTGAGTGGATGGGTGAGTGAGTGAGTGAGTGAGTGGATGGGTGAGTGAGTGAGTGAGTGAGTGAATGGGTGAGTTAGTGAGTGAGTGAGTGGATGGGTAAGTGAGTGAATGGGTGGGTGAGTGAGTGAGTGAGTGAGTGAATGGGTGAGTGAGTGAGTGAATGAGTGAATGGGTGAGTGAATGAGTGAGTCAGTGAGTGAGTGAATGGGTGAGTGAGTGAGTGAATGGGTGAGTGAGTGGATGGGTGAGTGAGTGAATGGGTGGATGAGTGAGTGAGTGAGTGAGTGAATGGGTGAGTGAGTGAGTGACTGAGTGGATGGGTGAGTGAGTGAGTGAGTGAATGGATGGGTGAGTGAGTGAGTGAGTGAGTGAGTGGATGGGTGAGTGAGTGAGTGACTGAGTGGATGGGTGAGTGAGTGAGTGAGTGAATGGATGGGTGAGTGAGTGAGTGAGTGAGTGAGTGGATGGGTGAGTGAGTGAGTGAGTGAGTGGATGGGTGAGTGAGTGAGTGAGTGAGTGAGTGGATGGGTTAGTGAGTGAGTGAGTGAGTGAATGGGTGAGTGAGTGAGTGAGTGAGTGAATGAATGGGTGAGTGAGTGAGTGAGTGAATGGGTGAATGAGTGAGTGAGTGGATGGGTGAGTGAGTGAATGGGTGGGTGAGTGAGTGAGTGAGTGAATGGGTGAGTGAGTGAGTGAGTGAATGGGTTAGTGAGTGAGTGAGTGGATGGGTGTGTGAGTGAGTGAGTGAGTGGATGGGTGAGTGAGTGAGTGAGTGAGTGGATGGGTGAGTGAGTGAGTGAGTGGATGGGTGAGTGAGTGAGTGAGTGAGTGGATGGGTGAGTGAGTGAGTGAGTGAGTGGATGGGTGAGTGAGTGAGTGAGTGAGTGAGTGAGTGAATGGGTGAGTGAGTGAGTGGGTGAGTGAGTGAGTGAGTGGGTGAGTGAGTGAGTGAGTGAATGGGTGAGTGAGTTAGTGAGTGAGTGAGTGGGTGGGTGAGTGAGTGAATGGGTGGGTGAGTGAGTGAGTGAATGGGTGAGTGAGTGGATGGGTGAGTGAGTGAGTGAGTGAGTGAGTGGATGGGTGAGTGAGTGAGTGAGTGAGTGGATGGGTGAGTGAGTGAGTGAGTTAATGGGTGAGTGAGTGAGTGGATGGGTGAGTGAGTGAGTGGGTGAGTGAGTGAGTGAGTGAATGGGTGAGTGAGTGAGTGAGTGAGTGGGTAAGTGAGTGAGTGAGTGAATGGGTGAGTGAGTGAGTGAGTGGGTGAGTGAGTGAGTGAGTGGGTGACACGAGTAGAGGATTGCAGCGAGGTCCTGTGATCATCCCCAGGTGGTCCTGGAGTCAGGATCGCCTCTGCCCCAGGTAACCGCTCCCAGCGGAGGATCCATGTCTTGAAGAAAGAAGCCACTGCACACGATATGCCTTTTCGAATGCTTGGTTTATTCACACCAGGTTCATTACATCACACGAGGCACAGGAACTGGCGGGGTTCAGTTCGCTCGATGTTGACCCACGGACATCGTGGATCTGAACTGACCAAAGAGCTCAGCCTTCTTGGCCCTTAAATACTATAGTTGATTGCAACACTTCAAACCAAATACATGTTTACATCGTGGCTTCTATCTCTTATCCTATCTTAACAGATTGTGTCTATATTGCATCAAAACTCGCTTATCCTAAACTATCACACTTGTTTGTGCTAAAATACACCAAAACATGTTTACCTTATATCCTTATCTAACTCACACATATTTCTAACTTATGTACCTTTCTTCATCAAAACATGTTTACTTCAAACTCTCCTGTCATTTGTTTACTTCAAACTCTCCTGTCAGTGGGTGAGTGAGTGAGTGAGTGAATGGGTGAGTGAGTGAGTGAGTGAGTGAATGGGTGAGAGAGTGAGTGAGTGAGTGGGTGAGTGAGTGAGTGAGTGAATGGGTGAGTGAGTGAGTGAGTGGATGGGTGAGTGAGTGAATGGGTGGGTGAGTGAATGGGTGAGTGAGTGAGTGGATGGGTGAGTGAGTGAGTGAATGGGTGAGTGAGTGAGTGAGTGAATGAGTGGATGGGTGAGTGAGTGAGTGAGTGGATGGGTGAGTGAGTGAGTGAGTGAGTGAATGGGTGAGTGAGTGAGTGAGTGAGTGAATGGGTGAGTGAGTGAGTGGGTGAGTGAGTGAGTGAGTGGGTGGGTGAGTGAGTGAGTGAGTGAATGGGTGAGTGAGTTAGTGAGTGAGTGAGTGGATGGGTGAGTGAGTGAATGGGTGGGTGAGTGAGTGAGTGAATGGGTGAGTGAGTGGATGGGTGAGTGAGTGAGTGAGTGAGTGAGTGAGTGGATGGGTGAGTGAGTGAGTGAGTGAGTGAATGGGTGAGTGAGTGAGTGAGTGAGTGAGTGAATGGGTGAGTGAGTGAGTGAATGGTTGAGTGAGTGAGTGAGTGAGTGAATGGGTGAGTGAGTGAGTGGGTGAGTGAGTGAGTGAGTGAGTGGGTGAGTGAGTGAGTGAGTGAATGGGTGAGTGAGTGAGTGAGTGAGTGGATGGGTGAGTGAGTGAATAGGTGGGTGAGTGAGTGAGTGAATGGGTGAGTGAGTAGATGGGTGAGTGAGTGAATGAGTGGGTGAGTGAGTGAGTGAGTGAGTGAATGGGTGAGTGAGTGAGTTAGTGAGTGAATGGGTGAGTGAGTGAGTGAGTGAGTGAGTGGATGGGTGAGTGAGTGAGTGAGTGAATGGGTGAGTGAGTGAATGGGTGAGTGAGTGAGTGAGTGGGTGAGTGAGTGAGTGAGTGAATGGGTGAGTGAGTGAGTGAGTGAGTGGATGGGTGAGTGAGTGAATGGGTTGGTGAATGAGTTAGTGAATGGGTGAGTGAGTGGATGGGTGAGTGAGTGAATGGGTGGGTGAGTGAGTGAGTGAGTGAGTGAGTGAATGAGTGAGTGAGTGAGTGAATGAGTGAATGGGTGAGTGAATGAGTGAGTCAGTGAGTGAGTGAATGGGTGAGTGAGTGAGTGAATGGGTGAGTGAGTGGATGGGTGAGTGAGTGAATGGGTGGATGAGTGAGTGAGTGAGTGAGTGAATGGGTGAGTGAGTGAGTGAGTGAGTGGATGGGTGAGTGAGTGAGTGAGTGAGTGGATGGGTGAGTGAGTGAGTGAGTGGATGGGTGAGTGAGTGAGTGAGTGAGTGATTGAGTGGATGGGTGAGTGAGTGATTGAGTGGATGGGTGAGTGAGTGAGTGAGTTGATTGGTGAGTGAGTGAGTGAGTGAGTGAGTGAGTGGATGGATGGGTGAGTCAGTGAGTTAGTGAGTGAGTGAGTGGATGGGTGAGTGAGTGAGTGAGTGAGCTGATGGGTGAGTGAATGGGTGAGTGAGTGAGTGGGTGAGTGAGTGAGTGAGTGGGTGAGTGAGTGAGTGAGTGAATGGGTGAGTGAGTGAGTGGGTGAGTGAGTGAGTGAGTGGGTGAGTGAGTGAGTGAGTGAATGGGTGAGTGAGTGAGTGAGTGAGTGGATGGGTGAGTGAGTGAATGGGTGGTTGAGTGAGAGACTGAAGGAGCCTCCCAGATACATGGCGCAGGTGGGTGCCTCTGGAACTGACGGCACCACCTGTCCCAGCGCAGCCCCTGGCTTAGGCATTCAGGGTCCCTGCTGTCCCTGGGGAGGTGGCAGAGGCTCGTCCCTGGACCTGGTGAGCAGTGTGATCATCAAAGTGGGGTGATGTCTGGGCAAACTCCACCAATTTCCCCTTTGTCCCCGCTGTGCTGCAGATGGCTTGGAGTGGGCGGGGAGAAGGGCTTCTATTTTCCTGGCCAATAGGGTTTATTTTTGCTCTAGTGAATGACACATGAGCGTCTGAACAAACTGCAGTGTCTCCTCCGGGAAGCACTTTGCCCCTTTCCCTGCTTTTCCTGGCTGGCTGGGGCGGCACCCTCCTCCCTGCACCCTCTGCCATTCATCCTGTGGAGGCGGATGGAGTACGAATGGGGGCCTGGGGGGCCTGTGAACTCGAGAGCACGTAGCGTTAGGAACTGGCTTTGCAGCCATAAATCGTACAAGAGAGCTCGGGACCCACCCAAACTGCTCTGTAAATAAAAACACTAAGTGGTTTTCCAAGTGTTTGATTTTTCAGCTGAGGTTTATTCCCCTGCTAAATTTTCGTAAAGGCCCATTTATTCATCTTTGGAGGAAAATATATTTAGCAGTGTCCACTTGGTAGCGAGGGCTTGAGCCTGAACCAGGGAGAGCCGCACAGCTGACCCACAGCAGGCCATGCTCCCAGCCTCGAGGCCGGTTTCCCCACCCAAAGAACAGGAGCAGAACGGCCGCCTTCCGCAGGACTCCTTTCCCCGTGGAAACACGGACACGGGGCCAGCAGGACACACATCGGCACCCAGGACGTGATGCTGACTTCTATGAGAAGTCGACTCGGCAGTAACGTGGACGCATCCTGGACCACAGCCAGAGGAGCCCCAGGACTGGGCTTAGCAGCAGCGCAGTGACCAGGGCTGCATGCTGACCCAGGGCAAGGTGGCCATTCTGAAAGACAAAGGAGCTCCTTCACACCCAGACAGGGCACCTGGCCAGGAACACCTTGTGTGGTACTGGGTCTTGGTGGTCCTGTCCCATCCCACTCCGCTGACCACACACCTGCCGAGGGACTGCAGGCCCCTCCTCCGGCCGAACCACACCTGAATGGCTCCCTCCCTGACTTGCTGTAGCCAGCCCCCGTGGCCACCCCACAGTGGACACCCAAGCCCAGTCCATGCTGGGCTCTGACACACACAAGCTCACACTCTCTCTGCCTCTTCCCTTGTCAGAGAAGGGACTGAGACAGAGCCTGGCCCTGGGGCCCCCTAAAGACTCAGCAGCGCCCTCGGGGACTACCATTGCCCCCATCAGGGACACACAACTCCCTCCTGCTCAGGGTCCTGTGTTCCGGAAATTCCTGGGTCACAGAAACGGAGCCCGCACCTCCTGCCCCAGGGTTTCTCTTCTGGTTCTGGAACCCAGTGAGTCAAGAGCCGGAGTGGGAACCCCAGAGTCGCTCTGTGTTCAGGACGTGGTGCTGGGGGTCAGACCCAGGCCTGCGCGCTGGGCAATGCTCTGCGCTGAGCTACCGCAGCCCCGGGGCTGGTTCTTCAACCCACATGTCATCTGTATTTCCTTCCAGTACTGCTCTGTTGTTCCATGGCAGACTGGGACCTCGTTGATCTGCTCCTGGGGCTCCGTTTGTCCTTTGACGAGGCCGGGGAGGTGCAGTGGGATTGTTTGGCCTTGCCTGACCTGGCCACACACGATTGGTCACCACGTCACCATCTTTGACAGGGACCTTGGGTGAGAGATCTGGGCTGCTGGGATGGCTTTAGAACATCAGCGCTATGATCCACGTTTGAGCTCCGAGCCCCTCGGCCGCACTTCGTTGTTGTTATTATTATCAAATTATTTTAACCACGATTAGTTATAAGTTCTCCCACTGTGCTGTCCCCGCACCTCCTGCCCTGGCCCTGACATGCCACCTCACCTCCAGACCGACTCAAGCCCAGCCTCACCAGGAGCCTTCTCCACCCCTCCTCTGTCACCTCCTGTCCCCCTCGGAGTCCTTGCCCCAGCACCACCCTTGCTAGGGTGTCCCCTACAGAGCTGGGATGCAGACACAGGGCAGGGTCGGCCTAAGGGCCGATTCCTTGGGGGTGAGGTCGAGGGAGCAGAGGCCAGGCCAGCAGAAGCCCACCGTGGTCGGGTGGCATGGGAGGCAAACCCGAGGGCCTGGGCAGCACCCACCCCAGGCCCAGCCCCTTCCCTGACCTTGACCCCCAGGGGCCTCTGGGAGGGAGAGTGGGTCAGAATGCTGAGATGGGCACCAGGGCCCTCGGGTGTGTGGGAGCTGTGGGGAGGGACTCCTGGTGCTCCTCCACCTCAGGGGGCAGAGGGGACGCGTGGAGGGAGAGTGTCCCAGGGGCCGAGGCTAATAAGGAACCCCGCCTCCCCAAGGGACCGCCGCTGGCCTGAGGAAGCAGACATCTGCGCATGCGCCACCACGGAGGCCCCGGCAAGAACGCCCACCCGAGAGCTGAGCGCAGCCCAGGCAGCAGCCAGCTGTAGACAGGACCCCTGTCCAGGCTGGGCCACGTCTGGGCCAGCAGAGCGGGACACTAGCATGCTTCCATGGCCTTCTGCTTCTCCAGCCGGGCTGCCAGCCCTGGGAGACACCAGCAGAGGACCTCCTGACCTGTGGGGAAAGAATCCCCGAACCCACCACCGCTGGTCTCCTCGGCAGTGTTTATTCCTCCCTCTTCATCTGGGAGGTGCCACAAGTTTCTGGGAAGTGACCCTAAGCAACAGACCAGTTCCCCCACCCTGAGACCCTTGCCATAATAAAGCTTCTCTTCTTGTCAGAAAGATTTTCCGAAGGGTGTCCACAGGAGAGCAGAAGCTTCCTGCAGAGGGCTTTGTGGATGGTAGCTCTCTCTCTTGTAAGTGCCAGGTCTGCAGACAAGACGTGTGAAAGCTCTGTGTGGCCCAAGACTACGGGACAGAGAGCAACTGCTCCCACCTACTGCCACGAAACCACCCCCTGAGGATGAGTCGAAAGCAATTTCCAGGCTCAAGGTCCAGAGGTGTCTCGGCGTGAGCCCCTCTGCACCGCGGCAGTCTAAGTAAACCCGCGTCCTGTGACTTCCTCCGGTGTCTAGCCTCATGTGTCCTGCGTCACAAGGACATCACAAGGTCATCACGGGCAGCGCCTCCTCCTGTGCCACATAGGCTTCAATGCAGTCTGTAGGATTCCTGTGGCTTGGCCGGCTTCGAAGCTCAGAGTTGAAGGCCCCACATCCTGCCTCCTGGCCATGCAGCCTGGTGACGATGGCGTCTGCCCAGCCCCTTCAGAGAGTGTCACAGAGTTGGCTGGTTTTGAGTCCCTGTCCTGCGGGACTATTTGGGTGGCCTTGGAGGTGTCTTCTGAGGTCAAACTGTGCAGGCCCGGGAGACAAGGAGGGTGAAGATGTGGGTCCAGGAGCTGCCTGGGGGTGTAGGGGACAGGCAGCCTGGGGACCTGCCCCGGGGCCCTCCTGTCCAGGACCAGTGTCAAGTCTGTGTGTGCCTCCTGCCAGCGATTCATTTCGTGGTTTTATACACTGCTGCTGGTTTTGGCTTCTGTAATAAGAAAGCTCAGGGGGCGGTTCCCGGGGCTCTTGCCAGGCCCTCAGCAGCTCAGCTCTTGGCTGCTGTGGTCCAAGTACGTGGGGTTGAAGGGCGGCTGGGCCTCCATGCAGAACGCTGAGCACGGCCCCAGGATGACACAGAACGCTGGCCTCGTGGCAGAAGCGGGGAGAGCACCGGCAGGGCCAAGTCCAGGTCAGCACATATCCTCCTCTCCACGTCCCTCCTAGAACTGGGACTCCGAGCAGAGGTGGGCCTCTGATCCCCGGGCGCCCATGATATGTCACTCCTGGTGCTTCCCCAGCACTGCATCGTGACTGTTGGCGACTCCCCAGCAGCTCAAAAGCATCCCCAAATGCACCTGGAGAAAGTCCAGGGGTCCAATCAGAGGCCAGGGCTCAGCTGTGTCGCCCAGGCCACCTGGGAAGTAGGGCTGGGTGCCCCTTTGTACAGGCAGCTCCCCTGAGACCCATTTCCAAACCAGAAAGCAGGGCTCACTCCCTGACAGAGGGAGAGAGGAATGCTCCCCTCCAGTTTTGCTGAGCAGCTATTTGGTCCCCTTCCAAAGCGGTGCTCTAGCCAGAAAATAGAACAAGAGCCACTGTGGGGGGAGGCACCGGCCTGCCCACGCTGCCCAGAGCACTTGATTGTAATCCTCCTTTAAACCTCCAAGAAAGCCCGACTGTTTCCCTCGTTTCACAGACAAAGCAACAAGCCCGAGATGGAGGAGTGGCCCGTCAGACTCCACTGGAGTGACTAAGGCCTGGGCTGCTGGTGCCAAATGTCCAGCCGTGGCTGCCCTCTTTCCGATAAAGAAGCAGTTTTTTTTTTTTAAATTTCATCCTATTTACTAAAATCACACTTTAGATCATTTTTAAAACAGAGAAGTGAAGAAACCTAAATCCAGACCCACGCCCCCTCCCCTGGCCTCACCAGCCCTGAGGATGCAGCTGAAGGCGTAGCACCCCCCCTCTGCTCCCGTGACCTTCCCCCTGCTCCGGCCACCTTCCCTCTGCTCCTGCGACCTTCCCCCTGCTCCCGCCACCTTCCCTCCAGTTGCTTCCCCCTCTGGGGGCTCTGGGGGGCTCTTCTTCCTCCCCACAGCACACTGGGCTAGGACACAAGCTAAAAACCTTACGTTACTTGAGGACCCCTCAAAAGACCCTGTCTCCACACTCAGTCACATTCTGGGCCTGAGAGAAGATGTCTTGTTGCCCTGAGTTGCCCTCATTTCTTGACCATCCCTCTCTGTCCTGCCTGCCTAATCCTAGACCTTTCAGACAGATGTCCAGAGGAGGGTGGTGCAGGGTGGGGACATGAACTTGCTCTCTTTCCCTGTGCCCTCCGTAGCAGGTGGCTTTCATCTTCAAGGTTGCAAGATGGCTGCATAGTCCCAGGCATGGCATGCACATCCCAGCAGGAGGAAGGCAGAGAGGCGAAAGCCACCTCTAGTTGACGATTTCCTTTTGCTTTTGAAGGGACGTCTTCTGTAGGGACTTCTGCCTACACCTGTTTGGCCAGGATGAGAGCCCCGCTCCTTCCTGGCTAGCTGCAGAGAGGGCTGGGTGGTACCTGTTTCCAGGGTGCTTCCCTGATCACAGAGGACAGCGGGGGGCCTCTGAGACGCGCCCTGGGTCCCCGCATCTGGGAGTGTTTCTGGGGGACACAATCACGTGATACAATATTAAACGAGAGCATCCCCTTGGGCCGCTCTCAGCTGCGGGTGGCTGGGACGGTGCCCATGCCAGTGCGTCCTCTCCTCTCCATCATGCTCCGAGCCTCATCTACTGAGTGAAAACCCCCTTCTGCAGGGGTGGGCTTGTCCCTTGGCCACTGCCCCTCCTGTTTTATAGGTCCCCACACTCTTCCTGGGTACTTGGCTTCCTTCTGTTGAAGGGGGCTTGCTGTGGTGAGCTGGGCTCCTGGCAGGGGGCGTGGTCTCCGTGTGGCCCCTCCCCTCCCCTCCGACACCCGCCCTGCCCTGTGCCTGGACCTCATCTCCCAAGCCCACACAGGGTACCTGAGGCATCTGATGCTGTTCTCCCTCTTTGAGGTCCTTTCCCCAAGCCTCACAGGAAGAGGCGGGAAGACTGAGCAGAAGGGACTCCTTGGCTGGAGGAACAAGGACCTTGGGGCTCACAGAGTGGACACCTTCTTCCTTCTAAACAGGGACTGACCCGCTGCTGAGGCACTTGCTTGGAGGAGCCTGCCTGCCCACCACTGCTAAGAGCCCACCGTCAGCTCCCGGTGACCTGGGCACCCGTCCTGAATGGAAGGCCAGGTGATGGGTGGAAACAGGGGAGGGAGGGAAAATGGACAGACAGATGATGAACGGATGGAGAGATGGATGGATGGATGGATGGTGGATAGATGGACAGGCGGACAAAAAGAGAGATGATGGATGGATAATGGATGGGTGGATGGGTGGATGGAAGGACAGATGGAAGCCCTCCATACATAAACCTGTTTGATACTGTAGCGATTGTTTCATGCTATAGCAACACGATGCTCCTCAGCCGTGGTTGCACGGGGAGGAAGTCGGCAGTGGATTCTCACACAGGTAACCGCTGGTCCTCTGAGTCTCAGTTGCACAGGGAGGTCCTGGGGCCTCCCGCGATGGCGCACTGGCTGTAAAATCTGATGCCTCGTGGTCAGTCTACACAAGCTAGCTCTTCCCAAGCCAACGGCTGTTCACAAGGCACCAGGGAAGGCAGGTCCTGGTGACAAGTCCTTGCAGCTTAAGCACATGGCCTCACAAGCCCCCTTTGCCCATGAACTCGAGACCCTGAAGGCTCCCTCGCACAGAGCCATGGAGCTGAAGGTTGGCTGGGGGTGGGACCCCTCCAGGGGCCCAGGGGTGGAGGCTCAGCGTCCAGGTGCAGGAAGCCCAGCGATGCAGGACGAGGCTCCTGGCCAAGGCCCCCATGGCCTGCAGGGCAGAGGTGGCTCTCTTCGCCACCTGCACTTCCTCTGCCTTCCTGGAAGCTCCCGCCTGATGGCACCCGGGGGAAAAGACTTCATTACGGCAAATGAATCAGACGTGAATACCACTCGGACTTCCAACAGTAGCTGCTCCGCATGCTAAGGAGCCTGCGAGGCAGCAGGTCTCCCACCTTCAAGCAGAGCACGTGAGGGCTGGCGGTGCCCAGCAGGCACGTCCACACCTCCTGCCCACCGCTGTCCTCTCCAAGTAGCCCTCCGCCCACAGGACAGACTGGCAAGACAGAGGACTCCATGTGTGACCCTGGTTTTTCTGTGGCCTGTGTTGCTCCAAACAACGCTGCATCTACACAGAGGAGATGCCCTCTGCCCGCTGGTGGGAAGGGCTGAGGGGACGGCTGCTCCTGGCTTGGCACGGAGCAGGGTTTGCTGTGGGAATGAGGCCTGTATCCTGCCTGGGGCCTTGTCCCCAGAGGGACCTCAGGTTGTGTGCACTGAGCTGGACAGACAGTGTTGCCTGGGCCTGCCCCACACGCCTGTTTACAGTGGTCACCCCTGAAACACAGACTCCTGGGTGGCCCACACCCTCATCACTGGTGGAGACCCATTCCTGCCCCTCTCTGACCCCATGGCCTCCTACCCTCTCCACGTGGACCTTTGGAGCCCACTGGATCTTGCCCTCTTGCTGTGGTTGGAGGCCTCGGGCCTCCACATGCCCAGGCCGGTGTGAGCCTGTGGGAAGATAAGAGGCCCCCTGCAGGAGAGGCAGGTAAGAGAGGCCGCGCTAGACCTCCCACCACTAGCCAACCTGCCTGGAGGCCATAGACACGTCAGCTGGGCAGGGACCAGAGGGCCCTCCACGGCCAGCCACAGAACCAGGAGAGGTCACCAGGGTTGTGTGTGTAGTTTGGAGCTGCTGCATGTCTGGGTACCATGTTGGGCAGCTGAAGTGAACCCATGTGGCCTGGACACCATGGTGGAGGTCAAGGGGGCCAGTGAGCCCAGCGCAGAGCAGAGGCCAAGGTGGTGGGCAGGAAGGTGGCCTCTCTTGAGAGTTTGCACAGGTGGGTGTGGAGAGGCAGCCGCTTCTCATCCTCCCTCCCCTCCTGATGCACACAGGCCATCTCTTGGTGCTGAGAGGGGCCAGGGGACCCTGGGGGGCCCACCCCATAGCAGATCTAGAAATCCCCCTCCTCTGGGGCAGTGCTGCCAGTGGCCCGTCCTGCTGCACCCTGGATGCAGGAGCCTGGCTCAGCGCAGTCCTTGCCCCTCTGCCAAGAGCTCTCCTTCCAACTGATGGTGCCCTCCCTCACCAAACCACACAGACCCTGCTGCCCAGGGCACATGCAGGAGAGCCAGGCCTCCCCTTGGACAGAGCAACAGTGGGGGTTTGCAGCTTCTGACACAAACTCAGCTCACCGTCCTTCCTCCTTGTTTTAAGGTCAGAGAAAAATGGCTTCTCGGTTCTGCGTTGAACACACCACTGACCTTGGTGCAAAATTAGCAGGTATTTTCTTCCTTATTGGAGCTGTCACAATAGGGATTGGCCCCAGGTCCTCCTGGGCATTGCTCCATATCCCTGTCCCAAGTCCTCCAGGATGCCATAGGAGGTGCCATCTCTGGAAATGTGCTGGGATCCCAAATGCCCAGGCAGCTCCGTGCACACACACCTGGGATGCGTTGGAGCGGGAAATGGGCTGACTCGAGGTGCGGTGGAGGACTCTTATTTGCCTGAGTCCTTGGCCGTATGGCCAAGTGTTTAAACACATGAATTCCATCCAGAATCCTAGAGCCCAAATCCCAGATCAACAACTTACTCTATAGGATCTTAGGCAAATCCCTGCCCTCCCTGAGTCTCAGCTTCCTGACTGTAAAACAGGATGACGGTCCCAGTCACCAGCCCTCCAGATCCCGGCGAGAGCTAATGAGTGGTACATATGGCTCCCTGTATGCTTAGCACATGACAGCAATTGCCCCTGGCAGTTCAGAGGCGCAGGAAGGGGCAGGCGAGGAGCTGGAGCCGCGCAGGTGACCACGTCTCCCCGCTAGTTTCAAGTCCTGGGTCTGGTACTCCTCATCCTCAGGAGTCCTTCACTAGCACTATCAGCCCAAGCTCTACAGATGAACAGCAGCAGGAGAGGGGCGCAGAGGCCCGGCACTGACTCCTTTTGATCTTTATTTATAGGAGGATTTGGAAATCCGCAGAACCAAACAGCCTAAAGTGAGGCTACTGAGAGGATAGGATTTTTTAAGCAGAGATCAAAGAGGGAGGCGGCTCACGGTGCCTCCACATCTGTGGCAGCTCTGAGCCACTCTCCAGACTGCCTGGAGCTGCCATGGGGACACATGGCCCATCAGTCCAGCCCACGTGCTTGCTGGGCCATGCAGAAACCAAGCACAGGGCAGCCCATGGGGAGAAGGAAGAGGAGCCCACTGCATTGAGGGCCGTGTCCTGAAGGGGCCCTACCCTGGTGTCACCACACCAACCCCGTGACCAGCTGAGGAGGGCAAGAGCTGTGCCCTCTGCACATAGGAAGCTGGGGCTCAGAAGGACGTGGTGACCCGTTCAAGCTGCACCTTGGACAAGTGCACAGCCCCGACACGAGCTTTTGTGCCCTGACCCTGAGAAGATGGCCTGGGCTCCCAGGAAAGGCACAGACAATTGGGGAACTTTTCACATCCTCAAACTCGGGGTCCCTCATTTTCCCTCTGGCAGAGCGTTGACCACTGACTGGCCCTGTGCATGGGGAGGACTCAGGAGGCCCTGGCCTGGGGCCACCTGTTTGCCACCAGCTCCTCTGCCTTCACGTCCTCACGTCCCACTCGGTCCCATCTGTGATGAGGCCTCTGCGTGAGCAAGGTCAGGCTCAGCACCTCTCCAGAGAGCCACGGCAGCCCCTGGCCAGCGCTCCTGGGCTCCTCCTTTGTGAAGGGGGAGCGCTGTGTCCTTTCTCCGGTTGGGGAAGCTCAAGGGCGGCAGGCAGGAGAGAAACTAGGGCAGGCTTCTCAGAAACGCAGGAGAGGAAATGCCCTCCCAGGTGATGTACTTAAGCCATCCCACGGGGAGCACTTTGTTTTTGATGGGCCAGCTGACGTTTCCCTCCAGGAGCCCAAACTGAGAAAACTGGGGCAGGCGCTATTTATCCCAGCCAGAGACTACAGCATCCTGTCCCGCCCCACCCAGCCTCCAGCAGACTACTCGACCAAAATGCAAAAACAGGAGTCAGTGCGAGGCTCCTCCCACGCTGGGCAACAGCGGGCAGGCCGCCTTCCCCTGTGCCAACAGGAGCTGACAAACAGGTCACCAACAGGGCCCAGCTGGTCTGCTGCCCTCCGCTCTCCAGGTACAGGTGCGGTCCCCCCACCAAGAACGCAAGTCCCTGGGGAGTCAGGAGCTGTGTTGAAAGGCCGGGCAGAGGTCGAGGAAATCAGCACTGTTCAACAAAAGCATGAAGCACAGCAGGAAGACTTCAGGCTGTTGAGAAGGTGTTCAAGTATTTCAAATCCATTCTGGATCCAAATCTGCACCCTAGTGGGCACAGGGGGCCTGGTGGTACTCCAGGCTATAGCCCCGCAGCCCACCTAACTTCAGTACCACTGAGGTGGACAGTTTCCCGGGGCTGCTTGGGTGCACTGTGTGGCTCTGCTTTGGGGTGGTGGGTCAGGGCTTGCTGGGAAGCAATGGAGGCCCCTTCACCTCGATATCATGGTTTGGATCCAGAGTGTCCCGGCTATTGAAGGCTTGGTCCTGCTATAGCAATGTCAAGAGTCGGGGCTGTCGGGAAGTGACGGAATCATGAGAGCTCTGTCTGCATCAGTGGCTGATCCACTGGTGGCTGAATGGACTACTGGGTTGGTGGAGGCCGTAGGGGGGCCTGGTGGGTGGAAGTGGGTCACTGGAGCTCTGCAGTCGGGAGCTCTGTCTCGTCCCTGTCCCCTTCCTGGGATTGACCTCCCTTTAAAATATCTGCACCCAAGACCTTGTCCGAGGCTCTGCTCCAAAACCAACTTAGAGAGTGAATCTCAGGTGGCTTCTGGAACTGGATTGTCCACCTGATGGAGCCCTAGGTGACACTGCTCCTTAAGCCACCCTGCTCAAGTTGGCATGTCAGGGGGCGGCAGGGGGTGGTGACCCTCTGAGCAGTATCAGGGCTCCAAGTCTCCCACACAGAGTGTGTATGGCAAGGTGCTGGCAGGCAGTGGACACAAGCCTCAGCCTAGGCAGTGACTGGCACTAGAGCAGGCAGCGTGGTGACCGCAGGGCCAGAAGAGTGGCTGCCCATGAACAGCCTCCGACTCCACAGAGAGAATGGAAGCCGGGCCCACAGATTCAAGTTCCAGGTAGCTGTCAAAGTCGGGACACCTCCGCGGCACCATTTAAAGTGACCCCTGTGTCTCGCAGCCAGAGGAAAGATGGTGCTGAAATCAGGCCCATAATTAAATCTAAGAGTGAAGAAAACATAAAATAGACTGAATGAATGGCTCAGGGGTTGGGGGGCACTGAGGAAGGAGCAGGTCCCGTGTCCAGGCCTGGAGGCGAATGTGGCTCAGAATCCTATGCTGTGCAGCGCCAGCTGTGAGAAGTGCTGTATTCTCTTCCCAGAGGAAAGAGCCCCAGGAGGGGCTGAAAGGCAAGGCTTTGGCAGATGGCATCCTTCTCCTTGGGGTCCCCTGTCCTCCCATTACCTCCAGGCCCATAGCGAGTGTCGGCTATCAGCACAGCCCGGTCAGGCGGTGAGCGACACAGGGGAGCCGGAGGGCAGGGCTGCCGTGCTGCGGCTGTGTGGGGCAGCTGCAGATCCCAGCCAAGGTGGACTGTGGCAGATGCTCTGGCCTGCCCAACTTCAGCACCACCCTCGTGGACAGTTCCCTGACCGTGGAAGGGATCCACTTCAAACCGTAACTCCCGCGTTCCCCACCAGGGCTTTCTCCAAAGCTGCGGAACGTGCCCCCACCGGGCGCCCCTCAAGCAGTGAGGATGGGGGTGAGGGGTAAGCGGGGGCCCGGGCAGGCTAGAGACAGGAATGTAAATGATCAGATTCCACTTTTGACTCGCCGACCTCAATGGTCAGAGATTGAGGAGACCTTGATCATGAGGATGGTTGATGTCCTCCTTTTCTGGGGATAATATTTCAGCTGACCTCGGTGACCTTGGCTCACATGACTGTGGCTGTCCCCGCCTCTGTGACCCCCGTCTCCTCCTCAGTCCCCTCGGGCCCTCCACATCCAGTCACGGAGAGCGGCACAGGTCCTTGGCTGCCTCACGCTCTCCCGCCTCCCAGCTCAGGCCCCAGGACTCGGCCCCTGGAGGAACTCCCTGCCCACCTGTGACCGCCCTGGGCCACTCTAGCCTGACCACCCTCCCAGGGCGCTGGCATCCCTCTGCCCGAGGAACACCAGGTGCTCCTAGGACTCCCTCCTTGTGTCACCTGCTGTCATTATGAAAACCTCGTGACACTGTCTATGGACTTGGGCGCAGGGACCCTGGACAAGAAGACTCATGAGAACAAGGATTGGGTCCCTCCTGCTCCTGTAGCCCCAGAACCTAGTGCAGCTCAGGGTGCAGAGCAGGGGCACGGTGACATCTGCTCAGAAACAGGGTGGGTGTGACGCCGTCACATCTGAAAGTGCGAGAGCCGTCCACTCGGGAGCGTTTGGTCTCCCAGGGATGCCATGGCTACACCCCATGGGTTCAGCGCTTCAGCCAAGAGAACCGTGAGCTCCCCCGGTTGGAGGTCTATAGCCCAGGTCTCAGCAGGCCACGTGGCTGGTGTGTGGCGGAACCCACTGCCTCCCTGGCTGCTGGTGCCCCTCGGCTGGTGGCCCTGTCGTCTCACGCCTTTCCCCCTTCGTCCTCACTCGGCATTTCCCTCTGGTAAGAAGGGCCCTGGTCACGTTGCAGCCAGGGCTGCCCCAATGGCCTCACCTTAACCGCATTTCCACAAAGACCCTTTCTCCCAACACGGTCCCTTCACGGGTCCTAGGAGTCAGGGCTTGGGCCTTCAGCGTGGGAGACATGGTTCCACTCTGAGCATTGCCTGCGTGGGGACGGAGACTGTTATGTCATCACGGTGGCCAGCAGACTGACAAGACCCCCGTCATCGGCCCAGGGTTCAGCAAATGTGGTGGGCTCAAAGCCAGGCAGGAAGGGAGGGCCCGGGTCAGCGGGCCACACGTTCTGCCCTGGACTCAGGGCGCTCACCCAGCACATTGCACCGACAGTCCTGTCCCCTCAAAGTCCCCCCGCAGCTGCCCTGCTCCCTTGCATGTAGGGTAGCACGTCATTTGGCCAACAGAACATGGGGGGCTTCGAGTTTGTCCTTCTAGGCCAAAGCCATTAAAAGCAGGGTGCCCCCCATTCCCTCCCAGTGATGGTGAGGCCTGGGACGAGGCTCTTGGCCCAAGGGCTGTGAACCTGGATGAGATGAATCGCCTGCTGATGTTTACAAGGCTCCTCCGACACGGCCCCTCCTTCAGCTGAGAAATGGGCCACAAACCACAGAGGCACCTTGACGGTACCCAGGGCTCAGTCACAGCCCGAGATCACAGGCCTATTCGTGTCACAACAGTGACTGCAGACACATGACACTCCTCACTCCCTCAGATTCCTGGAGCTTAATTAGACCTTCATCTGGTGTTGGACGCATCCATCAAAAAGCCCTGCGTGACTCCTCAAATACGTGTGTAGATATTCTCACAAGGACCTTCGGCGTTTTCTTTGTAATCATGTATTTTTACACCCACACCCCAACGGAGTGCCGGGCTGCCTGGAAATTTCTTCCACTAGATTGATGCGTCCATCGCTTTCAAATGCACCCTCCCATAAGGTCTTAGAACCTGGGCCAAGTGTAGGAGCTTCTTTGCTGGAAGGTAAAGTGAGTAGCCTGAAGTCTTACACCCAGTCCTGTCCTCCTTCCCTCTGTGACCTCATGATCCCAGCCATGACTGTCACAGTCTATTGTCATTCTGCTCATCTGAGCTCTCACCAGAATCGCTGCAAGCTCTGTTTACAGTGGCCTAAGTCATCTCCATCCCGCATCTCCAGACTTTTCCAAGCTCCTCCCACAAACCATCTCAAAGACTTCTGAACCACGTGGTCAGATGGTCTACAGCACCAAGCCCACGTCTCGGGGCACGTTGACATCACTTTGGCCAACATGTCTAACAGAAAAGAAACTTGGAGGAGGAAAAGTTCACTTTGGCTCCCAGTTCAGACGTTCCATCCATGGTCAGCTGACCCCACAGCTCTGGGTGCGAGGTGAGGCAGAACAGCATGGCACAAGGATGGCAGAAGCTCGGGGGAGCAGCCCAGTTCGTGAGAGCAGGAAGAAGAGCGAGCTCTGCTTGCCAGAGACAAGATGTAAACCCAAAGCCCTGCCCCAGGGACCTAATTCCTCTATCCACCCCCTAACTGCCTACAGTCACCATTCATTAGTCCATTCAAATTATTAATCCTTCAAGTGAATTGATCCACTGATTGATTAGGCTATAGCTCTCCTAATCTAAAGATGTCACCTCTGAATACTCCTGCGTTGTCTCACATGAGCTTTCTGGGGATGCCTCATGTCCAAACCACAGCACCCAGCCGGACAGCTGTGACTCTCTCGTCCCAGCCAGGCCTGAGCGAGGAGGCCACGCAGCCTCAGAGCACAGAGTGTCCTCTGCAGCCCAGGCTGCTGCTGGTCAGTCCCCTTCACCGATGCCTCCACACAGGTTCCCACTGTGGCCTCTAGCCCTGCCTCCCCTGTGGGAAGGAATGCAAATCCCCATAAAGGGGACCAGCACAAGCCACCCTTTATATGCCATTGGAGCATAAGGACTATTTTGAGCTGAAAGCAACTAAAAAAATCGCAAAACAGGGAGACCTCTCTGCCATCCCCTTTTGGGCTAAAAGCAGAGAATAAACTTCCCTTTTACAAGGGAAATTTATATTTGCAAAGGTGTCTTCCTTCCCCCAATTCATCACCTGATGCAACTTGAGTTTACATAACAGATCTTATTAGACAACTGTGTGAGTCAGCTCTCAGTCACTGTAACAAAACACCTAAGACAATCAACTTAAAAAGAGGAAAGATTTACGTTGACTCCAGAGGGAGTTTCACAGGTTTCGTTCCATCCATGGTCACCCTGCCAATGGCTCTGAGTCTCTGGTGAGGCCGAACATCATGGCAGAGACTTCAGTCAGAATTTTTGTTGCTGAACCAAATGATTTGACAAGAACAATCAGAGGAGGAAAAGTTTATTGGGGATCACAGATCCAGAGGTCTCATCCACAGATGGCTAAGCCCATTGCTCAGGGCCACAGGTGTGGCAGGACATCAGAGTGGAAGGGCGTGGCAGAGAAAAACAGCTTAGGACATGGCAAACAGGGAGCAGAGCGGGCTCCACTCACCAGGGACAAAATATACCTCTCATGGCCTCAGGGACATACTGCTCCTGTCCCCCCCCCCAGGGTTACCACCCATTGGTCCATCAGGGGATTGATGCACTGATGAGGTCACACCTCTCATAATCTTATGATCTCATCTCTGAACCCCCTTGAACCATCTCACACATGAGATTTGGGGGGACACCTCCAAAGCTGATCACATCATGGTGGCATGGAGGCAACGACAGAGGAAGAGGCCGAGGTCCAAGTGCCTCTTCAGGTTACACCTCCAACAACTAAGCAGCTGAGTTTTTAAACACATCAGAAATAATACATAACTGTCCCTGGTCCCTCCTAAAGCTTCCACACCTCCCAGGGCCACCACAGGCTGAGACCAAGCAGGGTAGGACTCCGAGGCAATGCCCAGCTGGGAGCCCCAGGCCCCAGGCTGCTCCCCTCCTCGCCTCACAGAACGGGCTCAGGGGCCTCTTGCCGAGCCAGGTCCAGCCTGCTTGGGGGATCTTACCTGAGCTTGTGTTGACGTCTTGAAACAGAAGCACCTTCCTCCTAGTGGCTCACATTGCACCACCACCCCCTCTAGCCCCATTGCTACCACACAAGCCTCAGCACCTGCTGCTGCCCTCCGCCTGCAGGGGCCTGGGAGCTGTCCCAGTTTTCCCCATTGGGTCACTGCCCTGGCACGAAAACAGGAAGACACCAAGCCTGGGCCAAGTAGGAGCTGCACCCCTCACCCTCACCCCTCACCCCCACCCCCACACTCACCCCTCACTCTCACCCTCACCCTCACTCTGACCCTCACCCTCACCCCTCACCCCTCACCCTCACCTCTCACCCTTCACCCTCACCCTCACACTCACCCTCACCCCTCACCCTCATCCCTCCCCCTCCCCCTCACCCCTCACCCTCTCACCTTCACCCTCACCCTCACCCTCAGCTCTCACCCTCACCCCTCACCCTCACACTCACCCTCACCCTCACCTCTCACCCCTCACCCCTCACCCTCACTTCTCACCCTCACCCTCACCTCACCCCTCACCTCTCACCCTCACCCTCACCCCACACCCTCACCCTCACCCTAACCCTCACCCCTCACCCCTCACCCTCACCCCTCACCCTCACATTCACCCTCACCCTCACCCTCACCCTCACCCTCACCCCTCACCCTTCACCCTCACCCTCACCCTCACCCTCACTTCTCACCCTCAACCTCACCCTCACCCTCACTCTCACCCTCACCCTCACCCTCGACCTCACCCTCGCCCTCACTCTCAGACTCACCCCTCACCCTCACCCTCACCCCTCACCCTCACTCTCACCCTCACCCTCACCCTCACTCTCACCTCTCACCCACAGCCTCACCTCTCACCCTCACCCTCATCCTTACCCTCACCCTCACCCCTCACCCTCACCTTCACCCTTACCTCTCACCCTCACCCTCATCCTTACCTACACTCTCACCCCTCACCTCACTCTCACCCTCACCCCTCACCCTCACTCTCACCCTCACCCTCACCCTCACTCTCACCTCTCACCCACAGCCTCACCTCTCACCCTCACCCTCATCCTTACCCTCACCCTCACCCCTCACCCTCACCCTCACCCTTACCTCTCACCCTCACCCTCATCCTTACCTACACTCTCACCCCTCACCCTCACTCTCACCCTCACCCCTCACCCTCACCTTCACCCTCAATTTCACCCCTCACCCTCACCCTCGCATTCACCCTCGCCCTCACTCTCAGCCTCACCCCTCACCCTCACCCTCATCCCTCAACCTCACCCTCAACTCTCACCCTCACCCTCACCCTCACCCTCACTCTCACCTCTCACCCTCACCCTCACTCTCAGCCTCACCCCTCACCCTCACCCTCACCCCGCACCCTCACCCTAACTCTCACCCTCACCCTCACCCTCACTTCTCACCCTCAACTCACCCTCACCCCTCACCTCTCAACCTCAACCTCACCCCACACCCTCACCCTCACCCTAACCCTCACCCCTTCACCCCTCACCCTCACCCCTCACCCTCACCCCTCACCCTCACATTCACCCTCACCCTCACCCTCACCCTCACCCTTCACCCTCACCCTTCACCCTCACCCTCACCCTCACCCTCACTCTCACCCTCACCCTCACCCTCGACCTCACCCTCGCCCTCATTCTCAGACTCACCCCTCACCCTCACCCTCACCCCTCACCCTCACTCTCACCCTCACCCTCACCCTCACTCTCACCTCTCACCCTCAGCCTCACCTCTCATCCTCACCCTCATCCTTACCCTCACCCTCACCCCTCACCCTCACCCTCACCCTCACCTCTCACCCTCACCCTCATCCTTACCTTCACTCTCACCCCTCACCCTCACTCTCACCCTCACCCCTCACCCTCACCCTCACCCCTCACTTTCACCCTCACCCTCACCCTCGCATTCACCCTCGCCCTCACTCTCAGCCTCACCCCTCACCCTCACCCTCATCCCTCACCTCACCCTCACTCTCACCCTCACCCTCACCCTCACTCTCACCTCTCACCCTCACCCTCACTCTCACCCTCACCCTCACCCTCACCCCTCACCCTCAACCTCACTCTCACCCTCACCCTCACCCTCACTCTCACCTCTCACACTCACCCTCACCTCTCACCCTCACCCTCACCCTTCACCCTCACCCTCACTCTCACCCTCACCCTCACCCTCACAGTCACCTCTCACACTCACCCTCACCTCTCACCCTCACCCTCATCCTTACCCTCCCTCTCACCACTCACCCTCTCTCTTCACCCTCACCCTCAACTCTCACCCTCACTCTCACGCTCACCCTCACCCTCACCCTTCACCCTCACCCTCACTCTCACCCTCACCCTCACCCTCACTGTCACCTCTCACACTCACCCTCACCTCTCACCCTCACCCTCATCCTTACCCTCCCTCTCACCCCTCACCCTCACTCTTCACCCTCACCCTCAACTCTCACCCTCACTCTCACGCCTCACCCTCACCCTCACCCTCACCCTCACCCTCACTCTCACCCTCAACCTCACTCTCACCCTCACCCTCATCTTTACCCTCACCCTCACCCCTCACCCTCACCCTCACCCCTCACCCCTCACCCTCACACTCAGTCTCAGCCCCTTACCCTCACTTTTCACCCCTCACCCTCACCCCCACCCCTCACCCTCACCCTCACTCTCACCCCTCACCCTGACCCTCACCCTCTCACCCTCACCCTCATCCTTACCCTCACCCCTCACCCTCACCCCTCACCCTCACCCCTCACCCTCACCCTCACCTCTCACCCCTCACCCCTCCACCCTCACCCTCACCCTCACCCCTCACCCTCACCTCTCACCTTCACCCTTATCCTCACCCTCACCCCTCACCCTCACCCTCACCTCTCACCCTCACCCTCACCCTAACTCTCAACCTCACCCTTCACCCTCACCCTCACACTCACCACTCACCCTCACCCTCACCCTCACTCTCACCCTGACCCTCACCCTCGCCCTCACCCTTGCCCTCACTTTCAGCCTCATCCTCACCCTCACCCTCACCCCTCACCCTCACCCTCACCCTCTCCCTCACCCTCACCCTCACTCTCTCCCTCACCCTCACCCTCACTCTCACCCCTCACCCTCACCCTCACTCTCACCCCTCACCCTCACCCCTCACCCTCACCCTCACCCTCACTCTCACCCCTCACCCTCACCCTCACCTCTCACCCTAACCCTCATCCTTACCCTCACCCTCACCACTCACCCTCACCCCTCACCCCTCACCTTCACCCTCACCTCTCACCCTCACTCTAACGCCTCACCCTCACCCTCACCCCTCACCCTCACCCTCACTCTCACTCTCACCCTCACTCTCACCCTCACCCTCATCCTTACCCTCACCCTCACCCTCACTCTCACGCCTCACCCTCACCCTCACTCTCACCCTCACCCTTCACCCTCACTCTCACCCTCACCCTTCACCCTCACTCTCACCCTCACCCTCACCTCACCCTCACCCTCAACCTCACCCTTCACACTTCACTCTCACTCTCACCCTCACCCTCATCCCTCACCCTCATCCTCACCCTCACACTCACCCTCACCCTCACCCTCACCCTCACCCTCACCCTCAGCCCTCAGCCCCTTACCCTCATTCCTCACCCCTCACCCTCATCTTCACCCCCACCCCTCACCCTCACCCTCACTCTCAGCCTCACTCTCACCCCTCACCCCTCACCCTCAACCTCACCTTAACCCTCACCCTCGCCCTCACTTTCAGCCTCACCCTCAACCCTCAACCCTCACCCTCACCCTCAGCCCTCACCCTCACCCTCATCCTCAGCCCTCAGCCCCTTATCCTCACCCTCACCCCCACCCCTCACTCTCACCCTCACTCTCACCCTCACTCTCACCCTCATCCTCACCCTCCCCCTTCACCCTTCACCCTCACCCTCTCCCTCACCCTCACCCCTCAGCCGCTTACCCTCACCCCTCACCCCGAGCCCTCACCCTCACGCCATGCCCTCACCCTCACCTCAGCCCTCACCCTCAGCCCTCACACTCACCCTCAGTCCTCAGCCCCTTAACTCACCCCTCACCCCTCACCCTCACTCCACCCCTCACCCCACCCTCACTCTCACCCTCACCCTCACCCTCACTCTCACCCTCACCTTTCACCCTCACCCTCACCCTCACCCTCACCCTCACCTCACCCTCACCCTCACCACTCACCCTCACCCTCACCCTCATCCCTCACCCTCACCCTCACCCTAACTCTGACCCTCACCCTCACCCCTCACCCCTCACCCTTCACCCTCACCCTCACCACTCACCCCTCACCTTTCACCCTCACCCTAACCCTCACCCCTCACCTTTCACCCTCACCCTCACCCTCACTCTCACCCTCACCCTTCACTCTCACTCTCACCCTCACCCTCACCCTCACTCTCACCCTCACCCTTCACCCTCACCCTCACCCTCACCTCATCCTCAGCCTCATTCTCACCCCCACCCCTCACCCTCACCCTTCACCCTCACCCTCACCCTCTCCCTCACCCCTACCCCTCACCCTCACCCTCACCGTCATCCTCACCCTCACCCTCACCCTCACCTCTCACCCTCACCCTCACCCTCACCCTCACCCCTCACCCTCACCCTCACCCTCACCTCTCACCCTCACCCTCACCCTCACCCTCACCCTCACCTCTCACCCTCACCCTCACCCTCACCCCCACCTCTCACCCTCACCCTCACCTCACCTCTCACCCTCACCCTCATCCTCACCCTCACCCTCACCCTCACCTCTCACCCTCACCCTCACCCTCACCCTCACCCCTCACCCTCACCCTCACCCTCACCTCTCACCATCACCCTCACCCTCACCCCTCACCCTCGCTCTCACCCTCACCCTCACCCTCACCCCCACCTCTCACCCTCACCCTCACCTCTCACCCTCACCCTCATCCTCACCCTCACCTCTCCCCCTCACCCTCATCCTCACCCTCACCCTCATCCTCACCTCTCACCCTCACCCTCACCCTCACCCTCACCCCTCACCCTTACCCTCACCCTCACCTCTCACCATCACCCTCACCCTCACCCTCACCCCTCACCCTCACCCTCACTCTCACCCTCACCTCTCACCCCTCACCCTCACCCTCAACTCTCACCCTCACCCTCATCCTCACTCCTCATTCTTATCCTCACCCTCACCCTCACCCTCACCCCTTACTCCCCCTCTTGCCTGCACAGGAGGAGAAGTACAGCTATCATGCATGCCCTGCAGGGCAGTAGGCTGCCCACCCTCAGACTAGGCTGGCTGAACACAAGGCATGGCCATTTCTTGGAGGGAGAGCCCCAGCCCCATGTGTGCCCAGTATTCAAGGTTGGCTTAGAGGAACTGGCCCCTGAGTCCCCCTACCATTCTTCACAGTAGGGACTACTGCCTGCTGCCTTCCAAATGAGGAAACAGGCCGAGAAGTTAAACACCAGACCCAGGCCACCTGCCAGTGGAAGGAGAGGCAGGCGTCCCCTACAGGCACAGGTGCACCCTGGAGGAAACGGTGCAGCCACGCCTCGGGCACGCTGGCCCCCTGCCCCGGACTCCTGCATACTCCGAAAGCTTCTGGAGCCTCTCCTTGCTCCCCTTCCACATTTGCCAGGTCAACTCAGGGCCCATCTGGGGCCTGTGTGGAGCTTGGCCCTGGGAGGCTCTGGGCTTCTTCTGCTGTTTGAAAACCACCCTCCAGCTCAGCAGAGGGGTCTGCCTGGCCACAGACCCAAAGCAACAAGGTGAAGTGACCATGGACTGAAATGTCTGAAACCATGAACCCAAATAACCATGTTCTCCTTAGGATGTCCCCCTTATCTATCTCAGGCATTTGTCTATCACAGTAATGGAAAGCTGACTAACACAGAAAATCGGGACCAGGAAGCAGGGTTGTTTCTGTGACTGTATCTGAGGATGTGATTCAGAGACCTTTGGAACTGCCTTACAGTGGGAATTTGGGAAAGTCTGGAGGAAAAGATTACAGAAAGCCCAGATTGCTATCAGCTGATCTTGATGTGCAATTCTCGTGGGGGCCCAGAAGACCAGAATGCTGACAGGTATGCAGACAGTAAAGGTCAGGTTGATGAGGTTTCCGAAAGAATGAGGACTCCATTGGGATTTGGACTAGAGGTCATTCATGTTCCATTCTGGAAAAGAACTTGCCTGTGTTTTGTCCATGCCCTGAGACTTTGTGTGAGGCCAAATTTAAAGGTGATGAACTAATTTATGTAGGAAATTTCAAGGCAGCACAGTATTCGGACAGTGGGATGGGTGTTGTTGCTTTTATCCATATTTACAGTGAAAATTGGGAGCAAGATACAAAGCCGAAAGATTTGAAAAACTTGTTGTATATCCAGAAAAGGAGTACTAAAAGTTGTATCCAAGGAGGTTGTGGTTGCTAAAGAAATTAACACTATTAAAATCAAGCCGAGCACTGTGGACTGGGTAACGGGAAGAAAACTGTGAGGGCATCTCTTGAATCAGCAAGACCCCATCTTTGCAGGTCCAGAGATTTGCCTGAGAAGAGAGACCCAGGGAGGGCAGTGTACTCACACAGAGCTGTCCAGGGATGATTTTGCCAGGATCTTTTCCCTGTGTTCGGCTATCCAAGCCCTTCGGAGCTGCTGCAGTGGTGGTCCATGCAGGCTGGCTGACGTTCAGGCCAGTGGCAGACCTGGTGTGCAGATGTGCAGAATGCCAGGGGTCCTGCAGGCTTCTGGGATTTCCAAGGAAATCCAGGGAGGCCATGCAGGGTGTGGCAGGGTCAGGATCCCTGCAAGCAACCCCTGCCGGGGGGGGGGTGCACAAAACTGAAAGAGAAAGGAACCCAGCAGTGTGGACCCCAGGAAGTCAGAGATGCCAGCACCCCGGAGCTTGCTGAGAGCAGCCGCAGGTACTGTGGAGGGCCAGCCCAAGAAAGAGGCCATGGGCTGCAGCCAGGCCACAGGGGGACGCTGCCCAGACACTTTGGAGGTCACGTTCTGCCACTGTGTGCTCCGGGTGCCACACGTGGAGCTACAGGATTTCATGTTTCCCAGCTGGATTTGATCTTTCCTTTGTTCAATCTTTCTTCTCTACTCCCATACACCTCCCTTTCGGAGTAGGAATGCCTACCCTGTGCCCCTGTATCTTGGAATCATATAACTTGTTCTTTTGATTTTCATAGCTGGGAGTTGCCTTGAGTCTCAGAGACTTGAGACTCGGCTTTTGGCAAATTCTAGCACTGTTTAGACTTTAGGGAGCCCCAGAGATTGATGCTCTGCATTTTGCATATGAGATGGACATGGGGGCAGGCAGGACCAAAATGTCATGCTTTGGATCTTCAGTTTCCTCCAAAGACTGTGTGTTTAGGGCTTGGTCACGGTCCTGAGGCACTACTGGGAGATATGGAAACCTGGAGATGTGAGGCCCAGTGGGAGGAGGTCCGGTTCCTGGAGGAGTGTTCTCCAAGGTAGTGCTGGGGGCCTGGGGCCCTTATCTCTCTCCTTGCCTTCCAGCCACCATGAGGTGAGCAGCTCTGCGGCTCCATGCTTCCTCCATGACGTATCACCTTGCCACAGGCCACAGAAACCAGGCACTGAAACCATGAGCAAAATAAGCCTTTCTTCCTTTTAAGTTGTTTGTCTTGGGCATTTTGTCACAGCAATGGACTCTGAGTAAGACATCAGGGTCAGATGATGTCATGGGGGGTCCCACCTTGGCACTGGTGGCCTTGTAAGAGGAGCAACATGCTCACTGTGTCTCAGCATGTGACAACCCAGCAGGAAGGCCCTCACCAGATACCTGTGCCACGCCCTTGACCTTCCCACCCTCCAGAACCAGGAGCCAATAAGCCTCTGTTCTTTGTGTATTATGTGGTGTGGAGTATTCAGTTTTAGCAACAGAAAATCAACTGTGATGGTCAGTTTAGCCGCAACCCCCCAGCCCTGACGTTCACTCTTTGCCATCGACCCTCTTCCCCTGAGTTTCTGCCTCTGGCCAGAACCTTTGCCTCGTCCTTTCTGTACAAACGTCCTGTCTAATGGGGGCGTGAGCCTTCTGCTCCGGCTCCTCTGTGGGTCTTGGTTTTCTTGGGAAGACTCCTGTGCACGTGGATGATTCTAATATAAATGTGTGTCCTTCTCCTGTTAATCTGTCCCGTGTCGATGTAATTCTTAGCCTCAGCCAGAGATGTCAGAGGGTAGGGAAATTCCTCCCCACACACCCTCACAACCAGCAGGAAGTGACCGGATGGCTGGGAGACCCTGTCCCTTCCCCTGGGCTGCCACCATAACCTGGTGGACACCCAGCCCCGCCTCCCCACTGACACCAGGATCTGGGGACAGGACCACAGTGGGATGTGCCCGCGTCTCCTTCCCTCCCACCCACCAGGTTTGTGCGAGGGGATAATGATCCATTTGTATTCATAATCCTATTGTTCAGAGGATTAATTAAAAGGCAAGAGTCTTTTTAATCATCTGTACTAATTTAGGGGAAGAATTTAGGAATATAATTGTGTTATCTATAACTGAGGAATTCACACAGATCCCTCTTGGAATCAGAATATTAATATCTCTCCATGAGACTCTGTGACTTGAGCAAATCATCGCAGTCGTTCCTTCTAAATTAGCCAAATTAAATGAGGATAATTTAAAATGTTTGGCTGGGCGGACTGCAGCCATGTACCAGCAAAAAGGCGGGCTTTCTCCCCAAGTTTAGGAAACCCACGTCTCGGACAGGCGGGCAAAGGAGTGCCAGGCCCCACCCAGGACCTGAGCTGGGGCTCAAGCCACAGGGCAGGGGACAGCTGTGTCCCTGCAGATAATGCAGCAGGGAAGTCAAGTCAGCAATGGGCTTGGGAGGAGGGATTCCCCCCTGGGTTTCCACCTGAGCAGCTCCTCGAACCTTGGAGTGGGTGACCCACAACCTCTGTCCCCTAAGGCCAGCAGGAAGAACGAGCCCCCTGTGCAGCCAACAGACACAGACAACAAGCAGCCTCATGGGGAGGCGGCTCAGCTGGCCAGCACAGAGGACCTCAGACTGTGCCTGGGTTGGTGCCAGCAGAGCAGCCAGCCTAAGGACACCACCTGCCTTCTGGGGGGAGCGAATGAGACCAGGTCAGAGACCCCGTAGCAGTTCCAGCCACCAAAGGGCCGGGGACAGGACCTTATGCATACCAGGCCATGGGGAGAAAAGGAACTCAAAACTCCGGGGCTCAGCTCTCTGCCACAGTCCTCCTCCTGGAAGGACTCCCCACACAGTCCTCCCCGCACAGTCCTCCCACGGCCTCGGGACTCGTGACTCGGAGCTTCTTGTCCTTATTGGTGCACACAGGTCCATGGCTCAGCCAGGGATAGAGGGTAGTGTGATTTAAACGCTTAACTGCATACACACACGTGCACACCCACTCCAGCCATCATACATGTTAATGCACACACTCACCGGCTCACGCCAATCCTGCTGCTGGTGTGTACCTGCCAGGGACTTTGGGCCTCTGACCCCCTTCTGTGAGGTGAGAGCGATATGGCTGGTCCAGTCTGGGGTGCAGCTGGGTCCACACAGCTGAACCAGTTAAAGCTCAGTACCATTGGCAGGCAGGACACTGACCCAGTGGCCCTTACCTTCTCCTGCACCCCTCCACTGCCCTCCATTGCAGGGACTGTATGCCCTCTGCCACCCGGCACTGTCAGGGTGGCCCTGTGTCCCACCCAAGAAGAAGGGATGTTTGTTATGTGTCTAAGTGTTGAGTTGTGGCCAAAGGACTAAGGAGGGGAGGAGCTCAGGAACAATAGAGCAGCAGGGAATGTCACCAAGGCAGGTGTCCTCTCTCCTGACTCTGTGAAGGGAGGCCTTCCCCGGCACCACCCAGGTCATGTGACCAGGGAGGAAATGAGGAGACACCACGGCTGAGAGATCTCGAGGACACTGTACCTGCAACGAGAGGGCCCTGTGTGCACCAAGGACCAACAGCTCCAAAGCACCTGTGTCCTCCTGGGCCCCCACTTCACAGGGGCCCACGGACTCCTCCCCAGGCAGCTCCTTCTGGCCTGAGGCAGAACCCACGTGTTGATCAAGCGGAATCAGCACTCACGAACACACAGCCCTGACCTGGGCAGCTGGGGAAGGCCCGCTCTCCGCCCAGCCCTGAGATCCGGGGATGAGAGGCCAAGGGGAGACGTCAGCCAAGTTGTGATCAGAGTGAGGACACCCGGGCCACCAGGATGGAGCCAGAGTCAAGTCAGCGTGCGTGCCGGGGCCCAGCCCCCTGGGGCCCCTGCTCATTGTCGTGGAACAGAGCGAACCACTCTCCAATGCAAAACCATGGCTCCCAGGTGAGCAGAGACCAGGGCAGAGCTCAAGTTCAAGGTCACATCCTGAGCCCCTCTGCTTTTGAGTTCTTCAAGCTGTCCAGGGGAAAGGGGGTCCCTGGCGCACCACGCCTGGCTGACCCGGAACAGGAAGCGCTTCCTCTGCCTGCTGAGACCCGTGCAGGGCGTTCTCAGGAGCTCTCTGCAGGCCAGCATGGAGCCCGGGCACACAGCCTGGTGTGGGGTTCTGCCCTGAGAGCCCCCCGCCACGTCTGCACTAGCCTGCACTCACCCAGCCTGTCCTACCCACTACACACCCAGAGCTCCACTGCCCACGGACACTCAGTGATAGCCACCCTGGGGCAGCCTTCAGGATGGGAACGGAGAGGCCACCCTGGTCTGGTCCATGCCACCCTGGCCTTGTCCACGCCACCCTGGCCTGGTCCACGCCACCCTGCAAAAGGAAACCTGGCTTTGCCTAATTCTTGAGAAGCTCACAAAGCTATGGCCACAGCATTGATCCCCTCTGTGATGGCCCCTGGTCTGGCGGTGATTCTCCCCCCCACCACTCAGCACCCAGTGGCCACAGTCTCCCTGAAGAGAGAGCATGTCACAACAGCACAGCGGAGATCTGAGAGATCCTTCTGGGCAGAGCAGCAGGGCGGAAGGAGGGTGCTGGGTGTGAACAGGCACAAGTGCAAGGGAGGGCGACAGGAGGCAGGTGCCAGGGAGCCAGGGAGGCCTTGCGCACCAGGTGGGGAGTCAAGGGGCTCCACTAGCCCAAGCACCACCCAGGTTGGAGGAGGAACCCTGTCTGTTGCAACAATCAAGTGCAGGTGGAGGTATGGACCAGGGAGTGACAGTGGCCGTGGAGAGAAACCCTCAGAAATTACTGTAGAGATAGGAGGGGAAGGGGGGAAGGGGGGAAGGAGGGGAAGGGGGAGCAGAAGGAGCAAACGGGGATGGCATTTTAAATGACAAACAAAAAACATGGCAGTCACCTGCCACCTGCCACACAGAGCCAAGGTGTGCAAAGTCACGCAGCTCTAACAAAAAACAGCGAGCACGGACAGCTTAAGTCCAGCTGCTGAGGCCGTGGTCCTGGAGAGCCACAGGCATTGCTCGACACCAGGCAAGAGAGGTGCCCACCGCCAGCCAGGTACAGCTCCAGGCTGGGCCAACATCAAGGTGCCTGAAGGAGAGAGAAGCGGAGTGTGCACCTAGGGAGGGCGACAGACAGCAATCAGCAAGAGGCCAAGCACTGGTGGTTGCAGGCTGAGGGAAGGGCTAGGCAGGGGAGGCTGGGGGAGGCCGGAAGCCAGAGAGGCTCACCCGAGGGTGTTTGGACTGAGGCCCCTGCAGGGGGCAGGAGGCGCCAGGGGAGCAAGCCCTGGAGGAGCCACAGGCCTGCTGCTCTGGTCTTTGGTCCCCTGACCTGGTACCCGGAGAAGCTGCACTTGGAGTGAGTGGGGAAGCACTTTCCCCTCCTCTCCTGCCCAGGAGAATTTTGAAGATCTGACGTTAGTTCCTTTAGTCCACAGTGAAGGACAAAGGCTGTGAGGGGCACGGGGGACACGTCCAGGAAGAACCATCAGGAGGTCATAACTGGGGCAGAGGTGGGCTGAGGTCCCAGGCAGCGGCCTCATCAGGGCCCTTAGCTGAGATAGGAGCTGGAGGACATGATGCGGAGACAGGTGCCAGGACCCCCCTGTGCTGTGAAGGGGCCTGGGGCACAGAGGCCCCAGGACAGGTGCTATTGTGAGGCCACTCTTAACACATTACCTGTCAGGGTGCGCTCGGAAACGGGTCCCCTGGTGGAGTCCAGGATGGTCCAGAGTCAGGCCTGGAACCAGTCCAAGGTCAAGCTAGAGAAAGGCTCCAAGCAGGGGACTCCTCCCGCCCACCTGGCTTCCTCTGCCCAGCAGCTGGCCCAGGAAGTGGCCGGCCCTCCAGGACTCCAGAGCCGCTGTGTGTCTTGTGCCATATGGAAAAAGAGCCATGCTCACTGCGAACCGACAGCCTCTTCAAGCAGTCAGAGCCGCTGCACGTGGAGTGAAAGGAGGGGGGGGGGAGACAATTTACAATTGCAAATTGGAGCTCCTCACCAGAGCCAGAGATGATCTCGCTCCGGAGACAGATGGAGAGGAGTGTTCCAGGAACGCATTTTAACACATGGCGGAACAGCAGAGAGGTGGGGCCAGTGAGGCCCACTGCCTGTCACTCCAACTTGAGGGGACGCGGGGCTCCCTGCCCACCTGCCTCAGAAGCCCACCATCCCCCTCCACTCTCACTGCAGAGGGGGCCAGAACCGCAGAGCCCCAGGGCCTGAAGCCCACAGGCGCAGACCCCAAACTCATGTGCCACAGGTGTTGGCAGAACAGGTGGGGACAAACCAGACCGACTCTCTCTGTGGCTTTTAAGTGAAGGACAAGGAGGACAGACGGTCCAGGCTGCGTGCCAGAGCTCAGGCCCATGTGTGTCACACAAGAGCCCCACTTGGAGGGGGGACATGGAAGGGAAGGGGAGGAGCCCACAGCCCCTGGGCCTCAGGCAAGGAGAAGGGGTGCCCGTCCTGGGCGCAGGGCCACCCTTGCTCCCAGTGCTGCCTCTCTGCAGCCGGCATCGCTGCGAATGGGTGGTTAGCAGGACTGGGCTGTCCCTCCCAGAGCCCCCTCACTATGCAGCTGCCCGAGGCCCGCCACATGCAGTGAGAGTGGCTCCTGCAGAGAGAGTCCTGGACAGGTGGAGGGAGGCCACCCATCAGGGTCCAGGCTCCGAGGAGAGGAAACTTTGGGAGCCTGATGCCAGCCCAATGCCACAATGCAGGTCCAGCTTAGGGGCCTGGGGTGGCCAGGTGAATGAGGACAAGGACACAGCCCCACAGGATCCCAAAGCCTGGGTCAGGCTGGTCAGAGGAGAGGGAGTGGGAGGAGGATGTTCCCTGCGATCAGAACTCCCTGCTCGGAGGCTGGGAGGGGCAGCTGCAGTGCGGCCATGCTGAAGGGTCAGCCAGCTAGAATCTTCCAGAAAGGTAACAGAAAACGTCAGGGAGATGCAACAGACACACAGTGGTGCAAAGGGTCTGGTGCCCGCTGGACAGAAAAAAGGGGAGAGAGGGAGGGGATGGGCCTCCTGACCCAGCCCCTCAGCCACTGCGAGGTGGAGAGAAGGGAAGCCCTGAGGACCTGGAAGGACCCCAGGATGCAGCAGCCTCTGTGGAGGGTGGACATGGTCAGCACCAATCCAGCAGATTGCACGGGTTTGGGGTGTTCGTTTTTAATGCACCCCCTGCTTCTCCCTAAGGGGTAAAAGGTAATGAATAACGCCTTAGCATCACTTTTGAAGAGAGACATTGTAAAATCCCAAAAAGACCTTCTGAAGGGCACAAGAAGAGCCAGGGTGTGCCAGGGCGCGCCAGGCCACGCTTCCGCACGGATCTGGCTGGCGCTGCCCTTCTCAGGGAAGACCCTGGGCAGGGAAGGTGAGGCCCGTCTGCCTGGCCACCACGGCTCTGGGTGGTGTGTGCCTGACTCTGCACCAGGCTCTGCCCTCATGCCCCAGGCCGTCTGGGCCCGCAGGCCCCATCATTCCCGGAGGCTGGGCCAGGAGGCTCTGGCAGAATGGTCCCATGGTGCTGCCCTTGGAACCTGTGCCATGTCAGGGCCCTTGAGGAGGTCACAAGGCCCAGGGACTTGGGCCATTGTGGTCACCAAACACCCAGGCTGCCGCTGGGATAGCATCTTGTTTGAGACACTGTCCCGAGCAAGTGAGACCGGCCGATGTGCTCAGTCGTTCGTTTATTCTTTCGTGAACTGGGAAATTAATCCCGCAAATATTTACAGAGAGCTTTGCAGAGTTCTTTGAAGGGGAAATGAAGTTGCTGGCGGAGCTCCCTCCCTCGCCCGCCTCCCGCCACACGCTGGCTCCATGGGAGGTTTCAGGCCACTTACAAAACCTGCTCCTTGCTCCTCCAGCCGGACACTGAGGCTGGACGCTGAGGCCAGGAGGTCAGAGCCCCCCCGCTGTGGTTGAACCTGGAGAAGAGCCTTGGTCGGCTCCTTGGGGCTGACGGAGCAGCCCTGTGGCTGGCGGCTTCCACAACAGGGTGCACGTCCCCACAGTTCCGAAGGCTGAAGCCCAGGATCAGGGGTCCCCGGTCAGTGCCTCCTGGGGCCCCTCTGCTTGGCTGGTAGCTGCCGTCTTCTCCTGGGACCTCACATCATGTGCCCAATCTGTGTGTCTGTGTCTCAATGTCCCCTCCCTATAAGGACATCCGTCAGGTTGGATTAGGGCCATTGTAATGACCTCATTTTACTTTAATCATCTTTGGAAGATCCGTCTCCACACGAGGTCACAGGTCAGGTACCACAGGTGAGAACCTCAGACCTGGGGCTGAGTCACCAGGGTCACAATTCAGCCCAGAACCATCCCTGAGCCTCACCCGGAAAGTCGGCATGATGGCTTCGGCCACACGGTCCCCAGGCAGACCTCCTAGGTGGAGCATGGGCAGCACTGTGAGCTTTAAAGGGCCGTGCCTAGGGTCACCCTTTCCTCTCCAGGGACAGGGAGCAAGACAGACAGGGCTCCGATCTCCCTGCAACCCTCTGGACACTAGGTTTCGAGGATGGGAGGGGACACTAGCATGTCCACCAGCAGAGAAAACCCTCTAAGAAAGGACGAGTTTCCTTGAGAAGACGTGACCATAAGGTCAGCGCCGTCTCCCCAGACAACCGCTTCCCCGGCTAATTATGCGGCTTGCCTGGCTGATGGCACTGGATGCTAACAAGATGAGATCTTCAGAGGTAATAAAAAAAAACGGAAGTAAAAAAGGCGTCCCTGGGTGGGAGGGCTTTGGCGTTCCGTCTGAATTCCATAATGAATAATTTATATAAAAGCTTTATTGGAGCCCCGCGCGCACCACAGTAAATGTTCCACGAGAACATACGCAAATATTTCAACACCGATGTGTCTCTGGTGGCTTCAGCTGACGGCCCGAACCAGATTTGAACTGCTGCATTGCTTATTTATGAAAAATATCATAATCTTGCTTTTATTTGCATTTTCCCGGCTTGCAAGGGGTGAAGGATTCTCCAGGCAGAGCAGCCGATGCAGCTGCTGGGTGGGCTCAGGAGGGAAGGCGGGCGGGATGGGGGCAGGAGGTGAGGAGAGGGCCTCAGCACCCTTCACCCGCACAGCAGCACCTAGCAGAGGGACAGAGGGAAGGAGCCCGTGCTTTCCAGAATGTGGAAAGTGCTGGGCCACACATCCTGAGGGGTTTGGGGGTTTTAGGAGACCCAGTCGCTCAGCTTTGAAAGAGGAGCCCAGAGAGGAGGGTTGGGAGCAGGAGGCCTGGCAAACCCTTCTCCCAGGTGGTCACATTCCCAGGTTCAGCACAGGGATGGAGAACCAGAGCCCAGTAGACCCCAGAGTGGATGGGTCGGAGCTGAGAGTCCAGGGAGACCAGGCCAGCTAGAGTCTGGAGGACAGGTCAGAGAGGAGGCAACTGACTTCTGGAGGTGTGCAGAGGGTCCCCTTCAAGGGTCAAGCAGAGCCACAGATAGTGCGTGAAGGTGAGGAAACCACCCAGGGCTGGGAAAGGAGCAGCCAAAGGATTAGAGGAAATGGTGCCCCTTGATCATGGGGAGGGACGGACTGTCACTGTTCCTACCAGTCAGACTGAAAAAGCTCAGCTCCAGGGCAGCTCTGGGTAGAGATCAGAAGGAAGTGCCTCAGTCCCAGGAATAATTAACCGTGGATCATACACTGATCTATCTCATCTATCAAGTCTTAAACATAATATCTGCAAGGATCAACGTGTTCCCACATAAGTCAACTGCATCTCGGGTAAGCTCAAAAAGAGTTTGGAAAGACAAAAACAAATTCAGCACCAAAAATGTAAAACTTCAGTGTCTGACACCTGATCAAAAACTTTAGGCAGGCAAAGAAGCATCACTATTATCACCATTATAACTCATCGTAAGCTCATAAGTGGCATGAACATTAGAATTAGCAGGCAAATACATTCAAGAAACTATTATAAGTATATTCCACATGCTTAGTTAGAAGCATGAAAAATATAAAAAGGCACAAATCAAATTTCTAGGCATGAAAAATACACTGAATATCATTTAATAGCAGATTAGACACTGAAGAAGGAAAGATCAACAAACTTAAAGAATAGTAATGAAAGTCTCCAAAACAAAACTCAAAGAGAAAAATAATTTTTAAAAATTGATGTAGCCAATGATGAATCAACTGGAAGAGAAATTAGGAAAACTCTCTCACTCACAATAGCTTCAAAAAATAAAATAAAATGCTTGGTAATCAATCTAACAAAAGAGATTAAAGACCTCTATAAAGATAACTATAGAACACTAAGGAAAGAAATTGAAGAAAACCTAAGAAAATGAAAAGATCTCCCATGTTCTAAGATGGGCAGAATTAATATTGACAATATGGCCAGACTACCAAAGGCACATACAGATTTAGTGCAATTCCTATTAAAATCTCAACAACATTCTTCATAAATAGAAAAAGCAGTAAAGAAATTATTTTGAAAAATAAGAGACCCAGAATAGCCAAAGCAATCCTTGGCAAGAAAAGTGAAGGAACAGGCATCACAATACCAGGCCTTAATTATACTACAGAGCTATAGTAACAAAAGTGGAATGGCATTGGCGCCAAAACAGACATGAAGACCCATGGAAGAGAACAGAAGACACAGAGACACATCCACATAAATCCAGTTTTCTTATTCTAGTCAAAGGCGCCATAAACATACATTGGAGAAAAGATAGCCTCTTCAATAAATGATGCTGAGAAAACTGGAAATCCATTTGTAGCAAAATGAAATTTAACCCCTATCTCTCACTTTGCACAAAACTCAACTCAAAATGGATCAAGGACCTAGGCTCTAGACCACAGACCCTGCACCTACTAGAAGAAAAGGTAGGCCCAAATTTACATCATGTTGGCTTAGGAACCAAATTCCTCAACCAGACTCCTAAAGCAAAGAAGTGAACTCAAGAATCAATAAATGAGATAGTATCAAACTAAAAAGAGAAGATAAAACCATCAAGAATGTGAAAAGAGAGCCTATGGAATGGGAGAAAATCTTTGCCACCTTCACCTCAGAGAGAGCATTAATTTCCAGGATATATAAAGAATTCAAAAAACTTAACACCAAATAAGCAAATAACTCAATAAATAAATGGGCAAAGGAACTGAACAGACCCTTCACAGAAGAAGAAATACAAACAGTCAACAAATATATGAAAAAAATGTTCAACATCTCTAGCAATTAGAGAAATTCAAATTTAAACTACACTGACGGATGTGGTTGTGTCTCAGTGGTAGCGCACTTGCTTAGCACGTGTGAGGCACTGGGTTTGATCCTCAGCACCATATGAAAATAAGTAAATGATATAAAGCTAAAAAAATTACATTGTGATTTCATCTCTCCAGTCAGAATGGCAATTATCAAGAATACAAGTAACAATAAATCATACATGGCAAATAGGACTGGGAATTGGTGCAACCACTCTGGAAAGCAGTATGGAAATTCATCTGAAAACTTAGAATGGAACCAAAATTTGACCCAGTTATCCCATTCCTTAGTATATACCCAAAGGACTTAAAATCAGCATACTACAGTGATGCAACCACATCAGTGCTTACAGAAGCTCAATTTATAATAGCTAAGCTATCGAAACAACTTAGGTGCCTTTCACCAAATGAATGGATAGAGAAAACATGGTATACATACACAATGGAATATTACTCAGACATAAAGAACAATGAGATTATGGCATTTGCCAGTAAATGGATGGACTTAGAGACAATCGTGCCAAGTGAAATAAGCCAATTCCTAAAAACGAAAGCCCAAACGTTCTCTCTGATATGTGAATGTTAACACACAATAAGGGGGGAGGGGAGAATAGAAGTTCATTGGATGAGACAAAGGGAAATGAAGGGAAGGGAGGGAGAATGAGAAAAGAGAGGAGAATGAACCAGACATCACTTTCCTGTGTTCATATATGAAGACATGACCAATGAAACTGCACATCACGTACAACCACAAGAACGGGATCCTAATTACACTCCATGTATGTATAATATGTCAAAATACACTCCACTGTCATGTATGTCTAAAAAGAACAAATCCAAAAAATGAGTATAGAAAATTTATGTAGGATTAGTGAGCTTGGGAATAACTCCAAGCTGTCTGATGTAAATGTAATTAGAATCTCAGAAAGAGAAAAGGAGGATAGAAAATCTATTTGAAGAAATAATGGCTAAAAACACCCCAGGCTTGATGAAAACCACATATTTACTATTCCAGAGGCTCAATGTACCACAAGCACAAAAAAACATAAAGGCACATCATAATCAAATCGCAAAAGAGAGTTACCTCCAAAGTAGCCAGAGGAACACTATCACCTACAGAGAAACCTAGTTTAAAATGACAGCAGATTTCTTACTGAAACAATGTGAGCGAGAAGACACTGGGTCAACAATTCCACAGTAATTAGTTGAAAACTATCAACTAGAATTTCATACGTTGAAATGTCCTTAAAAATAAAGGCAATGATTCAATCTTCAGATAAGATGGCGTAATGATGCCCCATCTGGTTTCCTCCTTGGGATACAACTACAAGACCTGGGCAGATGTGTGGACTGGGTACTGGGGGACTCTGGAAATTAATTGCAGCAGACAGAGTAGGAAAGAAAATCAGACTTCGGGGTCTCACCAACCAGCAGTGAGAGTGCAAGTTTCTGCCTGTGTGGCTTGGCCTGAGCGCAGGGCAGCTTCAAACCCAAAATGGGACTCAGCTCACACAGAGAGGGCCCTCAAATTCCAGCTCAAGGGCTGGGAAGGTGTCTCCTGATGCTGCAGACCCCCACATCCTTGCTCTTCTGTTATCTCCGACCCCAGCCCCCAGGCAATCCTGTGGCATTTGGGGCAGAAACCACAACAGGAACCACAAGAACTGAAGCCCTGAGGGATGAAACTTCTCCAGTTAGTGGATATGAGACTCCAGGAGGGCAGCAACCCCACTGAACCTGATCCTTTTCTGTTCCCCACCATTTGGCACCAGTGAAGGCACAGTCCCAGAAGTGCAGACAGGACAGGGCAACGGACAGCCCTGGGCTTGGGGACAAAGGACCAAAATGGCTGAAAGGATTGCAGAGGTGGGAAAGTTCTGAAAAGTGGAGGAGCCTGGAAGTAGCGCCCGCTGCGGGGCTGTGGATCCAGGGTGGTGGGTCCCGGATGGAGGGTCCGACTCCCGGGGTCCATGACAGGAGAAGGTGAGCTGCCGGGAGTGGCCCGGGTCTAGGCGCCCACACGAGGGGGGACCTGGGAGGACTCTGCCGCCGCCCTGGAGCCTCGGTCCCCGGCTGCCTGTCCCCTGGAGTCTCCGGGGCGGTCCCCACAGTGCCCACCGCAGACCCCGCGCTCTCGGTTCTCACCTGAGGGCCCTCCTCGGCAGAGCTGCTGGTCACAGCGGGTGGAGTTTGATCTGCAGGGTCCTGTTCAGGACGCGGTGGCCTCAGCCGTGTGGCCTGCGCCGCGGACCTCAGAGGAGAAGAGGTAGCCTGACCCGCAGGCCCCTGGAGAGGGGAGGGGAGCCCAGGTGACCTGGGGGCAGGAGGTGATTTAGAAGGGAGACCCGCCCAAGTGTCAGGTGTCACTGACTCTGTGTCCTTTTGTTTTCCTGTGGCACCTGTGGATTCTGGGGTTTAAGTCCTTGCTTTAAAAACCCTCTCCTGTTTCCTTCTGTGTACCTAACCCATCATTTTAAACCATGTTCCAAGGTCACTTTTTAGTGTATGTGGGTTCTGGGGATTGAACCCAGGGCCCTGAGCCTGTGAGGCAAGCGACCTACCTGAGCTCCACCCTTAGAGACCCCTGTAAACTTCTTCCCCTCTGCCATGGGGTCAAGTTGCCAAGGCTGACCTCGAAGGTTCCTCTTGCCTCAGCCTCCCTGGTGGCTGGCATGACAGGCGTGCACCTGGGACTGTCACGAGCCTGTGATGGGAACTCATGTGCCTCTGTCCAGGGCTGAGCATGGTTCTGCAGAGCTGTGCTCCAGGCTCCCTGCAGGGCTGCGGAGGCTTCTGCTGCCCAGCAGCCCTGGTGCCATGGCCAGGGCTCCTCCCAGCCGAGGGCAGGCAGCTGCCCATTGCTGTAGGCTGACCTTATTTTCTTCTTATGGCACTCATACGTTCTCTGGAGTATGTTGGATTGTTTGTCCATTAGGAGTCTAACAGGTCCTCTAGAACCTTCAAACAATTAGTAAAATTCCTAAACAGTAAGTGAGCATGTGCAGAATTTGGGCTAATGTTTTGGGAAGAAAAATGTTGGATGATATTTTCATGGCTTAAATATATCATCCAACATGAAGTTACATTTTATTACTTACAAAATAATAAAATAATGAAGCAATACCATGGGCTGAGGCAAAATAAATCCTCAGGATCTTAGGCATTCTATAATAAATCTGCATCACTTGAAGTATAGAGTTGATCATCTCTGGGTAATGAAATGAAAGTAAAGGTATCAAAGCAAATGATCATCTGTTTCCAGTTTTCTGTGATTTGGTTCAAGTGGTAAAGTGGTGATATTTATTAATAATGGATCAAATAGATTCATAATTCTTTTAGACTACAATTAGACGCCTTCAAACTTTAGGCTACATGGGCACATTTGAGATCGGTTCCAGCCATTCTCTCATCCTTTGTGTCATTCCCCTCCTATGTCCTGTGAGACATTTTCTATGGGAGGCTTTAAGAAGAGAATATTCTGTAAAGAAAACCTTATGATCTGTACATTATAAAATTGAATGGGTTCATTCAGAAATCAAAAGTTCTATTGAAAGATATTTGCATTAGCCAAATAAAACCAATTTCTGGGCATCCTGGTGAAGACAAGATGTTATCTTTATATGTCTCATTGTCTCTGCCTCACGACCAGTGCGAACTTCATGAAAGAAGGTTAGGTTCATAAGAAATTGCTAGTGAGTTTTAAATTAAAGAGAAAAGACTCTAATTACCTTTCACACAGCTCTGAAATGGCTTCTCCTAGCTCCCGCTTCTGGCCACCTAATGTGGTGATGAGGTTTACACAAGAAACTAGGGAGAGAAGAAACGGCAACATGGCGGCGGGCGCGGAGAGATCAAGTCTCTGACCTCTTCAGCTGTGTGGGCATAGGGAGTCATAATCTGTCTAAATGGTGTTTGCTCAGGATCACTAGGCAATGCTGAGCTGACGTGGAACTGGGACGAGCAGTCTGGGCCTCTCAGAACACACATTGAGCCCGGAACGGCTGAATTCAAGCTCCCTCCCATTCGCCTGCTTCTCTCAGACAAACTGCTGTGACTCAGCACTAACAATCCCACGGAAACAACTGGTGGGCCCTCATGAACTTAAGGTGGTAAATGCCAACTGAGCCTTCATAGGCAGTGGCCACAGGATTGAATTGGGGCTTGGGAGAGACAGTCAGGACCCACCCGTGGTAGTGGTCACCAGGCAGAGAAAACGAAATGTCACCATTTGCATGGGATACCACCATGGCAGAGAACTGATTTCACCAGAACGTGGTGGAGGAGATAACTTCATTGAAACCTGTGGCTACAGGTGTGTAATCCCCTAGCCATCTCCACGCAGCAGGGAAACCTTAAGGGCCCCTCCCAACTCTCCCATGAACGCAATAGCCAGACTCGAGGCGTGGAACTCCCGGCTACTGCTCCCACCAGTGCTGACAACTGAGGTCTCCTGCACCAGCTACCGGGGGTGTGGCTACCAGAGGGCAAGCAAATACGCTGGGGATTCTCCACCCCAAACTCCACAAACTTAGGGTCTGAGGGAATGGCAAACAGGGAGAGTGTGCCCAGGCGTTCATGAAAACAGGGCTCCAAGGAGCAGCAGACCTGGCATGTAGCCAGTATTGTGGTGAGCGTCACCTGTGAGTGGGTCCTGGCTTGAGAAAAAGTGGGGAAGTGACTACACACAAGAGAAGGCCCTAGACACTCAGGATTGGAGACCCGCCCAGTCTAGGAGGAAGAGCTGCTGCACAGTGATTGGTTCCCACCTATTGAGAGGAGAAGCTTGACCCAGTGGGCACAGCTCCACATACTGGAAGAGAAGTTAATCAAATTCTAAGACTGCATTTATTAATTTTTTTTAAATTTTTTAAAAAAATTTTTAATTTAATATAATTTAATTTTTTAAATTTTAATTTTCATTTTTTATTACTATTATTATTTAAAATTTTTTTCTTTTTATTTTCTATTTTTTTCTTTTGTCTTTTCATTTCTTTTCAATTTTCTTATTCCCCCTTCCTTGAATTCTACCTGCTTACACTCATTCTCTTTAGTGACTTCTTCCCTTCCCTTCTAATACCTTTCCTCCCAAGCATCAAATAAATTTATAGGAGTAAACAGTAACTCAGCAATCAAACAGAACAAGAAGTAACATGTGCAGCATGAAAAAGCAAGGAAGAAAAGGAGTACAAACAATGCAGGACAGCCTAAATATTCAGGAGGACCTAGAGTCATCTGAAAAATGGTCATATAAAGAACTCAAGGAATACCTTAGACAGATGGAATGGAACCTTAAAGAGGATACGAGACAGCAAATTCAAACAGTGAAAGAACACATTGAAAATGAATTACATAAACAGATAAAAGAAGAAGTTAAGCATCTTTATCAGGCGATAGAGATTATAAAAAAATCAAACATTAATTCTAGAAATGAAGGAAATTATAAACCAAATTAAAAACTCAAATGAGAGTATCAACATCAGATTGGAGCAAGTAGAAGCCAGAACGTCAGATAATGAAGACAAAATATATCATCTTGAAAAGAGTCTAGCCAACTCAGAAAGGCTGGTAAAAAAATCACGAGTAAAACATCCAAGAGATATGGGATAACATAAAAAAAAAACAAATTTAAGAGTCATCAGGATAGAGGAAGGTATAGAGATTCAAACCAAGGGAATGAGTAACCTGCTGAATGAAATAATTACAGAAAACTTTCCAGAAATAAAAAAGAAAATGGATATACAAATTGTAGATGCATACAGGACACCGAGCATACAAAATCACAGTAGACCAACGCCAAGACACATTGTTATGAAGATATCCAATATACAGAACAAAGAGAAAATATTAAAAGCTACAAGAGAAAGGAGGCAGATTACATTCAGGGGTAAACCAATAGGGTTAACAGTGGATTTTTCATCATAGATGCTGAAAGCGAGAAGATCCTGGAACAACGTATTTCAAACACGGAAAGACAATGGATGCCAATGAAGAATTCTATATCCAGCAAAATTAAGCTTCAGGTATGACAACGAAATAAAAATCTTTCATGATAAACAAAAGCTAAAAGAATTTGAAGCCAGAAAACCAGCATTGCAAAGCGTCTTGAGCAAAACACTACACGAGGAAGAAATGAAAAACAATAACCAAAACCATCAGTGGGAAGTCCCTCTGTAAAGACAGAGGGCGGGGGGAAAGCTAATCATGGAGAAACAAACTAAAATTTAAACAAAAGATAAATAATCAAACATGGCTGCAAGTACAAACCATATATCAATAGCAACTATAAACGTTAATGGCTTAAACTCTCCAATAAAGTGACATAGGCTGGTAACATGGATTAAAAAAAGAAATTCAACAATATACTGCCTCCAGGAGAGACATCTGATTGGAAGACACACACAGGGTGAAGGTGAAAGGTTGGGAAAAAAATATACAAAGCACACGGTCCTTGTAAGCAAGGAGGGGTGGCCATCCTCATATCGAATAAAATCGACTTCAAGACTAAGTTAATCAAAACGGATAAGGAAGGACATTATATACTGTTAAAAGGAACCATTCACCAACAAGACATAACAATTATCAATATTTATGCAACAAATAATGGTTCTTCGACGGTGATAAAACAAATTCTCAAGTTCAAGAATTAAATAGACCACAACACAATAATTATGGGTGACTTCACACACCTCTCTCACCATTGGACAGATCCTCCAAACAAAAGTTGAATAAAGAAAGTCTAGAACTCAATATCAGGGGCTGGGGATGTGGCTCAAGTGGTAGCGCGCTCGCCTGGCATGCGTGCGGCCCGGGTTTGATCCTCAGCACCACATACCAACAAAGATGTTGTGTCTGCCGAGAACTAAAAAAATAAATATTAAAAAAAAATTCTCTCTCTAAAAAAAAAAAAAACTCAATATCACAATCATTAACCTAGACTTAATTGACATATATAGAATATATCAACCATCATCAAGTGGATATACTTTTTTCTCAGCAGCACATGGATCCTTCTCAAAAATAGACCATATATTATGTCATAAGGCAACCCTCAGTAAATATAAAGGGGTGGAGATAATATCATACATTTTATCTGATCATAATGGAATGAAACTGGAAATCAATGATAAAAGAAGGAAGGAAAAACCCTACATTACATGGAAAATGAACAATATGTTACTGAATAATCAATGGGTTACAGAAGACATAAAGGAGGAAATCAAAAAATTCTTAGAGATAAATGAAAATACAGACACAACATATCGGAATCTATGGGACACAATGAAAGCAGTTTTAAAAGGAAAATTCATTGCCTGGAGGTCATTCCTCAAAAAAAGGAAAAAACAACAAATAAATGAGCTCACACTTCATCTCAAAGCCCTAGAAATGGAAGAGCAAAACAACAGCAAATGTAGCAGAAGGCAAGAAATAATTAAAATCAGAGTGGAAATCAACGAAATTGAAACAATGAAACTATTGAAAAAGTTAACAAAACTAAAAGTTGGTTCTTCGAAAAAATGAATAAGATCAACAGACCCTTAGCCATGCTAACAAAGACAAGAAGAGAGAGAACTCAAATTACTAACATACAGGATGAAAAAGGCAATATCACAACAGATGCTTCAGAAATACAGAAGACAATTAGAAATTATTTTGAAAACCTATATTCCAATAAAATAGAAGATAGTGAAGACGTCGATAAATTTCTTAAGTCATATGATTTGCCCAGACTGAGTCAGGAGGATACACACAATTTGAACAGACCAATATCAATCGATGAAATAGAAGAAGCAATCAAAAGACTACCAACCAAGAAAATCTCAGGACCGGATGGGTATACAGTGGAGTTTTACAAAACCTTTAAAGAAGAATTAATACCAAAACTTTTCAAGTTATTTCAGGAAATAGAAAAAGAGGGAGCTCTTCCAAATTCATTCTATGAGGCCAACATCACCCTGATTCCGAAACCAGACAAAGACACCTCAAAGAAAGAAAACTACAGACCAATATCTCTGATGAACCTAGATACAAAAATCATCAATAAAATTCTGGCGAATCAGATACAAAGACACATCAAAAAAATTGTGCACCATGATCAAGTAGGATTCATCCCTGGGATGCAAGGATGGTTCAATATACAGAAATCAATAAATGTTATTCACCACATCAATAGACTTAAAGATAAGAACCATATGGTTATCTTGATAGACACAGAAAAAGCATTCAACAAAGTACAGCATCCATTTTTGTTCAAAACATTACAAAAACTAGGGATAACAGAAACTTACCTCGATATTGTAAAAGCTATCTATGCTAAACCTCAGGCTAGCATCATTCTGAATGAAGAAAAATTGAAGGCATTCCCTCTAAAATCTGGAACAAGGCAGAGATGCCCTCTATCACCACTTCTATTCAATATAGTTCTCGAAACACTGGCCAGAGCAATTAGACAGACGGAAGAAATTAAAGGCATAAAAATAGAAAAAGAAGAACTTAAATTATCACTATTTGCAGGTGACATGATTCTATACCTAGAAGACCCAAAATGGTCTACAAAAAAACTACTAGAACTAATAAATGAATTCAGCAAAGTGGCAGGATATAAAATCAACACGCATAAATCAAAGGCATTTCTGTATATCAGCGAAAAAACTTCTGAAACAGAAATGAGGAAAAACACTCCATTCACAATATCCTCAAAGAAAATAAAATACTTGGGAATCAACCTAACAAAAGAGGTGAAAGATTTATACAATGAAAACTACAGAACCCTAAAGAGAGAAGTAGAAGAAGATCTTAGAAGATGGAAAAATATACTCTGTTCATGGATAGGAGAACTAACATCATCAAAATGGCGATATTACCAAAAGTTCTCTATAGGTTTAATGCAATGCCAATCAAAATCCCAATGGCATTTCTTGTAGAAATAGATAAAGCAATCAAGAAATTTATATAGAAAAATAAAAGACCCAGAATAGCAAAAGCAATTTTAAGCAGGAAGTGTGAATCAGGTGGTATAGCGATACCAGATTTCAAACTGTACTACAGAGCAATAGTAACAAAAACAGCATGGTACTGGTACCAAAACAGGCAGGTGAACCAATGGTACAGAATAGAGGACACAGAGACTAATCCACAAAGTTACAGCTATCTTATATTTGATAAAAGGGCTAAAAGCATGCAATGGAGGAAGGATAGCATCTTCAATAACTGGTATTGGGAGAACTGGAAATCCATATGCAACAAAATGAAACTGAATCCCCTCCTCTCGCCATGCACAAAAGTTAACTCAAAATGGATCAAGGAGCTTGATATCAAATCAGAGACTCTGCGTCTGATAGAAGAAAAAGTTGGCTCCAATCTACATATTGTGGGGTCGGGCTCCAAATTCCTTAATAGGACCCCCATAGCACAAGAGTTAATAACAAGAATCAACAAATGGGACTTACTCAAACTAAAAAGTTTTTTCTCAGCAAGAGAAACAATAAGAGAGGTAAATAGGGAGCCTACATCCTGGGAACAAATCTTTCTTCCTCACACTTCAGATAGAGCCCTAATATCCAGAGTATACAAAGAACTCAAAAAGTTAAGCAATAAGAAAACAAATAACCCAATCAACAAATGGGCCAAGGACCTGAATAGACACTTCTCAGAGGAGGACATACAATCAATCAGCAAGTACATGAAAAAATGCTCACCATCGCTACCAGTCAGAGAAATGCAAATCAAAACTACCCTAAGATACCATCTCACTCCAGTAAGATTGGCAGCCATTATGAAGTCAAACAACAACAAGTGCTGGCGAGGATGTGGGGAAAAATTTACTCTTGTACATTGCTGGTGGGACTGCAAATTGGTGCAGCCAATTTGGAAAGCAGTACAGAGATTCCTGGTAAAGCTAGGAATAAAACCACCATTTGACCCAGCTAATGCCCTTCTCAGACTATGCCCTGAAGACCTTAAAAGAGTGTACTACAGGGATACTGCCACATATATGTTCATAGCAGCACAATTTACAATAGCTAGACTGTGGAACCAACTTAGATGCCCTTCAATAGATGAATGGATTTAAAAAATGTGGCATTTATACACCATGGAGTATTACTCAGCACTAAAAAATGACAAAATCATGGAATTTGCAGGGAAACGGATGGCACTAGAGCAGATTATGCTTAGTGAAGCTAGCCAATCCCTAAGAAACAAATACCAAATGTCTTCTTTGATATAATGAGAGCAACTAAGAACAGAGCAGGGAGGAAGAGCAGGAAGAAAAGATTAACATTAAACGGAGACATGAGGTGGGAGGGAAAGGGAGAGAAAAGGTAAATTGCATGGAAATGGAGGGAGACCCTCATTGTTATACAAAATTACATATAAGAGGTTGTGAGGGGAATGGGAAAATAAACAAGGAGAGAAATGAATTACAGTAAATGGGGTAGAGAGAGAAGATGGGAGGGGAGGGGAGGGGAGATAGTGGAGAATAGGAAAGGTAGCAGAATACAACAGTTCCTAATAGGGCATTATGTAAAAATGTGGATGTGTAACTGATGTGATTCTGCAATCTGTATATGGGGTAAAAATGGGAGTTCATAACCCACTTGAATCTAATGTATGAAATATGATATGTCAAAAGCTTTGTAAGGTTTTGAACAACCAATAAAAAAAAAAAACTAGGGAGAGAGGGAGAGCACGCCAGGGAGTGAGCTTTTATTGGTGAATAAACAATTCAAGGGAAAATCCCATCCAGTGAAGGTTAAGGGGGAGCAGAATCCCAAGGTCAAGGACAATGATTGGGTCTTCAGGTCAGTGGCCAGGAGGCATCTGCAGGGACAAGCCCTGGGACCTTGGAAAGGGTGGGGAATGGCTCTGACACATCTGTGTTTGAGCGTCTCTCACCCTGCCAGGGAGGTAAGTCAAATCACGTAGGAGGATGGCCTCTCACAATTGTCAGTGTTTTTTCTTTTTTTTGTTGTTGTTGTTAGAATGAAATTCATAAGTTGGCATTCCATTTTTTTCAGATGTGTAACTAGATGCCATTTAAATTACCCACTCTTAAATGGTAGACATTTTGTACATGAGCACTGACTGTCTGCACCTTTTTGAACAGCCAGTCTGGGCTCAGGAGCCCAAATACCAATGGTTAGCTGGAACATGTTCTTTATTTGGCCTATCCGTCAGTATCCCCTGAGGTCATCTGTTCAATGAGCTTCGTTACTCCTGCTTTCATAGAAACCACATACTGTCTATGAATCAGGGACACCAATCCCACATCATTGTGTTCTTTGAGTATCAAAAGTCCCACTTTTCACTTCACCATGCCTGACATAGGCAGTAATATTTATCAGCAAATGTGAGATTTTCAAAGATCCAATTCTGTGTGCTCCTTTCTCAAGGAGCATTAGGCAAGGATATAGCATACATAAATATTAAAAGGCTGTAGTTTTTAAAATGTCATCCATTGAATAGTTGATACATGTCTGAGATATTTTTTATTTTGGAGGAAGTATTATTTAATAGGGAATTCCAACAGTTACATAATAGTGAAATGAGACACAAAGAATAAAATGCATCCATTTTATTCTTTGTGCCTGATGAATTTTATGAGTAAGGATAAGATACTTCATTGTTCCAATGAAGATGTTGCCCACTTCTGTGAATGGATGTGGGGTGTCACCTGCTACTTGCATGTCTGCATGTTGTGCTTGGCACTAATATCATACTTGGCAGGTGGCAGAAAGTCAATACTGAAGTTAAGCTCTTGTGTTCTACCAGCTGTGCTGCAGATCCTTGGTGTGCCACCTTCTGCAATCCATGCTGCTCTGTTCATGTTCCTATTGACTTCCTGGTGGTGAGCATCATGGTCTCCTGGTCTTGAGAATAGCCAAGCATTGCTCTGTGAATGGGGAAGATGGGCATGTGGAAGGCTCCAGGGAGGAGGGATCAATGATCATGTACTCTAATCCATGTGCCTGTTTAATGACCTGTTTTTATTCTTTGGTTTTAAGGGAGACAAGGCCCTCAGACACTTCTGTGCAGCTGGGAATGCAGGCTTCTGCTTCACCTTGAAGGAAGCGAAAATGCTCTCTAAGTGTACATCATGCTTTATTTTATGGAAGAATTCTACATCTAGCCAAACCACACGAGATTTCAAAAACCAGCCCAGTAACATTTAGAAGATTCATTCTCCAAAGCAGAGTCCTCCCTGTTGAGAGACTTCAATGTGGAGAAAAAAGAGCCCCTCTCTCCTCAGACTCCCTGCTTTGACAACAAGTGCACTGGAGAAGTTTGAATCAAGTTGGAGGCACATGGGCAGGCTTCCTGGATGAGGCCCTATTGAAGGGAGGATGGGATCTGAGGAGTGGACCAGAGAGAGGAAAGATGGGAAAGGGAGGGAAGCTGGTGAGGGCAAGGTGGCAGCATCACTGGAAAAGAGGCCCCAGGAGGAAATGCTACAGACTCTCAGCTGAAGACACCCGTGAGGGCTTGAGATGTTTTCAAGCACAGCCTTCCTTGCCAATATGTGAGCTTCGTGTTCTGCTGGACTTGGATGAGTTTAGTGATAAATGACATGCAGGGACCCACATGCAACAAACACATTTACTGATGGCACAAGGGCTTCAAAGTGAAACTGTGTCTGCCAGTTATTACACATCATTCTGTGGCACTCTAGTTCCAACAGGGACAGCCACAAATTGCTCACTGGGAACCCTCTTTGCTGCTGCAAGTGGACGCTGCTTGCATGAATCGCTTCACTTCTGAACTTCTAAAGTTCTCCTGAGCAAGCATATTCAGAACCCACTTCAGGCCCAATAGGAAAAGTGTACCTAGAAGAGAGCCCTTGTAGCTCTGATCACCAACTTTAAAGAGGAAAGCTGCCCTCTGAAGAAAATCCATTTGCCAATGTTTCACTGAAATCAATGGTTTCCCCTTACTCAGAAAACAAAATAGAAATGCAGGAGCCTTCATGAGGGGAACCTGCATTTCTAATGGAACAGATACTTCAGAGAGAAAGTGAGAGTGCCGGCTCTGAGAAGCAGTTCTGCTTCATGCAGCTTCAACCAGAAACAAAACCCAATGTGCTTACAGAGAACAAGACCGTTCCTTCAATTGGAAGCTGCCTGCACAAAATGCTTCCATTCTGCACTTCCAAGCTTTTCTCAGCCAGCACGTTCAGTCAAAACTTTACACCCAAAGTGCAAATTGTGCTACCCAGAGAGCCCTTGGACCTAACATCATCACCAGTATTCACATGGAAAGTTGGACGGTTGACAAGATCAATGGCCCAGAGTTTCATTGAAATCTTTTTCTCAATTTTTTTTGAAAACTCACTGGAAATGAAAGGCCCACAAGCAACAAACTCTGCTTTATACAAGACACAGAAACTTCTAAGTAAAGCCCGGGACTGCTGGCTCTAAGAAGGGATTCCAAATCCTACTAGTTCAACCAAGCCCAAATCCCAATGTGCTCTCTAGGAACACTTTTACATCTTGCAATTGAAGCTGTTTGCATACCGTGCTTCTCTTCTGCACTTCACACTCTAGAGCTGTTTGCACACCCTGGTTCTCTTCTGCACTTCACACTCTTCTAACTGAGCACATTCAGAGAGCAGTGCAGGCTCAATATCCAAAGTGCACTAGCTGGAGAGCCCTTGTACCTTGGAGCAGTTGCTCAGATAGGTCTGATGGGTGGTTCAATTCCTCCATGATTCTTTGGAATCCATTCCTCAAACGGATTCTAAAAACTATCTTGAAATTGCATGAGCCTGACTACAATGACCTCTGCTTTATTGAGTGCATAGATGGTTCCAAGTGAAATGGTACCATCATCTCTGACAAGAGGTTCTGCTTCCTGCATGTTCAACCAGGGAAAAATCGCCATGTGTTCACTGAGAACAAAGCTACTTGTGCACAAAATTTTTCTGTTTGCCCCCTACATATGCATCTCAGGATGCACATTCAGAACACATTTCCTGCAAAAAACATGAGAAAGTATCCATGCAAAAGTCCACTCTGGTCTAGCATCACCAACATTGATTAGGAAATGAATTGCACAGGTTTCATTGTATTCCCTTGGTCTCCTTTTTCTTAAAACTCATTGAAACTGCAGGTGCCTGACAGCAACCAACTTACCATTAACCAAGAGCACAGTTGTTTCCAATGAAAACTGTGCCTGTTAGCTCTCAGAAGCCATTGGATTTAAGGCTACTTCAGCCAGGATCAAAGCTCAAGGGCACGATGAGAAAAATGTCATTTCCTAATGTGGAAGCTGCTTGCCAAAATTCTTCTGTGCTGCACTTCCAAAATATTTTCAGGAAGCACACTCAGAGCACAGTTTCAGCCCATATGCAAAGAGTGCTAGCAAGAGTGCCCTTGGACCTAGGTCAGCAACTTGGAGAACTGTGGGCCCACTGGGAAGAGCAATTCCCCAAGGTGGATTGAAATCCATTGCTCAATTGTTTGTCACAGAATTCACTTGAAATCCAAGTGCCTGCCTGCATTGAACTCGCATTGACCAATTGTACAAATACTTCAAAGGGAAACTGCCACCTCTGAGAAGCGGTGGTTCTTCATGCTAGTTTAAGTAGTGACAAACCCCAATGTGCTCACTGAGAATAAAATGAGCTCCTGAATGTTGAAGCTGCTGAGAGACTGCTTTACTTTTGCACTCCCAAACTACTCTCAGCAAGCACATTCAGAACCGAGGTCAGGCCCAAAATACAATGTTGGCTGACAAGAGAGGCCTTGCACCCAGGATCACCAATTTTGAGAAGGCAATGAGGACTGCTGAAAAGATGTACTCCACAAAATTCCATGGAAACCCACTCATCGGACCTTTCTGAGAACACTTGAAATGCAGGTTTCTGCATGCAAGGAACTGTGTGTGACAGATGGCAAAGTTTGCCAAATGCAAACATGCCTACCAGCTCTGAGAAGCCATTCTCATTCACACTTCTTCAACCTGGGAAAAATCCCCATGTGCTCACTGAGAACAAGTTAGCTTGTGCTACTTGAAGCTGCTTCCACAAACAGTTTTACTTCTGCACTTCTAAGCTGTTCTCATCAAGCACATTCAGAGCACAGTTCAGGCATGAAACACAAAGTGCACCAGAAAGAGATCACCAACTTGCAGGAGGAAAGAGGACCAGCTGAGAAGATCAGTTCTCCAAAGTCTCACTGACATCCACTTGTCACATTTGTTTACAATATACACTTGAAGTGCAGGTACCCAAATGAGTGAACTGTTTTTGATCAATGGCACAGAGGCTTCAATGTGAAAGCATGCCTGTCACCTGTAAGGAGCAATTTTTTTTTCTTCTAGCTCACACAGAAAAAAACACCATGTGCCTACTTACAACAAAGTTAGTCTTGCAAGTTGAAACTGCTTGCAGCAAATGGCTTCCATTCCCCACTTGCAGCCATCAGTGGTTGACAGATGGCACAGAGGCTTCAATGTGAAACCGTGAATGCCAATCATTACAAGTGCTTCTGACACACTCTAGTTGAACCAGGGAAAGCCCAAAGTGGTCAATGAGAATACACTTTGTTCCTGCAAGTGGAAGCAGCTTGCATAAACTGCTTCAGATAGAAAATTCCAAGCTCTTCTCAGCAAGCACATGCAGAAAACAGTTCTGGCCCAATGGAAGAAGGGACCTAGCAAGAGGATCCCATACATATGATTACCTTCATAAGGTAGCTTCCCAACTTCTGTGTGGAACTGTGTTTCTCCTTGGCCCTTATGCTGTTTTGGAGACCACTAGCTCAGCTTTGTGCAGGATCATCAGACCTGGACTTTTGGCAAGACCTGTACAGCCCTCACACATGCTCAGATGCTACAGGACTTTGCAGATCAGTCCAGACAACAGTAGGCATCCATTCATTGTCTGCAGTCTACAGATTCCTAGATGCATGGCATTCATTATCATCAAATGCAGAATTTTCATCAAAAACCATATATATATATTTCCAATCTGAATCAAGAAAATCAGAAATATCCCCAAATCCAAAGAGTGGATCTCCTTTGTGATGCTACCAGTGGAAAATTCCACAGCTGACCTCATGGGATGGTTCACAGTGAAAACACAGCTGCATGAAAAATATTACATGACATGACCTTCTGGTTATGTAGAAAGTGGCATGTGAAGTACACATGCATGTCTTCTTCAGACATGGGATTCATTTGCAAGACACCTTATCAATGGAAAATACTCCAAAATGGGATAAATCAGAACCACATCTCTAAAGTATTTCAGAAGAGACCAACTCCATCTGTGTATCTATCACTCAGTCAGTGTGTGTGCTCTAGTGTGTGTGTGTGTGTGTGTGTGTGCGCGCTCTAGTGTGTCTTTGTTTGTATTTGTACCAAGATAGCCGATACTTCATTGCCCCCATTGGAAAACTGACTCAGATAATGCCATCTGCCAAACTCCTAAAAACCAAACTTCTTGCTAATACAAGGAAACATTCCTTCCTGTTGGTTTGGATGTGTCCTTTAGGAATCACTGCTACATTTAGTATACTCAAATCATCACAGTAGATCAGGAAACAAAAACATATATATTTTAAAATAATAATATATTAATGGAAACAACAAATACAGGATAGAGTAACAACTATGTTACTAAACAAGGTCAAGGACAATGGCAAACTATAGATACAAACTTTGAAGAAAATAATTATCAATGTAAATATTCCTGGGCTGCCTCAGCCCTGCCCAGGCACACAGCAGCAGTATGGTTTTGCAAGCATCCTCAGGAGGGCTGCAGCCTTCTTTGTAGGACAAGAGGGAGGTTGAGGCTGGATCCACTCATCATTCTTTTGGGAGAGGCTCCTTTTACTCAGCACGAAGTTGGGTTTTATGTGAGGGTTCTTTGTGTAAAATACGTTGGCCTGCGCTGGAATCCTCAGCTCTGGAAAGAGAGGGGTATACAAAATAAGGTGGCTCAGGAGGTGCTCTCTGGGACACCCCAACATCTGAGAGCCTGTGCCAGAAAAGGCCAGAGCCACACACCTGAGAGCTCTCCAATACAGCACCAATACCAACAAGACAGCCTCCACAGTCCTCCCTGAGGAAAAACTAGGCAGAGCACTTCCACAGACCTAATGTCGGTTCCTACCAAAGGCTTTGGACTCCAGAACATCCCAGGTCCTCTTACATCTGCCAAAGTACACCACTAGGGTTTGCATCTGAAATCTCCCACAAAAGGCTCCTGTGCCGAAGATTCAGTCCACACATGAGCCATCTTCATGAGTGGGTTTGGAGGGAAGCATTGGATGGTGAGTGCTCTGGTGTCAACATAAAATTCTCATTCAAGATGAATACAGTACTGGGAGGTGGGAGGGACTGGAAGAAAGGTTGAGCATGGTTGGAGGAAGACCTAAACAGGGGTGCGCCCTGGGCAATAATACCTTGTTCCTGTAGGCTCCACTGAATCCTCATTCTCCAAGTAGAGGTCCTCCTTCTCCATCTTTCTCTCTCTCCCTCTCTCACAGCCTTGTTCTCTCTCTCCCAGTCTATGCCTGTTTGGCAAGGGCTGAGAAGCTCTCCATTGCCACACACTAGAGCTTTATGGACAGCCTCAGTACACAACCAAAGAGAAAGTTGTGAAAGCCAGGGAAAACGCCTAGGATTCCTCAACTATGGCGACAGTGAGGACAGGCTGACCAGCACAAATACCACATTAGAGCCATGCTTCTGCATTGGTGGAGCCCACCTCCATGTGAACCAGGCTTCTGAGAATTGAGGCCACATTCCAAATGCTGCCCTATTGAGAACAAAATGCCAGCAAAGGGAATACTTCCCTCCAACATGGTGTATGGTCCAGTGGTGCCATGACCTCAAGTGGGGGAATACAACAGCCCGCTTCTCCTTCCTCTGAACACGTGTTTCCTGTCACCCTCCTCTAACCTAGAGCCTGTTCTCCATCCCTTCTGGGTTGGATGTGAAGATCTCTGCTATGAATTTCTAAGGCTACCAAGGCCCCAGACAGACTTCCTCTTCCATTGATTCTACTAACCTAACAGTAGGTTAAGATAGGAGACAAGTGATTCTAGAACTCGTAGAGATGGTGGTCTTCAGCATACATAGGCTGGGATAATGGCTGCTGTGGTGTTTGGCTCACAAAAACCAACCAACCAACCAACGAAAAAGTGCTGGCATTATTATCAGATGAGCTTTGTGGCTACGTGCTCAGGAAGCCCTCATCTGACTTTAGTTAGGCATCATAACCTGACTATTGTGATCACTCCTTGGCAAGTGAACTCAGGTACAGAAGACGACCATGGAATTTATGCAAAACAGATGATTCAAGCTGTCTCCCAGGCTGTGTTTTCTTCCCAATTTCATCCTGTTACTACTTGCTAGAATCCTGGCAATGCTCTGCCAAGGCAGAGGTTTTCTGGTCACACAGAAGGCTTTCAATCCTACTGCTTCAGTCCACAAAATGCCAGTTTCCTCTTTAGCCCATGCATTCTATGTTCCTCTGAAACCACTCCTATCCTGGACCATGAAAGCATACTGCTCCTGGAAAGAGGCTTTCCTCCTCACTCCTCAAAGATGTCAGCTTTGGATGCCTGTTCATGTACAGGGGAGGCACCTGGTGGGGAGCCACAATATCCACTGGGGTATACCATTGGACCTCGAGAACTTCCACCAGCAGAAGTGCAGTTGGCTTTGTGCACAAACCCAACACACCTATTGGAGTGTTCTTGGGGGTCAGAGACTACACTTTGGTGCTAAGAGTTGACCTGAGTCCACATACTGACCCTTGCTCTCTGCCATCTGATTGTCCCACTTACTGTGACGGTGAGAGATGATTTGGCCCAGCTCATATTCCTCCGGCTTCTCCTGAGTAAGCAAGTGCAGCTCGAGGGCCCTGCGGATGACGACAGGAGCCTGATCTTGGCAGGTCACCTGGAGCAGCATGGAAGACAGGCCTTCAGGAAATGGGCCTTGAAGTGACTACTCAAGGACAGTGGGCAGGGGCATTCTAGAGGCACCTCCACTCTAAATACAAGGGCAACATCAATGAAGCTCCTACCTGAGGCTGACCTCCTGCTCATCGCGTGGGCTCTTGCCATAGGCTACTAGCCCAATCCTTGTACATAGGACTTCCTGGACCTGCCATTGCTCTTTGTGGAGCTGCACTCCTCTAGAAGTGAAAGGACCCCACTACCTGCATACAGATGCAATCTCATACCACAAGTTGAGAGGAATTGGACAATAGCCTCCAAGATCCCAGGTCCGCCCGAGGATGCAGGCGGCATTGGGAATGGCCTAGGCACAAAACCTACAGGCTTTGGTCTGCATTGCCAGGGCCCAAATCAGACCCAGGAACATGACCACACACAGGAGTGCTGAAAGATAGCCACGAGAGCTCCTGGCCTCCAGAGGCTCAGTGCTGGCTGGGGTGTAGGAGGGCACCTCATCCAGCAAGGGTGGTCATTGGGTTACCTGGACATTTAGTGTGCTTGCTCCACATCCATACTGACTCTGCAGAGAGACCCTCTCAGCTCCTTGTTCAAGCAACATGCAGAACCTCACACTGCTGTCCTCCTCCATAGACCTTAGCATCCCATAGAGTGGAACCTGCAATCTAGGTCCTGGCCTGTTCTCATCTGTCACCTATACCTGCCTCTGCCCTTCTGGACTGCATGCTGCCACCTGACACACAGACTCCCTCAGACATGGTGGTGGACAAGCTGCTGCTCTCCCTCATCTTAGCTCCAGCCCTTCACACTGACCTCTCCCTTCTTGATTCCCATCTATCCTCCTGATCATCCAGAAGCTCCAAATTCAAGAGGGCATGAGTAGTCCATGGTATTGGACCAGTGTCTGCTCCCCACCCAGGTGTAAGCACCAGGGGACACCCCTGCTCCCAGGCTTACCAGGACCTTCTTGGCCATCTTTGGACTTTGTGTTTCTAAGTGGACACGATTTAAGCAGGTGTCTCCCACCTGGAAAAGCGGCCTGGAGCACTTGCAGGTTGATTCTGACAACTGTGGGGGATGGAACATCAGCAAACCCAGAAACAGAAAGCCACCCCAGCCTGTCAGTTGGCTCTATGGTCTTCTAGCACATATGTCCAGGTGCTGAGGCTTCTTATTTTCCCAGGTGGGAGTGGAATGGCAGCACAAGTACAGCTTGAATAAGGTAGGTGTTTACCTCCTTTCTCTTGAACTCTGGGCGTTTCCTCATGATGAAATAGTTTATCTGCGGATTCATAGACTGATACATGAGTGAGTGGTCAGGGGCCTTGATTTCTGCAGAGCAAAGTGGAGAGAATTGTTAGATGGCACTCAAGGATTTTACCACAAAACACACACAACCCCTGAGAGTCTCCGCCAGGGCGAGCCTGCACCAGAATTGAGAGCCCTCCTATCCAGCTACAGTGCCACCCAAGACTCCCTTAATGATTCTTTCCTGGAGAAGATGATGTACAGGATTCTAAACCAAAAGAGCACCTGGCAATGGAAACAGCACCTTGGGCCCAGAACTTCTCAGTGCAGGTTGGATCTGCCAAAGGGACACTGCTAGGCTCTGCATCAGGATTGGCAAAGGCTCCTGTGCTTAGGCCTTTCGCCCCAGGGCAGCCATGCTCACACATGGGCATTCAGGGAAGCGTTGGATGGTGGGCGAATTCATCCCCTTGCCCTGGATGAATCCACTTATGAATGAATATGCGGAGGGGAGGTGGTATCCATCAGAGGAGTGTTGGGCATGGACATGGGAGGACTTCAGCAGGGTGGTGCCCTGGAGAACTCTATTGTTTTCTAGGTTCGCTCTCCTTCCCCTTGTTCCTCATCATGAGCTGTCTGCTTGGTACTTTTATTCTGGTTTTTGTTCTACTTCTGGCTCTTCTTTCTGTCCTGCATCTTCTTGTAGTTCTTTCTGGGTCTTTTTCTTGTTCTTACATCATTCCTTCTTGTTCTTCTTCTTGTGTATCTCCCTCCACCCTTCCTTCTGTTCACCTTCTTCTTTTTCTTCTTCTTCCTTCTGCTCTTCATTGTGTGATCCTCTCCCCACTCAGGAGTGTCTCTTTCTCCTCCTTCTCCTTCTCTTTCTTTCTCTGGCAATGGTGGGGCGTCCTGAGGAGTTCAAATCTATCACACTCTTTTGCCCAGATGCAGCCTCTGTTCAGTAGTCCAAGATTAAATCAGTTCTCAATCAATGGCCAGGAGTGAAACCAAGACCAAAGACAAGTGACTTCCTTTCTTTGTCATTGTCACAGTCAGGAAAGACTGAATAACAGACACCGCATTCTGGATAGGCTTCTACCTGTGGTAGTCAGCACCTCATCTGGACCAGGATTGCTAAAATAGATTCCACCTCCATAAAGCTTCCCCAGTGAAAACAAGGTTTCCAAAATCTAGGAGAGGGCCAGCATCACTGCCACCCTCCTGCCATAAGGCATAGATGCCATCACACCTAGTGGGTTCCAGGCCCCCCGTAGTCCTCCCTTTTGACGTCTGTTACACACAAACCTCCCCTGGTATGGAGCCTGCTCTCAACTGATGCTTGGGTTGAAAGTCTGTTTCTGAAATCACCTTTGTAGATTCTCGGTTTGGTAATTCCTTTTGACTGGCTTATTTTTTTATTAGAAATAAAACCAGAGGCACTTAAGCACTGAGACCATTCCCAGGCCTTTTTATTTGGGTACAGGGTCTCCCGAAGTTTCTGTGGCTGTTTTGAAATCCCCATCCTCCTGCACTGCCTCCCAAGTCCCTGAGATTCGCAGACACTGCCCCTTGCCCAGCTCCTTGCACCTCAGTCTTCCTCATGTGTGAGACAGAGCCAACTCAAATGAGGCGGTGTGTGAAAATGGAAAAATTCACTTATGTGCCCGACAGATGGTGGGTTCTATTGTGGACAGGCTGGGATGGTGGAGGCTAGGAGTGTCGGGCTCACAAGAAAGGAAAGAGCACTGGCATTGTGGACAGCTCAGCATTGTGGCCTCTGTTCTTCAGATGCCCTTCTTTGTTGCTGGAAGGAATAATAACCTGGCCATTCTGATACCTTCAGGAGATGGGCACCCAGGCACAGAGGACTTGAATTGTTCCAAAAAGAACCCAAACAGGCTGTTCCCTGGCCTTGACTTCCTCTTCACCGAGTCCTGTTCCCAGTTGCTGCAATCCTGACATTCTTGAGTAGGCAGGACTTCTCATATCCTGGCCATGGATTGGGACCTGTGCTGCTTCTGTCCATAGCAATGCTGATCCAATCAGGACCCATGCTCTGCTCCTCTTCATTTGAAGGCATCCTTATCAGTGAGCCATAAACCAAACTGATGATGGATTGAGCCTCTCTCTGCCTTGCCCTCATCGATATTAGCTTTGCATTGCCAGAACAGCTCCAGGGGAGAACACATTTAGAAAGGTCCAGCAGCCCCCTGGGGCAGCATTGAACACCTCCACATAGGACACGCCCATCACTGCACTTGGTTTCCTGCACCAGGCCCACCACACTCTGGCTATTTTAGGGCCAAGGCCCACTTTCTTTTGGCTGTGAGTTATCCTGAGCCCACTGTGGATCATGTCTCCCCACTGTCTGATTGTCCTACTTACTCTCATGCAGAGACATCAGTCTCAGCAGCTCAAAGTTTTCCACATCCTGATGCTGCAAAAAATATTGGTCCAAGGTTCTGCGGATGAGGCTTGTCACCCTCTCCTGACACGTCACCTAGATCAGGGTGGGACAAATGTCATCAGAGAATTGCTTTTAGAGGAGCTACCCAGAAGACTGTGGTAAAACATTCAGGAGAAATGTTAGCTACATATACAAGGGCACAATCTTGTTATCCTGCTACCTGAGTGTGGCCTCCATATACCCCCTGGGTTCTTGCAATGTGCTACTAGAACAATCCTGGTACAAATATCTGCCTGTACCTGCCATCTCCCCTCCCCCTGGGGAGCCACATTCCACTCAGGTCAAAGGACCAAACTGCCTATGCACAGACACACTCTCATCTCACTGAGATGACAGCAATGGGCCAGGGATCTGTGCACCAAGTGTGCTCTGGGATGCAGGCTGCCTTTGTGGGTGGAAGAGGCAGATGCACTGAAAATTTTGGTCCTGACTGCCACTACACAAAACAGACTCAGATACAAGAGTGTGCACTTGAGTGCTTCATGATAGCCTGGAGAGGCCCTGGGCTCTGGAAACTCGGTGCGGGTCTGGTTCTAATGATGTACTTGACTCAGCACTGGCAGTCACTGAACATGTATCCTCTGCAGCTGGACACCTGCAGCATTAGCGTGTCTACTGCACATCCATAGAAATTCTGCCAAGAACCCCTTTAGCTCCGTATTTACATACATGCAAAGACTGACATTCCAAAGCTTTGGCATGACCCCCCAGGTGATCCCAACCCCAAATTTCCACACCTAGTCATGCTAAGGAGGTTCTCTTTCCTGCCACGAGGAACACACCCCCTCCTACACATGTGACAAGTCACTGCCAGCTCCTCTGCTCCAACCTCACTCATTGAGAATACCAAGTTCTAGGCACTGCAGCCTGCACCCTGGACATATCTCTGCCTTCATCTGTCCACAGCAGATGCCTTCATCTGTCCGTCTGCACTTCTGGCCTGCCAAACCCACAATACACAGGCCCACTCACCGCTGCAGCTGGGCATGCTGAGGCTCTCCCCCCTCAGGTCAAGCCCTTAAGACTGACCTCTCTCTTCTTAATTTCCAACCACAGCCCCAGGGTTGGCTATGTCTCCTGCCTTTCACTGTGTGGACACCCAGGAGGCAGCCCTGCTGTCAGGCTTACCAGGATGCGCTTTGTCTCCCTCGGGCTCTGTCCCTTTAGGAGGACGTGGACAAAGTGGCTGTCTTCCACCTGCTCGCTGGAGTGAAGCAGTGAGGAGCTGCTACTGGTGACTTTTCTCATGCACCACTCATTGCTTTGGGTGGCCTGGGGCAATGGTCCTGCAGCCACCACAGAGCTGCTGCTCACAGCTGCTGGGATCCTGAATGCCACTGCCACAGAAGACTCCAAGAACTGTGGGGGATGACAACATCAGCAAAGCCCAGCACCTGCACCCCACCCAGCCTGGCATTGGCTCTGTGGGCATTCTACAACATCCATCCACAACCTGAGGTTCTTGTCCCCTTGGAGGATGTGGAGTGGCACCAGGAGTAAAGACTGAAGAAGGTGGCTGTTTACCTCCTTTGGCTTGACTTTAAACAACTTGCTGGCAGCTGTTTCCCGAAGAAGAAAGTTATAATCCACTCTGCCATCCAGGGCGTAATATACGTTTCCATCAGCAGGGATCCTCAGCTCTGGAGAGGCAGGGGCAGAGGCGTGGTAGGTGACACTCAAGGAATACACTATCCAACATTCCCCACAACTGAGAGCCTCTGCCAGCTCAGGTCTCACACACAGACCTGAGAGCCCCAGAATCCAGCTACTGTTCCACCAAAGACTCCCCACTGATTCCTCCCTGAGGACCCTCTATGCACAGGAGGTCCACTACAGGAACACCTTTCAAGGAAATAGCCCCTTGTACCCCAGACCCTCTTAGTTCACGGTGGACCCACCAAAGCAAAACAGCTACACTTTGTATCTGGATTGGACTTCTAAGACTCATGTTTTCAAGGTTTTCTCCCCACTGCAGCAATGATCACAGGTGGGTTTGGGGAAAAGCACTTGATGGTGGGTGCCTCCACCTTGCCAGTGGATTCATCCACTCATACAGGGCTACACTAATTGGAGGGGTATGGTTTGGAGGTGTTTTGAGCGTAGGTGGAGGATGTCCACAGCAGGACTGTGCCATCCAGAGATATATATTTCTCTTGAGTTCCCCACTTCTGCATTTCATCCTCATGAGTATAATTCTCATTCACATTTTTAATCAATTTATTGTTATACTTCTTGTTCGGCTTGTGTTTCTCCTTCTTGTTCTTGTTCTTCTTCATCTTCTCCTCATGCTTCTTCGTAAAGTCATCTTGACCTTCTTATTCATGGTCTCCTCCTTCAACTTATTTTCATTTTTCTACTCCTCTTTCTCCTCCTCCATGTCCTCCTTCTCCTCGTTCTCCTCATCCTTGTCCTCCTCCTCCTCGTCCTTCTCATCCTCATCCTCGTCCTCCTCCTCCTCCTCCTTTCTTCTTCTTCTTCTTCTTCTTCTTCTTCTTCTTCTTCTTCTTCTTCTTCTTCTTCTTCTTCTTCTTCTTCTTCTTTTCTCTCTCTCTCTCTCTCTCTCTCTCTCTCTCTCTCTCTCTCTCTCTCTCTCTCTCTCTCTCTCTCTCTCCAAGAAGAGTTTACAAGCTGTGAAGGGTTCTATTCTACCACACTCTACTCTCTAGAAATGGCCTGTGGTCCTAAGTGGACTCAGTTTTCAATGAATAGAAAGATTGGAAGCCAGAAATGATTCTTCATTGAACTGCTTTTCTCATGTACTCATCTAGGTCAGGAAAGGCCGCCAAACTAGGCACCCTTTGGTTGTCTGTCTTTTTTGACACAAGAAAAAGAAGCCTCTCTTCTTGGCCCCTTGTGGATAATAGCTTTGCAATGCCTCCTCAGGTCAAAGAAAGAACACATGTTAGGAAGGTTTACAGCCCCTGGGAAACATGAAGAACCTGCAGATTTATGCCCCATCATTACACTTTGTTTTATGCACAAGTCCTACCATACTCATCCTGGGCATTGGGTCAACGCACACTGTGTCTTGGCTCCCAGATATCTTGAGCCCACTGTGACTCACTGTTCCCTACCCTCTGATGGTTCCACTTACTCTGATGGTTCGAGACAATTTGCAGAAGCTCGTAGTTTTCTGGATCCTCCTGCTGGAGCAAGTGTGCATCTAAGGCCCTGCGGATGATGACTGGAGCCCTGTCCTGGCAGGTCACCTGAGCAGAGTTGGAGAAAGCTCATCAGAGAGGGAATTTGGGAGTAGCGACCCAGAGGACAGTGCTCAAGGACAATCAGAGACAAGTGAGCTCCCAACACAAGGGCACCATCTTGATACCCTGCTACCTGAGGCCTTCATGTGATCATGTGGGGTCTTCCTATGAGCCTCTAGTCCAATCTTGGTACAAGAGTTTGCTTCAACCTGCTATGCCCTACAGGGACAAGGGAATAAGGACCAAAAGGCTTTGTACAGACACACTCTACTCCCATCAAGATGAGAGGAATGGTCCAGTGGACTTCCATATCCCTGCTCTTGTCTGGGATGCAGCTGCATTTTTGTGTGCACCAGGCACAAACCCTAGGTGCTTTGGTCCTGACAGCCAGGGCTAAAACACACACTAGGACTCTTTAATGATAGGCATATAAGCTGCTGGGCTCGAGAGTGTCAGTGCTTGCTAGGGTGTCAGGAGGTTCAGACCCAGCAGGTGCAGTGGTTCAACATGGCTCCCCTGGAGGTGGACACCAGAGTCTCATGATGGATACTCCACACCCAGGAAAATTCTGCAGAAAGAGCCGCTAAATCTCTATTCACATACATGCAAACTAGGACACTAATGGGCCCCTCCAAGGCCCCCAGTTGTCTGTGACCCACACCTACCCACCCTAATCATTCTACAATGGCTCCCTTTCCTTCAACCAGCAACATATCCGCTCCCACACACAAGAAAGTGACTGCCAACTCCTCTGCTTCAACCTCCACGGTTCAATATACTCCTCCTCAATACCAAGGTCAGTAGAGGATGGCCTGTACCCTTGATATTTCTCTGACCTCCTCTGAACCCAGCACTCACTCCTGCACTTCTGACCTGCACACCCCCAAACACGCAGGCCCACTCGCACCCAGACCTGGCATGCTGCTGCTCTCCCGCCTCTCTCTTCCTCACTTTCTGCTCTCCTTCCTGACCTTCCAGAAGCTCCAGTTCAAGAAGACAGGCCTAGTCCAAAGTGTTTGCTGTGGATTCGGTCTTCCCCACTGTGGGCTCCCAGGAGACTCCCCTGCTCGAAGACTCACCAGGATGCTCCTATACTGTGTTGTCCTTTCGTTTTCCAGGTAGACGTGAATGAGGCACCTGCCTCTCATCCGCTTGTTATATTGGGGCCGTGGGGAGTACCAAGTGGAGACCCCTGATGTCCTGGGCTCCGGCTCTGCCCCTTCCCTGGGAGAAGGCTCTGGCTCTGGGGTTGGCTTAGGAGCCATGACAGGAACTGAGCTTGTAGCTAGAGGAGAAAAGATGCCAACATGACTGCCTTGCCCTGACCTTCGCACAGACAGACAATACCCCTGCTGCCAGGAAGAACTCAGGCCCTTAGCCCACACAGGACCTCTTTGCAGACTGGGGTCACTTCCTGAATGGACAAAGGCTTATCCTAATTTCCACCCAACACCAGGCATACAGACTCCCTGCAGTGGGACAACAATCGGACCTTTCCTCATATACCCTTAGGTACTCACCACAGTCCGCCTGGCTCTCAGGTTTTGCCTGGCTTGATTTGCCATCTTCAATTGGGGACAGGAGGTGGTGTGCTTGGTGTTCCAGGTTCAAGCCACCCAGCAGGAGCCACAGGGATAGCAGCTGCTGCAGACTCAGAAAGCCTGGGGGCTGATGGGAAGCCTCAGTGTAGAAGTTCACCCAGGTCCCCAGGAAGGAAGGTGAGGCACTGTGGGGAGGAAGGTGTGGAGTCGGCAAAACCCTGGCCTTGCCTTCGCCACGGCCTCCAGAGGAAACCTCTGACCCTACACTGGGGAGAGCAGTCTTTCCTCAGCCTTCCCAAGTCAAATCACCTTGCAGGTCCCTATTCTGGAAACAGAAGCCCACCCTCTTGACCCCAAGCCCATTCCATGTTGAAGTTGGTCCAGGGGTCCACCATAGTCACTGAAGAGGACAACGTGCAGTTATGCCCCATGGAGTCAGGGATGCAGTCACATGTAGGATATGTACTCCATGGCACCTGCGGTTTGAGGCTGACCCCCATGAAAAGGGACACAATGGCAGTCATTTGCACCCCATTTTTCACTGAATTATGAAATGTGACTGGAAACGTGTCTTCAAACAGTGGGTGCGTTCTCCATGTTCATCAGTGAATGAGCCCAAACTGCTGATTCCCAAATATCTCTGGGTGTGGGAGCTGCCAAGTCCAAAGCCCCTGTCCAGCTATGTCCCAGCTAGGATGCTCTGTCCCACTATGGAAATTAACATGTCTTTTTTAACCCAAAAGTGCTTTTCCCAAGGCCTGAGTTTTGAGACGCCTCTGGCACAGATCTACGTTCTTCACGAAGCCAACATCACACCAGAAAGACCACCTGGCCTTGCTGAGTCCACCTGGGAATGAGCTCAGTGGACACCATTGAGCTGTGGAGCCCAGTGTGTGGGGACTGCACCATGGACCTCTGTGGATCAGCTGGAGTCAGGATGGTTTCTCTGCCTGAGAGGGGAGTTCACTCCCCTTGCAAGGCTGTGGCAGGCACCTCCAGGACTCGTCCCATTTGGGGCTGACATTCCACTATGAGTGTGGTCCTCTATCTCATTAGGTATCACAAACCTTTGGGTCCCTGAGAGGTACATGGCAGCCCCAAGACCCAGGCATGAGGGGGCTACACACTTGGGCTTGGTGGTCTGGTGCTTACCTTGGGAACAAGAGATCCAGCACCTGCTGGGTGGGGATGAAATCCCAGGAGATTAACCCCATGTTGCTGCTGAAATGTAGGTTTCTCCCACAAATGACAGGCAGGAGCTCATTCCTAAGCTGGTCCTGCCTGTAAGGTTCAAGGCTCTGTACCCTGTAGGGCTCCTCCGTGTTCTCATCATTTTCACCCTGGGATGGGACCAAGAATGGTGGGTTCAAAATGGAAATGGTGACAAACAGAAAAATGACTTGTGCCAATACACTAGAGTCAAAGCACAATGGGACAGTTCCCATCAGTACAAACACACACACACACACACACACACACACACACACACACACACACAGTCAGAATAGGAGTCCTGGGCCATTCATCAGGGATCAGACTAGAGGGCCTGCTGGGCTCACCTGCCCTGTGCTATTCACTGTTACTCTTGAGCTCCTTTGCGACAATTGCCAGAGGCTCTGGCGTCTAAGATGAAGCCTCACCCAGTGTATCCACAAAAGGGCTAGTTGGCCCCCCTGAGATTCCTGGGAGCCTGAGGCTCAGCATTGTTTGCAACCACAGGAGAACATCCTTCTCACTCCAGTTTCTCCAACCAAATGAGGTCGGATGGCTTGGTCAGTGAAGTGGGTGCCTGGATACCTGGGTTCCATGTTCTGTTTGATCCATTGTCAAGGCAATGATGTCATTTCCTGTGTCCATACCTGAGCCTCTTTTCACATAAGACCACTTTCAAAAGCCCTATGAGCTGCTGATTTCTCCTCCATGCCTACCCATCTCAGGTGCGCATGTGTTCACCAACAACTACGTAAGTACCCCCAGCAGCATCTGTCCTGCTTGGTGCCACTAGAGTTCCAGCTTGGAGCCTTCAAAAATGCATTCACAACTAGTCCTTCCCTCTCAGCAGCTTTTGGACCCTGGTCCCATCATTGTGCAACTCATGCTGTGCCCAGTCTTTTCTTGAAAGTAGGGTAGCATCTAATCTCTAGGGTTTATTATGTCTATTGGCCCATAACACCCTCTATTCTCTCTGAAACCAGAGATGGGACTCACAGGTGGCTAAAGCACAAATGTAGAGATGGGACAATCACAAGAAGGGGAGAGACAAAGAATGCACCCCAACTCAATCAGGCCTGTGTCCCACACAGGGACGTGGCCAATGTCCGTCCCATCGTGGCTGCAGTTCCCTCTCTACACCATGGCAAGTTGGAGAAGATTGAGATGCAGAGGCTGCTCCCCTCTGCCATACAACTTCCCAAGGCTTCTCCTAAGATTTCAAAAGGGCCAAGTGTGTCTAGTGTTGGGGTCTCACAGAGACTCCGAGGTACCACAGCATCCTGCTGCCCAGAACCGGTTCACCCCTCACCTCAAGGGGGCTCAGCCTCTGGATTCATGGGAATTGAAGTCTGTACAGGTGATGGGATATCACCTCCAAGACTGTTATGCCAAGTCCATGACCCCTGTCTGCATCCCTGTCTCCAGCAACTCTCCCCTCTCTCTCTTTCCTCCTCAGAGCAAAAAAATCCATTTAGCAAGTGTGTCCTGTGATAAAGACATGACAGTCACCCATCCTCTCATTACAAAAACACTGAGGCTCAGCCAACATGGATCCTACCAGGAACACAGGCATAAACTCAGAGTCCGATCCTCCCAGCCGAGCCTCAGTGGAGCCTGGACTCCCAGTCTCCTGAGTCAAGGAAACAGAGGTGCCTAGCCAAGCCACCTTGGATGCAGCCGCACAAAAACTGAACTCATCAATGCCCCTTGCTCTCAGTTGTGAGTAAGAGGGGAGGTGGTGTTTCACAACCCTGGACATCAAGTGCAGACTCCAGGCTTTGGGGTGTACCCTGACCTCTCTATCTGCCCAAGCCCTCCAACTCACACTGGCCTTTTACCCAATCTCCTCCTAGGGCCAAACTCAATCCTGCCTCTCAATTTCTGCTGCCTTCGCCAACACACTGCTCCCCAAAATGAGCAGACCTGGCTCTCTGTTATCATGCTGGTGCCAGCAGCAATGCCACCCCACTGACATAATTCTGAGTCCCAACCTAGGCACTCCAGCTGTCTTTGCCACACCTGGCCTGTTTGGGCTCTGGCTCTTGCTCTTTTCTTTTATGTGCATGTGTTTTGAGGTTTTGAGTTTCTCCCACTGCAGAACTGCAGCTGTAGCAGGGTAGAGCTCATGAGGGTGACATTCTGAGCCACGTCCAATCCCATCCGGACTGTTAACACAGTGCTGAGTGAACACATTGGAGGTGGTTGGACCCACCTTGCCTCTGAGTGGCTTCCTTTCAGGACTGGAATGTAGGGATGGGAGCCCCTGGTGTGGGATGCTTTGTACAAGGCGTGACCACGGGCTCTTTTCTGGCAAATATGGCTCCACTCAGGATGGAGAGCACTGTCATTCCTGGTGGCTAACAACAGCCCTAGACCCCAGAAAGGAATCCACACTCAAGATTAATGTCTGAGTGTGCGTGTCCTCGAAAAAATGAGGTCTCCTGATCCCAGGTGCAAAGGGGTAAGTCCTCTAACTCCAGGTGCCATGAAGGGACATCTGAGTTTCCCTTGTCCTTCTTTCCCTCTCTGAACCCATGGTGTCCTCACACTAACCACAGTTAGGACCCTGGCCTCATTCCCCAGTTGGGATCATCAGGCTCCATAAAGGACAGTCTCTAAGATGCTCAGTGGACCAACACCCTCTGCACAACCCATAACCCTATTCACCCAAGAGGCAAGAGGATTTCTATTCAGGAAAACCAGGAAAGGGAGAGCCTTTCTCAAGAACACAAGGACATTAGTGAGTGAGGTAGTGATTAATGGATGGAGAACTATTTCCACCACCAACTTCCAGGAGCATATATGGCCCTTTGGGCACAGGTAGGGACCCTTTTTTTCCAATCAAGTTTTTCAGAGAAATGAGGCTGCCTTCTAGATGGCACCTCCACACTAAGGGGGTCTCCTACTTCTTCCACATGTACATATTGCAACGGGCCTCCCACTGTGCATCTGAGAACACTCTGTGGGCATCTGTAGCCTTTCAAGACCCCAGAAACCATGCGGGCACCCCAGCAAATGCAGAGCATTTGTGCACATCACAACAATCACCCCGGGTGAGAACTCTCCATTCCACTCTGTACTATGCCCTGCCATCTGTACTGATCAGTCCAACCCCTCTCCTTCCTGTTTCTTGATTATACTACCATGGTTCCCACACATGGATGCCAGGGTGCTTGTGGCCCCCCAACCATTTGGGTTCCAGGAACAAATGCCACAGTGGAATGTGTTTGCGAACTTCTGGATGACGGGAAGTCCCACCCTCCAGTTTTTCATCTTCAATGTAATGAGTGCAGAGGGAGCCAGGAGGGCTCTGTCAGGTAGAGAGGTGGGAGCTGATGGAGCCTCAACTAAGTGCCCAGGACTCTGGGTTCAGAGCTGGTTTTATGTGGAATTGTTGAGAGATGTGACGAAAACCCAGCTCACTGTATGCAGAGACAGCAGATGCCCTCACATGGTCAGGCTGCTGTGCTTCTCTGAGCCCCAAGATGTTCCACAGGTGTGGAGGTGGGGAACCCACGTGCCAGCCCAGGCTGCTCCTGAGCACCTCTACCTGGATTCGAAGCACGTGACTCTGCATCAGAGTCATCACATCAATGTATCCAGGCCCCCCACCCCAAAAGTTCTCTCAGAGACACTGAAGTTCAACTGGCTCTGGATTTGCCCTTTTCTCTGGGATTCTGGGGGCCCATTAATTAGGAGGTCACAACAATTCTCAGCACACAGGCTGAGCCTACTGAGATCCCAGGAGTATCCAGGCATTGCTTCTATTTATAGTCCATCATGACCCACGACACTGTGGACACGTATTGCACTCACCTAAAGAAACCACCAGGCCCAGGGCCTTCGTGCCACTGGCCTGCAGAGATCTGGAGGAGCAGGCAACCTATAGGCTGCGTGGAACCAAAGACCCTAGATCCTGAGATCTGAGCTGGACACACAGGTCATGTGCACACAGTCACCACTGTCACTGAGAGTGCAATTGAAACACCCGCAGAGTTAGCAGTGGACCTGGTATGCCCACGAGTGAGGGTGATCTGCATTTCTTGAAAATGATCGTGTCCAGAGAAAGGCAAATTTTGTAGGATTTCACTTATCTCAGATTCTCAATTATCAGGTTCATAAAAAGTAAATACCATGTTCTTTTCCTAGGCCTCAAGGGCACTAGAATTCAGCATTGATGGCAAGAGTATGTCCACGTGAGTTCTGGAGATGCATGGTGGTGACGCCTATACACCAACATGAACATGCTTAATGCCACTCAACTGTGTACTCCAAAATGGTTTAATTACAAAACGGATGTTTGGTGTCAATTACCACAATGTAAACACTTAGGAGACTGCTGATTGACTTATCTTAGCATAGTTTGTGTTGTATTGGCAGAATACAAGACACTGGGTAATTCATAGCACAGATTTTATTTCTCAAATTTGGGAGGCTGGAAGACCAAGACCGGGGGCCAACTTGTAAGAACGTTCTTGCTGTGTCCTCCTGGGGAAGCAGGTGAAAGAGGGACAAGGGCTGATTTGAGAAGCCCTTTCCCAGGGAAGGAGAATCCATGGCCTAAGCACGTCTTCAAGTTCCCACCCACTAACACATCATAATGCAGAGACAGAATAGAATGACAGTCCATGCTCCCCAGAACATCCCAACTTTTGGCATGAGTCCATTTCTGCAACATTTCACAAGTCATGATTTTGGATAAGACAAGAGTTAAGCTGAACACATGGGGAGCGGGCTCCCTTCTCGTCTTCTGCTTGCAGTATTGCAGGTGGCCTTACAAGCCATCACTGAGGTTCTGCACAACAGCTCCGACTGCCCCCCATCACATCCCCATGAGGCTGGCTCACACACAAGTCCTGAACACTCCCAAGCCCAGAAACCAGAAATGTTACAAGAAATCCAAGGGAGATTTGTTCAAAGTCAGCCCAAAACACCAGTCCACACAGTCTCAAGTCTCTTACAAAAGTGCCCGAGTATTTGCATCTAAATGCTGCATATCTTCTTCCTGTAGCACTTCCATTATCTCTAGATGACTTTTGACACCTAATACAATGAAAGGGCAGTGTCATTCTCTGTAACACTGTAAGATCCAGGAAACAATGAGGAGAGAAGTATCTGTCCAGAGAGACACAACTGTTTTCCTAATAGTTTGGATTTCCAGCTGGTAGGGATCATGGATGCAGAAGAATGGGTGCAGGGCCAACTGCACTTTCTTGCTTTGCATTGAGGGGAGGAAACACTGCAGCCAGGATGAGGGCTTCTAGGAGCTGATATCCTTCAATTCAACATCTGGACACATCTGACCTTCAGGCTGGAAGACTTTCTACCAGGGGATCCAAGGACTTGCCTACTGTGGAAGGAATCCAAAAGAATAATTTACTTTAAAGGACATCAAAGAGGTTCAGGAGGGAGGAAGCCAACCCAATTGTCTAGACCACTTTTAGAAGTCAGGGGGTGGGTTCCAATGCAAAACACCGCAGTCCCATGGAGAATTCTGCAGTGTGTTGGTGATTAAGGAGAATGTGTGAATCCAGGGGTCACTAGGTCCTCTCAGCCATAAGGAGGGAACCTGTCATAAAGGAACTAGGACAAGGGTGCGAGGAATGCTCACTGGGGGGAGATCTGAAGGAAGGAAAGTGTACTCATTAGAAAAGTGTCCCCTGAAAATTCTTAGCCAGCCAAAAGTCGTGCGAACTTGTGTGGAAAAAGAGTCTTTGCACAGGATGAAGCTGAGAGCTCATATGATGGAACACAGCTTCAACTGGGACCAAATCCAATATCTGATATTCTTGTAGGAACAGGAGAGTCTGGACCCAGAGACCAGGGAGACTTGGGGATACAGTCTAAGTGAGGATGGAATCAGGAGGGGATGCCCATATAGGAACCACAGATCGTGGGCAGCAGTAGGAGAGTGGGAAGGGCTGGAAGAGTTGGGGGGACAGTCCCCTTGAAACCTGGGAGGGGTTATGGCACTGGGACAGCCCAACACCTACTGTGTTGAGCCTCTGGAGCTCAATGGAAGACACTTCCTCTGTTGTCAGCCACCTAGTTAACAGGGTTTGGTTGCAGCAGCCTAGGACCCAGCTGAAGGTCTGAGCATGTTGGCCATGCAGGTTGGATCTGGACTGCAGACACCCTCATCAGAGACTGTAGGGTCTCAGCCCTGAGGCAAGACAAGCACCAAGTCAGGCCAGGTGGGGAAACGGCTAGGCACATACTCTGGGGGCTGGCGCCTGTGTTACTGGGAGCACTTCTGATCCCAATTCCCTGATCTGCTGCCAACATAGGCTACAGAGGAGGGTACAGGGACACAGACCACAGATCTGCCCCACTCAGTGGGCCCAGGCCAACACCACACCCAGCAGCCTCGTGCCATGCCCAATGAGTCTCGAAGCGGCCCCCTCTTCCCATCCTGAGAGCTCTTCCCTTCCTCATGTGCCACTAGCTCTCTACTGTCTCTGGCAATATCTACTCTGTGAGATGACAAGATCCATGGGTACTGCTCTCTCATCCCAGGACAGTGTGGTCCCACAACCCTGGTGAAATGGGCCACCTGGAGGCTGGACCTAGAGGTTGTTGAGGCTGAATGGCAGGTGTGGTCCTCTGGCACTTTATTATTTAAGTTAAGAAAACAAAAACAAAAAACAGGTCTTCGTGCTCAAAAATGTTTGATTTGCATATTCTCATCCCCTAACCCCAATATTTTCATTATTTCCTCACATATGAAATCTTACTAGCAGAAAGTTAATTTCGTATTATACAAAATTGATTGAAATAACATTGGTAGGGCTGGGGATGTGGCTCAAGTGGTAGCGCGCTTGCCTTGCATGCGTGCGGCTCAGGTTCGATCCCCAGCATCACATACCAACAAAGATGTTGTGTCCACCGAGAACTAAAAAAATAAATATTTAAAAAAATAAAAGAAAGAAATAACATTAGTATAAATAATCAATCACCATACTTTCAATTTTGTTTTGCTTTCCTGTTAGAAACCACTTGGATACTAGAGAACAGAGGACAGACTCATGGAAATGCTTGAAATGACAAGAAGCTCCCACTCAAGCTCAGCATTCAGTCCTGGACAGGGTAAGACAAGGCCACTTTGACATCTGTTCCAAAGAGTCTACCAGACACAATCCTCTGACTGATCCCTGACTGAGCCATAGAAACTGGCTAGAAAAGCCTTGACATCCTCAATATATTCTTCACTTCAGAATACTTGACAACCATTGATATACATCTCTCGTTACCTTGCTCCCCAGCCAACCATTCTTCAACAAATTCAAAGGAGCAACACATGCAAGCACACAGAAAGGGATGTTCACTACATTCATCCAAGTGCGAAAAAGACAACTGGTATTTCTTGTTTGGGCTATTTCAAATGAAATCCCTTCTGCATGACCTCCACACACCAAAGGAAAATATTTGTGAAATTCCCACATAGAAGACAAGATACACTTGCCAAGGAGGCGGTGCCAAGAATTTTGACACTCCAAATGTAGAGTGTGTGTTTAGGAAGCAGTCACAGTTTCCATGAGAGAGTTCCATGAAATCAATTAGGAAGATCCATGCTCTAGCCCTACCATGCACGTGATGTGATTTGAAAGAGTCACTTAGTCTTAGTAACCATCATCACTAACCACTTAGTCAATGAATAAAGGTCCTCAGGTGTCAAGCTACAAAATGTGGGATGAGCATGGATGAGGATGGGTGGGAGAAATCTCTTACTCTAACACAATTAGGGAAGGCTGTGCCTGCCCTCAAGTGGCTGGGGGGGCTGGGATCCTGCCACAGAGGGGGATTCCAAACCTCACATCCCCTGACCCAAGGCAGAAGACCAGGTAGAGTCCAAGGATCCTGGGCTGGCCCAATGGCAATAAAGGTCCAAAGGAACTAGGGATCTGCCTGGACCCTCAATCCCCTACTCTGGGCAGGGCTGCATGACGAGACCAGAGGCCATCCACAGCAATCTGCCTTTACAGGAAAACAGGGACTGCAGGCTGCCTCTGGCTCACTGAATCAGGGTGGTGTTTTCATAAAGCAAGACCACTTCCTCACATTTGACCAGCAGCTCATGCGCTGACAGCACAATGGCTGGCTTGACTCAGGCCCTGATGAATGAAATAGAAAATTCATAGCAAACACATCTTTAGCTCTTCCACATCATCAGGGGGTGTGATTCATTTCCATCAACAAAGGGGTCTGAAATGGTGTCTAAACATGCTGGGGACTCACTTCTGTGTGAAACTCTTCAGGAAAAAGGGGATCAAATCTCATGAAGCAACTCTTCTCTCTTCTAGCCCATGGGCAATGCAAGGAACCTGCATGATACCAGAGGTTCACTTCTCTCTTCTCATGTCTTCTGGAAATGATTTATTAATGCTTCCTTCAAGGTGAAGCAGAAGCCTGCATTCCTAGCTGCACAGAAGTGTCTGAGGGCACTGTCTCCCTTAAAACCCAAGAAGAAAAACAGGTTATTAAAGAGGCATATGGATTAGAGTACATGTTCAATGATCCATCCTGCCTGGAGCCTTCCACATGCCCATCTTCCACATTCACAGAGCAATGCTTGGCTATTCTCAAAGACCAGGAGACCATGATGCTCATCACCAGGAAGTCATTAAAGGACTCAAACAGAGCAGCATGGATTGCAGAAGGTGGCACACCAAGGATCTTCATCTCTGCTGCTACAAGAGCTTAACTTCAGTATTGACTTTCTGCCACCTACCAAGTATGATATTAGTGTCAAGCACAACATGCAGACATGGAAGTAGCAGGTGACACCCCACATCCATTTACAGAAGTGGGCAACATCTGCATTGGAACAAGGAAGTATCTTATCCTTACTGGTAAAAATCATAAGAAACAAAGAATAAAATGGATGCAAGATTTCTCATTTCACTATTACATAGCTGTTGGAATTCCCTATTAAAAAATACCTCCTCCAAAATAAAAAGTATCTCAGACATGTGTCAACTATTCAATGGATGACATTTTAAAACTATGGCCTTTACTTAATATTTATGTATGCTATAGCCCTGCCTAATGCTCTCTGAGAAAGGAACACATAGAATTGGATCTTTGAAAACCTCACATTTGCTGATAAATATTACTGCCTATGTCAGGCATGGTGAAGTGAAAAGTGGGACTTTGGATACTCAAAGAACACAATGTTGTGGGATTGGTGTCCCTGATTCATAAACAGTATGTGGTTTCAATGAAAGCCAGTGAGGGAGCAGGAGTAACGAAGCTCATTGAACAGATGACCTCAGGGGATACTGGCAAATAGGCCAACCTGAAGAACATGTTCCAGCTAACAGTGGTATTTGGGCTCCTGAGCCCAGACTGGTTGTTAAAAAAGGTGCAGACAGGCAGTGTTCATGTACAAAATGTCTACCATTTAAAGGTGGGTAATTTAAATGGTATCTAGTTGCACATCTGAAAAAATGGTCTACCAACTTATGAATTTCATTTTAACAACAACAACAACAAGAAAAAAAAAACTAGACAATTGTGGGAGGCCATCCTCCTACGTGATTTGACTTACCTCCCTGGCTGGGTGAGAGGCGCTCAAACTCAGTTGTGTCAGAGCCATTCCCCACCCTTTCCCAGGTCCGAGGGATTGTCCATGCAGAGGCGTGCCTGGCCACTGACCTGAAGACCCAATCGTTGTCCTTGACCTTGGGATGCTGCCCCCCTTAACCTTCACTGGATGGGATTTTCCCTTGAATTTTTTATTCCCCAATAAAAGCTCACTCCCTGCATGCTCTCCCTCTCTCCCTAGTCTCTTGTGTAAACCTTGCCACCACATTAGGTGGCTAGAAGTGGGAGCTAGGAGAAGCCGTCTCGAAGCTGTGTGAAAGGTAATGAGAGTCTTGTCTCTTTAATTTAAAACTCACTAACAATTTCTTATGAACTGAACCTTCTTTCATGAAGCTCGAGCTGGTCGCAAGGCAGAAACAATGAGACATATAAAGATAAAACCTTGTCTTCACCAGGACGCCTAGAAATAGGTTTTATTTGGCTCATGCAAATAGCTTTCAATGGAAATTCTGATTTCTGAATGAACCCATTCAATTTTATAATGCACAGATCACAAGGTTTTCTTTACAGAATATTCTCTTCTTCTTAAAGCCTCACATAGAAAATGTCTCACAGGACATCTGAGGGGAATGACGCAAAGGATGAGAGAATGGCTGGAACCGTTCTCAAATGTGTCCATATAGCCTAAAGTGTAAAGGCATCTAATTGTTCTCTAAAATAATTATGAACCTACTTGATCCATTATTAATAAATATCACCACTTTACCACTTGAAGCAAATCACAGAAAATTGGAAACACATGATCATTGGCTTTGATACCTTTACTTCCATTTCATTACCCAAAGATGATCAACTCTATACTTCAAATGATGCACATTTATTACAGAATGCCTAAGATCCTGAGGATATATTTTGGCTCAGCCCATGGTATTGCTTCATTATTTTATTATTTTGTAAGTAATAAAATGTAACTTCATGTTGGATAATATATTCAAGCCATGAAAATATCATCCAACATCATTCTTCCCATTAGCCCAATTTCTGTGCATGCTCACTTACTCTTTAGGAATTTTACTAATTATTTGAAGATTCTAGAGGACCTGTTAGACTCCTAATGGACAAACCATCCAACATACTCCAGTGAATGTACGAGTGCTATAAGAAGAAAATACGGTCAGCCTACAGCAATGGGCAGCTGCCTGCCCCAGGCTGGGAGGAGCGCTGGCCATGGCACCAGGGCTGCTGGGCAGCAGAAGCCTCCACAGCCCTTCAGGGAGCCTGGAGCACAGCTCTGCAGAACCATCCTCAGCCCTGGACAGATGCACATGAGTTCCCATCACAGGCTAGAGTGTGACAGTCCCAGGCGCATGCCTGTCATGCCAGCCACCAGGGAGGCTGAGGAAGAGGAACCTTTGAGGTCAGCCTTGGCAATTAGACCTTGTGGCCAAGGGGGGGAAATTACACGGGTCTCTGAGGGTGGAGCTCAGGTAGGTCACTTGCCTAACAGGCTCAAGGACCTGGGTTCAATCCCCAGAACCACACATACACCAAAAATTGACCTTGGAACATGGTTTAAACTGATGGGTCAGGTACACAGAAGGAAACAGGAGAGGGTTTTTAAAGCGAGGACTTAAAACAAAATCCACAGGTGCGTCAGGAAAACAAAAGGACACAAAGTCAGTGAGACCTGAAATACTTGGGCGGGTCTGTCTTTTAAACCGCCTCCTGCCCCCAGGTCACCTGGGCTCCTCCGTCGCCCTCCCCTCTCCAGGGGGCCTGCAGGTCAGGCCACCTCTTCTCCTCTGAGGTCCACAGCGCAGGCCACACTGCTGAAGCCACCGCATCCTGAACAGGACGCTGCAAATCAAAACCCACCAGCTGTGACCAGCAGCTCCGCTGAGGAGAGCCCTCAGGTGAGAACCGGGACAGCGGGGTCGGGCGGTGGGCGCTGTGGGGACCGCCCCGACGGCTCCAGGGGACAGGCAGCCCGGGACCGAGGCTCCAGGGTGGCGGCAGAGTCCTCCCGGGGTCCCACCCTCGTGTGGGTGTCTAGACCCGGGCCGCTCCGGGCCAGCTCACCTTCTCCGCTCCTGGATCCTGGGAGCCGGACCCATCACACGCGGACCTGCAGCCCCGCCTCCAGGGCGCTACTTCCGGGCTCCTCCCACACGGAGCTGTGCGCGCCCGCGGCTCCAAGTTCCCGCCCTGGCATAGGCCCCGCCCCCGTCTCCCTGGCGACGGCCCCACTTCGCTTCCGCGTCAACCTCTGCGTGCTGAGGGCGGGGCCTTTGGCGCCCCGCCAGCTGCGCTGTCACCTCAGCTGATGAGCTAGGGTGGGACAGCAACTAACTAGAGTCCTCACCTGTCCTCAACTTCTTAGGAGTGAGGCCTGCGGCTGCCCCTCGTGGCTGTGGGACCGAGTGCACACGGCCCTGGATGCTGGGCTTTCCCGTGCGAAATGGGCCTCAGCCAGGGGGATGGGACTGCTGCCCAGGAGGACAGGGCTCCTGAAAAGGCGCCTGCCACTCCCCTTGCTTTGAGGGACCGCCTCCAAGGGCCTCCTGGACTGGCAGCTGCTGACGGCTTTCCTGGGCAAATGTTGTGAGTCTGCCCCAGCCTCAGGTCTGGAAGTGGGACCTTCCTTCAAGCAGGCACGACACTCAGGGTAGCCCTGCCCTGTGGTGGCTCCGTGCAGTCAGCCATGTGGTAGAAAACAGACTCTCCCAGGGTGTTGGGACTAAGCACCTGAGAGAAACCACACCAAAAGAAAGCCCAGGACCCTCGCTTCCCAGGCTGCCCAGGATTTGGGCCTTGGGGTCCCCAGGGCGGCTGTGCCCTGATGTGCTTCCTCCTAGACGCTTTCCTGCTCAACTGCTGAAGCATTTGCTGTCACCCTGACCTCCATTACTGTTCCCATGCACTCCCGTTAACTAAGGTAACCTGGAAGGAGAACTCAGTTCCCTGTTGTTTGGAATGGCCAAAAGGATGCAAAGAGGCAGCACAGGTATGGATCAAATAGATGGTAGCTGATTGTATTAAGTAAAGGAAGTGTCAAGTAAGTGAAAGAGTTGTCACTGCAGATATGATGGTGCCCTCCCTAATATTGTGTGTTATTTCTCTTCAGTGTGTAGCACCCCTAGTGTTTGGCTGTGGTTGGTTCGGGGATAATACATGCTCTAAGGTGTACAGTCACTGAGATTCAAGACTTTGGTTAATGTTTTGATTTAGATATAATGCCCCACCCTTGGGATATGATTGAAGAAACACAGCAGCTCTGATTGCAGTGGCAGACATTTACCCCTATGGTAGAATGCAGTCTGAGGACAAAATTGCTAAGAGAAATAAGGTAGGCCCAAGCCACCACAGAGGCATGAAGGTTCAGTCCTGGTCCATCTATGATCAGTGAGTCAATAAATTCCTTTTGGTAAGTAAGCCAGTTAGCATTGGGATTTGCTGTTATTTGTTTCCATGTAAAAAATGTTTTGGGAAGAAGAGTTTTCCAAGTTGGAAAACAATGATCTCTCAATAGTGAGTTTGAAAAACTGTTCATAAGGCTTGCTATTATGTGGTGCATCCAATAAGTCACTTATTTATGGGGCTAGAAAAATAATCTCAAACAATTATTTAGAAAATTAACTCCTAAGAGATATCAAAATTTTATCATATGTTTATGACAGTAAACAGTATTAAAGAAGAGTGGATAAATGGTTTGGCATCAATATTCAATGTCTTAAAGGAAAAGAGGAATTTCTCCTGTCTTATGTCCACAAATACATTGCCTTTTATGTAACAGGACATATTATATGTATACATGGACACTTAATTGAATCAATTAATTACTGTGGAAAAAGATAATAGGGGGCTGGGCTTGTGGCTCAGCGGAAGAGTGCTCACTCAGCACCTTCGAGGCCCTGGATTTGATCCTCAGCACCACATAAAAATTAAATAAAGAAATGTGTCCATCTACAACTAAATATATATATGAAAGATAATAAGAATAGAAATCAAGAGCACCAATCAGGTTTTGAGAAAGGTTAGAACTGAAACTTCAGGGATATTTTTCTATGTATTAATACATAGGATATTCTGTCATTTCTTCCCCTTCACTGTGGGTTTTGTGTATTGCATTAGTCATGTCTCTTCAGGCTTCTTTATTTGGACATCTCCACAGCCTTCCTAGGTCTTTTATAAAATTAACATTTTTGAAAGCTATAGTCCTCCTCACCTTTGTTTTTCAGTTGACCTACCATGAGATGAACTTTCCTTTTGGCTTACAGTTCTTTGAATTTCAATGTACATTGAGAAAGTTGTTATTGCCTAAACTCTTCCACCCTATGCCATGGTAGCCACACTCCTGTCCCCTGCCTAATCCCTGGCAAACATGATTTATTCTTCATTATACTTTTGAACAGACATCTTATAAAGGAAAACAGCATGTAAACTTTTGAGCCGGGTTCTTTCACTCAGTATAATGCCTTTCGATTCATCCAAGATGTTCCATTTATCAGTAATTTGTTCTTTTTTATTGCTGCCTACTAGTCATTGTATGAATGCATCACAATTTGTTTATCCATTCAATGTCGCGTGAGAGAGAGAGAGAGAGAGAGAGCAGGATCTGAACCCTTTTATTAAGGAGAAGCCATTCAAATGAGGCAAGAGGTCAGGTATCAGGAGGTTGAGTCTAGCTTCATGATGTCTGTTGTCAGAGATTGACTGACATCTAGGAAGGCCACACCCAAAGGCCCAGCAAGAGAAGGGGACACACAAAGAATCATTTCCATGGAACATTCTGTCCCAAACAGGGCAAAGCGTTAATATTACAAAGGAATAGGTGAATGTAGCTCAATCCATGGGGCTACATGCCTATGTCTGAAGACACGCCCTCAAACTTCCTGGACCGGAGCAATGTCCAGATCACTACAAGATGTAGTGACCGGTCAAAGTCTTTCCGCTCCAGGATGGAAGGTGTGAATCATTCAGAGTAGCTCCCTACAATTCAACAGTTTAGGGACTTTTGAATTCGTTTCAGTTTGGGGTGATTATGAAGAGAGCCATCTAAACATTCGTGTACAGGCTTTTGTGTGAGCCTAAGTTCTTATTTCTCTAGGAGAAATAGCTAGGAGTGAGATTTGCTGGGTTCTGTGATGGGTATGTGTTTGATTTTATTAAGAAACTTCCAAACTGGTCTTCCTGATCATTACCCAGGATGCAGCTGAGAGGAGATGATCTCTTTTTGGGGACAGCTGCATTTAGTGACCAACTGCTTGAGCAAGATGCACACACCAAAGATAAGGGAAGCCACCAATAGCCTATTTGAGTTGATTTTTGGACAACTCATCAGGGTTGAGAACATCACTGCAGAAGAGTGTGGAGTAGGGAAGCAGCTCAGGACAGGACACCCTGGAAGCAGAGAGAGAGCTCCTCTCACCAGGACAGAATAAGAAACCCCAGGGGCAGTCCCTAGAGACCTACCTTCTCCAACCACACCCTACTGCATACATTACCACCCAGTGAGTCCCCCCCAGGGGTTCAATGCACTAATTAGGTTAAGGCTCTCCTAACTTGCACTGTCTCACACAGGAACTTTTGAGGGACACCAACAAACCATCACATCTGCGAAACTGCAAACCTTTGTCCCTCACCCTTTCTTATAGGACGTTTTCCCTGAGCTGTCAGCCTTGAGGCCTTTTGTAGTTTCATGGATTGGAAATCTCACTTTTTAAAATAACTATTTCTTCTTTCATTTGTAGTTGGACACAATAGCTTTATTTTATTTATTTATTTTTATCTGGTGCTGAGGATGGAACCCAGAGCCTCCTACGTGCTAGGCGAGTGCTCTACCGCTGAGCCCCAGCCCCAGCCCCAGGAAATGTCACTTTTAAATGGTGCATCCTACTGAACACAGTGCTCTACAGGGAAGTCAGACAGGTATTTCTGGTCATAAATACACTGAACAGAGAGATGTTGAGGTCCTACTAGGTATCAGGTACTGTTCAATATTCTGGGATACAGCACAGACCTGGGCCTTGGCTTCCCAGAGTCTGTCATCTAGCTTGCTTGTTTCTGTGTAGCCTGAGATTAAATAAGTTTGAACAGGGAAGGTAGGTGTGTGTGTGTGTGTGTGTGTGTGTGTGTGTGTGTGTGTATGTAAAGTGTCACCATCATGGATTAAAGTTATGATTAGTGTTGGGTGCATCAAAGGTAAGTGAAATAAAATCTCATGCCAGGGCAAAATAGGGGAGTTAGGGTACATACTCAAGTTTTAGTAATTTTATATGGTACATCCTATATACTGTTATGGGGTGCTTTTTTCTGAGTCTCTATGGTTCTACCTCTCATAAAAGGAGGTAACTGTAATTAAGCTTCACATCTGGTATGCTGGTGCATGCCTTTAATGCCTTGGGAGGCTGAGGCAGGAGGATCAAGGGTTCAAAGACCAGCATTAGCAATTTGACAAGACTCTAAGCAACTTAGTGAGATCATGTCTCTAAATAAAATATTAAAAGGGCTGGGGATGTGATTCAGTGGTTAAGTTCCCCTGAGTTCAATCCCTGTTATAAAAAAAAAAATTAACTTTCACATTTTTCATGGAATTGGCTGTTAGGGAAATGCTGTTACCCTGACTACTTCTATGTTTATGAATTAAAAAATTCTTTGTCTCAGAGTCTGATCTCTTCTACCAGTATCCATGAGATTATGGCAAGCTTGCTTAACTTGTAAATAGGATAAAAATCTCAAACCCTCAATTTTTGACAGATGTCACTCAAATCCCTTCTGCCTTACATTTTCTCTGCCCCTCATGAAACCCCCAGTATCACTCAGACTTTGGCTGTCTCTTCACCGGAACAACCTGATAACATGTTGCTATACCTGTGTTGCTGTACTTCTTTCTTCCTATCCTGGGACTTCTTCAAAATTCCCATGCAGCAAGAATCTAGTCAGTTTGCATGCATGCACAATTGGTGTTGCAGAGGAGACCAGCAGGTGGCGCCAGAGCACACCAGATAAGGATGTTTCTGTCCCAGATTCTTAGGTTCTTGCTTAATCTTGATGATTCCAGGCAACACAGGAGACTTAGTAAAAGAAAAAAGTTTTTTAGCAGGAATAGAACAAGAGAAAATGGGCATATTCTCAATGGAAAGAGTCGGTCCTCTTAGGAAAAGGATGGTGCACTCTCCCTGTATTCCAGCTTTATATAATTGCTTAGGGAAATTTCCAGTGAATCCCACAAAGGTCTACCTCTTGACTTTTGACAGCCAGATTGCATCAGACTTCCTAGTCCTCACTGATCATGGTTTTGGGAGTCAATGAATGAAAAATGAAAAGGCTGCAAAGAGGCAGAAACTTTCTTTCTGAAAATAGAAGACAGTCCTAGGCTCAACAGCATAATTTTTAAGTCTTAATAGCTGAAAGGCCAGGGGACATGGAGGATTCTGTGCAGTTTTTCAGTTTCCCAAAATGGGCCTACAGAATGGTAAAGGAATGAGTTTCCAGCATGGTGACTGAGTCAACTTTGTTGTTGTTGGGTGTTTTTTTGCTGTTGTTTTCATCTTTGGATTTGTTTGTTTGGTTTCCCATATTTTAATTGGTGGATTATAATTATACACATATATATACAATTATGTATATAATTATTCATATATATTTATATTGTTATAAATGTATAAGTAGATATGTATATAGTAGTGGTGTTCATTGTTACATATTCATGTGTGCACATTATATAACAATGTAATTTGGTCAATTTTGTTCCCCAGTATTTCCCTTTTCCCTCCCCTGTTCCTCCCCCTGGTCCCTATCCTCTGCTCCACTGGTCTCCCTTTCTTTTTCATGAGATTCCCCTGCCCCTGTATGTTTTCTCTCCTTTTTTTCTCTCTAGCTTCTATATACGAGAAATATATGACAGAGAACATACGACTGTTTACTTTCTGAGTCTGGCTTACTTTGCTAAACAATGCTTTCGAGTTCTATTCATTTTCCAGCAAATGACATTGTTTCATTCTTCTTTATGGCTGAATAAAATTCCACTGGGTATATATACCGCATTTTCTTTATCTACTTATCATTGATAGCTACATAGGCAGATTCCATAATTTGGCTAGTAGGAACTGTGTTGCTGTAAACGTGGCATGCATGTAATAATACAGTATGCTGATTTTAATTCTTTAGAATGAATACCAATGGTCACGTAGTGGTTTCATTCCTAGTCTTTTGAGTAACTTCCATACTGATTTCCATAGCAGTTTTACTAACTAACAATTGCACCAACAGTGTAAAAGTGTTCCTTTCTCTGAACGTCCTCTCCAGCATTTATTATTGTTTGTAATTGTGATTACTACCACTCTAAATAAATGAAGATGAAATCTCAATGTAGTCTTGGTTTGCAAACTGCAAATCAAATGTAATTGCTCATGTTGAACATTTTATATATATATTTGTTGGCCATTTGTATTTATTCTTTTGAGAGGTTTCTGTATAACTCATTTGCCCATTTACTGATTTGGTTATTTAGATTTTTGATGGTAACTTTTTGAGTTCTTTATGTATCTGGATAATAATCTTCTGTCATATATTTATTGATTTGCATATGATAAACCTTCCTTACATCCCTGGAATAAAATCAGTTTGGTCATGATGGTCAGTCTTCTTAATATGTGATTGAATATGGTTTGCTACTATTTTATTAAGAATTTTCACATTTAATTTCATCAAGGATATTGACCTATAGTTTTCTTTCCTTGATGTGTCCTGGTAGAATTTAACAGAAAATCCATCTGGACCTGGGCTTTTCTTTGTTAGGCTTTTATTAGTATTTTCATCTCATTGCTAGATATTAGTCTGGTTAGGTTTTCTATGTCCTCTTGATTCACTTTCGGCAGGTCACATATGTCTACAAACATGTTTACTTCTTGGTTTCCAACTCATTGGAGTATAAATCTTCAAAATAGCCCCTAATGATCCTCTGGATTCCTGTGATATCGGTCATGATTTCATCTTTTTCATCTCTACTTTTATAACTGTGATATTTCTCTCTCTCTCTCTCTCTCTCTCTCTCTCTCTCTCTCTCTCTGTTAATATGGCTAAGGATTTTTAATCTATCTTGCTTATCTGTTAAAAGAACTAACTATTTCATTGATTTTTTACAATTTATTAAATTTTCTATTTCATTGATTTGGGGCTCTGATTTTAATTACTTCTACTGTTTTTTAAAATTGGTTTGTTATCATTTTTCTAAGGCCTTGATCTTCAGATTTTTTACTGTAGTCACTCATAGATATCAACTTTACTCTTAGAACTACCTTTACTGTGTCCTAGAGGCTCTGGAATGTGCATCAGTATTACTGTTTTATACTATAATTTCTAAAAATATTTCCATTTGTTATTCAAAGTGTATTGTTCAGTCTTCCTTGTTTTTATAGTTTCTGTAGTTTTGGGGGAGTGTTGGTTTCTAATTTCATCCCACTATGATCTGATGGGATGCAAGAAATTATATCAATTCTCTTGTGTTTACTAGAGTTCCTTTGTAACCTGATTTTGTAGACGTTTCCATGAGCATCTGAGAAGAAAGTGAATTCAGCTATTGTTGGATGAAATATTCTGTAGATGTCTGTTAAGTCCATTTCATTTAAGTTTTTAGGTCTGAAGGGTCTTTCCTGATTTTCTTTCTGAACGACCTATCTATTAAAGCAGGGTGTGTTGAAATCACCTAGTATTGTAGTGAGGTCTAAGCCTTCTTTAAGTTGAGTAGTGTCTGCTTTATGTGTTTAAGTGCATCAACATTTCAAGCATAAATATTTACTATTGTTATATCTTCTTGTTGGTTTGTTCCCTTTATCAGTATGATGTGACTTTTTTTGTCTCTTCTAATTAATTTTGGCTTGAAGTTCTCTTTTTTGGATATGAGAATCTGTATTCCTGCTTGTTTCTGGGCTCCTTGAGTAGCTATTTCTGCTTGTTTGGGGCTCCATTTGACTGGTATATCAATTTTTATTTTTTACTTTTAGCCTTTAGATGTCTTTACCTCTAAGGTGATTTTCTTGCAAACAACATAGAGTTGGCTCTTATTTTTTAATCCATTTTGGCAGCCTATGTCTTTTAATTGGAGAGTTGAGGGCATTAATATTCAGTATTATTAAAAAGAGGTGTTTATTAATTTGTGCCATTTTGATTTATTCATAATATTTAATTTGGTCCTGTATCTTATTTGTGTAGCAACTCTTCAATGAGATTTGTCCATTTGTGAGCTCTGGAGTTTGGTTTTGATTTCTTTTGCATATTTTGATTTCTTTTGCATATTATTTCTTCAAGTAATTTTTGTAGTGCCAACTTAGCATTCATGAATTCTTTAAGTTTCTGCTTATCTTGGAAGTTGTTATTTCTTCTTTAAATCTGAAGGATAGCTTTGCTGAACATAGCAATATTGGTCAACAGCTATTTTCTTTCAGGGTTGAGACACATCATTCTAAGCCCTCCTGAATTTTAGGGTTTGAGATGAATTATCACAAGTGATTCTGATTGGCCTGCCAATTGAGGTACCTTTGGAAGGACAAACCACGGAGCTGAGGTTAGGTAAGAAACAAAAATGGAGTTGAGAATAGAGAAAGGGAAGGATGGATACTATTGACACTAGTGAAGTCTTCTAAAAAGATCTTGGTTTTGATGGGGAAAAAAAGACTTTTTTTGTGTGCGGTCCTAGGAATAGAAACCATGGGAACTCTACTACTTAATTATATACCCACACATTTTTATTTTTATTTTGTACAGGGTTTCACCTAGTTGCCCATGCTGGCTGGGACCTTGCAATCCTCAGACTCCTCTGAGTTTCTGGGACTAGAAGTGTGTGTCACTACATCTGATTAAAAAGTTAACATGTAATATTTCCTAGGCACTGTGCTATGAGCTCTAAGTTAATTATTTTATTTAGTTTAATTACTAGAAAAAATTTTTCTATTCCTTTTACAGAATGAGACACTTAAATTTAGAGAGGTAATATAGCTTGTTTAAAGTCACAGATCTTGGGGCTGGGGTTGTGGCTCAGAGGTAGATCACTCGCCTAGCATGGGTGAGGCACTAGGTTTGATCGTCAGCACCACATAAAAATATAATAAAGATATTGTGTCCACCTATAACTAAAAAACAATAATTTAAAAAATTAAGCCACAAATCTTAAAAACAGAAGAACTAGAGTTAAAACTCAGTATACTTCAGAAGCTATAATTATTATTATTATAAATGGTGTCTGTTTATTTTAACTTTTTGGAAGGGCCTCTCAACTTTTAGTAAGTGGGCAATCAAGTACATGTTTTCTACGGGGCCAGGAAAGTGTGATCTATCCTGATGGTTTATAGGTTCATGACTGACACTTCAATAACAAAAGACAGGTTAACAAAAGAAAGACATAATACATTTACTTAAAGTCTTATATTACACAGAAATCTTCCGATAAAAATCCAAAAGACCCATTTTTATCCTTAGGATCAGTGAGCATGGGCAGCTGTGTTGGAATGTGATTGGATAAAAGGGTAGGATCCAATGGTAACAGACTAAATGGGGAAACCCAGCAATGCCTGTGGTTAGGTTAGTTTGGGGAAGCAGCAGAGACTCCCCGGGTGGGGAAAGAGGTGGGCCTTCTTGATGCTTCTCTTTTCTGTTATGAATAGTTTCCATAGAGTCTCTCATTTAGGGTGTTAGGGCTCAGAAAATGAATCTCCAAAATATCCTGCTTTAGTATGCTGAGTACTTTGAACAGCAGGAAAGACCTCAGAAGCAGGATCTATCTGACCTTCTCCTACCCTCCCATCCCTGCCTCTCTTCCTTTCTTTCTTGAAAATTAGTCATACAGCCTGGAAATATTACTCTAACCTAAAAAACTTAGCTCACGGGGGTCGTCCTGGAAGGGGATTCAGGTAGTTCTTGTGGTACCCTAATTTAGTTCTCGAGAGAGTTATTACAAAGGAGCAAGTCCAGTACCTCCTGCTGCCTCTGCCTCAATGCCTCAGTGTGTGGGGTTGGTTTGTTTTGTGGGACTGGGGATGGAACCCATGGCCTTGCCTGCATTAGGCAGGTGCTGTACCCCAGAGCTACACCCCAGCCTTCCTCACTGTGATTGCTCCCTTTTACAGTGCACCCACCACTGTGTTGCTGTCCACCACAAGGACTTAACTACAGTCTAGCTCTTAAGTGTCCCCAAAGGTCATGTGTTAATGGTTTGTTCCATGTCCCATGGTGCTACTAGGAGGTGGTAGAACCTTTAAGAAGTAGGGACTAGTGCTTGACCTTCAAGTCACTGGACATGTGCCCTCAGAGGGGATTGTGGGACGCAAGTCTCTTCCTCAGCCTCTCTTTTTGGCTTCCTGACTGTGAGGAGAGCACTTTCTGATCTTGGACTGAAACTTCTAAATGAACCAAAATAAAGCTTGTCTCCTTACAAGTTGACTATTGCAGGTATTTGTTATATGACTAACATAAGCTGACTGTATAAGCCTTCACCAGAGCCAAACCAATGCCGGCAGCCATGAATTTGACCCTCCAGCAATGTGAACCAAATAAACCTGTTTTCCTTATAATGTATCCAGCCTCAGATATTTATTTTGTTATGGCAATGAGAAATGGACTAATAATGAAGCTGTTATTTGCAATTCATGAAATGGGCAGCCTTCATTTTATAGGATAGAATACGCACTCCTACCAGGCAATGGTAGAACAGTGGGTTTTATAAACTGTGGGTTTTGAAAATCAAATAGTAGAGGGAAAAAAAGGTGATTAGATAGTGTCAGATTATTTCAGGTTACCTTTGTTGTTGTTGTTGTTGTTGTTAATGGTTAAAGCATAGAGTCTTTCTTGTTAGATTGACTTGGGTAAACTGGAATTTCCTGGTTTTTTTTTTTTTTTGAAAATCTGGTCTGTTTGAGATCTTTTTCCTTTAAGTTGCAGATGTATAATGTGGCATTTAACATGAGTGAATTCATATTGGTTTGGTTTGGTTTGGTCTGGTGCTACTTCCCAGTAGCACCATAGGACATGGAACAAACCCTTAACACATGACTTTTGGGGACACTTAAGAGCTAGACTGTAGTTAAGTCCTTGTGGTGGACAACATCACAGTGGAGGGAGCACATGTGAAAGGGAGCAATCACAGTAAGGCAGGCTAGGGTGTAGCTCTGGGGTACAGAAAGCAGGTGTGGGTGCTAAAACGGAAAAAGAAATACCAGCAAACAGCAACAGGGATGGCTACTATCCTGAAAACTACGGGGGCATCAGGGCTCACTGGTATTTGGAGGCCTCTCTGTAGTCCCAAGAGGGAGGGGCATAGTGGTAGCCCCTGGGAACAGTGGAGGAAGCAGGGAGGGTCAGGGACTTTAACAGAAGCAGCACTCTACCTTTGTTCCAGGCTGCACCCAAAACAAGATTTGCCTCTGTATAGATGCTGAGAACTGGTCCCTGGAGCACCTTGGAGCACAGATCACCTTGGGGCGTCCTCTTTGGCAGCCACCTTCAGCAGGAAAGGGCACAGGCTGGTCTCAGCAGTAGCCCAGACTGGAAGGCAGAGGAATTCTGGAGAGCCTTGAGAATGTCAGGTAGGCTGGCCATCAGGGACCAGCTTCTTCTGGTCTGTGCCTGATCTCTGGACACTCCAAGCCCCTCAACTTCTACTCACAGGACCTTTTCTAAGCCTTTGTGTCACTTCTTCCTTTTCAACACCACATGCTCAGGGACTCTCATTACTTTTCCAATCCCACTTGATATGGAAAAGGCTTTAAATACACTTTAATGAGGCATAATAGCAATCATATGCATACAGTAGGGGGTTATTGATTTTCTTGTGTAAAATATTAACGTGTTTTTCAGGGCTATTTATGGATGTCTAGAACACAGCATATGGTATCTACCAATGTACCAACCACAGAAAGATCTATTTTTCTTTCTGGGAAAATGTCAAGTATTTACCACTAGCACTAGTCATTTGTTTTCTTTTTTTTTTTTTTACTGCATCTCCAGACACTAAATAATAATAGATAAAGTCTGGCCATGTAAACGCATCAACTATTTCCATTTTTCAGAATTCTATCTGGTCTTCATGTCCACAGAGACATATCCTTACATTAGCAATCACACCCACCTGGTTTTTGGTGGTGTAATTAAAGTACTGCACTCAATTGTTCTTTCCAATTTTGCCCCTGATGAAATAAAAATGTGAAAGTGTTTGACATATACTTTCCCAAATGTTTCTCTGTTGATTGTAAGAATATACATTATTGACAGATATGTGCAAGGTCAGAATAAGCAATGTTCTCACTGGTTTCAGAGGGAGCATCACCATCAAGCGGCATCCAGGAGTGGAGGCCACATAAGACACCAAGCTTCTTCCCATAACATCAGTCAATACATGCACTTACTCTGTAGGCACATAAGCCAGTTGAGTAGTGCTTCCAAAAGTATGTGGCCCATACAACACTAGGTGTCAAAACCCTTTTCCCCCAGTCACACAGGTAGACCACATTACATCTAGAGAGATAACAATTGTTCCTCCTCAACTTATGGTGGAGTTATATCCATGTACCTCCATCGCTAAGTATGAAATATCCTAAGTCCAAAATACATTCAGTCCACTGGCCTACTGAGCTTCCTAGCTTAGCAATGCAGCACACTGTAGAGTGTTAGTTGCTTCACCTCATGACTGACGGGCTGACTGTAAGCTGTGGCTTGCTGCTGCTGCTGCCCAGCAAAACAAGAGAGGATCATACCACACATCACCAGTCCAGGAAAAGACCCAAATCCAAAAATTAACTATGGTTTTTACTGGAGCAGTAAAAATTTCACAAGTTAGATCATCAAAAACTGGGGACCATCTGTCCAGGCCAAAGGAGCATGGGATGAGCAGAGGGTAATGGAGAGTGATGTCTAGGTCTAGTCCTTAAGTTCTCCATCTGAGACCACCCATTGTTTCTCTCCTTTCCCTGATTACTCAGAATCCACATATCCCAGAGGGAGTGGCTATAAGAGAGGGGAGGCCCATTCATCTCTCATAGACTCTGATGAGAATATCAAATAAATTGTGATTGTGTCAGGTGGTTGAGATTTTCCTAAGACATCCATCCTTTCTCGTCAATCAAGCATGAACTAGTTGAAAAACTATCAAGTCCTTATTGGAATAGTTTCAAGGTGAAATATTTTGTGCAACTTTACTTTAAACATGTTTATTTATTACAGAACTTTTCAGTGAACTTATTAATAATATCTATTTGTGAATCTTCTAGAGCAATGTGGAAGACTCAAATTTGACCTAAGGCCTTTGTTCTTTCATGGAAAGAAAATTCCAAGGAATGCAGGAGAGGGAAATGTTTTATCAAAGGCTTGAAGAATGCTCAAACTCTTCTGAATAGGAAAGGTGTCAGCACTTTGCTCCATAGTATATCATTGGTATTTCTGAGACAATGCTCAGGGACACTGCCATTATTGCTGTCTTGAAGGAGAAAAAGTGTAGTCACAGCAGTAAACTGTTCTTGAATGCAATAAGTAGAAAGCCATTAGCCTGAGATTGTGTCCATACTTGAGTTCCTACTTAATGGACCCCAACCTAACTTGACCTGGATACCTTACTTGTTTCTTTTCTTTTTTTTTTTAATGAGAGAGAGAGAGGAAAGAGAGAGAGAGAGAGGACAGAGAGAGAGAGAGAGAGAGAGAGAGAGAGAGAGAGAGAGAGAGAAATTTTAATATTTATTTTCTAGTTTTTGGCGGCCACAACATCTTTGTTTGTATGTGGTGCTGAGGATCGAACCTGAGCTGCACGCATGCCAGGCAAGCACGCCACCACCCGAGCCACATCCCCAGCCCCCCTTACTTGTTTCTTTCTTTCTTCTTCTTCTTCTTTTTTTTTTTGCAACAAATAACAATTTTAGCCAATCACAAATACCCAAGATTCATCCAATGGAGGCAGCTAACTGATCACATTATTCCCCTCAAGTGGCAAATGCCCAGGCATTAGCCAATCAGGTGATGTCCTACTCAGTCTGCTGTGCACTCAGCCTATGGAAGCTCACTGCTCACACTGCCAGGCAGAGCATTCTAGCCTCTCTTGTTCTGAGTGCTTCCTGGCTCATGAATCATTCTTGGCTCAAATAAATTCTGATAAATTTACTTTGTCTAAAGTTGTTCTTTTAACACATGTGTAATAGTATTTTCAAAGCTTTCAAGGGCCTCACATGGACCAGACCAAGGAAAGGGTCAGGCCACTGGCTAACTGGGCCGTAAGCTCTATGTGGCCCTAAAACATTGGAAGCACAAGCAGTCATAGAATGAAATAGAAAAACTGGACTTTGTCAGCATTTGAAATGTTTATGATTCAAAGGACACTGTCAAAAAAGTGAAAAGACAAACCAGGCATGGGAGGAAATATTTGCTAATTGTACCTCTTATAAGAGACTAGTATCCAGAATATAAAGAGTACTTTTACAACTCAGAAATATGACCCCAAATCTTCATCCTCCAAAGATATGCATGTGACAATAAGAACCGGAAAATATTCTCAAGGCATTAGTCACTAGGAAAATTTAAATCAAACCTACTATGAGATACACTTTATACCCACGAGGATTTCTATATTAAAAAGATGGACAGTGGCAAAGTGAACAAGATATGAAGAAATTGGAACTCTCATACATCACTATGTAAAATGCAAATTGAGGTAGCTCCTTTGGAAAGAGTTATCAGTTCTTCAAAAAGCAAAACATAGAATTACCTTAAGACTCAGCAATTCTATTTCTAGGTACCAAGATAATGAAAGCATGTCTACACAAAAACTTGTATAGAAACATTCCCAACATAATTATTCAGAATAAGTAAAAAGTGGAAACAGCCCAAAAGTCCATCAACTGATGAGGGAATAAAATGTGAAAAAAGCAAAACAATGAAACATTACTTGGCAATAAAAAGGAATGAAGTGTTGATTGTGCTGCAACATGGATGAATCTTAGAAACATGCCAAGTGAAAGAAATCAGATACAAATGAAAGGAAGCCACATTGGTTATGTTTCCATATATATGAAATTTTCAGGATCAGCAAATTTATAGAAACAGAAATAGATTAACGGTTTCCAGGAGTTGAGGAAGGGGTGAGTGGGGAGTGGCTGCTAATGGGTTCAGGGCTTCTTTGGTGGGAAGATCAAAGTGTTCTGGAAATAGAGCCAAGCATGCTGGCTCATGCTTAAGATCCCAGCAACTCAGGAAGCTGCAGGATTCAGAAGGATCACAAGTTCAAGGTCAGCCTGGGCAACTTAGGGGAAGCCTGTCTCAAAAAATAAAAAGGGATAGAAGTAAGTATACCTCAGTTTTAGAGAACTTCTGGGTTCAATCCCCAGCACCACCTCCCCCCACCATCACAGATTCCAGAATTAGAAGGAAATGTTGTTTTGACAACTTTATGAATGTACCAAAAACATTGACTTGTACATTTTTAAAAGGGTGATTTTTATGATATAAGAATTATGTCTTGATGATGCTAATTTTTAAAAAATTATTAGAATATATGGGAAGTAGGGTGCCCTAACACCAGCATCCACACAAGAATCTTCACACAACTGGCAAAATGTCCTCAAAGGGAAAAAAATCAACAAATGTACAATTCCTCAACAATACTTCCTCTATGCATTCAAGCAAGTGTTCTGAGCAACCTCGGACACACCCCTGAGTCTAAGACCAACCAGCTGACAGTCCCCCAAAGATAATGTCAGACAAAGCATTGCCTGGGTTAGCACTAATAATAGAGATGAGTGATTTATTTTATTATGTAAACTGTAAACTCTTGAGTATTTTTGACAGGAAATTGCCAAATTCAGAAACTAACAGAAGAAAACTGAAAAATGAGAACTTCAGAAAAGTAGGGAAGTATTTGTCATATGCAAAGCAGAAGAAAGAACATGTAGATTTTGAGCATATCCTTGGAAGTGTATGCCATGTACGCTGTTCAGCAACAAATGGCAGAAAAATGGTGAAATGAAAGAAAAATTTAAATGTCGGGGGGCATGTAGCTTAGTGGTAGAGCACATGCTTAGCATTCACAAGGACCTGGTTCACACACACACACTCAAAACCTCCCTTAAAATATTCAAATGGCCAGTCATGATGGCACACTCCTCTAATCCCAGCTACTTGGGAGACTGAGGCAAGAGGATAGCAAGTTCAAGGCCAGTCTTGAAAACTTAGAAAAACCCTGTTACAAAAAAGAAAAAAATACTGGAGATGAAGTTCAGTGTAGAGCCCCCCTGGGTTCAATCTCTGATAAAACACACACACACACACAAAAAAATTTTTTTTGAAAAAATTGTGAATGTTGTCAAATAGGTCCTGACAATATCTAATGGAGCCACATGCTCATGGAAAAGAGCAATAATGAAGAAGTTTACCATCCTGCTGTCTTCTGAAATCGCCCCAACTTTTGTGTCCTGGAAAAAAGGCTAACTGATTATATTCCCCCTTCCTGAGTGACTTAGATGAGACTTATTACCCAATTTTTCTCCCAGTGCTGTGGGCCTTATGGTTGGCTCTTGGTCTACCTGCTTCAATAAACAATGGTCCTCCTCCTTTACCTAGAGGAGTTCCTCATCCACGAATGTTCTTGCAACGTTTTGAATAATCAGCTCCTTAATTTCCAGTGCATTTTTATTTCAGAGGCATATAATAACTCCTTTATTTTTAATGTACAGAAAGAGATATACAGTTTTTATTAGCAGACAATCTGTTCTTTCTACCCCAACTAAGAAAATGCTGAAAAATATTTAAAGAATGTCAGTTTGAAGGGGTGCCAAATAATTCACCAGCCACCAGGGCCCACAGTTAGAGCTGTCTTGACCAGCTGTCTCAGACAAGGACTGTGGAGGTGTTGTTTTTTTGTTTTTTTGGTACCAGGGATTGAACCTAGGGGTGCTTAACCACTGAGCCACATCCCCAGCCCTTTTTTATATTTTATTTAGAGACAGGGTCTCTCTTTGTTGCTCAGAGTCCCACTAAATTGCTGAGACTGGCTCTGAACTCATGATCCACCTGCCTCAGCCTCCCAAGCTGCTGAATTACAGGAGTGCACTACCACATCCAGCTGGAACTGACTCCTTTGAAGGGAAATTCACCCTCCTTTTAAAATTATTTTTTTAGTCATATATGGATATAATATCTTTATTTTGTTTATTTATTTTTATGTGGTACGGAGGATGGAACCCAGTACCTCACATGTGTGAGGCAAGCTCTCTGCCACTGAACCACAACCCTTGCCTTGGAAAATTTACTCTCTTATGGTGACAAATCAGGATTTTTTTTTCAGGCAAAACCTCTCCAAATGAAGAATAAATTAATTTCTAGAGTTATAGTTCATATTCCAATGCCTAGGATCAGGTTTCCATTCCCAGAGGTCTCCAAATGCCGAGTATCTAGCTTTGTCTAGTTTCTTTTCTAAATGTATTCAGAGGGGGAAATTCATGTATAGAACTAGTTTCATGCCACATTATCAGATTTGTCCCATTATTGCTACATCTTATTTCTAACTTCATTTTATGACATGATCATTATATACACATTACTATTCTTTGATCTAACAAATCGTAGATGGCAAATAAAATGAAAATCCTCTACAATGATCGCAATTTAACAGCACATTGAACTTTCTCAGCAGGGACATTTTGGATAGATGCACTCTTACTTGCTAATGGAGTACATCATTCAATCATTTGGATATTTCTATCAATTCCTGGATACCTTAGTAATCTAGGGGAAGCTCAGGGGCTCAACTCTCAGGATTTTCTGGAATCATCTTATATCCCCCATCCTGAACCATGGGGGTTTCAGGAATACAAAAGTTGACAATAATGCCCATATATGGGAATTTCTTCTATTACCTGTCTGCAGGGGATCCAAATTGGTCCTGGCCTGGGACAAAGTGATTGGGAGATGGGTTGCTTCATGGAAGAATCTGGAAAGTCAGGGCTAAGAAAAAGGTGTGATCATTTTGGACATTGCCTGGGATCCCTGCTGTTCATAGGTACAGAACAATTTCAGGCCAGTGAAATAACACTGGTCTATTGGCCAGAGTAGAAAGTATATTATTGCCACAGCCTGCAGGTGGATGTTCCTGCTTTGTTGGTGCTTTGGTGACAGGAAAGCCAAATCCTCTACCATCTAGTAATTACAAGCTTGTTGTGGTGTGTATTGTCACCTCGTAGCAGAAGGAAAAAAAAACCTGCCCAATGACTCTCCTATAAGTAATAGGAATAAGAGATTGTGTGGTATTACAGGAAGATATGTGAGTGGGAGAGCTAAGCTATAGTCCTCAACTGTCACTTCAGGGCTGGGAGATGCTGGACAAGTCATTTCCATTCTTTGAGACTGTTTTTCTTCATCTATAAAATAAAGGGACCAACCAGGTGTGGTGATACATGCTTGTAATCTCAGCAATGGGGAGGCTGAGGCAAGAGGATCACAAGTTCAAAGTCAGCCTCAGCAACTTAGCAAAAACCTGTCTCAAAATAAAAAATAAAAAGGACCGGGGATGTAATTCAGTGGTAAAGGCTCTGACTTCAATCCGCAGTATCAAATATATAAATAAAGGGAATAGATCAAATTTACCCCTTTTAAAATCTTTTGTTCCTCAATTTCTTTGAAAGTGATACAAAAAGTTTGATAATAACATAACAGGGTTATTTCTAATACAGTAGTCCCCCCCTTATCTTGGGGAACACATTACAATCCACACACCCCCATGATGCTTGAAACTACAGGTAGAACAACCTGTTCTATACATACTATCCTTTTGTATACATGTATTCATACCTATGATAAAGTTTAATTTGTATTCATACCTATGATAAAGTTTGTGAATTAGCCACAGTAAAGAGACTAACTGCAATTATTAGTAAGAAAATAAAATCATTATAACAACATACTATAATAAATTTACTTTAAATTTATGAGTTGTTGGGCTGAAGTTGTGGCTCAGTGGTAGAGCACTTGTCTAGCTTGTGTGAGGCACTAGGTTCAATTCTCAGCACTGCATATAAATAAATGAATAAAATAATGATCTATTAACAACTACAAAATATATTTTTAAAAAATTTATGAGTTGTTGGGCTGGGGATATAGCTCCATTGGTAGAGTGCTTGCTTTGCATGGATAAGGCCCTGGGTTCAATTCCCAGCACCAGAATAATAATAATAATAATAATAATAATAATAATAATAATAATAATAATAATAATAATAATGAGTTATTTACTTCTGGAGCTTTCCATTGAATATTTTTGGACCTTGGGTAACTAAAACCATGGAAAGTGAAACTTTAGTTAATGGAGCACTGCTGTAATAAGATTAATAATATTAGGCTTAAGTGTTTCTGGCAAGACTGCTTATCATTCTTCTAAGTCACATTTATAAAGCACCTACCTTATAAAGCCTTTGATAAAGCAGTGAAAAAGCAAACATCCCCACCTTGCCGAGAACTCATACCTAGCAGAAAGAGGAAAACCCTAGATGATAAACATAATAAAAGCAAACATATAATAAGCAACAAATTATTTGTTTGGATAATTCCAAAAGAAGTACCTATCCAGATACCCCAAACCAATCTACAACTATGGAGGTTGATTTGAATGCTTTCAATATTTTACTTCTTATTTCAGCCAACTAACTGATTGACCAGTAACAGAAATAGGAAGGGGGGTGATAAAGAGTGCTGGATTCTTTCCTAAGAGTTTTATTTACAAGTAACAAAACGAATTCAATCTGGATTAAGCAAAGTGAGAGGATTAAGGGGTCCCATGGGTATGTCATAGAGCTCAAAGCTGGACCCAGATTGGAGATGGGTATGCCCGGGGTGCACTCTGGCAAAAGGCACTACATATTTGAGCAAGGGAAGGGCCATACCTGTTCTGGGTATCACCAGCCACATCTTAATCCAGCCTGCTGAGGCCTCCACGAGAGGCTGAATGTAGCCTGGGCACCTCTGTAGGATCTGGAGTTCTCCCCTCTTCCTGGTCCAGAGCCCTCTCTACGAGAGCACATGGGGCACACTCAAGTAGCTGATGGTCCTCACAAAACACTTTTCACAATTTTTTAAAAAAGTTAAAAAGATTTTGCTGGGCACAGTGGTGTATGCCTATAATCCTAGATGTTCAGGAGGCTGAGGCTGAGGCAGGAGAATCACGAGTTTAAGGCGAGCCTCAGCAACTTAATGAGGCCCTAAGCAACTTAGTGAGACCCTGTCTCAAAATAAAAAAATAAAAGGAGCTAGAGATATGGCTCAGTGGTTGAGCACTGGGTTCAATCTCTGGTACCAATAATAATAATAAATTTATAATTTGACATTAGAAATAAGTATTAACTTGATTTGCTTTTTGCCATTTTTTTCTCTTCTTTATTTTGGAGCCAATGACATTTCTTTTGTGGACTCAAACATTTGCTTGTAACATCCAGTGTTGCTATCAATTTTGAACCAGCCTCTCTCCCGGATTCCAGAGCTCAGCACCCTGAAACCTCAGCTAACCGGTTCTGATTGTTTCCTCTGCCAAAGAGCCCCAGTTGAAATCAATCCAATGATGGGATCTGATGACCAGATCTGATAAAGGGGCCAGGTAAGAACCTGAGCTGCCTTGGGGACAGGCCATGAATCTCAAAGCAGACACACATTCTCCATTAGTGACCTCCAAGGAGGCCAATTTCAGCAGAATCATTAAAAGTTGATGATTCTGCAAGTATCTTTTTGTCCTCTGAGCTGTGGATGGTGGGGGAAGCAGGGAAGTGTAGTTTTCCTCTGAAATGGAATGAGGAGGTAGGGAAAGAAGGGCAGTAAGATAATCCCACACTTAACCTTAGACTGACCATGAAATTCAACTTTTAAGAATTTCAAGAGACATTCTGGAGGAAGGGAGAGCTCCAGTAACCATGGAAATATTTCAAGGTCAGGAGGTGGAGAAAAGAGGTCAAGGATTACATTCAGAATAAATCAGAAAGTGTACAGAAGACTGGGATCTAGCATTATTTTTCCCCCAAAGAATTTAACTGATCTCCCTCTTTGGTCTTTGATATTTTATGACATTGGACGACATCACTGTGGGTCAGGCATCCTCTTATGTGTATTTAGCCTGGACTGGGATAGTGTCCAGCATCTTCTATGAGAAGGCCCCCAGCCTCCCTTGGGGGAGAAATACAAGCTACAGGATTGCAAAAGGCCCCAGATACACATAAATAACCTGAGTGAGGTTGTGAACTACTTCAAGTCCAAATTAGCAATAGAGCTGAGCTGGAGCCCCTGTTTCCTGATCTCCAGTCCAAGGGTAAGCATTGCCCTGGCCACCCACTGCATAGATGGAAGTTGACTCATTGGGGAAAACTAGAAGTCATTTTAAAATTCTGAATAATATTTCTTTAAATTTTTTTTGAATTTTATTTTTATAAATTTTAATCATCACCTAATAAACATACATACTTCTCGGGTACAGTGTGATAATTTGATACATGTATATAATATGTATCGATTAAATCAGAATAATTATCCTTTTCATCTCCTTAAACATTTATCCTTCCTTTGTTTGAGGTGTCTCTTTTTAAAACATGTAATAAATAGTTGTAAACTACAGTCACCCTACTGTGCTATAGAACATGAGGACTTGAAGTTGTAGATAATATTTCTAAATTATTTGTTAACACTAATAGTTTTAAAACATAGTGCTTAAATTTTGTTGTATTTCTATAAAGGTAGGGTTTATGCTCAGTGAGTTTTGTTTGTTGAACTTCTTTCTGGTTATTTGTCATGACCCACTCTCCATCCATATAATCACCGAACCTGAGGCAAAAATCAGAAAAATATCTTGCTATGGTTAAATAGGAAAAAGGGTGTGTGAACTCAGACAGAAGCCCTCCTCATGGGAAGGGGGTGCTGCAAGGTATAGGTCATTGCCATAGGACACGTCTATTTCCTTGTTTCTCTTCAGTTCTGTCTTTGGGCAGCTTGGACTGCGTACAGCTCCTCTCCCAGATGAGCCCATGCTGGAAGAGCTCCAGTGGCCAGGAATGTCCCCATTCAATAAGACAGAATGAGGCTGTTCTATCCCAATCCCCACGTCACGCGGCAGCATGGCCTCTTCCCTTTTATGGCATGAAAGGGCCTCATGTGTGGGGATGAGGAAAGCTGGAGGTCAGGCCTCAGTTTCACTCTCTGTTCACCCCAAGCCTGTGGGTCACCTTGGCAAGTCCCTCAGCTGACGGAGTCCCTATGCCACACAACCTGGCAGCTCAGCACAGGCCTGCTGTGGGGAGCTGCGCCTGAGGGTTGATGCTGCTCAGTGTGGGAGGCACCACCTGTGCCAGAGACAGAGTTTTAGACCTTCTGTGAGGACCCACTGACCTTTTGGCCCGGCCACAGGAACTGAGACGAGAGGGGGGAAGTAAAGGTCACTCTGACTAGGGGAACTTGAGTGGCTTCGTAACTCTACATTTGAAGCTGCTAATGTGTATCTATCATTTTGTCCCTTGCATGTTTGTGCACTTAAGCTGACAGAAGAAACTTGTTTCATTGGAGAGGAAACCAGAAGGGGCAGGGCTCCCAGGACAGAGACAGCCACATGGTCTAGTTGAGGATATCAGGTGCATCTTCCCATGAAGCTGAGTAGGAGTTTAGCAGGTGTAGAGAAGGAAAAGGTTTGGGGAGAGAGGAATCGCTTTGTGAAGGTGACAAAGTCGGAGAGGGCCCGGGAATTGCCTGTGGGTCTCTGTCTCTCAGTGTGACACGAAGCCAGGATGGGGGAGCATGGGAAGATAAGGCTGTAGGGGTGGGCAGGTTGTACTGGGGGTGGCCCTACTCACCATGCCAGGGGGTCAGGCTCTGCCATCCAGTTAGGGGGCTTGAATAACAGGGGCAATGGAGGGTTAGAGGGGAGCAGGTTAAGAAATACCAAGGAGGATAAATAACTTAATGGGACAAAAACCCAGGGACAGGTGCTCAAGTCAAACACTATAACAAGGAGACCTTAACAAGTGACAGTTCTGGACAGACACCTATGTGTAACAGTCCCATGTGGGGGTTCCAGGTCAGCAGGTCTCTGCTTCACACACCCACTCAGGGGTCCAGTCTCATGGCAGTTGGCTGTGTCCCATCTCTGGCATCCCAAAAGTCTCTACTTGGGGCCACCCTAGGTGTCAGGAAGGAGGTCAAGGACATAGAAAAGAGCTCCCAGGAGGCTTCACAGCCCAGGACTGCTAAGGGCACTATCATGTTTTCTTCCTTCCACTGAGCATTTGATCTTATGGCCACTCCAGGCTCCAAGGGAGGCTGGGAAATGTGCTTTAACCTTGAGTGCAGGGAGGGAGAAGGCCCAGCCCCTGATAGACAGCCAGCAGTCTGTCCTAATGGCTTCAGTCAAAATGGGGACATCTGAAGAGGAAAACTAGACCTCATAGTTCATCTCAGTCCCCACATGTCCAGAGCTGTTTGGAATTCCCCAATCCCTTAGAGGGCAGCCTTTCACTCTGGGGTCTGCTCCACCCCCAGGCCCCAGGGAGGGAATCTGGAGCTGTGAATCACAAGCTGTGAGGCATATGAGAGGTTATTTCCTTGGATCAAGTATGAGCCTCTGTGCATCTAATTTTAAAGCCAAGTTCTTCTTTGATGGCATCAGGATCAACTGGGATAGTCCAGTTAAAGAAAGTGCAGTCCAGAAATAGCTTTCCCACCAGCCATACAGAAATGTTATTTATGTGTCTGTCAAAGAAGACATAGCCCAACCTGGTGATAATGAAAACTTCAAATATGCTTGTCCCAAGAGAGTGTCAGGAATATTCTAGATCGCGTTCAGCCTCAGCCATCTTAGTCTCATGTACAGCTCATCTGTGCAATGCTAGAAGAGGTCTTGAATATTCAAGCCTGCAGTAATTTTTAAGGGAGTTTTTGCATTTACCTTACTTACAAGTGTTTGGTCTTTCCCCAAAATTCTATCACAGGTTGGAGCTCGATTTGAGGTATTGGAATTTTAGTAATAGAAGAAGGACACTTTGGGACAGCCTGGGTTAAGTCTAGATACTAATGCCAAATTGCACATTAGTTAGGGGCTTGTGATCCTGAAAAGTTTAACATATGATTAAGAAGTGGCTCTGTTGATAACACCACACACTTGGATTCCAAGAGAAAACTCCAATACAACACAGTCCTGACTCTTCAAGCAGCTAGACTTCATGTACCAGGAGACAGGTTGCCCAGGTTACAGTTTTTTCCTAACTTTTTTCCCCTTCTTTCTCTTGTTTGGTGTGTAGTTTCTTTGTATGTAACATATGCAGAGGCCAGGAAGGGCAGGATTGTGGAAAGTCAGTTCAGGCTAGAAGTGTGACTCATCCATAGGAGAATATGAGGAGGAGGAAGTTGGGTCTAATACCTTAAAACAGTCCTTTACCCTGTGCTCTGTTCCCCAAGCCTTGTTCCTGACACAGGAGTTACAATCTGATGAGCAGGGCCTTCGGGTGCAATGGGGGAGTTTGCTCTATCTGGCTCACTTTGTGCCCTCACCTGGCTGGATACCCTCCTGTCTTTTTCTCTGTGAAATAATGCTCTAAGACCTGATCAGAGAGGAAAATTCACTCAGGTACCAAGGACTTTCAAGCCTTCCTGCACAAACCATCCCAGAGGCAAGTGCTTCTTAGTGCTATTCCTCAAGCTAAAGGAATCAACCTTTAAGTCCAGAAGTTGGGGTCTGTAGTTAGCAAGTTCTCTCAGGTAATTACTGAGCTGGGAGGTTCCCATAAATCCATGAAAGCAGGCTGCATAGCTGGCAGCCTTTTCTGCTTATGCCTGAGGTCAGTCTTGGACATAATAAGCACCAGGATAATCTAGCATGAAGTCAAATCCCAGGACACCCTTTCTGTTGGTTGGTTTTTCTATTTAAGCATTTTTCCCCCTTTTTCAAGGAAGACGCTTGGGTTATAACATATTAGGTGGTTCAAATACACGAACTCCAGGGGAAAAGGCCTCTCCAGCCAGCCTTCAACAAACAGAACAGTTGGTCTCCTTGCTTCTTGACTCAGCTTCCCTTTTCTTTTTTTCCCCTTGGAGAGGCTGATAGAGCTTGTTCATACAAGCTTAAGTAAGTCTGTCCAGGCAAAGCTGTGCACAGAAAGGAAAGGGAAAGGAGGACAAAGCGATGGAAAGCCCACAGGAAAAGTTCGTGAGGAAGATTTAATGATTTTCACCCTAAGGGAATTATTTGTTTTCTTTTAAAACTTTAATTCTGTTTCCCATGTATGCCTAGCAGTATCACTCCATTTAAAACTGCTTATGTCATTCCATGTTGGATAGCATCCAAATCAATAAAATATTTAGAGATAAGTTCAACAAAAGAAATGTAAGACTTTTAAGTTAAAAACCACAAAACATGGCGGAAAGAAGTTCCATCAGTGAAAGACATCCCATGTTTTATGGATTAGAAGACAATGCCATGAAGACAGCAATACTATCCAAAGTAATCTACAACTTCAGTGTAATTTCTGAAAAAATACCAGCTGCTTTTTTACTTTTATTTTATTTTTAACAAAAATTGGTAAGACAATCTTGGGTTCCTATGGAAATGCAAGAAACTCACGGGTAGCAAAAAATAATAATAATAATTTGAAGGAACAAAGTTGGAGGACTCATATACTGATTTCAAATCTTACTTCAAAGAGCTACAGCAGTGCTCAGCTTTCCATTACTATGACAAAATACATGAGATGAACAATTTTAGAGGCAGAAAGGTTTATTTTGACTCCCTGTTTCATAGGTTTCAGTCCCTGGTTATTTGACTCCATTGTTTCTGGGCCTTAGAGAGTCAGAATCTTCTGGAGTGGAACACGTGGTGGAGCAAAGCTTCTCTCCTCATGGTGGCTGGGAAGCAGAAAAAGCAAGAGAGAAAGGAAGGTGTCCCTACAAAATATAGGCCCTAAAGGCATGCTGCCAGGGACCACTCCCTCCAACCAGGCCAACCTCCTAAATTTCCCCTACCTCCCAATAGTTCACTAAATTGTGGCTCCATCAATGGGTTTATCCACTGATTAAGTTTGAACCTCAGGATCCAATCACTTCCCTAAGGCCCACCTCTGAACATGCTGCATTGGGGACCAAGCCATTGACATGTGAGCTTTGGGAGGCAATTCAGATCCAAATGACCACGTTTGTGGTATACTGGCACAGAGTAGATACATAGACCAACAGAACAGAATTAGAGCCCAGAAGCAAGCTCTTATGCTCAATTGATTTTAATAAGCAGGCCAACACAATTTAACTGGGAAAATGATAGTCTTCTCAACAACTGGATCTGGGGTAATTGGATATATACATGCAAATTAGTGAAGTCCGATCCCTACCTCACATCACATACAAAGGTTAACTGAAAATGGACACAAGACATAAATGTAAGGTTTAAAATGATTAACTCTTTGAAGTGCAGATAGGTGTTTATCTTCATGATCTTATGTTAGGCAATTGTTTCTTATATATGAGCTCAAAAGTACAAGCTATGAAAACAAAAATAGCTAAACTGACCAAAAAAATCAAGACAATTGTGCTTTCAAAGCACAGCATCAAGAAAGTGAAAAATTCATTGAAGTTTAAAAAAAAGAGAGACAAAGAAAAGACAACTCACAGTGGGAGACAATTTATATATACCATACATCTGACAAGGAACTTGTTATGAACAGTGTTGCAATCTGGATGTTTGTCCCCTCCCAAACTCATTTTGGAAACTTGACCCTCAAATTCATGTGTTAATGATTTTAAGGTGGGACCTCTGGGAGATCCAAGATTAGATGAGGTCATGGCACTGATGCTTATGGCAGTAGTGGCTTTTATGAAAGAAGAAAAACACAAACTAGTACTGTGCTCTCTCTCACCAAGGGATATCCTCTGTCATGTTACAAGAAGTTTTCAGAGGCTAAGCAGATGCCAGCACCGTCCCAGCCTCTAGAACCATGAGCCAATATCATAGTCTTTATTTTATTATAGCAACAGAAAACACCCCATTCAGACAGAATTGTGCTCCCCTCAAATTCATAAGTCAAAACCTTAACCCTCGATAGAACAATAATTGGAGATGAGGTTTAGCGTGAAGGAAAAGTCAAGTAAGGAGACAGCAAGAAGGTACCATCTGCAAGCCAAGGAAACGCCCTCACCAGACACTAACCTGCCAGTACCTTGACCTTGTACTTCCAGCCTCCAGAACTGTGAGAAAACAAAATTCTGTTATTTCAGCTACCCACAGTGTGTTATTTTGTTATGGAAGCCTGAGTAGACTAATTCATACTTGTATCTAGAGTACATTAAAAAAACTATTAAAACACAGCAATAAAAAGACAACCCAATTTAAAAAATGAAAAATGGTATGAATAGTGTTTCAAAGATATATGAATGGCTAATAAACACTTGAATCATGCTCAACATCATTGGCTATTAGGAAGATATAAATCAAAATCATAATGACATGCCACTTCATATCAACACTGATGGCTGTATTCAAGAAGACAAAAACAAGTGCTAGTAAGATTGTGGAGAAATTGAACCCTCATACACTGCTGGTGGAGATGTAAATAATTCAGCCACTGTGGAAAACAGTATGACAGTTCCTCATAAAGTTAAACATAGATTTTTTTTGTTTGCTCCAACAGTTCCTTTCCTATGTATGTATAGTCAAGAGAAATGAAAACAGTTGTCCGTGCAAAATCTAGTGTATGAATGTTGATAAAAGCATTATGCATTACAGCAAAAACAGAAACTAAATCCAAAAGCCTTTGAACTGATGCAAAGACAAAAAAAATGTTATCTCCATATTATGGAATGTTATTTGGCCATAAAAAGGAACAGAATACTACATGCTACAACACAGAAGCACCTTGAAAATATTGTGCTAACTAAAAGCCAAATACAAAAGGTAACTTATTCTATGACTCCACTTATAGGAAACATCCAGAGTACGAAAATCTATAGAAAGCTGAAAGGTGGTCTCCAGAGTCTGGGGGTGGGGATTGAAAATGTGAGTAACTGTTAAGGGTACAGAATTTCTCTTAAAATATTCCATGAAAATGTTCTGGAATTATCAATGGTGTTGACTGTACGACTGTGTGTACAGACTAAAAATCTATTGGATTATATAGTTTAGAAGAGTGAATTTGAAGATGTATTAGTAAAACTATCATTACTTTTAAAGAAAAAGGAAGCTAATACAGACATACAAGTTAAGATTATCTTTAAAATTAAACACAGTAGCCAGATATTGTTTTGTCCCTTAGGTTAAAGTACTTTGGGAAATCACCAGGCCACTTACTGTATGGATTTTCTTCCCTGGTTTTCCCCCTTCCCTGTAGGGTGGGTTCTGTATGATGATGTTCCATCTAGTCACCCAGCCTGCCTGGAGCTGCAGCCAGAAGATAGCTGTCAGCAAACAGCAGCCCTCCCTTCACCCCTCTCCTGCTCTGAGGAGGACACAGGTCACAGGAGTGTTGGCCTGTGAATTTTGCTGCTCGATTTCCACCGCAGGCCTGAGTGAGGCCGACACTCCTTTCTGTAAAGATTGTACCCTATGATCTCAACCTCGAAAGAACTCCCAGTCAGAGTTGTGTAAGATGGGCAAGATTATATGTATTTGAAGGGGGAAGACTAGGGGAAGCATTTTCCAATATGCCATTGGCTATGTTTTGAATTTTTACCACACTTTATGGACAGAACTGTGTCACATTAAAATTCATATATACAAGTCCCAATCCTCAGTACACCTTGGAATGTGACTGTCTTGGGAGATGGGCCTTCAAATAGGTAATGATGGTTGAATGGGGTCCTTATGGGTGGACCTTAATCCAAGAGGACTGATGTCCTTGCAAGGGGAGAGGCTGAGAGAGTTGCCAGGAAGGAGAGCACAGAGGAAATGTGGGAGGACAGTGAGAAGGCAGAAGCTAAGGACAGGACAGGGCCTCACGGAAACCAACCTGTTAGCACCTTGATCTCGCACGTCCATCCTCCTGCACTGTGAGGAAATGCATGGATGCTGTTTAAGCTACTTCGTCTCTGATGATTTATTATAGGACCCAAGCAGACTAACACACCGTTGGAATGTGATTTGGGGGTTTGGGGTTTTTTATTTACCTACTGTAAGAATAATTATGGTAGACAGTTGTGGTAATGCACACCTGTACTCCCAGCTACTCAGGAGGCTGCAGCAGAAAGGATGGCAAATTCAAGGCCAGCATGGGCAGCTTAGTGAGACCTGTCTCAAAATAGAATTTAACAAGGGCTGGGGATGTAGCTCAGTGGTAGGTAGACTGCGTGTTCAGCTTGTATAAAGGTTGGAAACTCGGCACTGCAAAGCAAAACAAAACACACACAAAAATAATGCAGGGAGGAAATGAGGTAGCATTCTGTCAATTTTCAAATTCATGGATGAAGAGGGTTCCTTTTTCATTTTGTTGGGGAACTGGGGTAATATAGTGAAAATTTTCAGAGTCATGGGATGAAGAAGATGAAGGATTTTTTTTCTCTTTTGTGATAGTAGTGTTCTGCTATTCTCTCTCTCTCTCTCTCTCTCTCTCTCTCTCTCTCTATATATATATATATATATATATATATATATATATATATATATATATTTTTTTTTTTTTTTTTTTTAAATTTAGAGACTGGGTCTTAGTTGCTAAGTTTCTCAAGTTGGCCTTGAATTTGCCATCCTCCTGTCTCAGCTTCCCAAGTACCTGGGCTCCCGGACGTGCCCACCATGCCCAGCTGGGAGAGAGTCTTTTTATTCCTGCTCTCAAGTGCTCCTTCCTCACAGGTCTCCTGCAGCCAGGTCTCTGTGCTCATTCTCTGTATCCTCTATCCTTGTTCCATCTCTGAGGCTCCAACTCCAGTTGGCCTCTCCTTAGGGAGGACGACTTTTCCACCATTTTTTTCTAATTTAAAATGACATTCCAATCTGGAGTGCCATATCATTTACACCTACTCTGTAAAATTCTTTCAAACACTTTAAATGTAACAAAGTAGTACATAATTTTATAATATATGTTGTTCTTCAAACTTAAAATGAAAAACAACCCCTGATCCATCCTGTCCCCCAACCTCATGCCTGTCCTACAGTCTCTAATTCTTTTTGCACTTTCTTGTGCTATGTATCTTCCTGTTTTTAAACAATATGCTTCTGTTACTGATGCTTAATTTTCAGTGATCCAATATAAGATTAACTTTTCATTATAAAGTGTGAGGATTTATTTATTTATTTTAAAAATTTTAACTGTATTGGAGACTAAACCTAGGACTTTCCTCTTACTAAGCACAAACTCTTAACTCGGAGCTACGCCCCCAGCCAGAGAATTTGGTTTAGTTTTCCAACTCTTATCCTTCCCTCAAACCATAGGATAACCCCCACCCCCGATTCTTCCACTGTAGCAATATAAGAACATTTAGTTAAAAACAACATTCAGTGATTTGTTTTTTTTGCTTAAATTAATACTGTTCACAGATAGGCTGGATCTGTATATAGGACGGCATATTTCTCTCCTTGTAAAGCTTAGCTCTCCTTGGTGTTGAGCATTCCTCATTTAAAGTTTTGTTTAATTATCTCACCATTCAGCCCTAGTTCTTTCTCTAACTTTGTCAGAGCTGTCAAGTTCCTCTCAAGGCTATTTCTCTCAATCAGATAAAGTCTCAAGCTGCTGGTTCCCCTGGTGCCTCAGACTTCCTGTCTCACACTAGATCTGGAGCTTTCTGGACCCTTTGCATGGCCTGGATCCTTGCTGGGGGAGTTCCCTTTGAGTCATGTTCTTTAGTATTTTCTGAGAAAGTATATTTGGAAAGTTTTTGAAACATCAGAAAACATCTTCATGCTACTCTCATTCTTGATTAATAGTTTGGGTCTAAAATTGTTTAAAATATTCTCCCTCATGCTTTTAAAGGTTTCGTTCCACTGCCTTCTAGCTTCAGTGTTTTCTTGACAAGTTGAACGTTGATCTGGTTTCTAATCTTTTGTTTGTGATGTTTCCCTTTTTCTCTCAGGAAGGGCTTAGGATCTGCTTTCTGGATGCTCTAAAATAGCATGAGCATCCGCCTCAGCATAGGCCTCTTTTTGTTCATCCTCTTCAAATTGAGACCTTAAAGTTTATTTTTCATTGAAAGTGGGCCCTTGTAATGTGGAGACTCGAATTCTCTAGTTCTTGGAAATCATGTGCTTTTTATTTGTTTGACATTATTGTACTTTTCTCCCTTCTCCTTTGTCTGTTCTTTCTTTACAAACTATTTGTCAGATGTACAGTCATTTAGACCAACTCCTTGTCTTCCCCCTCCTTCTTTCTGTCTCTTTATTTTTTTCTTATCTTGGCTTGTTCACGTCCTACAGGAGCTTCTGGGAAATCATCGGCAACCTCAGGCTCCAGCCCTTCTACTTCTATTCATTTTTGCAATTATTATTTCTTTAATTTCCTTGTTTCTGTTCCACTTTTTAAAAAACACTCTCTGGTTGTTGTGTAAAATGCATTATTTTGCTCATCCTTCTCTGAGAACTCTCATTATAGATTCTTAAAAAGCTCCTGTCTGCTTCTTGTGTTGTCTCTTTTTATTTTTCCATTGTCTTCTGCTTGTTTGCTTGTTTCTTTGTTTTGTTGTCTGTCTTTCATAAAAAGTCATTTTCCAAGAATCTGAGATACTCTGAGATACAAAGTAGTTTCAGGTCCTGGGTTCATGCTGGATAGTTTTGACCTTGTCCCCTCACTGTGGGGACAAGGCAGAGAGCTGGCTTTCTCACAGAGGTAAGCCTAAATGTTAGTCGGCATAGGCCTTTGTTCTTGAAGTAGGCACTTTCTTTACTTTCTTGATGATGCATGTGAGGAAAGGACCCTAAGGTGTCTCTTAAACATCCAGCCAACACTTCTTATTTTCACTCATGTCTCACCTGTGCCTTTAGAGGAAACGGGATGGTCAGAGCTGCTTGGCACGACTTTCCTCCTCAGTTTTGTGCAATGACAGACCTCCCAAGTCTCTTTAGACCTGTGATTTGTTCACCCTCTAGACCATTTCTATCCCATTCCAGTTCTAAAATGTCATTGCTATCTAGCTTGCTGTTTTCCACCTTCTTGTTCCCTTTCTTTTTGCAAATTTATAGCCATTTAATACCATCTGCTTTCATTTTCATCAAGTTTTGGGAGAGAGAATAAATGTCTGAGTTCTAAACACTTTATTTAACCTAAAGTCTTCTCATTTTTTAAATCACTGAGTTAAATTCAGCCTCAAATGTTCTTACTTATAAATTCTAGGAGGATTAAGATTGTCTCTTCTCCATATTCACCACCTTCCACTCTAATACACACTGCCCCCCTCCTATTTTAAAAACAACAATTATAATTCAGAGAGTTTCTGGGACTTCCTTGCTGGATGCTCCATCTTTTCAGATGTCCCATCAGGGTTTAGGACTCTGTCACAATGCAAAAAGTTAGTTTAACCAAATTCTAACGTGTATCTTCTTCAGAGTCTACACTAAGGTGACCAATCCAGCTCAATGCTGGTGTTTATTAAATTTAAAAGACATGCTGATCAGTATCACAGAGCTATTAGTTATGTGATCTCCAACTGGGAGACCCCAGGATTATGACTAGCCCCCTGTGGCTATGAAGTAACTGAAGTGCAGCTAATATGGAGGCAAAACTGAGTTAACATTTCAGTTATAGCCACACATCCATTCATGACAGGGAAGTGTTCTGAGAAATGTGTCACTCAGCAATTTTATTGTTGAATGAATATTGTAGTTTGTATTTCCCCAAATCTAGTTGGGATGGGTCAGTCACCAAGATCTCTTGATACAGTCAGTGATGAAATCCAAAGGCAGAGTAAGTACAAGATGCATGAAATTGCTGTGGGAAGAACATGGTAAACCTTTTAATTGATCAAGACACTTTTTTAAATAAGTAGGTATGTTATAATAATAAATTATCTAAAATAACAATAAAAATATATATACCAGTAACATAGTTGTTTCTTAGCATTATCAAGCATTCTGTCCTGTACATTATTGTATGTGCTGCACTTTTGTACAACTGCAGCACAGTGGGTGTGTTCATACCAGTGTCCCCATAAACATGTGGGTTATGTGTTGTTACTGCTTTACAATGGTTGTGATGTTACCAGGTCATAGGAATTTTCAGCTGTATTAAAATCTTATGGGACCACCATTATATCTGTGGTATTGTTGACCTAAATGTTGTTAGGCATAAATGTTATGTTATCATTTAAACTGAATTCTGAATGACCACACATAGTGACTAACATATTGAACAATAGAGCTCTAGAGGCTCACAGACATTTTCTCTGTCTTCATTTTATAGTATTTCCTCTGACATGAAGAGAATTAAACATTTCAGCTTGTTTCCAATGAAGCAATGTACTACATGCATAAACCACATATGTAACAATATAATTGGGACATGAGTGTTTTGCACAGATGGGTGACATTAGAGGGTAGATTAACTATAGGATAACACATACTTGAAATAAAATTTGGAAAGAAAACGTATATTAAGGCCAATAGCTGTGAAGAAGTGTAAGAAGCAGGAACACAATGTATGTAGTTGAATGAGATCAGCTGTCACACAGGACAAGAGGAAGTCCCATTCTTATTGACCCAGTGCTGGCTGAATACTCAAAGAAAATATTTCTAAGTGAAATTCTGAAAGAATACTACAGCTTGTACCTTAGCAAGATTCCAGTTTATGTAGGTGCTTCTAATTGATCAGAATTCTTCTCTTTCTTTTTTTTTACATAAAATTCTAGGCTGGGTGTGTAGCTCTGTGGTAGAACGATTGCCTAGCATGCATGAGGCTCTGAGTTCTGTCCCCAGCACTGCAAAAAATGCAAATCAAACAAAATGGAATGCAGATTTTTGTACCAGCTGTCCATCAGTCACCTTTCAGAGTTAATGCGAGAATATTTCAATTTTTTGTCCTTTGGCTCAGTACCCCTGTGGTGTAAATGAGAGAGTCACCTGTTTGTTTGGTTTTTAACCTTTATTTTATTTATTTATTTATTTATTTATTTATTTATTTATTTATTATCGGTGCTAAGGCTGAACCCAGGGCCTCACCCATGCTAGGCATGTGCTCTACCACTGAGCCCCAGCCCCAGCCCTGGGTCACTTGATCTGTGGGGGTTATTAGTACAGATTCTCTGTCTTGTAAAGAAATCAAACAAACTGGTTATAATGCAGGGGAAGCATCTGGAATCGGACATGCCTCATTAGTATATTTCCTAAATAATTCTCCCTGGCACATGGAACAAACTTACAATCATTGTATATAATTTCTCAGATTCTGGTTTTTTTTTTAAGATGCAATAGGAACTAACAAGAAAACACAAGATTTGCTTTACCCTCCCTTCTCCCAGGGCTCATTTCTTCAGGGAGAAGAGCCTGGTCCATGTGAAACTGTGCGGGCTCTGGGAAGGGAATTTCTTTCTTCCTGTTATTTTTTTTTCTTTTTGTAACTTGGAATTGAACCAAAGGGTGTTCCACCACTGAACTATATTCCCAACCTCCCAACCTTTTGTTTTGTTTTGTTTTGAGGCAGTCTTGCTAAGTGCCAAGGCTGGCCTGGAACTTGTGATCCTCCTGGTTCAGCCTCCTGAATCACTAGAATTATAGGTGTGTGCTTGGGAGAGGGATTTCTGAGGAGTTGGATACCAGCTGTACTTTTGTTAGATGCTTGTAAATCATTAACATTTTTATATAAATTCAGAGATAAGGAAACACAAACAAAGGTCAGATAAATTGCCCTAGATCATAAAGGGATCAGAACACTGTCCCTATAAAAATGGATGCCAGGGGACCTTTCTACTATATCTACCCCTGGTGGGTGCTTTCAATGGCAGAATTAACTAAGCCACAGAAACAGAGAAACCCAGTGATTTATATAAGAAAGAGAGTGGCTGTTGTGTTGGCTATAATTTGCTTTAAAATTCTTTAATGCAGGATATAGGTGATATATGCATCTGATAGTTGATTTTAAGCATAGAGAGAGTGCCAGATATTGTAATCCTAATCATGAATACACATTCTAGGGCTAGCTAGGCACATAAAATCACCTACAATCCAGCTGCCTTTTTTTCCCAGCCAACAATAAAATTGAAGAGCAAAGTGTGTGTGTGTGTGTATGAGAGAGAGAGAGAAAAAGAGAGAGAGAGAGAGAAAGAGAGAGAGAGAGAGAGAGAGAGAGAGAGAGAGAGAGAGAGAGAGAGAGAGAGAGAGAGATGCTGGCGATCAAACCCAGGGCCTTGTGCACTCTAGGCAAGTATTCTACTATGGAGCCACTACCCAAGCCTTAGAAGAGCAATTTTATTGGTGAAATTCATTATTTTCAAGAAAGTGAGCTGGCTAACATTGATAAAAGCTTTCAGCTCTCACCATCTGGATGGTATCTAAGGCCTGACTTCAATGGTGGTATGTCCAGTTTCCTGCTCAGGAGTCTGATGGCCTGATCAGTTTACTTTTAGGATGCAATTACATTTTTGTTTTGAGATAACATTTAATGCAAGGTATGGTCTGAGACCTGAGCTCTCAGAAGTTCAATGTAGGACCACACCTGGGATTCCTTCTTAATAAGTGTTTAATAAATGTATAGCAAAACTTGGTCTGTGATGCTTCTATTTGAACAAATGACCTCTCTTTATGGAATATGGGGAGGGGAGACCTAGAGTCTTCATCTATCTCAATTCAGTGGTGGCCAAATGAGCTAAGGTATATTTGCAAGAGTGACTGAGTGTGGATAGGTGTGATAGTCAGCTCTGCATTGCTATGACCAAAATATCTGGCAAGAACAACTTTTAGGAGGAAAAGATTATTTTGGCTCATAGTTTCGGAGGTTCAGTCCATGGTGGTCTAACTCCATTGCTCTGGGCCCAAGATGAAGTAGAACATCATGGCGAAAGGTGATGGAGGAGTCCTGCTCTGTTCATGGTGGCTAGGAAGCAGAGAGAGGGGGAGAGAGAGACAAACAGACAGACAAGTGGGGAGGGGCCTGCAGGAAATATGGAACCTTTCAGAGTACTCCCCCAGTGACCCGCCAAATCCAGCCATGCCCTACCTGCCCACAGCTATCATCTAGTCAGTCCATTCAAACTAGGATGGACCAATCCAGCTACAGCTCCCATAATCTAATCCTGTCGCCTCCTGTAATAACACAGGACCTTTGATGGACACCTCATCTCCAAACCACAATAGGCCATCATCTATGACTCACCATCCTCCTTTCCTAGGTGCTTGCCTCTTCCTGTACTTGGGAGGATGCCAGGGCAAGTCCTTCAGTTCTCGTGATCCCAAAACTATTTCAGAATTGCAGGAAGGGGTGAGACATGTCACAAGCATGCCCAGGGTTAGGACTGAAAAACCCAGAGGAGAGTGTAACAGCTACTGTTTAGTACATGTACCTAGGACAAGCCTGTAGCAGGCATGTGGCCTAGGTTACCTCTTAAAGCCTCATGTGTCTCCTTGAGATACATATCAGTGAGGAAAGTGAAACAGTAAGCGGCTAAGAGATTTGTGTGTGCTGGGAACTAGGGAAAGTGGAATTTTGAATTCAGATCTGCCTTCTGTGAAGTCCATACTGTTTGGCTCTAGATGATGATGATGGTGGTGGTGGCAGCAGCAACAGGGACAGCTCTCATCTTTATTGAAAGTAATGCTAAGTGAAGCAAGTGTGACGCCACTCTGCTTCCATGAATAGACTGAAATCAACTTAAGGCATATGTCCACGGAAAACACTTTGCTTTGGGACTCAGGAAAGCTCAGGAGCAAACATGATGTGGGTTATTGGCAAGTTAATTAAACTTTTCTAAGGTGCCTGAGTTTTCTCACCTATAAAGTGGGACCATTTTGCTTTCCTTCTAAGTTTATCATGAAAAACAAATGACATGTCTTTTGAAAATACAGCTGTGCTTGGTGCATAGCTCTGCTCCCTTTGGGGAATATTCCCCTAGTAAGATGGGACACCAGGAACCAGGATTGATTCTTTTTCAATCCTAGAAACTTCTCCCACTGCCAGCCTGTTGAACACACTCAGAGAATGTTTCTTGGCTTAACTAATCCTGAAAAACTTGTCAGCCTATTCCTGGGCTGCTTGGGACTGATTTTGTGCCCTCAGAATGGGAGGCACTATGGCAGAATGTGTGACTAGACTGGGTGCCTTCACGGTAAGTGCCTTCACTGGGGCACAGGACTGTAGAGACAGGGACAGGAATAGAACCCATATCCTGGATCTCTGGGCTTCCCTTCATAGCACCTGTGTCATAAGAGGAAACACAAAGTGAGGATTTGGAGAAGTAATAAAGCTGGAAATGTGAGCAAAAGTCAAGCCAAGAAGGGGAACTTGAAAGCTGTTTTGTAAAGGAAAACAGTCTTTTCAAAAGCATATATTATTGTAAAGATAAAAAAAAGTTGGGGGCTGGGGTTGTAGCTCAGAGGTAGAGTGTGTGCCTAGCATGCATGGGGTACTGATTCGATCCTCAGCACCACATAAAGCAAAGTAAGGACATTGTGTCCACCTATATCATATATAAAGTTAAAGCCGGGCATGGTGGAGCACACCTGTAATCCCAGCAATTTGGAAAGCTGAGGCAGGAGGATCCCAAGTTCAAAGCCAGCCTCAGCCTCTTGAGAGGCCCTGAGCAACTTAGTGAGACCTTGTCTCAAAAAAAAAAAAGTTAAATTAATGTAAAACTGTAAACAACTTCATTTAGTAACTAATTCAAAATGAATGAAAGTCTGCAGATAACACAAGTGACAGTTTTGGTAAGAACTGATCAGTGTTACTTAGGAACGGAAAACAGAAATGTCTTACAATTTCCTTCTTGTTTTGGGCCTACTATTCTTAGAATACTCAAGTTTTCTTGCCCATTTCTAGCTCCTTTTCATTTTTACTGCTTTATAGGAGTGAAGGGAAGGGCAAGGGGCAGGTTGGGCCCTGTGGCAGGGACATGAGCCAGGGCTGTGGGTCTAGGAGAGGGATCCCAGCCCAGTGCCACACCTGAGTACAAGCCAGAGTCATATAGATAGCATTGTATGGCACGGTTCCTCCTTTCTGTGAGAAGAGGGTTTTTTCATTGTGGTAATTAGTATTTTTTTTCTTATTTATTTTAAAACTTATTTTAATTATGCAAATCTATAAGTTATTATAATTTGATACATGTATACAGTATGTAATGATCAAATCTTAAGTCAATTTTTTTTAAAACATTTCTTAGTTGTTGATGTACATAATATCTTTATTTATATTTATTTATTTTATTTTTATGTGGTGCTAAGGATTGAACCCAGGGCCTCACACATACAAGGCAAGCGCTCTACTGCTGAGTCACAACTCCAGGCCATTTTAAGCCAATTGTAATCAACAAATAATAATTGCACATATTTATGGGGTGTGATATTTTAATACATGCATACAGTAGGTATAGGTCAAATTGAGGTAATTAATGCATCCATTTTTATTTTTTTGGTACAGGAATTGAACCCAGGGACACTTAACCACTGAGCCATATCCCAGCCCTTTTTACTCTTTATTTTGAGACAGGGACTCCCTAAGTTGCTGAAGGTAGCTGCGAACTTGTCATCCTCCAGCCTTGCTGAGTGACTTGGGAATACAGGCATGAGCCACCCTTCCTAGTGCTTTTCCATCCTTTTATCATTACTTTGTGTTTGGAGCCTTTGAGCTCCTCTGAAAAGAGACTTTTGAGGTTTCTCACCAATCCCATGGGCATTTCAGCCAGTCCCCACTAGCTCCGTTCATGGTACCACAAACCTGTGGTGGTTATGAAGTTTTTGTTTTGTTTTGTGATGCTGAGGATTGAAACCAGGGCCTTACACATGTTAGACAAGTACTTTATCACCAAGCTACATCCTTAGCCATTTTTATTTTTATTTTTTCAGTACCAGGGATTGAACTCGGGGGCATTCAACCACTGAGCCACATCCCCAGCCCTACTTTGCATTTTATTTACAGATGGGGTCTCACTGAGTTGCTAAACGCCTTGCTTTTGCTGAGGCTGGCTTTGAACTCACGATCCTCCTGCCTTAGCCTCCTGAGCCACTGGGATTTCAGGCCCTTTTTATTTTTTTATTTTGAGGTAGGGCCTCACTAAATTGCTGAGGTTGGCCTTGAACTTACAATCCTCCTGCTTCAGCCTCCTGAATAGCTGTTATTGCAAGCATGTGCCACGGTTGTGAATTTTGAATGGTGGTGTGCTATATTTTACTGTTCATGGCCTTACATTCAGTGTGCTGTGTCCCTTGCCCCTGTGATGGTTCTCAAATTGCCACAGGGACAGATGTGTCCTAAACATGCCTGCTTCTCCAGATGTGCCTCACTAATGGCTTCAGGCTAAGGACTAGCATCTTTTCTTGCCTCAGGGTATAAGATCAGTGGAGCATTTTTGTCCAGGGTAGGAGGGGGGAAGTATCTTTGAAGGTCCTTTACTTTTTTAACTTCTCTCTGCTTTTGTACGGCTTTGGTATGATTTTCAAAGAGTTGAAAATGTGGCTGTCATTGTAAATATAAAAAGAAGATGGGCCAGAGATTTTTTTCAACTCCTTTGTTGATAAGGAAATCAGTAATGTGTTAAGATGAATTCAAAGGAGAGTATAAAGAACAGATATATAGGCATAAATGTGGATATTATAATACATTTTTTATAATAATCATTTCATTTATGTAATATTGTTTTATATTGTACATAACTTTTACATCTATAATTATAGTAATTTAAGAATATTAATATTCTAATCATATCAGGGGTGTCAATATGGACCAAAGTTTACTGGCACTGCTTTAGACAAGAATCATTTCCATTACCATCTGTTTTTAACAAGTTACCTTCTAATGTGTTCAGTAGTTTTCAGCATGTTCACAGTATATTCATAAGCACCACCACATTTTCCAAAATATTTTCATCACCCCCAATATGTAATACAATAAATCATGGATGATTATATGCATATTTGTAAATATCACTGAATCCAATCTTACATTTCATCCTTCTTGATAGAACACTCTAGAATTTAATCCCCTACTCAATCCTCAGCTGCCTCCCAACACATGTGGGCAACATTTTCCATCTGGCTCAGGATATGATCTGTTTCTACTTCCCCATCCCCTGGCTGTCCTTCAGTCCTGCTGCTGGGCTCTGCTGGGAGTTTCCTGTCATGGTGGTCCTGGGGTTGGTGAGGTACACGGGGGAAGGTCTGGAGAACAGGCATTCATGTGAAGGCCCTGGTAGAGTCGCCTGAGGTTTTCATGTAAGTGAAGGCAAATTTCCTCCTGTGGAAAGGCTACTTTGTAGGCAAGGGAAGCTTGAGATTTGGATCTGACCAAATAGTCTCTTCACAAGCCTAGTGTCCTACTCCTTCCCAATCAGGGTCCCCATCTTAGCCAAGGAGCTTGCTAAGGCTGAGCAGGTCACCTCTGCAACAGTTCTGTCACCTGTACAATTATATTTAGGATCTGAAGAAGACCTTGTCTGTCCTGTGGTTATACAGATAAGGGATTCTTTGAATTTCGCCATATGGAGATCTTGAAATGAGGATTTAATTGTTCATGCTTATTTGGTTTTTTGTAATTCTCCCAGGGCACACAGGAACAGCTATCTAATTCTACAACCTTTTGTGATGATTTCTGTTGCCACAGAAATCATGTTTAACACCAGCAAGAGCCCCAAATCCTTGTCCTCCTTCCTCTCCTCTACTACCATCAGTACTAATTTGAGTCCTCCTGCTGCTGCTGAGTGGCACGGGTTCCTAGACTTCCTTTTGTTCCCTACACACGCACAGATTTGTGCATTACCCAGCCAGAATTCCACAGTGAGAAACTGTGGTCACTCTTGGTATCAGCCAGGGTGGGCATCAAACAGAATCTGCCTCTGAATGTTGGAACAGATGTGCTGTGGGCAGGATTTGGGAAGTATCTGTATTCATTTGCTGGGATGGCCATATCAAAGTTCCACAAACTAGGTGGTTTAAACACAGAAAGAGTGTTAGAAGGGGCTGAGATCCAGGCTGGTTCCTTAGCTTCTGGCACTTTTTTGGCATAACTCCAGTCTTCTTGTGGTATTCTCCCTGTGAGTCTGGCTGTTCAAATTTTCTCTTTTTGCAAGGATACCAATCTTATTGAATTAAAATCCACCCTAATAATCTCATTTTAAACTAATTACATCTGCAGTAACTGTATTTCCAATTATGTCACATTCTGAGTTACTGGGGGTTAGAACTTCCACATATGGATTTGGGGGGACAAAATACAATTCATTACACCATCAAGGGGTGATGAGCATGCAGAAATAACTGACAATAGGAAGTTGTTGGCACCCGTGCTGGATGTTCTTCATCATCTCCTCCAGCTACCCTCTCCGACTTTTTGACTTTTTCCACCTTGCTCTGTGCTGGGAGGCTGACCTCTAAAACCTACATCCCCAAGCACCCTGACCTCCCACAAGTCTGATTTGGGTAATGGGAGACATAGGTAGGAGCTTTGGGGGTGGGAAGGGAGAAGTCAGGCTGTAATACCCCATCCCCTCCCAACACTTTTTATATTCCTGTGTCTCCATGATTCTTTCCTACTTAATATTGGGCAGGTAAAAGCTTAATAATGTTTAAAACATGGGTGAATGTGTGTGGATTGTGTCAGGAGCACATTCAGTAGTATTAGCTGATGCTCATGAGAGCTTACAGTGTGTCTTGTCTGCATTGTTATAACAGAAAACCACAGACTGGGGGATTTACAAAGAACAGAAATTTATTTGGTATTGGAGGCTGAGACATCCAAGAGCATGGCACCAGCATCTGGCGAGGGCCTTCATGCTGTGTCATCCCTGGTGCAGGGCAGAAGGGCAAGAGAGGGAGAGCAGGAGACAGGGACAAATTTGCTTTTATAATAAAGCTTCTCTTGTGATAACGAACACACTCCTGAGATAATGACATTAATCCATTCATCCATTAATTCAATCCATTCCTAAGAAGAGGTGACCTAATAACCTCTTAAAAGTACCACCTCTCAACACTATTCCATTGGGGACTAAGTTCCTAACCCATGACCTTTGGAGATATAGCCAAACCATAGCACTATATATTCCAAGTGCTTAAGTATATACTACTCTGCATAGTTATACAAGGGAGGTACTGTAAGTATTCCAATTCTGTGACTGCATAAACTGAGATTCACTGAGATTTCTATCTTGCCCAAGGTCAAGGTCACACAGCTAACTAGCAGCAAGTTTGGGATTTGATGTAGGGCTGCCGGCCTGCACAGGCTGCCCAAAACCACAATGCCATATTTGTTGATCTGTTTTCCAGATATGCCCTCCCCTACTGGCCTGCATGGCAAGTCCGTATTCATTTTTCAAGTTCCCATCTAGCAATGGTGGTTCTCTGGAGCTTTCTCTGTCCTCTTCCCCAGGAGCTTGCCATTCACACTGTGTTCTCACTCCTCCCTGAACACGTGGCTTTTGATTTCCACTACACCTTTCTGCATCTGTTTCCCTACCTGTGTGTTCTTTAGGGCAGGCCCATCTCCCATTTATTTCTGCAACTTCAGGGCAGAGAAGGATATTAGAGAGTGGCAGGTGCCAGAGAATATTTCTGGAAGGAATATTTTCTTGTCATCCCTGACTGCTGTGTACACCCTTGTGTACCCTAGGCCCCTGATTATATCTGACTCCCTTAATTGTTTTCCCCCCAGGGAAGCCAGTCCTTGACCACTGGCTTCCCTGCTGTCCAGGTGAGTGGTCTCGACTGTCTGTTTCCCGCAGGGCTCTCTATCAAATCTGATCAGGGTTTCTGTTTCTTTTTATTTTTCCTTTTGGTACCAGGGATTGAACCAGGGGCATTCAACCACTGAGCTACATCCCCAGCCCATTTTATTTTTTTAAATTTTAAGACAGGGTCTAGCTAAGTTTCTAAGGCTGTATTTGAACTTGTGATCCTCCTGTGTCAGCCTCTCACACTATTGGGATTACAGTCATGGACACCCCACTCGACTACTCAGGGTTTCTGAGATGATCCTTTTGGTCCTCTGCAAACAGGTTCCTAGGCTTTTTTTTTTTTTTTTTTTTGTGGTGCTGGGGATTGAACCCAGGGTCTTGTGCATGCGAGACGGGCACTCTACCTACCACCTGAGCTATATCCCCAGCCCGGTTCCATTTGGTCTTAGGTGTCCTGTAAGGATTTAACTAACACTTTTAAGTTCTGTCCTAGTTAACAGTCACACTGTAAGGGATACCTTTGTTAAAACTGAGGTGCAAGGATATTCTGATAGACTTTTTCTTTGCCTCTTTGGCTAGGAAGTTGGATTTAACTGCTTCGCTGTGGAGGTTGCTCTGAGCGCAACCCACCCTCCATATTCAAGGACAGCTGTTATGTGTCCTTTTTAAAAATAGCCTTGAGAAAATACTCATTTTAAATGTTTTTATTAGTACATTATACTTAATCATAATAGTGGGGTTGTGACATATTCATAGATGCATATGACATAATTTTGCTCCATTTCAATCCCCAGTACTGGCCCTTTCCCTCCCTATCCCCTTTCTCTATGCTACTGATTTTCCTTCCATTTATTTATTGTTTTTTAATTGCTGCATTATAGTTATATATAAAAGTGAAATTTGCTGTGATATAGTCACGCATGCATACAGCATAGTTTGGTCCATTTTGTTCCACAGTTCCACCCTCTAATCCCTCCTCCATTCCCCTTGATCCCTCTCCTCTACCCACTATTCTCCCTTCTGTTTTCATGGGATGGATTCCCCCCTTCTTAAATTTCCTCATTCCTCTCTAGCTTCTGCCTATGAGAAAAAACATTCTATCCTTGACTTTCTGAATTTTGTTCATTTCACTTAAAAAATTCTCCAGTTTCATCCATTTACCAGCAAATGACATAATTTCATTCTTCTTCATGGCTGAGTACATATTGTGTACATATACCATATTTTCATTATTCATTCATTTGTTGATGGGCACCTTGGCTGTTCCACAATTTGACTTTTGTGCATGCTCTGTAAATATTGACCTATCACTACAGAATGGCTAATTTTAGTTCTTTTGGATAAATACAAGGAGTAAGATAGCTGGGTCATATGGTGGTTCCATTCCTAATCTTTTGAAGATTCTCCACAGTGTTTTCTAAAGGGGTTGCACTAATTTGCAATCCCACCAACAATGTACTTTTCCCATCCACCTCCTTGCTAGCATTTATTATTATTTGTATTGTTGATGATTGCTATTCTGACTGGAGTGAGATGAAATTTCAGTGAAATTTTGATTTGCATTTCCCTGATTGCTAGGGACTTTGAACATTTTTTCATATATTTGTTGGCACTTTATATTTCTTCTTCTGAGAAATGTCTGTTTAGATCTTTTGTCCTTTTACTGATTGGGTTATTTGTTTTTGGTGTGTGTGTGTGTGTGTGTGTGTGTGTGTGTTTAGTTCTTTATATATTTTTGCACATTAATCCCTTGTCAGAAGAGTAGATGGCAAAATTTTCTTTCATTCTATAGGCTATTTCTTCCTGCTTTTGTTTCCTTTGCTGTGCAGAAGCTTTTTAATCTGAAGTTATTCTACTTATTGATTCTTGGTTTTATTTCTTGAGTTTTAAGAGTCTTATTAAGGAAGTCAGTGCCTGAGCCAAAATGTCCTCACTCTAGGGTTTCTTCTAGCAGTTGCAGTGGTCTGACACTTGCCTCAGGTTCCCCAACATCTCTGCCTTTTCTGCAGCTCCAGCTGTTCCCTTGTGAGAGCCTCACACACGTGTCTTAAAAAGTAATGATATCTGAGTGATGGATATGCCAGTCACCCTGGTAGGATCATTGCACGCTCTACACATGTACTGAAATATCATTCAGTGCCTCATAAATATGAACGAGTATGACATGTCAATTAAAAAATTGTTTAAAAGTGTGCCGTGTTAAAAAATCCGACAAATTGTTTTTAATTTTCATGCTATTTTGGGGTGAATTAAACAATGTTATTTGAACCCAACGCACTTGGGTGTACTGGCCTGCACTCCTCATTCCGTCCCTCCCAGGACAAACGGCTCTGAGTTGGGCAGCAGGACGTCGTTTCCCCTCGGCCCTTCACACCACTTCGAACGAGATGCGTGGGGGGGCTGCTCCGCCACCCGAGCTCATTCCCAGGAGCGGCGACCAGGGCCGGAGCGCGGCGCTGCCCAGGCTCTCCCAGCGATCTCGGTGGGGCCTGGAGGGAGGGGACCTGGCAGCGGGATCGGACTTCCTCCCTCCACTCCGGAACTGTGAGCCCGAGCGGCCGGGACGCGGGAAACCCGGGAGGCGCCGCGGGAGCCGGCGGGGCGGGGGCGGCAGGGGGCGGTGGCGGTGGCGGGGCGGGGCAGGGCGGGGCCGGGGGCGGGGCCGCGCGTGGGCTGCGCCGGGTGCGCGGGGCGGGCTGCTCCCGCTGCGCTCCCGGGGCTGCGAGCGATGGGCACCGGCCGGTCTGCGGTTCCCGGCGCGCAGCCGCCGCCGCCGCCTCCTCCCGAGCGCTGGGCCCGGTGCGGCTGGATCGCCGCGATGTGGCTCAAGCCGGAGGAGGTGCTGCTGAAGAACGCCCCGAAGCTCTGGGTGACCCAGAAGAGCAGCTGCTACTTCATCCTTCAGCGGCGCCGCGGGCACGGCGAGGGGGGTCGGTCGTCTCACCGGTAAGGGGCTCGCTGGGGTGGGCCGGGCCCCGGGCCTCGCTCCCTGCCGGGCCCGCAGCTCCCAGCTCGGGCCTGAGTCGCAGGTGGCGATTTCATGGGAGACACCGGGCCAGGACGGCCCTGCCTCGGGTTTGTTTTCCTTTCTTCTGCGTTTCTCGTGCAAGCTCCCGAGGAGGTTGAGCCAGAGGGACTCGCGGGCTGGTGCATTTTTGCCGGGTGAGGCAGGTGTCTTTGCCACCTGGCCGGGTGAGCACCTGGAGGTCAGACTAGGTTCCAGGAATTGGAGAAGAAACGCCGACTGGAGCTTGGCCACAAGGCCCGCGGGAGTGGGGACGGTGGGGGGATGCCCCCTGAGAGGAGAGTGGACCTCTGTGCTGGGTGCCAGGTGACAGCGGGGCTTCAGGGCAGGCCTGGGCTTGGCCATCTGGACGTGGCTGAGGCTCCAGGTGGTGTTGCGGCCAGTCCATGGTGAGGCGCAGCTTGGGAGGTCTGGTGTGTGGGCCTGGGACTGTCTCTTCTTGCCTAGGGGAAACTGAGGCAGTGTGATTCCCAAGCTTATGATCTTAGCAAAAATAAGCATAGGTTGCATACTCCTTCAGTATCTTCGGAGGAATGATAGGGAAAAACAAAACAAAACAAACCAAAACCAGACAAAGAAACCTCAGGCTTATGAAGTTGATGAAAAACAAGGCTTTTTTTTTTCCCTAAAAGTTATGATCCAAAGCTTTTGGAAATTGAGGCCAGCTTGCATTCACTAGAATGCCTGTTTAAACAGATCAATGAAGGAAAATTCGGTTGTACTTAGGGGACCTATCTGAAATTTTCCAGTTGCAAAATCTGAATAATAGTGACCTTTTGTCTCAGCCTTCCTACAGAGAAAAGCAAGGTTGGAAAAGTCAAAGGACCAGGATTGGGTCCCCAGGTTAACTGTTCATGACTCTTGTGCCAGTCTGTGGAAGGCTTTATCCAGGTCTTGTAAAGTAGGGGAAATGGACCAACATGGCAAAACCAAAAGTTCAAGGGGAGTTACCTCTGGTAATTTAAGCTCAGAGAAAGCTGGCAGCTTGTTTTGTTAGAGGAGGGAGACTTGACAGAGACCCCAGGAGTGGGTAGGAGTTGGCAGGATTCTAGGTGGAAGGGGCAGTGGAGGGTTCTGGATGGAAGTGGGGTAAGGCAGTGGGGGATCAGTGGTCCTGGTGGGTAGCAGATGCAGCAGGAGGCAGGAAGCCAAAGGGGCCTGGGAGGGCCTCTGAGCTGCACAGTGGTGCCTAGTACCCTGGCCCCTGGGAAATAGAGCTTGGTGGAGCTTTGCAGGGCCCAGCAGAGGTGAAGAGGCTGGAGAGGGGTTTGTGCCCTGTTCACTGATGGTAGTGTATCTTAATTTATGGTGCCTTAAGTAGGGTACCTGGTTTACAGTAGTCAAGGGTGAGTATAGGGCTTGGAGATTTTCAAAGTAGGAAGCACAGGACGATTGTCCTACACATTCTGTGTGCTGCTTTAAGAAAGATCTATGAGGGCAGATGAATGAAGGCCTGTCGCCTCTAGGTTATCCACATCAGGCAGGCTCTAGATGTGGAGGGCAAGCTGCTCATACAGTACCTGGTTGTGCTTTGCTTCAGGCCCTCTTGTTTCTGACTGTGGTGTCCAGGGTCTACCTGTAATGAATTCTGTCTGATATGGACCCCTTGCCCTTGCATTGTCTAACCAGGCAGGTCTCATGTTGTAATAGCTAGGCTTTGGTCTTTCTTGGTTTGAACTTGCTGTGAATATACAGAACATTCTTAAAGGCAACAGTAACAACAACGAGAGAGAGAGAGAGAGAGAGAGAGAGAGAGAGAGAGAGAGAGAGAGAGAGAAGAAGAAGAAGAAGAAGAAGACGACGACAATTTGAGACCCAGAACCACCTCCTGTTGATTGTGCAAGGATGACATTTCCTATGTAGCCTGATATTGACCTTTGAGCATTTAGCCCTGAGGCAAGTGGCATGGCTGTGCCAGGTGAGCCACCCAGATCTACAGTGTCACCATTGTGCTAGTCTTCCTGGGGCCACTTATGGATGCTGTAAAGTCAAGACTGATTGGCCACAGGGCAGCTTCATGTTGGTGGTTTTAGGAAAATGTGGAAATCCAATGTGACAGACTTTGGCAACTTAAGAGTTTAAAACTTGGATTTAGTTTATGAAAATAGTGGGAACTGAAGTAGAAAACATTGTGACTGATTAGTTTTTGTTTTTGTTTTATTTTTTTCATTGCTGGAGATTGAACGTAGCATCTCCAGCAAGCAAGGCAAGCACTCCACCACTGAACTACATTCCTAGTCCTTTTTTATTTTTTGCTGTAAAGTCTCCCAAAATTGTCTGGGTTCTTTGAAGTTGTGATCCTCCTGCCTCATGCTCCTGAGTAGTTAAGATCATAAGCATGTGCCTCCATGCTGGGTTACTGTTCTTTGGAGGCGAGCAAATGGAGGGGGCAAAGAAGGGTTGGAAATAAAATGTGAGGGTGCAGTAATCAAAAAGTATATTTTTATTGAAGTGCTAAATTTGCTATCAGGTAGAAGTTTAAATGAAAGGTCTGGAGTCTACTGTGATATGAATTACCCAACTTCAGAAATATAAGTTTTTGTTTCATTGAGGATTATCACTTGCCAATCTACTTACACACACACACACACACACACACACACACTCACTATACACCTCCCAGTTTTATTTTTCTCCATAACTTTTTTACTTTCTAACATGTAATATACTTACATATTTTCTCCATAGTTTTTCCAAACTTAATTACCTATTTCTGAGGGCAGGTATTTTATCTATGATGATACCTAGCATATAACATATACTGAGTCAACATTTTTCAGGGCTTTTTTTTTTTTTTTCGTGTGTGTGTGTGTGTGTGTGTGTGTGTGTGTGTGTGTGTGTTTGCTTCTAGGTTGAACCCAATTTCAACCCCTCCCCCCACTTTTTAAAATTTTAGACAGGGTTTTGTAAAGTTGCTTAGAGCATTGCTAAAGTTGGTGAAGCTGGCTTTGAACTTATGATCTTACTGTCTCAGCCTCTTAAATTGCTGGGATTACAGGCATGTGCCAGCACATTTTTACAGGTGCATTATAATTATATATACTAGTGGAATTTGTTGTTATGTATTACTACATGCGCACAGTGTACCAATATAAGTTGGTCCATATTGTTCCCCAGTATTTCCCCTTTCAGTAAATACTTGTAGGATGAAGAGATGGATGAATGCATATATAAATGATAGATCCCACTTTTGTCTTAAAGTTGGATGGGTGCAGAGGCCCAGCTTTTCCAACTGAGGCTGAGCTGATGGAATGGAACAGGAATATCCCCTGTCTGCTCTCTGCTTCCTGTTTACCTGGCAGTCTGACCACTGTGGGAAGCCGGAGGGGTGGGGGGTGGGAAACAGAGTCCTTCTCCTCCTCCATCTCTCTCTCTCTCTCTCTCTCTCTCTCTCTCTCTCTCCCTTGTAGCTCCTGCTTTTTTTTTGGGGGGGGGGAGTATTGTGGGCACTATGGCACTGACTTCTCAGGTGGCCAGGCACAGACAGGCTAACTTTGCCATCTCTTGGAACCTCTTTCTTTTTTTTTAATTTTTAAAATTTTAATTTTTGGTGCATTGTAGTTATAGCCAACAGTGGGGTTCATTTTGACATATTCATAGATGCATAGAACATAGTTTTCTGCATTTCAATCCCCAGTACAATCCTCTTCCCTATCCTTCCTCCATACTATTGGTCTTTTAATTTTTTATATTTATTTATTTATTTGTGGTGCTGGGGATTGAACTCAGGGACTTGTACATGTGAGACGAGAACTTTACTAACTGAGCTATATCCCCAGCCCCTTAAATTTATTCTTAATTGGTCCATTATAGTCATATATAAAACTGGAATGCCTTGTGATATATTCACACATGCACATAGTATAATTTGGTCCATGTTATTTCCCAGTTTTTCCCCCTTTTCCTCCCCACCTCCTCATGCTTGGTCCTCTGCTTCTGCTTTATGGCTCTTCCTTGTATTCTTGGGAGATCCCCTTTTTAATTCCTTATTTTTGGGGTGGGGGTGTTGGCGAGGGCAGGAGGAAGACCTGACTAGAAAATGCAGTCTGGGGCTCTGGGCAGTACTGAGGCTGCCACCTCGCCCTCAGGTTGGAGTGTGGTGTGTTCAGTATTATGAGGTGTTTCCAAAGTTCTGCAGACAGAAGCAATTTTGCCCCACTGGGAAGGAAGTACAGTTAGTTACCCAGTGTTCAGTCTCCAGCCCGTGGGAATATTTTTATTATAAATGTTCTGTCTTCTCGGAGAGAACAAAGAGAGGGAGAAGTTAGTGTGTGGGAGGCAGTGGACAGAAAGAACACCCAGGCCACAGCCGTCCCTCCCCCACAGCTCTCTGAAGCCCTTCAAGGTGGGATAAGTATAACTCTAAAGACCAAATATCATTGCTCAGATGTGCCCTTCTGAAGGATTTTATTTTTCAGTGTCCGATTACGTGTATGCCTGATGCCTGTATAATCTTGCAACTCTTTGCCCTAAGAGAATGGCTATTGTGAAATTATAACATGAATCAACTATTGATGTTTGCAGAAAGCGTACCTTCAACCCCTATTCTCATCATTGCATTTGAACCAGTGATGGGCTAAACGATTCCCTGAACAATTAGGGTCAAGGGAGGAAGATGGTGTAGTGGAAAATTGTGGGTAATGCTGGCTTTGAGTCAAGGTGAGTCTGTTAGTTTCAGATCTGGATTGAGAGGCCCGGGGCTTGTTTACTCAGTTCTTGGCGCCTTAGTTAATGACTTGGCCTTAAGATGGGGCGATGCTGACAGTTGCTCTGGAGGGTTAGAAACTGTTCCCCATTAGGCTTTGACATTTTTTTCTTTCCACTAGGAATGCATGAAGCTTCCAATTAAAGTAAAGGTTAGAATTAAACAATAAACATTGAGAGCATAACTTGTGCTTGACATTTGGTTGGTTTGAAAAAAGAAAAACGAAGTAATATTTAACAAAAGTGAATGACATGAGGGCTTTTGGGAATAAAGATGTAAAGAAGTTTGTTGTAGTGAGGGACACAAGAAATAATCATTTATCTAATAGAAAGTGCTGTATTTCTTAAGTATAATTAAAAGATTAAGGGCTGGGGATGTGGCTCAAGTGGTATCGGGCTTGCCTGGCATGCGTGCGGCCCGGGTTCCATCCTCAGCACCACATACAAACAAAGATGTTGTGTCCACCAAATACTAAAAAATAAATATTAAAAAAATTCTCTCTCTCTCTCTCCCTCTCTCACTCTCTCTTTAAAAAAAATAAATATTTAAAAGCACATTGGGTTAAGTATTGCCCAATGGCCAACTAACGGGCATTTTGCAAGATTTGGGTACTGGGCTTCTTTGACCGTATAAATAGAGAACTTCACCTGGTGTTTGTTCATGCATTGATTATATAGCCCATGCTGTGCCTAATGTGAATTATCTGCTGCCTTTGGAGTCAGGTCCCCCAAAATAAGGGCTTCCTGTGAGCTCCCAAGCCTGCTCAGGATGACTCTGTCAGAAGGCTGGAAACTAGTGGAGCCCAGCATGCAGCTAACAAAAGTAACAGGGGTTCTAACCTCTAGCAGGACTGGAATCCTGCTCAGGTAGCTGAATTTGTTGGTGCCTTTTATTTCAACCAGTCTTTGGCTCAGCACCACAGCCGGGGGCCTTGTGCAGGAGTCCCAGGTGTTGGCTCTAAAGTCTTCAGTGCTTTGGTTTTGTTTCCCCAAAGCACCATAAGGAAGAAATCACAAATAAAGGAAGTAGTTTGAATTTAGATGCACAAAACTGAAGAATGCAATGGGCAAAATAAGTGATACATCTTTAAGGACTGATAAGCCTTTAATAAACACTTTGAGATTTCCAAGAATTGTAGTTAATGAGAGCGTAGTAGAAGCCCTGTATCTGTAATTAGATAATCAAAGGAGGCATACACTGTGTCACTCCAGGACATCATAAGCGGTACAGATTGTGTACCTCTTATGTGGGTAGCAAGGCTAGTTCTTTCAGTCTGATTGGGACTCCTTAAGAAGAGTGGAAACCCTGGGTTAACCCTTTGTGGTATCTTTTAAAGAATTTATTTCCTAGCAGCAAAGGAGCAAGGGTGTTATGATTGTGACTCCACATTCTGGTGGCATTAGGTGAAGGAGGAATTCGTTGAAAATGATTGTAATAAACCTGACAGTATTCCAGCAGATTTTCCCTAGTTTTGAAAACTCTTCTCGGTTGTATTAAAAAGCAGCCATGAACATATTGTCATGCTCCTGGAGTTGCAGGAGCTCACCCTGCCTGGGTCTCAAGCTGCTTCTCCTCCACCTTCTGCTCTTAGGTATGGACCCTCCAGTGGCAGGCAGTTTTCTCTGCTGGGACTTTCACCAGCTGTCCCCTCTGCGTCGATGTCCTTGTCTCTCTGGCTGCCCAGCAACTTCTTGTTACCCTTGGATCTCAGCCTGAGCTCCACTTCCTGGAAACCTGCCCCTTCCCTTGCTCTGAAGCCTGGTCACCTGATCCTCTTGTACTGCCTTGCACTTTGTTTTATAGCACCTGCCACTCTTTGTCTGGTGGCAGCTTTTGGTAGCTTTATCTGATTAGAGAGAACCAGAGCAGGAGCTCTAGGAGAGAGGTCCCAGGTCTTTGTCCTTTCTGCTCTGCCTCTAGCACCAGAATAATGGTTCTTGATAAATATTTGTTGAACACACAGGTATCTAAGTGGAACGGAGAGACGGGAGCCTGTGCAGTCGAGATGTTAGACCCCAGCCTGGAAATGGAACCATGCAGAACACAGGAAGAAGTAACACAGGCTGTTCTTCACTTTCTCAGGCCAGTGCTATAAGGACCAGCGGTAGCTTCTTGGCTGATCCAGCCCAGCTGTTAGAAATACTCGTCGTCGGTACCCTTCCTGTCAACGATTTCATCAGAGCCAGAATCATCCCCCCTGTACATCAGCAGCCAATTAACAGCTTTGCCAATTTGATTCATTTGTATCCCTGAGCATTTGGTGGGATATTTGTTCTGCTGGATTTTATTATTATTTTTTCCTGCCTCCTTCTCTCTACTTAAAAAAAAAAGGTGTGTGTGTGTGGGGAGTCAACAAAAGAATACACAGTCCCCTAATAAGATTTCCTTATGACAGGTGTGGCATTTTGTGGCTGGTTTCTAATATGAAATCTTCCATGTGCATAAGAGTATTGCTATGAATGTAAAGCGTAAATAACAGAATGAACACGATATGCCTGCCACCTGTTACCAAAAACACAAAACAAAACAGAATTCTCCATGCCTGAGAGACCCCTTCTGTTTCTCTGATCATGTTTCCCATCCCTGCCTTGTGGGAACCATGCTCCTGAATTATACTGCCTTGCTTTTTTTTTTTTTTTTGGGAAATGGGGATTGAACTCAGGGGCCCTTGGCCATCCCCAGCCCTATTTTGTATGTTATTAGAGACAGGGTCTCACTGAGTTGCTTACCGCCTCGGTTTGCTGAGGCTGACTTTGAACTCACGATCCTCCTGTCTCAGCCTCCTGAGCTGCTGGGATTCCAGTGTGGCTGCCTTGCTTTTCTTCATGTTTTAACACACTTGTAGGTATCCCGACTTGTTACATGGGTTAGTTTTGTGTGATCTTGTAACTTTATATAAGGGGGCTCATACTTCATACTTCCTGTACTTTCTGGTAGCTTGGTGAGCCTCCCCCCTCTGACGTGGCACCATGGCGACACATGAAGCTGTGGTTCACTCATTTCCATCACTATGCAGTCCACTGACTGAATATTCTGTGATGTAATCATTCATCCTCCTGTCAGGGGGTGTTTGGGTTCTAGTTGTTATTGTCTTTGCTCTTACGCATGATGGTGCTGTGAACATCCAGGTAGTATTCAGACTTGTAAAGGTTTCTCTAGAGAATACGTCTGTGGGTGACCTCACTGGGGGTGTGTCAGTCAAGAAGGGCTGGAAACACCCCAACACAGGGACTTCCTTCTTGCTGTGTATCCCGTAAGGTCAGCACGAGTCTCCTCATATGTTCGGCTCTCAAAGTTGGGCCAGTAAAGGCTTCACTTCCAGAGCTTCCAGGGAAAGGCAACTTGGTGAATCTGGCTGTTACACTTCTCCCTGAAGCAACACACCCCTTCTGCTTAACAAAAGTTCCGCTGGCCACAGCAGGTCACATGGCCACCTGTAACCTCAGAGACCTGAGGACACACCATTCTGCCATATGCCTGGAGGGAGGGAGAACTGGAGCATTGGCCAGCAATCCCAAGTCTGGGTGGGAGGGTTCTGAATTTTCAGACCTTTCAAGATAATTCTAAATGGTTTTCCCAAGTGCTTGTGTAAATTTACATTTCTGGAAGCAGGGCATCAAAACTTCCCACAGTGTAGATCCTTGCCTGATATTACTGCCAGAGATGCTTTTTGTTAATGACAATATACAATATTAGAATAGTATCTCAGAACCCCTGGAATAATATTTCTCTTTTAATAGAAATGTAAAAATGTGTGTGTGTGTGTGTGTGTGTGTGTAGTAAATATGTTTTTCCTTCTGAGAAGTATCTGTCTTTTGCTTGTGTTTCCTATTGAGTTAGCTCTAATTTTATTTTAAGGAGGGGTGTGTGTGTGTGTGTGTGTGTGTGTGTGTGTTTGTTCTGAATTCTTCAATTAAATGTATTTTGTCATGGGTCTTTGGAAGAACCAACACTTTTAATTTTTGATTTTCATGTAGTCTGGCATATCAATTATTTTCCTTAGGAATTTGTGTTTTTTGTTATTTGTTTGAGAAGGTGCTTTCCAGGGTGATGGTGTGTGATCAGAGCCAACAATCCTATTGCAAAAGATGGGTGGATAAGAGAAAAAAAAATAGTAAGTTTATTTAATCAAAGTTTTACATGATGTAGGAGCCTTCAGAAATGAAACCCCAAAGACCTAAGGAAAGATATTTTGTGCGTAGGTTCCATGAAACGTGGAGAGGTGTGTGGAGATGCATGTGGGGATGCCCCCAGCCTCTCTGCAGAGTGTTCTTTCTGGGTTATGGGGCAGAGCTCCTCTGGAATGAATTCCTAAGGGGGAAGGGAGAGAGTGATCTTTTGAAAGTTTATAGCTTGCTTTGAGGGAGAGGGGCTTAATGTCTGTGATTTGCCTTGGGAAGAGGAATCCTGGCTTGCATGACTCTCTTTGGAGGAAAAAATGGGCAGGAGACAGGAGAATGGGAGAAGGTCAGGAAGACCTTGTTTGCTGAGTTCTCTCTGGTCTTCTTTATTTCAAAGTGCTCAGCATGCCAAAGTGTCCTATTTGGGGGCATTGTGCTCTGAGCCCCTCCATGGTGCAGGGAGATCCTGAGATGACAGTGGAAGTCCCACTCTGGTCCTTCCTCTAAGTCCAGATTGGAGGAGGGCAAATGACGGCAGGAAAACTTCGGAAGACAAGGTATACAGCCATGCAGTATTTTTGCACACATCAAAAGAAGATCTGCACCTGGGGAGACCACGCTACACAGAAGGCTCAATAGCCAGAGAGCCTGTGGAGTTATGAACTCCAGGAAAACGAAAAGTCACACAGGACAGAAAAACTTTTGCAGTTTTGCTAGAAACCTCAGCTTGCTAAATTTTTTTTTAATCTTATTTTTTTTTTGTCCTTTGTTTTTGGACTTGGGGATTGAACCTAGGGCTTTAATAAATGCGAGGCAAATGCTTTGCCATTGGGCTGCATCCCAGCCTGAGCTCTCTAATGTTCATGTGGTTGTAATGATGTAAGGATTGACAGGCAATGTAGCAAAAACTTACTGCACCATTGGGGCATGAGGGGAGGGTGGCAGTGGTGGTCAACCAAAGGGAGCCATCTCCACTTCTGAAAGCTGACTGTTAAGGCCTACATGAAAAATTAAAGGAGGGCTGGGGCTGTAGCTCTGGGGCAGAGCGCTTGCCTAGCATGCATGAGGCACTGAGCTCGATCCTCAGCGCCACATAAAAGTAAAGAAATAAAATGAAGGTATTGGTCTATTACAACTAAAAAAAATTTAAAAAGAATAAAAAGAACTGGAAGAGTGCCTGGCACGGTGGCACACGCCTGTCATCAGCTGCTTGGGAGGCTGAGGCAGGAGGATCGCAAGTTCAAAGCCAGCCTCAGAAATGGCAAGGCACTAAGCAACTCAGTGAGACCCTGTCTCTACATAAAGTATAAAAAAAGGGCTGGGGATGGGGCTCAGTGATTAAATACCCTTGGGTTCAATCCCTGATACCAAAAGCAACCAAATAAACAACTGGAAGAGGTTGTCCCTTGGGGGCTGGGGGAGAGGGGCGTGAGTGGGGAGAGTGCTGCTGTGGTTCTCATGAGAAGCCTCATATGATTCCATGCTGCTTATATGCAGCTATGGCTTTGATGAACTATGGACAGATCTAACATTTGGGGGAGCTTGGCATTATTTTTGGCTAGCTAGCAGCTTCTCATGAGCAGTGGGTACCAGGAAGGCACTGAGCAATGTCGTGTCATTACCCTGTGGACTGTGAGTCCCCTGGATAGCTGTGTGTCAGCTTTGTCCTCTCCATGAGCTATATTTAGCCTTGGGAATGTCTAGCATGTGTGGGGTGTGTCCTTTCACACAGACTTAAAACTATCTCAGAAGTCCATCTGAACTACTCAGGTGCTTTTATTTGAAATTGAACGGTGTCTTGGATTTTTTTTCTCTCTTAAGAGGAAATTGGTTTGAATGATAAGTTCATGATCTTTGTCTCATCCCATCTCAGATGTGATTGTGTCACTGTAACCCACTCCTCCCCAGATCTAAGTTTCTTAACCTATAAAACAACAGCAACAAATCCTATAAAAAGAACCCAGACTGTTTTGATTTTGTGGAAGATTTCATGCTTCAAACTGTTTTATTTTCCGGCGATGTCAGGGAAATTGATTTAATTATTTATAATTAAGAAAAATTCCCAAAGAGCATTTTATTTCACAGTGCTAAGGCCTGTACTCTGACCACACTCATGCTCTGGAGAGAGAGAGATGGTACAATGGCACCAGTGGTGATATTAAATTATGAATACTGAATCTAATTATTCTTAGAAACTACCAAGTTGGTGAACATTGCCAGGAGGGTAGTGCTGTCCAGCTACATAGTGAGTGCAGGGGACACGAGAGAATAACAGTAACTAATTTAGACTGAGCACCAGGAAATGTTCCTCTGAGGACCTGTGAGCTCTGTTGAAGCTTATAGAATGATGTTAGCTGGGTGAAAGTTGAGGAAAGAACCTTTGAGTAGAGGAAATGACCTTTGCAAAGGCCCTGAGGCCACTGAGAGTCTGTTTTGGACAGGTTGATTTTGAGATGCCTGGGAGTTGTCTAGTCAGCCCTGTAGCAGAGAAAACTGCAGTGGGGACCAAGGAGGGGCCAGTGGACAAAGGTAAACAGTAGAACATATTTTCCTTGAAGCCAAGAAGGAAGGAGAGAGGGGTCCAATGCGCATTACTATATGGAAAAGGCTGGTCAGACCCTGGGGGCCTCAGTGAAAGCAGTTGGGGTGCAGGGAGATGTCATGTAGGAACAGACTGAAGACCAATGGGTGGGGAGGAGGTAGGGATGGCACGTGAGGATGGCCCTTGGGATATGTGCTGGACTTGGTGGAGAGCTGCTGGGCCTTGAGACAGGCCAGGACTGGGACTGGAGGGTCAAGTGGGTGTTAAGGGGTGCAGGTGAGGGGACTCTGGGAGTCATTTCCCAAGGAATTTTGTTTTAGAAAGAAGTAAAGTAGTCTGAACTGAAAAGAAAGACTTGCCCCAAGGAATCTGTCAGTGAATTCTGATGACATGATAAGAAATACATATTTGGTTTCTGCCCCTAGTTCCTGGCACTCTAGAATTTATGATTTCCGGAGTGACAGGGGTGTTAGGAATATCTTTTGTTCTGATATTTGGCCTTTGAATCCAGTCCTGACACAGAGCACCCTCAGAATTTCCTGGTGATAGGAGTGTCTTTTCTTGCAATGAGACGACCCTCCATGGGCTCCTGGGTGGTGGTCAGCACCCGAAAGATGAGCCACAGTTGGAAGCCTGGAGCTTTCTGCCCCACCCACGTCCTCTGAGGAGGAGAAAGGGGCCTTAAATTGAGAATAAATGATCATGCCTACATGATGAAGCCCCCATAGTAATCCCTAAACTATGGATTCTAGAAACTTCCAGGTTGGTGAACATTGCCAGGAGGGTGGTGTTGTCCAGCTGCACAGGGACAGAAGCTTGTGAGCTCAGGACCTTTCTAGTCCCCGCCCTATGTGCTTTATTTGATTCTTCACCTATGTTCTTTATAATGAACTAGTGAGCAGTAGTGCACTCCTGTAATATCAGCTACTTGGGAGGCTGAGGCAGGAGGATTATAAGTGTGAGGCTGGCCTCAGCAACTTAGCAAGATCCTGTCTCAAGATACAAAATAAAAAGGGCTGGGAATATAGTCCATGGTAGAGGAGAGGACTCCTGGGTTCAATCCCCAGCACCTCAAACAAACATAATAACAAAAAAAACCCACATATAGATAAAAGCAAAACTAACTGGTAAACATAAGTGTCTGCCTGAGTTCTGTTGAGTTATTTCTATAACTATTGGACATGAGGAGGGTGTCATGGGAATCCCTAACTTACAGATAGTTGGTTAGAAGTACAAGTGGCAACCTGGGTCTTGTGATTCAGTGGAGCAGTCTAGTGGGCCTGTGCCCTTTCCCCCAGGCTCTGCACCATTTCCAGGTAGCCAGTGTTCTGATTGACTTTTAGGACACCCAGTATGCATGTGCAGCTTTGGAGAATCATTTGGTGTGGGAGGAAGCAACACACATTGGGTGTTAGAAATGTGGTGAGTCGCAGAGCAAAACTGTTTTCTCATCATCAAAAACTTTAATTTAGTGGAGCTCAAGGATGTCGGCTTAGAACTGCCCAGTGATTTTTTGAGAAGAAAATGGCACTTTAAAGATTGAGTAAGGTCAGCTGGGAGTGTAAAGCTCAGTGAGAGATTATGTGCGGCTCTGCGTTCAATGTCAGCACCATAAAAGGAAAAAAAATGAAAATCTGGATTATTTTACTTGGCTGGCATTTAGTGTCATCTGTCACCTGTGTGAGCAGGCCCCTTGTCTGGTAGCGTTTGGGTAGATGCTAGTAGGAATCTTCACGGAGTGTTTTGCTTGGACTTTGTTTCATACACATACATAGTTTTGTGTTTCATTTCTGTGGATTACGTAGGTTGGCCAGGAGGTGTGGGTCTGAACATCAAATCCATTTACCAAGGTTTTCACTTTTTATTATGGGGCGCTGGGACTTGAACCCCGGGCCTCTTGCATGCTTGGCATGTGCCCTACCACTGAACTCTGCCTCCATCCATAATGTGGCTCTAATGAAGTCTGCAGCCCATTGGTTGGGCTATAGGGAAGTTATAATGAAGGACAAGCCTGGTGTGGTGGCACACGCCTACAATCCCAGCAGCTCTGGAGGCTGAGGCAGAAGGATTGCAAGTTCAAAGCCAGCCTCTGCAATTTAGCAAGGCCCTAAGCAACTTAGCTGGACCCTGTCTCAAAATTAAAAAATAAAAAGGGCTGGGGATGTGGTTCAGTGGTGAAGGACCCTGGGTTCAATCTCTCTTACAAAAGAAAACAACAAAAGGCTGTGCATTCTTAAGATGGGATTTGCCTGGCGAGAAACAGTTTGGAAGGATCTTCTGGACTTTGTCCATAGTAGAAATGTTTTTAAAAGGCATAAACAGCCTTAGCTCAACCACAGAGAGATTTAGTTTTTTCCGCTGCCCTGAGAGTACAGAAAGCTAAGGGGGTTTGGGGTTCCTGTTACATTGCTGGCTTGATGCTATTAAAAATAAATGGAGACTCAAAAGCATTAAGATTGCTCTCAGAATATATAGCTGTCACCACCCATCTCTTAAGGATTGTAACAGCAAGAATTTGGCTGGACAGAAGGGTCAGGCTAGATCTCTGTATCAGAGTGGGCCCCGTTTAATCCCACAGTAATGGAGCTGCCTGTTAATGTGAGGATTAAATTCCAAAATCAACATAAAAGGCAAAAACTATTTAAGGTAAAAACAACTTTTAAAATCAGCAGGCACCTGTCTTGGTAATTTGCTCATGTTTTAAGGAGTCCCTGAGAGGTGAGGGTCCCTATGGAACAAGGAGGGTCTGCCCTGCCCCCCATCCCCCATGATGACTAATGGACTGTCCCTGCTAATGGTCTTCCTCTTGGTATGTTGTCCGGTGCGTAATGTTGAATTTGATAATTCAAATGTGAGCTGCGCAGGGCCACTCTGCTACCAATGACTAGTTGAAGTAAGTGCCCGAGGCAGCTCCTCAACAAGAGGCCATCCGTCATGATCACACCTACACTTTGGTGTATTGATTGGGGGAATTGCTATCAGGTGAAGTTGATGGTGGTGTTTCTCCTAGAGCCACGGTATTGATCTCTGCTCAGATGGCCTGCAGGCAAAAGGTCTAAGAGATGCTGTTTGCCTTTCAGGCTTTTGCTGGTCTTCTATTTATCCAAAGAAAACAGATTTTAGGAGAAGCACCCTTGCAGAGCCCTGTGCCACACTGGAAGGTTCTCTCTGCGAGAATGTGCGTCTTATGGTACAAGCTGCTTTTCTTGTTTGCTTTTTAATTTCTCTGCTACCTGAAAGGCTAGATTGGAACATTCTATATTAAAAAAGCAAGAGTTAAGTTAGAATCTGTTAAAATTTGTAGGCATCAGTGGATTTGGACTGGCACCTACACTGGCCCCACAGACCCAGCCAAATGAAGAGCTTAGTGGAAGTAAGGGAGGTTTGGGTGATTGCAGGAGACCAGGAGCCTGTTAAGCATGTTGTAACCAGGTGACTGGGTGGTTGACTAGGTGGAAGCCAGTCATGGCTGTTTTCCATAAATGTGTCAGATCAGGTCGTTGGTTGGTCTTCTCAGAACTCGCTCTGGCTACAGGCGCTGCCTGGTTTGCTAACTTTTTGTTTTGTGTTTAGTCAAGTAAACTCTAGCAAATTAAATTCTTCTAGGAATGTTAACAGTTTTGATGTAGATTAGTTGGTCTAGGAATTTTCCTTTTAATGATTTTGGCGCAGTTGGTAGGCCATGAAGCAGAGAGCCAACGGCCCTCTCCTTTCTCTCGGGGAACCAGCCGTAGTTGCCCACAGAGCATGCTGTGTGGGGTCTGCTTGCTGCACCTGGGGATGCTGGGTAAGATCCTGGCCAGGTTCTTGCTCCACAGATTTGTGTTTTGAATGGAGTTTGAGCATGTTTTTTGGTATGAACTGGGTTTGGAAGTTGTGACAATCAGCACTGGGTCCTGTAAGGAAGTCTTGGGTGTCTGAGTAGCTCACACAAACTGATCTATAGGAACAGGACTGGGTGGGTCCTGTGCAGAGGTCTCAGGGTCTGATGGGTTAGACATGCCATACCCCACTGGCCCTTCCTCCCCCTAGATTCCTGATCTGGGTTCATAGGCAGATAAACCTACTGGAAGATAGGGAATTGTGGGTTCAGCTATCCTGGAGTTTAGTATCATTCCTTTTGGAAGTCCATCAGGGTTAGTTTATGCTACAAGAGGGCCCATAACCTTGGGGTGGTACCAAGGATCAGTTTGTGCTATGAGAGGGCATATGACCTTTATGGGGTTTGTGGTGGCTGCCTGGGTAAGACAGAAACTGGGCTAGGTCCAAGGTTTCGAACATCTCCATTTGGAGCCCCAGCCAACTTTATGTATATGAATTCCCAGAACCTGGACTTTTTTTTTTTTTTTAAGTCAAATGGGTGATCCTTATCAGAAATAACTGCAAATTACAGTGGCCACAATGATAGTTTTAGCTTGGATAAAATCATTTATTTATTAGATACATTAGAAGAGGAAGATTAAAACCCCAACTGAATTTTATTTTTGGTATCAGGGCTTGAACTGAATTTTATTTTTGGTACCAGGGGCACTTAACCACTGAGCCACATCCCCAGCCCTTTTTTATATTTTATGTAGAAATGGTCCTGCTGAGTTCCTGAGGGCCTTGCTAAATTGCTAAGGCTGGCTTTGAACTCGAAATCCTCCTGCCTCAGCCTCCCTAGCTGCTGGGATTACAGGCATGCACCATGGTTTCTGGTGAGGTGTTTCTTAATTAGCCCACAGAAGCTTTAAAAACAACTACAGGAGTGGGGGAAAGAGCTGTTTGTAGAAGCTAAGCCCATAGATCAGTGGGGTCTGCTTCCCCCTCCAGTAAGGAAAGGTCTAGGTGCCGTGGTCTAGCATGGAAAGTGCTGCTTCTGTCCCAATTTTCTAATGGGCCCCACCCTGGACTTATTAATTTCGCTGAAAGAACCAGCTGATCTGGGAAGCTTCCTGTTTGTGTTAGAGACCAATCTTAAGAAAATTTGTATACCTAGAGGAGATCTGCATTTGTGCACCTGGAGGAGGGAAGATTAAATCACTGGAAGCTTTTGTAATGAAGACAAGGACAGGTATCTGTACAAGTGTCACCTCTGGCCATTTTTGTCTCTGCTCTTGGCCTTGGTTGTGTTCAAACCTGAGATCTGACTATAAGAAGCAATGAGGCAAGTCAGCCGAGGAAGGAGCACACATTCCTTGATTCATCCCTATTGCCAAAGTGAGTGAAATGGTCAAGGGTTGAAAATATCCTCAGAATGGTATTTGAGAAGGAAATTGGAGGATGTTTTGTAACAAGGTCTGTCTGGGCGTGGTGGAATCTCCTGTGATGAGTTAATATTTAGAGGACTGGCGACAACGGAGTCCTTTGGAGGCTCTGATTCTCTATAAATGGATGGGCACTCACCCAGGTATTCTGCAGACTTTTTTCTCCAAGTGCCTTGGGCTTTAGTCGGTATGACTATACTGAAGCCTTGTATTTGGAGTGGTATTTTCTGAATGCTCAACAGCTATCTTTGTAGACAGGAGTGGTGGTGCACACCTGTAATCCCAGGTACTCGGGAGGCTGAGACAAGGATTGTAAGTTCAAAGCCAGCCTATGCAATGTAGCAAGACCCTGTCTCAAAACAACAATGTTTAGGGACATAGCTCAGTGGTAGAGGTTTAATACCCAGTACTACCCCCCTTGCCACCCAAATGCTAACTTTTTAAAATGAGTAACTCGAGCATATTTACAAACATAAGAACAAACATGTTAGGTGAATGTAAGTGGATGAAAATTGACAGATAAACCTGTCATGTTTTCAGGAATTTTTTGAGGTATATGAGTTATTTATGTTGAATTGAGAGATGTGACATGTCTGAGTCATTTTTAAGCTAAAATATCAAAACTTATTACAGAATCAATGTGACTGACTATTGGGAGATTTCCCAATTATCTTTAATGACTGAGGTAGGCTACTGGAGGTTGTTCTAAAGAGAGAACAGCTGTTCACTGCTTTCAGTGGGAAAGTGCGGAATGTGTTCTGACTAATTGGAAAACATGGAGTGGTGCCATGGTATGTTGGAAGCTGATACTGTGTGGCATTTACCAGATGTTTGACCATCTCTGTGTACCACCGTCTGATAAGGCACAAGGGAAAGAGTTACAAGGCAGATGTAATCCTGTCCCTCCTGGGAGTCATAGGGGAAGCAGATGCATGTGTATAGTACAAGAAAACACAGAAGATTGGTAATTGTGTTAAGTGCTGTGAAAAAAAAAGGCTGTCTACTCCCTGCAAATGGATGGATGGTGGAGCTGGACTCCTCGTCAGCCATTTTTATTGCCACTCTGTGTGGGTCTCAGAGTTTTAATATTATAGCATCATCCTGTCAAGTGCAAGAAGTAGGAAGGAGGCACAGAAGAGCTTCATTATGATGGGAACCTTGCTCTGCCATCTTGGGGAGAGTTCTTCATGTCTAGCTGTTGCCCACTTCTGAGGAAGCTTTCTCTGAAAGTCTCCAAGAGATGCACAGTTCCAGGACTCCAGGGAGCTCCTAGAAGTGGTAAAATGGGTACCCAAGGTTTGAGACCCTGAAACCTCACTGCATTTCTGGTGGTGAGAAACACCTGGGTAAGTTCTGTCATAGTTTACCCAGGAAAATGGGTTTCTCTGTACCTGGAGTTCTCTTCAAAATGCATCATATATAGACAGTTGTGAATAACCTTTTATCTACTGTTATCAGTCTTCCTACTTGGAAAGCTTCTATATCACTGGAGAACACAGAGGATTTCAAGAACACATTCATGTCCCAACAAAGGTAGCGATTGAGTGAAATTCCTCTGTAAATATTCAAGTGGTCTTTCAGGTAGCAGAATTGTAGCATTGGAAGTTGGTCTCCCAGGACTGGGAAACCAACCAACAGCCATAAATCATTTTAGCAATTTTAGATCTGTCACTGTACCAGTATCTTCCCATAATATCTGCCATCTTGCCCACTCCAGTATCAGTGCAGATGAATAGTGATGGCACGATCTCACAACCTTTAGGAACAGGCTTGCTCATAAAGCAACTCTTTTCAATATACCTTGTTTTTCTAAGCTGCAAAAACAAAACAAAACAAAACAATATGTACCCTTCACAGAATCTCCTCATGGTCAAACATTAATCTGAGAGCAGCACTGTGTCTTACTACTAGGTGGCAATAAAAATGGCCAACAAGGAGTTTGATTCTAACATTCATCTATTTGCAGGGAGTGGACACTCTTAAAAGTACGTAATTCTTCTGTATTTTCTTATTTACATTGTATACATGCATCTGTATATTTCTTCTATGAGAAACCTAGACACATGTTTTCCCTTCTTTAATCTAGTTACTGGATGCTAGACTACTTATCAGCTGTTTTAGGTAACTTTTCTATTGCTGTGACCAATATACCTGACAAGAACTAATTAGGGGAAGAAATGTTTATTAGGGGCTCAGTTTCAGAGGTCTCAGTCCAAAGATGACTTGACTCTCTTGATCTGGGCCCGAGGTGCAGCAGAACATGATGTCGGAAGGGCACACAGAGGAAAGGTAGTTAGTTACCTTGCAGACAGAATGCAGAGAGAAAGGTGGGAAGGGGCACTGGGGATGGTGCACCCTTCCAGGGCATGCCCGCCTTTGGCCCACCTCCTTCAGCCATACCTCACCTGATTAGGGTACAGCTCTCAGTCATTTCACCTCTGAATGTTCCTACATTAACACAGGAGCTTTTGGGGGATACCTGTATATATCCAAACCATAACATTGGCTTGATCTGGCCCAAGGTGCAGCAGAACACTATGTTGGAAGGGCATGACTACGAATAGGTCTAGGTCTCTCCAAGAAGAAACAGATACATGTATATAATATAAGTAAGATAATACAGAAGATTAGTAACTAAGTACTTTTAAAAGTGTCCACTCCCTGCAAATAGAAGAATAGTAGAATCAAACTCCTTGTCAGTCATTTTTATTGCCACCTATTTGCAGACACAGTCCTGGTCTCAGATGTTTGACCATGAGCCGATTCTGTGAAGGGTACATCTTGGTATTTTGGCAGAACAGGGCAGAGTCTGTAGTTGCTAATACTTTTTGTTGCATATGGATAAAATAGTATTGTAGCAACTCGGTTATGAGAAAAGAATGGACTTTTTGGTTAAAGTGGATAGATGCTTCATCTGGGTAGTTCTTTGATCTATTTGGCTGGTTTGATTCATGGAGACCTTGTCTAAGGAGCATTCTGCAAACTCCTGGTATTATTCCCAAAGCCATAGTGGTCTCTCTGGTAATCTTCTCTTCTGTGTCCCTGTAATGCCATCAGCTGAATGTTAAATGGTCTCTGACTGGAAAAAGAACTCAAATGCATGATCACAAGGATACTGTAACCTACAGATCTTGCACTGAGACTGGAAACCTAGGATGATAGTGACTGAGATGGGTGCCGATGATATTTTATTGAATAAAACTTGTGTGAGATGGTGGATTTAGACTGGGCACATGCATTGGGCTCCAGTGGACAAAACCAATATGGAGTTTAATGAAGCAGTTGAGCTCTGGTTGCAGAGGTCCTGTAGCCAGTTAACTAAGCTGTCGTCAACTGACCGCTGTAGCCAATCAGATGGGTTTCGTGCCTCACCTCTGTTTTCCTGTAAATGCTGTCGGATCATGTTATTAATTGGAATTCTTGGAACCTGCTGTGGTTCTGGAAGCTGTCTAATTGGCGAATTATTTTTTGTCTTGCTTTACTCATGCCAACTGTGTTAAATTTACTTATTTTGTGGTACTAGGGACTGAATCCAGGATCTAGGCAAGCATTCTACCACTGAGCCATCCCCCATCCACCAGCCCCAACTCTACTAAATTTAATGGTCTAAGGAATTTTTTTAAACAAATCATGAAATAGTAATCTTATTTACTTTGAATTAAAATTTGTTGAAACTCTAACTACAGGCAAAGCCAAAGATCTGATTGCGTTGATACCTGAAATCTTACTAAGGCTCAATACTAGACTCCCTATGGGTGAGTATCTAATTATACCAGAGAACTCTGTACAAATTGTGTTTGAAAGAATAAATCTGAGACTTGAGTGGCTGATGGACTCAAAAAAGATAATAATCCCCACGGTGTGTGACAATACACAATCTGAAATACTCTATGTAACATTGATAAAATTGTATAAATTAGTTTTCCCATTACTTACAACTTCAGAGAGGGCTTTTTGTGTGTGTGTGTGTGGTGGTGGTGGTGGTGATTGAACCCAAGGCCTGGTGCATGCCAGGCAAACACTACTGAGCTAAACCCCAGCCCTGAAAAGTACACTTTAAGTACAAGGCATCTTATTATAAATTTGTAGAAAAGTCAATTTGAATATAAAGCTTAAAAAATTTACAAACTAAAATAAGAATTTGGTTGATCAAAACTGTCAAAAGGGAAGGAATGGGGATGTCAGTCTTCAAAGACATCAAGATCTTAAAAGACAAAGGCTGTGGGGACTGTTCCTATTAAAGGAGATTAGAGGCCTGGTGACTGCAGGTAGTCCTCAGCCCTAACAGGGATGCTGTACTGGAAGGGACATACTAGAAAGGACATCCCTGGGCCTATTGGCAACATTGGCATGTGAATGGCAGATAAAATATCAATTGTACTAAGTTCACTGTGGTTGATCACTGCTGCTATTGTGTAAGAATATTCCTGCTTGTAGGAATAGCTTTCTTCTCTGCAGAAAGATTGCATGTATGTGAAAGGGAAATATAGCAAAAGGGGTATACTTAACAATGGCTGGATTTGAATGTTGGTAAAAGGTATACGAGTGTTCTCTGTCCTGCTTTAGTTTTTATAGTTTTAAGTTTGAATTTTTTCCAAAAAGTTAAATAAAAGTGTGAACCTGGAAGCCCTCACTCACTTTGAGGTATTTATTAGTCTGTTAACAAAATATAAAATATTTAGTGGTATTGAAAAAATGTTAAGATTGATGTGGTGTAATCCCAGAGGGTTGGGAGGCTGAGGCAGGGGGATTGCAAGTTGAAAGCCAGCCTTAGCAATTTAGTGAGACCTATCTCATAAAAAAAAAAAAAAAAAAAAGGGCTGGGATGTGGCTCTGTGGTTAAGAGGCCTTGGGTTCAATCCCCAGTACCAAAAAAAAAAAAAAAATCAAAATTAGGAAATTTCTACAAGAAAAATGTTTATCATTTATTGTGAGTTAGTAACTAGCTGGTTTCTGCTTTTCTCATTGAAATTAGTTGTGTTTTTTTTTTTTTTGGTTCCAGGGACTGAAATCAGGGGCACTCGACCACTGAGCCATGTCCCCAGCCCTATTTTTTGTTTAGAGACAGGTTCTAACTGAGTTGCTTAGCACCTCACTTTTGCTGAGGCTGGCTTTGAACTCTATAGATCCTTCTGCCTCAGCCTCCTAAGCCTGAGATTACAGGCATGTGCCACCACACCTGGCCAAAACAAGCCTGATTTTAAAAGAGCTACACAGGAGTCCTGCACAGGCCGTGTATTTAGTCTGTTTCAGTACCTTGTCCATTGTCCTCTGGATGATAAACAACTTTAATGTTTTATTTATTTATTTATGTTTTTAAACCAGGGATTTAACTCGGGTGCTCAACCACTGGACCATATCCCCAGCCCTTTGTATTTTTTGAGACAGAGTCTTGCTAAGTTGCTTAGAGGCTCACTAAGTTGCCGAGGCTGGCTTGAACTTGCTGTCCTCCTGCCTCACCTCCCAAGCTGCTGGGATTATAGTTGAATATGGTTCTTAACATCATGTGCATCTGTATGTAAAAGAGTAGGCCTTAATTGTGTTCGGCAAGCAGTTCAAGTTTTAAGAGAATGAACATCTTGGGAAGGATCATTCAGGAGGTTATTTATCATGTGCCTCTGTGCCTAGTGCTTTTCCTGGATATAAAAGTAAAAAGTTCTGTCCTCTTGGAACTTGATGCTGATGTAAGGAATTAATCTAGGGCCGGGATTAAGTTTGCACTGCAAATCCCCTTAAACATGCCAACTGGGCATCATTTTAATGATACAAGTTTGAAACATTTTTTGTACATTTATTATAGTTTTTGGTTGGCTTTGCCCTTGAAAATGGAAATATCTAGTCAAGGTCATTAGTGTTCTGAGCTCCGTCTTTGAGGTTCTTGCTTACTTTTGGTGTAATAGCTGCAAACTCTGTGTCCAGCCAGGAGAGTTGGAATAAGCAGCTTCTCCTCCTGGAGATCCCCTTACCAGAGACTGAGCCCATGGGCATCTATGTGCAGCTTGGCTTGGGTGCAGACACCTGTCCTGTGGGCTCGGCCCGCTAAGCCCTGTGGAGAACTGGCACAGCCGGCTCTGGCTGATCTTCCAGGGGTTGAGGCTCCTGATCACAAGGATGGCACCCAGCCCTCTGCGGGGGCTCCTGGAGGCTGTGCCCCCAGGGTCATGGCAGGGTACTCCTTGGAGCTGGGAGTCAACCTTTTTTTCATACAGATGAGAAAACAAAGGCCCAGGAGGAACTTTGTGGCCTGTCAGAGGCACAGACTGTCTCACTGGCTTGTCGCTTAGGTGAGCCCTTTGTAGCAAGATAAAGGAGCCCTGAGGCATGGCCCCCAGCCAGTGTGAACCTTCTGGAACATCTCATTGCTCTTGTTCTGGGCTGGCCTCTGATGAAACTCATATGTGTGTGTGAGATAGTTTGTGTAACAGATATAAAAATATTTTGCAATACTTTCATATTTAATTTACCATCTAAACTATAGTGTACGTGTCCAGAGTACATCAAGTACTATCCTAATATTGGGCAGCCATCATTACCAACTATCTTCAGAATTTTATCTTCCCACATTGAAACTCTGTGTCCATTAAATAGGACACTCCCCTCTACCTCAGCCCTGCCAGCTGCTGTTTCATTTTCTGTCCTTATGAATTTGGGTCCTATACTTTCTTCCTCTGAGTGGAATCATGCAGTATTTACAGTATTTGTCTTTTTGTGTCTCTGGCTTATTTCACTTGGTGTAATATCCTCCAGATTCTTAAGGCCAAATACTATTCTGCTGCATATACATACCACATTTTGTTTATCCATTCAACCTTTGAGGGACCCTTGAGTTACTTCTACCTTTGGCTGTGTACAAGTAGCTGTTGAGGTCCCTGCTTTCCTTTCTCTTGAGTGTATACCCATGGTCATGGGTGCACTGTATTACATTTGGAGAATCCCTGATTTGGCCTTTGATTCTTGGTCCTTCCTGAATTCTGTGGACTTCATTGTACATCGAGGGCTGTACTCAGTTTACGGGGGTTGTAGTCCCCATCCTTGGGTCCCTAGCCTCCCGAGGACCATCAGCCTGCCTCTGGAGTCTCTTCTCTTCCCATTTAGGTGGAACGGAGAATCGAAAGGGAACTGAATGAAGCTTATTTAGGAGCCTTGTAATTCATTGAAGGAAAAGGAAATAGAATTCAACTTGGCATTTGCAGGTTTACTGCTGAGTCTGGTTTTGGTTCTCATGTGGCTTTGTTTTTCATACCTTGAAATCTGGGTGGAATACATAAAGTTGGTGTGGCCTCGGAGGACCTTTCTAACATGTTCATAACTACATCTGCATTAACAGAGGTGGTGTTGGGGAAAAGAATTTCAGGAAGTAGGAGAGAAAACTATTACCTGGATGACCTTGGGTCTTGGTTTCCTCTTCTATAAATTGAACTAATAATATGTAACTAGTAATAAGGACTTCATGAGTGATTGGGAAAATGAGCTTTGAATAATCTGGAGCAGTGCTTAATAGTCACTGTCCTGGTTATTAGTTCGCTCCTCCCTGTTCCTTATGAAATACTTGGAAGCTGTGTGTGTTCCTCAAGCATTTAAAAAAAATTATCATACAAACCCTGTGTCAAGGTCTGACTTTGGTTCTTGACTTCTGAAGGGTGACCTGCCACAGTGGGAGGAGCGTGGGGCAGAACACAGGAGCTGGGTTTGGGTTCCACATTCACAGTTAAGTACTGTGACTTGTGACACCCCTCTACTCCTACTCAACTTCCTTCAGGCTCCCATCCCTTCCTCTCAAGTGAGGCTGGACCCTCTCTCCTAGCTCCTCCCAACTCTAAGAGGTTAGCTATCCCCAAGGGCATGCTTGTGCGCACTGTGCCGAGTGCAGGGAGTAAAACAGCTCATGGAAGAAGAAGTACTCTGCTAATGCAGTTCCTTCTGAATGCAGTTCTTTTTCTCCGAACTCTATTCTCATCTCTCCAGGTGGTACATACATCTCCTCAGCAGTGTGTGAAGTGAGCTGAGAGATTGAAAAGCCCAGAAATGGGTTGCCTAGTGTCCCAAGATCCTCCTCCTTAGGGTTGAATGGGGACCAGAAATTTTTGTTGCCAGCTTGGTGCCAAGTCTTTGTCTCACCTAGAATCCCAATACTTGTGGGAAGTCAACCGCCAACATCCCCGTGTCTCTGGGACCACTCACATCCAGCCAGGGAATATTGGAAGGGGCTGTGTGTGTCACTTTTGCTTGCTCAGAATTAGGATGAAGCTATCTTCAAAGAATTGGGTTGGGACACTCTTGCTTTGCCTACTCCAAGACTTGGCCACTGTACAGTTGATCTTGTCTTTAGTTCTGTCTGTATTTCCTCCAAGGAAGAATAATCAGCTTGCCTTTTTGTTCTGTTTTTTTTTTCATATTCTTTTAGTTGTCAATGGACTTTATTTAGTTATATGTGGTGCTGAGAATTGAACCCAATGCCTCACACATGCTAGACAAGCGCTCTACCACTGAGCCCCAACCCTAGCCTATTAAAAAAAAAAAAAAGTTGCTTATGAGCTCTGTAGTAATTCTGCACTTTCCAAAGTGTTTTCACCTCCATGTTTTTCAGGATTTTTCTGAGTCACTTGCAACCTGAGGTCTAGTGTGGCCATTCACTATGCCAGGCTATGGGTAGCATAGCCCTGGTATTTTGTTTTTCTCTAATGCCAATCAATCACCAGGGTCACTCCATAAGTATTTAGGGATGCCCATATGTGCCCAGCAGAGGCATATGGCAAAGAATTCTTACCTTCAAGACATTCTAACCTAAAAGGGTCTCAAAGGGAAGAGGATGGAGTTTCCTCTATTGCCTTAGCTAGTGCCACTATTTAAATGTCTAGTGGATTAAAAAAAGGCTGTAAACTCTGAAAAGCTGTGAATGAGATTTGGGGCTGTCTCTGAATTAAATGTATATGTGTTGGTTACTCTGCCTGACTCTAGAATTGGGGAAGGTCATAGTTTTTAAACAGTGCATTTAAATAGTCCCAAAGCTCCAAGGTCTCCATCTTACTTCTGTACTGTAAAAGCTTGCCCACCTTGTCTTTGCAAGCTACTTCACACTCTGGTTAGGTAACATATCTTGGCTTTCTATACCTAACATGTTATTTCTGATCTTGTGGGCTTGTGGTTTTGGAGTTCCTTTTTGCAGAGGACCATTGGAAGGAAGGACACGAGGCTGACCCAGGACTCTTTAGAAATAGGAATTTTAAAAATAAGTGATATTCTCACAGACTAGACTATACTGTGGTTTGTGGAATTAAAACTTCTGGAAAGAGATTTTTGTGTGTGTGCACGGGAATGTCTTTGTGTATTTTCTCAATTCTGCACCCAAGCAGTGTTTGAGAAATCTGTCAGAATGGTATTCAGATTGGTGCACAGGTCAAAGAAAATGATCTCTCTGGTTTTTCTGTAACGGTGCATCTCCTGCACTCTTAGAAGGGAGTGGCTGTGAGTAGCAGGGTAGGAATGTGAGGCTGTGTTGTCAGAATCTGAACTCTGGCCCTGGACTCCATAGGTGCTGTTTTGCCAGAGAGCACTTGTTGGCCAGGAGCGATGCTGGCCAGAGGAGCGGCCGGAAGGCTGCTTGATTGTTTGGATGAGTGCGTTTGTCATGGGAGACTGCTTTTTTTTTCTTCCTTTTTTTTTAAACAAGCATAAAAATATCATTTTCTTAGAGGAAATTGTTTTGTGCACAAATGTCATGGGCCTTGGCGATCATAGAGTGTTTATCTGAGGTAGCTGGGTAACTGAAGAGCTTAGTCGGAGGCTCTTAAGGTGGTGAGGACTCTCTTGGAGTGTCTGACTTCCTGTCCCAAAGCTGTAGGAAGCCCTCTCGCATCTCCAGAAGCTGTGAAAGAGGCTGCTGGGCCACTTGGCCACTTGATGACTCTGGTTGTAGTATTTTTCCCTCAGCTTTCTAAATAAAGAACAAGTGCTTCTGGAAGCTGGTAGATGGCTGAGTACCAGAACAGGGATTATGCCCTGAAAACTGGAGGGGAAAAAAGTTAGAATGGGTCAGGTTTCCAAATGAAGGGTTGGTTCATGGTGGGGCTACAGTGTTGATGACCTTTGCCCTCGGGACATAACCCTCATTTATCTTTTACCAGCTGTGGATTTACTTAAAACCCCTGACAAATCTTTTTACTTCAACCGATGATGATCCTATAGTGAATTAACATACAGTTTTACTGAATTTTGAAGAGTTATTGGGGGGGGGGCTTGGCGAATGGAAATGTGGGTTGTCTTCTTGGTTAGCCTGCTACAACTTTTACAGTATTCTCTGGTAGTTATTTTTAGGAGATCTGAAAGTATTTCTCGAAGAGCCTTGAGATTACAAATGAACTTGTCTTAGGCACCTAGCACTGTATTGCTGTATTTAGGTAATGATGAAATACTCTCAAATGTGTGTAAAGAAAAGGTCTGAGTTATTTTTTTGCCACTGTAGATTGTAACTCCTCCTAAGCCTCCCCCTCCTTTCTTCTGCGGATTCGGGTGCATGCATTCCAAGGTGCTGGAGTTGGAGCCAGTGTCCGTGGGAGGAAGTGTTCTCTGGCTCGTGTTCTCTGGAGAGCTGTGGCTTTGGTTCTTACTCGTGGGCACCTTGCTGAATCTCAACAGCCAGCTGTCTCTTAAAGTAATTAATCTTCCCTTTTATAAGGTAGATCTGCAGCCCTGAAGGTACACCTAGGGAGTGGTGCTCAGAATTCATCACAGGAGAAAAATTCTCTAAGACAGTTCTCACATATTGTCCTGGGGGTGGCTGAGAATCAGGTGCATAACTTTCCCAGCTTTGTGCACTGGCGTGGTACATGCTTGAGAAGCCACCCTAGAGAAGTGGCAATATCTTTGTGGTCATGGCCTGCTTGGAATTTGGCGAGATCATCACCAAGCCCATTAGCTGCAGTGACGCCCCCACCCCGCGGTGTGGCAGTCCCATGGCTGTTGCTGGTTGCTCTTTGCATCTTCATTTGTCTGGTTGACTCTACTGTGTTGTTTTCCTGAAGCCTTGACCTTGACATGAACATAGTACTGTCTTGCTGGCAGTTTACACACCTCTTGCTTTGGCCAAAATGTCCCACCACCTCCAGACAAGTATGCGCTCCTGCTGTAGCCAAAGAGGACCACAGCTCAGCCAAAGCTGGTCCCCTTGTGATGTGCTCATGGCACGATTCTGTGAACTGTGCACTGATGAAGAACACAAGTGGGTTGATTGTCCACATTTGGGAGAACTGTTTTGTTTAAAATTTACTTTAATGCCTTTAATTAAAACCTTGACTATTGCAGGAGTTTATTTTAGTTGCTTATGTAATATTTATAGAACCTGTCTATCATAAGGACTGGCTCTCCTTGGCAGTGAAACCAGATCATCAACAGTATTTTTTTAATATGTTCTAATTAGTTATACATGGCAGTAGAACGCATTTGGACACATCATATATAAATGGAGTATAACTTCTCATTTTTCTGTTTGTGCATGATGTAGAATCACACCGGTCATGTAATCATATATGTACGTAGGGTAGGGTAATAATGTCCGATTCATTCTAGTATTTTGAGGACTGTTTTCAGTCACGATTTAGTTCTTTATATTAGAAAACAAATGTAATGATGCTTTATCACATGATTTTATAAATGCCGGTTATAGAAAACTGGAAAAATGTGAAAGAAAAATCCAGTGTGAAAGAAAAATCCATTGTAGAAATCTCTCTAGATATGACTTACATGATTTCCTGTCCAGTGAGTTGGTGTGTTGCTGCTCGGGTGGTCCTGCTGGGATGAGTTGGTCCCTTTCATCCCTGGCTACCAATCCAGGCACTGTGTGAGGGGCTGCTTTGGGAGGGCTGCCCTGCCAGCCCTTCCTCTGCTCTTGCTTTATGACCTGCACCAGCAGCAGAACCTCCCAGAGCCTTGGGGGTAGAACCCTGCCCACTTCAGGAACTTTGAAGAGAGCCAGGCACAAGTGGATGTGGTGATGGGAGGAGGTTGTGGCAGTGCCTGGCCTGTTACAGGTGACCCGAGTGTGCTGATGATGGCGTGACCTGAAACCGCCTACGTTCCAGTGGGCACAGCTGGTGACAGTGTTCTACAGGATAGAATAAGATGGATGCTTTTTTATTCTTTGGAATTCCTTTTCTGACCCTTCCTGCATGAAAAAGCTGATGAGAAAAGCTTTAATATATTCCATTAGGAAAGATGGAAGTTTGTCCTCTTGGAATCTGTTTGGTGAGGTTACTCAATGATATTTCTGAGTTGCTGAATTTTAAAAGGGCTAAGTAGAATAAAAAAAAGAAATAAGAAAAATTTAAGAATTCTTCAGTAATCCTTGAACATTTAGCTATAATAGGGATCCTCTCCTAAGTGTTAAGGTGTAATGGTCCCTTTCAGATGTTCTCTAGGCATGTGAGTGTACATGTGCCCACGTCCTCTGAGTGCCACCTTTCTAAAGGCTGTATGTCCTTAGCCTGAGCCCTGGCTGGTGGCCGTGAGCAAGCCCTTTCTGAGGTTGGACACAGACCAGCTGCCATGGGATCCCTGGGTTTTTAGGGCTTCTGGGACTCTCTTGCTCGTGTTTCTGCTGCAGTCTGTCAATCCTAAGATTGGCACTCCTGCGTAGGGCTTCTATCTTTCTGCATTAGTTATTTGACTAATGAGAGAGTCAGGTAATTTTTTTCCTAAATGTAGGCTGGTTTATTCTTACCTTACTTTATATTCTCCTAGGCAGACTTCAGCAGACAGTTTGATCCAATCCAAAGGCCTCTGCTTAGTTGTACAAAATAGCAGGATAGATCCAGGGATTCTTTTTTTTTTTAAACTTTCTTCTCATTTATTTATTTGTTTATGGTGTTGAGGATGGAACCCAGGGCCTTATGCATGCAAGGCGAGCACTCTACCAACTGAGCTATATCCCTAGCCATAGACCCAGTGATTCTAAGCTTTGGCCACAGGGGCCAGAATCTGGAGAGCTGCCAGTAACTGTCTCAGGCCACACCCCAGACCACTGGCCTCTCTGACATTACAGTTTTCAAAGCTCCCTAGGGGCTTCCTTGCTCAGCCAAGGTTGAGAACCAGGTGGAACAACTCAAAACATCCTCAGATCAGTGGGAAAGTTGCAGGTCAGGACTGGCGGCCCAAGCACGTGGGAGATGGTTTGTCCTTCTACATGGGACAGAAAGATTATGTCCCTTATGTCAGTGTGCTATGGAAGGGAAGAGGAGGGGGTCTTCATGTCACCTGTCATCCTGGTCTGAGGAACTGCTTTCGATGATAGAGTAGCCCTAATTGCTATTCCAGCCTGGTGCTGGCACTGGTGAGTGGGCGAATCTGCTGATGCAAGAGGCCAGGTTCCACATGCATCTCTACCTCCAGCTGACTTGGCTTTTTGCCAATTCTGTAGAGAGGAGGCATCTTCCTGTTCATCTTATTTTTTTCTGGTTCTTTCATGGCCAGAGAGAATTATTGTCTTCATTTTGCAGATAAATCCGAATTTCAGCTGGAATGAGTGCTGTGTCTAAGGAGAAGTGATCTGGTTGGTGTCCTTCCAAAGACCCATTCTGTGTGCAGCAGTCTCCCGGATGGAGGCAAATACAGAGGGTGGCAGGTGCCTTCTGCTCCTCTGTAGCTCTTGAGGTATGGGAAACTAGAGAAACACCAGCAGGGTCTTGTGCCTTAGGGGTGAGGGAGCAGAAGGTCCTACAACAGTCGTCCTGAGTCTTGGATACACAGCAAGTCCTGGCAGAGCCTGTGACGCTGCCGGTCCCCAGGCAGCACCCCAGACCTGTGACATCAGACTGCAGGGTGGAGTCCCAGCCCCTGCATGGAAGCCCTGGGTGAGAACCCCTGCCCAGGGAGAGCCCAGGACTCACTAATGCACCCTGATCCAGGAAGAAAGGGTTCCAGGCATTGGGACAGAGGGCACACCTCCCTTCTGTGCCTGTCAGGGAGGGAACAGAGGAGGTGGCAATGGGACACTGGGGTAGAAAAGGAGGTACAGGCTCCTGAATTGGCAGGGAGGCAGGTACCAAGCGATCCGCAAGGAGACCTCTGCACCTCATGTGGTTTATATCTCACTGTCCTTGTTCCCCAGCTGGAAAGGGCTTCACGTGGGGTGTTTTGGGGAGCTGGAGGACTCAGTTAGAAGCTGCTGGGGAAATTTGAGGAGCTGGTGTCTTTCCACTCTGCAAAGGAGCCCAGACCCCACCAACACAATGGGACCTGAGGCTAGGGTAGGGGCCCTTGAAGTGAGCCCAGTCCTTACCAGTTCCTGACTCTGTGACAGATGATGAATGTGATAAGAGTGGGATTAGCTATTTCAGGAACTTCAGCAAATCAGCATTGTGTTTCTGGGGACCAAGAGGAAGTTATCAGGAGCCGGCTTTCCAGTTTCCCTGTGAAAAGCTGAGCCCCCACCCCCACAGAAATTCTAAGGAGTTCACCTTTTCTAAAGGTTAAGGGTTTTTGTTTTTGTTTTTGGTCATCTAAATAATTAACATAATTTTTGTGTGAGAGTCTCCTCCCTGAATTTGCCCTGTGCTCTACCTAGATGGACAAGGCAGGTAAATAAATAGCAAAGTTAATGCCCAGTAAATAGAAATTGGTTACAAAATTCACGTTGGGTCCAGAAAGATCTACTGGGCAAGATAGTCACATCTTGTGTATTTAAAGCTCCTAGACAGGATCTCGTCCCTGAACTGGGCAGTTTATTAGTTTCTGAGGGCTGCTGTGAACATGACCACAAACTGAGTTGTGTGAAGCAACAGTTCTGGGGTCCAAGTTCAAAAGTGGCATGCCAACAGGGTTGTGCTCCTTCTGAAACCTGGGGGATGCGGGACAGTTATCGCTTGTCTCTCCCTGGCCTCTGGAAGATTGTTAATGACAATCTTTGGGGCTGTTTGCCAAGGTTTAGTTCCAGTCTCATCACATGGTGTTTTTCCTGTGTGTCTGCCTTATACAGCCGTCTCTTCTTGAGGACACCAATCAAACTGGATTAAGCCCCCCCAATACAGTGTGACATTATTTTATTTCATTAGTTAACTAACAAAACAACTGCAATGACCCTTTAAAAAAATCAATAGATGTTGAGATGTGGGTCTGACTATGTTACCTATGCTGATCTTGAACTTTTGGGCTTAAGTGATCCTCCTGCCTCAGCCTCCTGATTTACTGGGACTGCAGGTGTACACCACTGACCTGGCAATGACCCTCTTTTTAAATTCAACTTGGAGGTATTGGGTGTTGGGACTTTAGCACATCTTTTCTGGGGCATGCAAATTAATCTGACCGGAAGTGGACCAGTGGCTTTGTGCACCTTTAATCTCCACACAGACCTAGGTGATGGGTATTATCCCCCACTGGACACACCAGGAAGCTGAGACTGGTAGAGCTTAGGGTGCTTAGTTAAGCCACACAGCTAACAAGGGATGGAGTCAGGACTTGACCCCAGGACTTCGGGACTCTAGAGCAATATACAACTTCCCTAGTTGAGACCACCTGTGGGTTCTTTTGGGACCTCCTGTGGAATGGAGTATATAACTCAAATTTTGAGCTTTCTCAGGCAATGCACAGGGGACTTCAACTGTGGACTTAAGACAGTTGTAGGAAGCCAGTCAAATACTAAAATACAACTTACTTGTCTTTTTTTTTTTTTTTAAACTGGGCATTGAATGCAGAGGTGCTTAGCCATGAAGCCCATTCCCCAGCCCTTTTTTAAATTTTGAGATAGGGTCTCATTAAGTTGCCAAGGAGGCTGGCCTTGAACTTGTCACCCTGCCTCAGCCTCCAGAGCTGCTAGGATTACAGGTGTGCACCACTGTGCCTGGCTTGAGTCATCTTTCTTGAGGAAAACATGAAGTTAGATTTGTTGAGGTGGTGAGATGGAAGGTTTTTCTTAAATTTTTACTCTTATTGCTCTCATAATTTCTGTTAATAGAATAAAGAGAAGCTTTTTTCAGCCATGCGATCAGCATGCTAGCTTCATAATAGAGGTTTGAAGCATAAAAAATAACTAGTGAGTTTTAAAATTAAAGAGACATAATTCTTGTTACCTTTATTGCCCAGCTCAGAGAAGGCTCCTCCTAGCTCCCGCCTCCAACCACCTAATGCGGTGGCGAGGTTAACACAAGAGGCCAGCGAGAGAGGGGGAGTACGCCAGGGAGTGAGCTTTTATTGGGGGAACAAAAAAGTCAAAGGAAAATTTCATCCAATGAAGATCGAGGGGGGCAGCATTCCAAGGTCAGAGTCAGTGATTGGTCTTCAGGTCAGCCGTCAGGCACACCTCCACACGGACAAGCCTTCGCACCTGGGACAGGGTGGGGACGGCTCTGACACAGCTGTGTCTGAGTGCCTCTCACCCAGCCAGGGAGGCAACTCAAATCAAATGCGAGAATGGCTTCCCACACTTTTTAATTTTTAAATTTTATTTCAAAAAATATTTATTTTTTAATTATAGGTGGATACAAAATTTTTATTTTTGTGTGGTGCTGAGGATCCAATCCAGCTCTTCACACATGCTAGGTGAGCGCTCCACCTCTGGGCCACAACCCAGCCCAAGAGAAGCCTTTAGATCTTGGTTCCTCAACAGCCTGCTGAATGTCCTGCGTCTCTTATTTTCACCAACCTTACCTGACAAGGACCTGTGCTGATTCTTCTGGTGGCAGGCCTCTCCAGCGCATGAGCACTCTGGACATAAGGATCAGGTCATGAGATGGCACAGCTGTGGTTGTGATTGCCTGGCCACTGTGCTTGTGTCTGTGGATTGAGTGTCAGTACTTTGCCAACAAATCCTATGTACTGTCTTATCTTGGGCTTCCAAATCTGGAAGCCTGTAACAACTTCTCCTAAATGGGTAGCTATGAATAATCAGATTCCAGATCAGAATTCCCAGGAGGACAACCCTTGTAGTAATGAGACGTCCATGAGTCTGAGGGATAAACGGCCCCTGCTAAGCTGCCGCCACTCATTAAATTTTAATTTCATTTGATTTTTTTTCCTTCCTAGTTACTGACTCCAGGTTTCCTTTATGCCACATGTTTCTGTCCATAGAAGTTGGTGGAAATGTATCTTGAGGGTCAGAAGGACAGATTTCCTAAAGACAAGTTGGGTGATCACTATGGCATGGAGTGTGATGGCCTTAGGGACAGGGCAAGATGTCTCTCCTTGTTACTTGACCTTGTCTTAGGTCTCATCAGGATCTGAATGTGGAATGTGGCTGAGCCCTGATCTGTGGCTTTCTTGGGACCTGGAAAAGGTGAAAGGTTCTGTGACCCATCAACTGCCAGTGTTTTGCAGACTGATAATGTTGCCTTCGAGGAAGGCAGAAGTCAGGTGGGCAGTGTGGTCACATGGGCCCTCATTTCCTTGGGGCAGAGCCCTCTTCTGGGGAGTTAGTGTGTTCTCCCTACCTCCAGCTTTTCTGTTTCCCTTTTTGTGCTTTTTTTGAGATTCATGGTTAAATTCCCAGCTGCATGATTGGCAGAAAAGTTTCACTGTCCCAACATCATCAACATCAGATCTATTTAGATAAAAGTGCAAGATATCTCAGAGTGAAAATAGAGACATAAGTTCTGACTCTAAGAATTGGGAACTGGTGCTACATGAGTTTTTTATGTAGTTATTTTCAGCAGCCAGTCCTACATTTCATTCAATTGATGATAACAGTAAGATTGGGGAGACATATTTCCTGTTTATCTATAGGTTTTCCATTATTTCTCTAGTCAAATTTATCCATTACCATCAGGAGGCTATATTTGTTTTAGTGATGAACTTTCCTCCTGCTAGCATTAAAAAAGAGTTGTCTGGCTGAAGATTTTTTTCTAAATGACACAAACACAGCCCATTCCCCCACCCACACACACTTAATTTTCAATTCTGAGCTTTCTGACAATGAACTGCACTGTGGTAGAAGAGAGAGGAGGAAGGCGGTGGGTAGAGATAGATCTTTTTATAAAGATCAGCAATTCTCTGTGCTTTCATCCCAGGCAAAGATTACATTTAACACCCAGGGGTCTCCGCCGCCTCAGATCCTTTTCAGAATGAGTGGCTGTGGCCCTGCAGATAGTTTGGGGTGTCCTTTCATATTTTGCCAGTATTAAATATACCCCATTGAGCAACAAATCAGAGATTTATCTAAGAATAAATCATATCTCTAATAAGGGGGCGACTTCTTTTAAATTGGATAGTGCATTATATTGAACAGACATATTTTCTCCAAAGTACAAAAATGTGTCAGTCAGACATTTTTAATGAATATAACCTAAAATTTCTCTTTCTGTAGGAAGATGGTAGTTTTTCTCAGTAGGACAAAATGGAAAGATCTGCTGAGTTTTGTTGGCTATTGTGTACTTCATTTACTCTCTCAGTGATGGGGAGAGTTAGGATTTCTCTTAGATTTTTCAGTATCCAGGTTTAACATCAGGAAAGGGAGAGGAATAAGAAAGATGAAAGGAAGAAAGGAAGGAAGGAAGGAAGGAAGGAAGGAAGGAAGGAAGGAAGAAAGGAAGGATGGACGGACGGACTACGGACCTAGGTAAGCCTAGTGGATGCACAGCAGAAAAGGGGCCAGGAATGGACTGATTTTGCTCTTATGTGCTAGTAGTTGGTACTGCAGTATGTTCAGTATCCTCTCAGGGGTTGGGTCTGCCTCATTTGCTACAGCAGCCCTGGTACTCAGCATAGCAGCACCTGAAACACCTGGTAGGTGCTCAGCATCTATCTACTGAATAGATTTACACGGTGTGCTAAACTGATATGATTATTTCTTAGACATTCAGATTCCATCTTGGGCTATTGCAATGCACGGTAACATCACCGATATTAGTTTAGAAGCAGCTGGGGAAGAGGAAAGAGTTTAAATATGAAGATGCATCCACCTTTTCACCCATAGTAAAGTGTTTTCTAAGCACTTGTATCCCTAAGGAAAAACATTGCTATGTGCTGTCTATATTTGTTCTAATTACTGGATTTCAGTGGTGACAATGACAAGAAAGGTGGTATGGGCAAGGGCAGAAAGGAACTTGAATCCTTAAAGGGCTATAATCTGCTTTAGAGACCTGGCTACCCATAAAAATAAATGGATTAGCTGCACATGGATATAAAATATGCATAACCAAAGACAGATATGGATATGTTGGAGACATCTGTTTCTTATTATAAACTAAAATATTCCTAATATCTGAAAATACTGGATAGAATATTTAAATAGATGTAAGTGTAATCCAAAGGAAATTGGGAAAAAAATCAAAGAAGAAGACTAAAGGCCCAAAATAATAATAAAGCAATATTCCAGAAAGATAAGTGAGCAGTGCTCCAGTGGACCTGGTGTATTCATCTATTCCAAATTAGAGCTTCAATTTTCCAGGACTGATCTCAGGAACAGAGATGAAACTTGAGTTCCATGAAAGTCAGAGCATAGATTCCTGATGCATGTGTCCTGAAAAACAGACTCAAGAAAAAACACTACCAGGGAGGGGAGAAGAGGAATTTTCCCTGTGAGGGAAAACTTTCCTTAGGGGCTACATGCAGAGAAAGGTGGTTCTTCCTTGAGAATTTACAACATAAATTGACCCTCTCATGCATCTGGAGACAAACTTTACATTACACAAGTGAACCAAAAAGCTCAAACTAACCCTTTTAAAATGCTCTCTGGATGCTAATGCTCTGAGGCACTACATGGAAGAACACACCTTAAACCCAAGCTTCAAATAATCCCCACATATAAAATGAAGTGAATGCAAATTCACAATTAAGAAAATAATAATAAGAAAACAAGACACCACGAGTGAATTTTCTTAATACACAAACAACAAAACAAGTCTACAAAACTTCAGATATTCCAATGACTGGCAAAAAGTATGATATAAACATGAAAAATTATTTAAGTAAATTAGAGAGTCAGTTTAGTCTATCTTTGACCTAGGACTATCAAAAGATCAAGAAGCAGAAGTCACATTTTAAAAAGAAAGAAAGAGAACTCCCCCCAAATATAATAATAAAGATTAGAAAAATAATGGGTTAAAAGCCCATTAGAGTTGACTAAAGAATTGATGTGTTGGAAGACAAATACGAAAAATTATCTAGAATGCAGTTCAGAAAGATAAAGAGCTGTAATAACAAACACCAAATCCGAGTCCCAGAGGGAAGAAAAGAGTTAACAGGGAGGAAATGATACTTAAAAATGGTAGAAGAGAATTTTCCTTCTTTGATAAGAAACAGGAATTATGATAATCAGAATAACTAAAAATTAATCTGTATACATCCCAGTGTGACTACAGAATATATACAAAGAGAGAATCTTTAGTGCAACTGGGAAGAAAAATAATGGAAGACAATTTTAAGGCTTGACTGGAGTGAGACATGGAATATAAAATCTAAGGCGACGCTCACTGTCCAGTCACAGCAATAAACACCCAAAACACTGGCAGGAGAGGAGTGGCTCTCTCCTTTCAGAACTGGGAATTATTCTTCTTAATTTTAGAGTGACACTGATATTGCAAAAGAGGTAGAAAAAAATTGTCCCTTTAGCCTACATCAAGTTGTCTTTAAGTAAAACATGCTAAAATCCTTCAGTGAAGTGCTGGTGTCTTGGTGGGACTGGGATAAGACATGTAGCAACCAAGGTTTGCTACATGTCTATGAAGGAAGCATCCAAGGTTTATAGGATCAAACTTGACTGATAGTTTTTTAGGTGCCTCAGAGTCAGAAAAATTTCAACAAATCATAAAAAGAAAAGCTCAAAGTCATATGGAAAGGTGTATTTTATCCAACCCAGAGGCAAAAGAAGATTCTTGACATGTCTTTTGTTATGATAAAATTCTCCATGCAAAGCAGACACCACCAATTAACAACAACACTATTTCTTAGCTTGGACCTGTTCTCAAAAACTTTTTGTGCTCCTGACAAGAGTTACTAGTGGATTCCAGTTCACCAATGTATCTCTAGTACCTAGGACAGCTCCTGAAAACTTATGCTCAGTAAACACTTGTCCATAGATGAATGAATTGGAGTTGACAAAATTCATCCTATTTGCCACAATCAGGCCAATGACTAATAATAACGAAAATAATAACTAGAGAGAGAGAAAGAGCTTTTTTGTCCAATCCATCTCCCAAGAATAGGTGAGCACTAGGAGTTAAGAAATAAATCTTTGTCTGAGAATATGTTATTTCATTGGAACAAGCTGGGCATGAAGAAATGGCCTCTTGGGTTTGTGGATTTTAGTTCATGGAATTGAAAAGTGATTCTTGGAGGTGGTGTCTGTGGATAGTTTCAGCTGGCCTTTCTTCTTAACTGCAATTTTTATCTCCCAGTTTTTTCCTCTGAACATCAAATTATGAGGGCTAGCAGATGGATGGAGATTAGTGGATGTGAACAAGGTTCAGGAAATCCGGTATTGAAATAAAACTTCTGCATGAGACAGGTAACACTTTCATAAAAACACACAACAATTTGAAAGCTTTAATTACAGCTTTGGAATGAAATTCTAGAGATACAATGTGAATTAAAACCAGTAAGATGACCCAAATGAGAAGCTCATTTGAGACCAACATCAGTAGTCTAGAAGATGAAGTAGAAAGAATATTTCACACAGAGCAACAGTGCAAAGAAGGAAAAGGAAAGATTTCAATTGAAGTTACAATTCTGGGAGAAGAATTGAGGCAAGGTGTCCTCCTCACTGGATTATGTCAGTGGGTGTGTGACATTGATATGTCTTGCTGCTGGTGCTGTTCACTTTGATTACTTGGTTAAAGTGGTGTCTGACAGGCTTCTCTAATATAAAGTTTCTATTTTTTTCCATTTAAAATTAATAAATTAATTGGAATAGAGAACCAAAATCTCTAGAAAGAATAAGAGTTCTAGAAGGAGAAACAAGAGCATGTGGAGAAGCAGTAGTTAAACATTATGGTTAAATATTATGAACTGAAGACAGACCATAAGACATGGCCTGAGTCCCTAAATACAAGCTTCAACTAGAATTCATAAAAAAGGATACACTCAGACACATTCTAGGAAAAGCCCTGAACTTTAAGGATAATGAGAAAATCTTACGGACTTCCAAACAGAGCAAATTCCTTACAATGGAAAGAGAAGCAGAGCAGATCACGCTGGAAGACAAAGACAGTTATATAAATCTGTTGGTCATGAGAGAAAATGACTGCAAACTAGAGATTTCATCCCTGCCTGACCTTTACGTATCAGGGTGAAAAATATGCATCACTTGCCTATCTAACAGAAGAAAACGTTCAAGGAAGAATTGTAGCCAAATGAGCAGAGCAGAAGTCTACAGAAAGGGAAGATGAAAAGTGGGGCAAGAGTCCTATATATAGCATAATTTAAATGGGTAAAATAGTGACCTTGGTAATTTTGGTAACATAACTGCCAAGTAAAGGTTTTCAAAATAAGGAGACATACTTTAAAAGAAAATAACATTAAAATGTAGAACTAATTAAGTCTCAGCAAAATCTTCAAATTGAAGTATGGAAGTAGAAGCACTCTAATGTGACCCCAGCTACTAGAAGAAAGTAGAGAAGTTAAACTTATTCTAAGTATCTCATCATATTGGGGTGAATAACAGTGATGGAAATGAGCACATTGGTGGTAGGAAAAGTTGATATCTAATGACATTATACAGAAATGTGCTTTTGATATGTGTCAGAAAAAGAATAAATGGTAATTTAATCAAATGAGAATTAATAATGAAAAAAAGAAAAAGAAAGCAACAATTAAGTACATCAGTTTCTACACCAAATGTGAATGAGTTAAATTTTCTCATTAGGAGATAGATACTACCATACTGGGTTTCCAAAACAAAGTTCTGTGTGCTTTTGTTTTGTATTGTTTTCTAATTTTTAAAATAATTTATTTTATATTATTACATTATGACATTGTCATAAGTAACACTTGGGGAAAGGGGATGTGAAAGCTATTCAAGGCAAATGAAAACAGATATCAATAACAGGTAAGACTGAATATAAGAAAAATTACATTAAACAGTATTAAAGAAGAATATTATATGATGATAAAGGTGGAGATTCTGAAATCAATAAGGATTCATAAAGCCATATATACTAAACAATACATTAACTAGAGTAAACATAGAATCTTTTATTTATATATATTTTTTTGTATTTTAGTTTAATAAGACTTATAGAGGAGCTACAAAATGGTACACAGGTACTTTGTGCCCTTCATCCAACTTTCCCTACATGATTATGGTACAAGTACCAACAATAAGAAGCTGACATTATCACAACTGAACTATAGACTATTTAGATTTCACAGTTTTCCTACTCATGTGCTGTGCATATGTGTGACCATGTGTGTGTTCCAGCATCTAGTCTAAGATACTACATTGTATTGAGTCATTGAATTTCCTTAGTCTCTAATCTCTCTAGTCTGGGACAATCTCCATTCATCTTTTTTTGCTGGTACTGAGTTCTACACAGGATGTTCTACCACTAAGCTACACACAAAAAATTTTTTTTTGGAGACAGGATCTCCTAAGTTACCTGCTAAGCTGCTGAAGTTGGCCTAGAACTTGTGATCCTCCTATCTCAGCCTCCAGAGTTGATGGGATTTGGGGCATGCACTATAGATCTCAGCATTTCTTGTCTTCCATAACCTTGATTCTTTTGAGGAGTTTCTCCCAAACTGAGTTTGATGTTTTCTCACATTTCAACTGAAGTTACAGTTCTTGGATAAGAATTGAGGCAAGCTGTCCTCCTCACTGGATTATGACAGTGAGTGTGTAACCTTGATATGTCTTGTTGCTGGTGATGCTCACCTTGATCACTTGGTTAAAGTGGTGTCTGACAGGCTTCTCTAATATAAAGTTACTATATTTTCCACTTAAAATTAATAAATATTTGGGAGGGGAGGTAAGTTTGAGGGCATGCAAATGTCCTGTCTCTTCCTTAAACTTTCACCCACTAATTTTAACATTCATTGAAAGATCTTACCTACATCAATTACTGCTAGTGTTCTACTGGTGATTTTCTATTTTGCTCATTTCTTTTACATTATTAATTGGAATTCCTCTATAAAGAATATTTGTATTTTCTCCTAAATTATTTATTTATTCAATCATACATTTGTATCAGATTGGATTCATAGATATTTATTTTATTTGCTAGGTTATAATCCAACACTATACTTCTCAATTGGTAGTTCTTTCAGTTGGCTCTTGATGTGACTCCACTTTTTAATTTTTTAAAAAATATTTCAGCATTTACTGAATTTATGTCCCGATAAGATGCTCATCTTATATTTTCTCTGTCCCAGCCCTGGACTCAACCACTTCTTCAAGGAGTCCTGATTCCATTTATTAAAGAAGGGTATTTAAAATCCAAGAGCTGGGCACTGATGGTGTTGCTTGTTTTAATATATATTAACCTCCCTCCCTTCCATCTATCAATAGGTAGGTAGGTAGATATTCACTTTTGGAGAATCCTGTATTATTTCATTATTTTCAGGTTTTGGTGATTATGAATAAAACTATTATAAATATTTACATATAGAATTTTGTGAAAATGTAACTTTTTATTTTGTTATATATACAAAAATATTTATACATAAATGCATATTTTTAACAACACAAGATTTCATACAAAGACCTTCAACTTCAATTCAACATGACAGGGTTCATTCTAGCCTTGCCAATTTGCTCATGACTTCTTTCTCCAATATAACCTACCTCACCTACAATATATTTACATATTTTACATATGTAAAATAGTTTCAGAATTGCTAAACTGTACTACCATGAAAGACAAATTGACCAACTAGAGTGTAATATGGACATACGGTTCTTTTTGTCTTTAGGCTAAACAGTATCCTATGAAAACATCTTTTGTTAAAGTTACATAGGCTATTTTCATTATGTCTCATTCCAATCAGTGTGGCCAAGTCATTTATTTATAATATAGTTAGATTAATTTGTCATAGTTTGTATTTGACCTTGGGTTTCCCTGAGATCTTGGTTCTTTAAAATTTAAAATTAATTCTTTGTGTTCTACAGTTCTATGGGTTTTGAAGAAGCATACAGCAACATATCCACAACCACAGTGCCATACAAAAGAATTCCATTGATCCCAAAACTCCCTTGTGCACTCCCCCTGTAATCAACCGCTCTCACCACTTCCAATCTTTTATTTGTTTCTGTAATTTTGCCTTTCCAAGAATATCATAAAAATGGAATAATTCAACATGTACTCTTTTGTGTCTCATCTTTCACTTAAAATGCATTTAAGGTTCATCCATGCAGTTAGATAAATCAGTACTTAATTCCTTTTTTACTGCTGAAGAGTACTATATTGTATGAATATGCCATAATTTTTTTCTCCTTTCATCTGTGGAAAGGCACTGGGTTGTTTTCAGGTTTTGGGGGTCTGGATATATAGTTCAGTGGTATAGTAGTTACCTAGTATGTGTAAAGTCCTGAGTTAGGGCCCCAGCACTATAAAAATAAAAATGAAACCAAAAATAAAAATAAATGAAAAACCTTTGCCAAACCAAGATGTTGCAGATTTTTAGCTTATGATATCTCATAGAAGTTATAAAGTTTTATGGTGTTGCATTTAGGTCTAAATCCACTTTGAGTTCATTTGCATAGAAGGTTTGTAAGAGTTAGGTCAAGGTTCATTGATTTTCACATGAATATCCAATTGTTTGCAACTCTCTGTTTAAAATATTATTTGTTCTCCATTAAATTTCCTTTCTACCATTGTAAAAAAAAATAGTTGATTAAATCTGTATATGTGTATTGGGGGGAAGTACTCTCTTCAGTTCCAGTGATGTAGGTATGTCCCTTCACAAGTACCACACAGGTTTACTCTAGTTCTACAGTAAATCTTGAAGTTAGATAGCATAATTTTTTTAACTTGTCTTTTTCAAAATTAATTTGGCGCTTCAATTCTATTTTGTGTGTGTGTGTGTGTGTATTTATGTATTTATATTTATATTTTAGAATCACTTTTGGGCTTTAAACATGAAAGCATGCTGGGGTTTTGATGGAGATTGCATTGAAACTATAATTCAAATTGTGGGAAAAATATTGACATTTTAACAGAATTAAATCTTTTCAATCCATGAACATGATATATCTCTCCATTTATTTGGGTTTTTAATTTTTCATCAGTATTTTCTGATTTTTCAGAGTTCCTGAAGGTAATTTGTTACATGCATACTATATCTATCTATCTATCTATCTATCTATCTATCTATCTATCTATCTATCTATCTATCTATCTGGCTGGTTTTTGTTTGGTTTTTTATTTTTATTTTACTTTTTATGTTTTGCAGTTCTGGGGACTCAACCCACAGCTTGTGCCTGCTTGGAAAGAGCTTCACCACTGTTGCATTTTAAGCCCATAACTGAGTGTGTGTGTGTGTGTGTGTGTGTGTTTTCTTTTAATTAACAATTTTTATTTAAAATTCCTATTAATCTCTTTTAGTATACAGGAATACAATTTAATTTTTGGCAATTTACCTGTATCTTGAAAAGTTTATTTCAGTTTTGAAAGGGGTTTCTTTCTTTTTAAATCTTTGGTATTTTCTACATGAAAAATCTTGGTGTCTGTGATTACACTTTTGTTTTCATTCTTTCCAGTCACTTTGCTTTCATTTTTCCATTCCTATCTCACTATCCAGGACTTCCAGAACAGTGCTGAATAAAAATGTGAGAGAGGACATCTTTGCCTCATTCCTGAGATTTATGCTGATGTTGCTAGAGGGAAACATTTAGTTTTACTATTAAATTTGATACTTGTATGGGGGTTAAATAAGTGCTTTTTATCAGGTTATGTAAGTTTTCTCCATATACAAGTTAAATTATGTTTTTCCTGAATAGATATTTAATTTTGGTCATTGCTTTTTCTCTATCTATTGAAGTAATCAGATCACTTTTTCTCCCATTCATCCATTAAATGGTAAATCAATCTTCATTCCAAAGATAAATACCATTTGGTTGTGCCATTATCCTTTTTATGTACTGCAGTATTTGACTTGTTGATGATTTTGGTCATGTATTCATATATGAGAAAAGAAAAGTTGTATCAATTCATTCTACTGTGTTCCCTAGTCCCATATCCCCTCCCTTCCCTTCATTCCCCTATGTGTAATCCAGTGAAATTCTACTTCTATTCTTATCTTCCCTACCCTCTTTGGCATGGGTTATCATCCACATATCAGAGAGAATATTCAGAAACATTGGTTTTTTGGACTTCTTATTTCACTTGGAATGATATTCTCCAGTTCCATCCATTTACCAGCAAATGGCTTTTCTTTGTTGGTAGGCTTTTGATGGCATCTTCAATTTCATTGCGTGAAATTGATCTGTTAAAATTTTCTATGTCTTCTTGTTTCAATTTGGGTAGGTGATATGTCTCTAGAAATTTGTCAATGTCTTCATAATTTTCTATTTTATTGGAGTATAAATTTTCAAGGTAGTTTCTGATTATTGTCTATATTTCAATAGTGTCTGTGGTGATATTTTCTTTTTCATCATGAATTTCAGTGATTTGAGTTTTCTCTTTTTCATCATTAGCTTGGTTAGGAGTTTATTAATTTTAATTATTTTTTCAAAGAACCCACTTTCTGTTTTGTTGATTTATTTTTTGTTGTTTTTTGTTTGTTTGTTTCAATTTTTTTGATTTTTGGCTCTGATTTTAACTACTTCCTGTCTTCTACTCCCTTTGCTATTGTTTTTTTCTTCTTTTTCTGGGCCTTTAGTATCCCAGAGAATTTGATAAGTTGTGTCACTATTCTCATTTACCTCTCAGTATTTTTTATTTCATCCATGATTTCTTCTACTAGACATTTTCATCAATAACATATTATTTCATCTCCAGGTGTTAGAGAGCTTTTATTCGTTTATTTTATCATTGGTTTCTAATTTCATTCCATTGTGATATGATAGAATACAAGGTATTAAATCTATTTTTTGGATTTACTAAAAGATGCTTTGTGGCCTAATATATGGTTTATTTTGGAGAAGGATCCATATGCTGCCTATCAGAAAGTATATTTAGTCATTGATTGATAAAATATTCTAAATATATCTGTTAAGTCTAAATTATTAATTGTATTTTTCAGATCTATAGCTTCTTTATTTATTTTTTGTTTGGAGGATCTATCTAGTGATGAGAGAAGTGTGCTAAAGTCATCCAATATTATTGTGTTGTGGTCTATTTGATTCTTGAGGTTGAGAATTCTTTGTTTGATGTAAGTAGTTGCTGCACTGTTTGGGGCGTAAATATTTATGATTGTTATGTCTTATTGATATATAATTCCCTTAAGCAGTATTAAATAAACTTCTTAGCCCCTTCTGATTCACTTTGGCTTGAAGTCCACTATATTTGATATGAGGATAGAAATCCTATGTTATGGTGTGGATGTGAGGCATAACCCAAAAGCTCAGATTTGAGACAATGCAAGAAGTTTTAGAGGAGAAATGATTTGGTTATGAGAGCCCTAATTAAATCAATTAATTAATCCTCTTATGGGATGAACTGAGTGGAAACTGAAGGCAGATAGGATATGGCTGGAGGTGGGTCATTGGGGTTGTGCCTTTGGGAGATATATATATATATATATATATATATATATATATATATATATATATATATATATATATATATATAATCTGGCAAATGGAATCTCTCTCTCTGCTTCCCGATCATGACATGAGATAGTTTCTCTGCCACATTATTCTACCACGATGTCCTGCTTCACTTTGAGCCCTGTGGATTGGAGCCTGTTGTCTATGGACTGAGACCTCTGAAATTGTGAGCCCCCAAATAAACTTTTCCTCCTCTACAGTTGTGCTGGTCAGATATTTTGGTCACAGTAGTGAAAAAGCTGACTAAAATAGAAATTGGTACCAGGAGTGGGGCCGTTGCTGTGATTAAACTGACCATGTAGTTCAGAAACTGTTGAAGTTTTTAAAATAAATCTGAGGAATTTTGAGATGTATAGAATTGCAAACTGGAAATGCTTTGGGTTTTCATAAGCAGTGCTTAATGGCTGGTTTGTGAGAGGTCAGAGGACCTGAATGTCAGTGTGTCTGTGGACACTGAAGACAAGATTCAAGAGTGTTCAAATAAGGAACACTCTATTGGAATATGGATTATAGATCATCTTATGTTCCAGATGAGAAGTGGTCTGCATTTTGCCTATGTCCTGAGGTTTTCTGTGAAACTGATTTTCAAAATGATGGATGTTTTAATCTGGCAGAAAAATTTTCTAGGTAGCATAGCTTTCAGGCAGTGGCATGGATATTGCTGGCAGCTTTTAGCCAAATTTATTGTGATAATCAGGAACATAAAGCAGAGGAGGAGGATCTGAAAAACTTGGACTTAAAGGGTAGGAGTAAAATTGGGGCTAAAGAAGTTGCAGTTGTTAAAGATATTAATGCCACTAAAGAAATGCTAAAGACTTTCCCAGAGACAATAAGAAGGATGGTTTGAGGTTATTATCTCAGGAGCTAGCAATATCATATCTATCTCAGGCTCAAGGAAATACAGTAAAAGTTCTCTTGAAAGAAATCAGTGAGGCATTCTTCTTGCACAAGGAGGCCTGGGAAATTTTCTTCTCATATTCAGCTACTCAGGCATTCTAAGACTGCTGTGGCCAGGGTCCCTGGAGGCTTGGCTACTGCTGGATATGGTGGCAGATCTTGGTGTCAACCACATGGTACTAGTTCTGCTGGAATGTAGGATACTAGAGTTAGGAGATTATGGAGGCTTCCACTAAGATTTCAAAGAAAGTTCTGGGTGGCCAAAGTGAAGCAGGGTCAGAGTGCTGATGGGCAACCCCTGTGAGGAGAAAGCTAAAGCTGCAGTGCAGATCCCCAACATTAAGAAATGCCATTAAGAAATGCCTTGGACATCATCCAAGGAAAGCTTCAGGAATTGAGCATAGAGAAGCCAACAGAAATGCCACTTGGACTGCAACCAACAAGAATAGAGAGGTGGAGCTACCCAAACCTGTTGAACAGAATAACACCATGCCATATGCCCCAGATGCTAGAAGTGGAGCTACAGGACTTATTGGCCCAGCTGGATTTCAATCTTGCTTTGGTCCTATTCTCTCTTTCTATGCTGCTAATTTTGTGAATGGAAATGTTTACTATGAACCTTTATATATTAGATACTTGTAAATAGCTTTTGATTTTTATAGACGTTCATGATGCAAACTTGTCCTGAGTCTCAGAGGAGATTTTGGACTTGAACTTTAGGGCAATCCTTGAACTATTGAGACTATGGAGACTCTTTGAAATGGACTAAATGTATTTTGCATTATGAGATGATCATGAGCTTTTATAGGCTAGGGGCATAATGTTACAGTTTTGTTGTGAGGTGTACCCCAAAAGCTTATGTGTGGGACAATGCAAGAAGGTTTAGAAGAGAAATCATTGGGTTATGAGAGCTTTAATATAATCAGTGAATTAATCCTGTGATGGAATGAACTGAGTGGAAACTGAAGGCAGATAGGGTGTGGCTGAGGTGGGTCATTGGGGTTGTGCCTATGGGATGGAGATATAAATATAAGCTGGTAAATGGAGTCTCTCTGCTTCCTGATCATCAGGTGAGCTTCTTTCCTCTGCCACACTCATCCACCATGATGTCCTGCTTCACCTTGAGCCCCGAAGAATGGAGCCTGTTGTCTATGGACTGAGACCTCTGAAACGGTGAGAACCCAAATAAACTTTTCCTCCTCTACAACTGTGCTGGTCAGGTCTTTTGGTCACAGTGGCAAAAAAGCTGGCTAAAATAATCTACTTGTTTATAATATCCATATGAATGATTTTTTTTTATTTTTGTTTTTTACTTATCCTTTTACCTATAGTCTAGTGATGTCTTTGCCTATGAAGTAAATCTCATGGAGACAACATATTGTTGGGTCTTGTGTTTTAATCCAATCTGCCAGTCTGTCTTTATATTAATGAGTTTAGGCCATTTACATTCAATGTTATGGGTAAATGATTTTTATTTCCTGCCATTTTGATTTGTTTTTGGTTTTTATTTGAATTAGTTTCTCCTTTGGTTGACTATTCTTCTAGTGTATTTTCTCTCTTTACTGGTTTTCAGTTTTATTTTTCATTTCTTCTTCATGAAATATTTTATTAAGTATGTTTTATAGAGGAAGCTTTATAGTTGTGAATTCTTTTAACTTTTGTTTATCATGGAAAATTTTTATTTCATTTTTAAATCTGAAGCTTAATTTTGCTGGTGCTAGTAGTATTCTTGACTGGCATCATTTTTCTTTCAGAGCTTGCTATATATTATTCCAAGACTTCTTAGCTTTGAGGTTCTGAGTTGAGAAATCAGCTGAGATCCAGATTAGTTTCCCTCTAAATGTTTTTTAGTTTTCCCTCTAAATGTTACCTGTCACTTTTTTATAGGGGCCTTTAAAATTCTATCTTTATTCGCTGTGTTAGGCATTGTCATAATAATGTGCCTTGGTGTAGGTCTGTTGTAATTTTGTATATTTGGGGTCCTGTATACCTCCTGTGTTTGATATTCCATTTCATTTTAAGGTTGGGAAATTTTCTAATATTATTTCATTGAAAAGATTGTTCATTTTGTTGGTTTGTTTCTCTGAGCCTTCATCTATCCTGATAAATCTTTAGTTTGGTATTTTCATGTTACCTCATATTTCTTAAAAGTTCTGTTCATGATCTCTTAGCATCTTTTCTCCATGGTCAACTTTATTTTCAAGATTACATGTTTTGTCTTCATCACCTGAAACTCTGTCTTCCAACTCTGTCTTCTGTGGTCTAGTTTGTTGGTGATGCTTTCCATTAAATTTTTAACTTGGTTTATTGATTCCCTCTTTTTGAGTATTTTCAACTGATTTCTTCCTCAGGATTTCTATCATCTTATTAAAATGATCTTTCACTTCTTGTATTTTCTCTCTAATTTCTGTTCTTATTTTATCTTTTACCTTATAAATCAGTTTAACTATGAACTTTATAATCCCATCTCTGACATTTCCTCCACTGTGTGTCAATGGAGTCTATTGTTGAGGTAGTCTGTGTTGTTTGGGATGGTTTTTTCCCTTGCTGTTTCATATTGTTTGTGTGTCTACCCATCTATTTGGATGGATCTGATGCTCTAGCATTTCTACCTTTAAAGTTCATAGTGTCCTTCTATATTACTAGTACCTCACAGATGGTGGGGGGCAATGATAGCAACAATCTATGCAAACAATATATAACAGTAGACTAAGTCCTTAGTTCCTATTTTGATATCTAGTGTTAATTGGTACAATATATAAAGATTGTAGGATCAGCAATTTCCATCAGTAAAAACAGTAAATCAACATGTATTATGTCTAGCTTAAAATCAAATAATAGGTGTTGTCTATGACTTCTGCTATATTAACTACTGCTGTAACACTGGTGGTAGGGATGGAGGTTATATACCTCAATTAGTATTAAGAAGTGTTAAGGATAGAGTTGAGTAAGAGGAAATAAGAAGAGAGAGGGGGTCAGAAAAGTGTTTGCAATTTGAAAAGTTGAGTAGGGCAGATGCAGTGGTAATTTAGGACTGTTGTTAATGTGGAAGAGGAAGAAAAATAGATGAGTATAAAGGAGGAGATATAAAGTGGAATTTGAGGGTCAGAAATAGAAAAAAGAGAGAGAGAGAAACAAGGGACATAGAGTAATAGCAAAGACAATACAAATCAAAATCAAAATATGCTAATCAAAAACCCTAACCCTCAAAATTCAGAGCATGGGAAAATTATACCCTTAAAAGAAGGAAAAAAGAAAAGAAAACTAGAAATGAGGAGAGAAGCAAATATGAATACACGTAGGAGTCCTTGAATCAGCCAGTACACACTAAATATATATATATCCAAAATCAAAACCAGAACTACAACCACCACCACAACATAAATCTTGGTGAAATGTAAGAAATTAAGGAGTTGGTTCCTCTATGTAAGATAAAATTGTCAGTGAGAATATGTGTTCGCTGTGCCCACCTGATTTTCTTGTTTCTTCTTGATATTTGAACCAAGTTTGGGTCATGGATTGTCAAGTCTTTCCTTTTTATTGTGTTGTTTTCTTTGTTGAAGGTTGCAGATGAAGACTTTATATTTCCCTTCTTGGGAGATCGGCTTGGGCAGGAGGGCTGTGGACCTGGAGGCCAGTGGCATGCTGGAGAAGCTGCAACGCAAGTGGGTAGTGACACTGATGGCCACATCTATGGGCCTGGTTGGCCACATCTAGAGGGTCAGGTGGCTCAGGGCCCCCATGCTGGGTCCCGCAGCTGGTGGCAAAAGTGTGTGCTTTTCTGGCCAAATTTCACAGGGAAGCAGGACCCTGGCATGCAGGACTCTGCACCACCACTAAGCTACAGGCCTAGTAGATGGAGCAATAGGCTGGATAGGGGACCAAGGGGTTAGGATACTGGATACTGGGGGCCAGAGGGCCCTTGTGGGTGCTGGACTACTACTAGACCTGGCGGGTCCTGGAGACCCCAGAACAGGTGGATGCCAGATTGGAGAGAGTGTGGGCAACCATCTGGTGCCATGACCCAGAAAGCGCAGGCCCAGGTGGACCCTCTGGGAACCCAGTGGGGGCCCTAACACCCACCCTTCCAACTTGTCAACCCGCTCGCCACAGGACTCACAGGGTTGGGGAGGGCTGGGCTCTCTTCAGCCTCTCTAACCTGTGTTCACCTGGTCAAAATGCTCCCAGTGCCTGATTTTTCATGGGTTTGCTAGGCTCAGACAGACCCACACAGACCTAGCTGCAAACTCACAGATTTCTGTTTCCAGTTTCTGTTGGCTCCACCATGCAGCTGTCCCACAATCGTCCACCATGGATGATTGATAAACTCAGGACTAGAACTTGAGTTCTGAGCAGCCAAGCTAGGAGAAATGTTGCCTCTTGCCTCTAATCTGCCATCTTGCTCCCTCTTCTTAGTAATCTTAACTCATTTCCTGGATTTCAGGGTGACCAATGCTCTTCCCGTGTAGCATGGAAACCTAGGGCTCCTAAGCATAAGAGAAAAAGCCCAGATATGAATACAAAGAATAGAGGAATCCAGAGACAAAGACTGCACCAGATTACAGAAGCCTGCCCCTGACTTTACCTTCTAAAAAAAAGTTTAATGGTATAAACTTTTCTCTAAGAAATACTTAAGATGCATTCCACAAACTTTGATAAACTATAATTTTATTTCCATTTGGTTTAAAATGATTGCTTAAATAGCAAAATATAAAGTACCAACTCTGACCCAAGAAGCAGCAGGAAAGCTAAACCAATTATAAAAGGTGAGCTTATAAAGTTCATAAGAGATATGCCACATAGTTTCAAACCCGAGTTGTCCAATGAATTTTAGTAATCAGATAATTCCAACATTATTAAGACTATTCGAGATCATTTAGAAGAGGAACATTCTTACCAATTTGCTTTTTTGAGATGACTATAACCTCAGAACAAAAATTTTATAAAATAATAAAGGGGAAAAGTAAACATACCAAAGACCAATCTTTATCTCAAGACAAATATGAAAATATTATTATTCTAATACTATCTATTTGAATCTGGTTATATAGCAAAGGAACTATATTTTATGTTCACATGGGGCTTAAGTCCAGGGATGTGAAGGGTGCTCCTTGTCTAATATTTATGAATGTCAGCTAAAGGACAAGAATCATACAATAATTTCAGTACATTTCAAAAATTAACAGATAAATCTTGGTGCCTATCTTAATTAAAAAGTATAACCCACATAAGGAAACTCCTTTAATATAATACAGTTACCAAAAACTAACACCACCTTCACTCTCCCATGAAACTCAGCATTTATTTTCAAGGATGAAAAAAAATGAAACAAATATTACAAAAAATAAAATTTACTTTTATTGATTATACCAATTATGTGTGTGTGTGTGTGTGTGTGTTTTAGTCAGCTATTTCATTGCTGTGACTAAAAGACCTGACAAGGACAATTTTAGAGGAGGCAAAGATTATTTGGGGGCTCACAGTTCTAGAGGTCTCAGTCCATGGACATGGGCTTCATTTCTTGGGGCTCAAGGTGAGCTGAACATCATGGCAACAGAGTGTAGTGGAGGGAAGCAGCTCAAGACATCACACCATGAAGAGGAGAGAGACTCGCACACACAAAACATATACCCCTATGGCAGGCCCCCAATGACACACCTCCTGCAGCCACACCCTATGTACCTTCAGTTACCACTCAGTTAATTCCTATCAGGGGATTAATTCACTGATGGGTTAATGCTCTCGTAACCTGATCATTTCACCTCTAAACCTTCTGCATTATCTCACACTTAACACCTTACATCTGAACCATAACATACATATATAACAAAGAAGTTTAATAAAACTAATAGTATAAAAAGTGATTAATAGGGTAGCTTAATACAAAATAAATATAAAAAGTAATAGAATTTCTATATGCTAGCTATAACCAACTAGAAGAAATGAGAAACTATTTCATCTACAGATGATAAAAATTATAGTTCTTAAAAATAAATTTGACATAAGAGGTTCTGTATATATATCCAGAGAAGTATCAGATGAAAGACAGAAATCTGGTCAAACTGAAAGCTGTACCATGTTCTTGAGTGAGATGGCTTGATTTTACTCCAGAATATCAATTTAACTACTTATTTTTGTTTTGAGGAGATGGAATGGAGGAATCATCTTAACATTTGTAAAGAAGAATAAATATCTGAGAAAGGCTAAGATTATTATGAAATTTGATAAAATTCAGGAAGTTGTCCTACATTGGTAAAATAAAATAAATAAAACAAATAATTGAAAGATAATTAAAAACTTAGAAATAGATCTTGGTGTATGAAGGAATTAAATACATGAAAATAGTGGCATTCCAATCTGGTGGGAAAATAATGATTTTTTTAAAGAAATGATGCTGTTCTCCCATTCTTATTGCAGCACTATTTACAATAACTACAACATGAAGACAACCTAGATGCCTATCTATGGATGATGGGAAAAGAAAATGTGACATAAAAACACAAGGAAATATTATTCTGCCATAAAAATGAAGTCCTATCATTTGCAGCAACATGGATAGAACCAGAGGTCATTATGTTCAACAACATAAGCCAGATACAAAAAGACAAATATCACATGTTCCCATTGTGAAACTAAAAAGTTAGTCTCATATAAGAATAAGTTGGAATAGTGGTCACTAGAGACTGAGAAGAACAGTGGTGGGGAGGCAAAGAAGTTTAATAGGGGACATCAAAACACAGACACAGAGGAATAATTTGTTCTGTTTTTTTTTTCTATAGCACAGAAGCATTTGCTATTGCTTAAAACAAAATGAGTAGAAGAGTATGAAATTCCCAGCACATAAAAATGATTAATATTTGAGTAGATAGAAATGCTCATTATCCTGATTTGGTTATTAACCAAAGAATACATGTTGTTGTATACATGTGTTGAGTTATCAAAATATATCCATAAAGATGTGCAAATATTATTTCTCAATAAAAAACTTTAAAAGTAAGGAATAGTGATGGTACTCTATTTGGGAAAATAATAAAATTTCACCACATACAAATTTCAGATAAATAAAAGACAAATGTAAATTTTTTTTAATCTTAGAAAGTCCAGCAGATTACATGTGTAATCTTATGGTTGAGGATACAATTTTAATCAAGAAAGAAAATCAACTAAGAAATTATAACATAATAGAGAAACATATGTAACCACATAAAGAATTAAATCAAAATACTGGCATGTTAGCCAGCTTTCCATTGCTATGACAAACTACATGAGAAAACAAATCACTTAAAGCAGGAGAAGCTTATTTTTCTCAGCGTTTCAGAGGTTGCAGTCTGTTGTTGGCTGGCCCCATTGTTTCTAGGTTAATAGTGAAGCAGAATATCATGGTGGGAAGCATGTGATAGAGCAAGGCCGCTCATCTCCTGGCAACCAGAGGGCACAGAGAATGTAAAGAGGAGCCAGAGACAAAATATACCTTTTCAGGACATGCTTCTTGTGACCTGCTTCTCCAACTAGGCCCCACCTCCTAAAGTCCACCACCTCCCAACATTGCCACCACCTAACCTTCAACACATGAGCCTTTGGCTGATATTCCAGATCCAAACTACAATAGCTGGCAAAAACAATATTGATGTATTGTGAGTGCATTGAAATATTTACCCATGTTTTAATAAATATAAACCATATTTATAGGTAAATGAATAAGAAAATGCAGAAAAGCAAGACGCTCACAAGGATTCCATTTAAAGGTGACCAAAGTAAAGCTAATATGTTTTTGTGTCTAAGTATGGTTATGTATGCATGCAAAAAAAAATTGTGGTTATTTAAAAATATATTTTAAAAATTTCACTGAGGGAAATTAAAACCAAATGTATTTAGAAAATTGAATTTATTCAAAAATCTAAACTCCAATAAGAAGGTAGAGACTTGAGATTGCTTAACAGAGAAGAGACTGAGAGTAGAGGGTAGAAGAGCTGATACAGTTCTTGAACCTAAACAATATACTCAGAAACAGATCGCATCAGTGAAAAATATGTATTTTTTTTTCATTCAGTGGACAATAGCCATTGATCTTGGGATCAGGATCAATGTAAAAGCTGTGTGCACTGAAATGATCTGCTAAGCCCCAAATTAGGTTTTATCATTGGTTGTTTTCCTCTGTCTTCAACAGAAATACAAAACAAAACATCAAACCATATGAGAGTCCTAATTCTGAGGCTAATGACTTAGGAAATATTTGAAACAGCAAGAATCGTCAATGTCCTTCTTCAGTTTTTGATAAAATGCCATTCAGAAGGGGGAGAAAAAAATCAAAAGACAGAGTGTTTTGTTCCCATTCAAGTAAATTTGAAAAAGGTTTAAACTAGTTACTATCTTGTTTTGGAATGAAATAACTGATTTTAGACTCTGCTCTTCCAATAAGACCAGTGCCATCAGAGAAAAGAACGTGATCGGTTCCCCAGAGATTGTGTCAAAGAAGTTGTACTCTTACATTCTGTAAGAATTGTTGTATTGAAATGATTTTCAAAGAAATTCTCCAGAAAGGAAAATTCCCGCATTCTGTCCTAGAGGTGATAAAGACCTGCGTCCCCAGTCGAAACCCTGGATCTGCAAGCTGTGTTCAGAAAGCACGTCGTTATCTCAATCCCATTTCACTTATCAAGCTACGTTATGCAAGTTTTTCATTCTTTCTGACTCTTAGTGTTTTCATCTATAAAATGGAAGTGCTGCTGATAATAACGTGGTGCAGAGAAGAATATCTACTTGACTTATTTTATGTGTCAGTAGCACGATTCAAATGCAAAAGCATAATCATGAAAATGTTGATTAGAATGGGCACACAGCTCACAATGCCACAAAACAAAGTAGCTTGAATAAATGTGGTTTTCCCCTCCAAAGCCATGATTGTAAGCTGCTTAAGATCACTAGGGAGGCCTATTAAAGTAAATAGCAGCAGAGAAGATTTTAAATGTGAGTCTTAAATCCTGTAACAGAAATGTCAGAGATCAGTGAGTCCAATGTACTTGTTTTTCTAGTTAAGACAACTAAATCTCCAGGTAGTTAAGAGAGTAGATTGAGGTTGCACAGCTTCTCGGTGATAGCGTGGAGACTTAAATCCCCCTGGACTCTCCACCTAGTGTTTTTCTACTCGAAAGTGAGACAAAACTCACTCTAAAATAGGCCTCCACTTGCAAGAGGCCAGCTTGTTTATAAATGTTTTCTTGACATTTCCTCTACCTCCCTAACCATGGAGGTCATCTCCTGGGTGATCTGTTCTTCCCTATACACACCTTTAACCCTGCACCTCAAAGGTTCTCTCTCATAGGCCAGTTGTCTCTTAGTCTGGAAGGTTTTTTGTTTGTCTGTTTTTCAGTGCTGGGAATCGAACCCAGGGCCTTTAGCATGCCAGGCAAGCACTCTACCACAGAGCTCTACCACAGAGCTGTGCCCCAGCCTACTCTGGAAGTTCTTTAAAGACAGAAGCCATTGTCCATCTTTCCTTCCTTTCTTCCCCTTGGCTCTGACACTGGTTTCTACTACAGAACAAATCAACTTCCACAGGTACTAATACTGTCCAGCTGAAATAGTATGTATAATGTTGACCTTTTCAACTCCAAACCCAGGGTCTTCTCCCTGGAAACAAAAAACCACAATATAGGAAAGGAGATTTCCCTAGTGGAAATGAATCGGGTTTGCTTCAGCCTCTTTTTAGAAGGAATTGTTTGACTTTTGGAGGCATCAAACAGAGGAGATTGTGTTCATCGGGCTGTACTAGCTTGTGCTGTGGTAACAAGTTCCCTAAAATCACATTGGACTTACAACAATAGACTTCCTCCAGTGTCAATTACTGGCCCTGAAGGAGTCAGCCATAATGTCTTCATCCCAGGAGCAGACTAAAGCCCCTAGGTGCACATGCCCACCTAACAGTGGGACTGAAAATGGGAGTGTGACCTCACAGCATGATCTTTGAAGAGGCCCATGTCTCCTTACGTATCATTGGCCAATGAAGGACTGTATGAATACACTAGGTGCAAGGACCGTATGACTAACTAGGTGCGATGGGTTAACTTGTACATCTCCCACACCCAGTATCTCAGGATGTGACCTTACATGGATACAGGGCCATGGCAGATACAATCAGTCTGGATGTGATCATGCTGGACTAGGGTGGGTCCTTAACCCAAGATGACTGCATCCTCTTAAGAAGAGACACAAAGACAGAGACTTACAGGAAAAAGATGCTATTTAAAGACAAGGCAGAGACTGCAGTTAAGTTGCCACCAGCCAAGGAACATCTCGGGCTCCCAGGAGTTAGAAGAAATAAGGAAGGATCTTCCCCAGAGGGTCTTGAGGCAGCATGGCTCTGCCAAAATCCTGATTTCAGACTTTTAGCATCCAGTAATGTGATGGATGAATTTTTGGTTGTATCAAGTTATCTAGTTTGTGGTTCTTAATTATGGCAAAACTAGGAAACTAATATACCAGGCATCAGAAATGCACTGGATGGGCCAGGGAAGGAAAAAAAAGAAATAATTCCATAAGAAGGGGCAGAAAATTTTAGATAAAATACAACCTACTATGAAGGGCCCATGCAGTTTCCAGCAGAGGCTACAGGACCACTCAGCAGAAATGTTCTAGTGTCCTACTTCACCGTGGGGTGACTACAGCTAATGCTAACTTATTGTATGCTTCAAAATAAAGGAAGACATTTCAAATGTTCTCAGTATGAAGAAATAACAAACATTTAAAATGATAGATACAATAATTATCTGATTGTTTTGAAATATCACACCATGCCTCCATAAATATATATATGATTATTACGTGTCAATATATATAACTTGGCACATACCTCAAAAAAGGTATGTGCCAAGAAAGGTATTGTGTATTAGATGGAAACAGCAGTTCTTAACCAGGACTACACATTAGAATCTCCTAGAAAATTATGAAAATATCCACATGTCAGACTCACATACAAAAACATCTCATTCTTCTGAGATACTTATTCACCAGATTTGTGGGTGGATTCTGGACCTATACATTTTGGAAGAAACTCCCCAGATGCTGATATGTATCTCTGAATGTGAGCCAAGGAGTGGAAGGCCAGTTTCCCTTCCAGAATCCCCCAATCCCAGGCTGCTAGCCATGGCTCTGGCTCAGCAGGGAGGACAGGTGCCTTCTGCATGAACTTGCTCTTTGGTTTGCTTTCAGCACACAGGGGAATATCAGTTACTTCTAGTTTCCTACTGAATCTGCAAAGGCATGACCTTTTTTATTCAAACATTTAAACTCCCATGCTACAGCAAGGGTTTCTAGAATACAGAGCATTTTTTTAAGCCCTGAAGCTGGAAGGTAAGTGAAAAGACAGTTCCACCAATCATTGTTGATTCTTCCAGATGAAGCAAGAAGCAGGAGTGCTGTATGCACATGTTTCTCTACAGACTAGTTTTGATGATAGCCATTGCTCTGAAAACAGGTGTGTTATGGACTGCATGTGTGTGTGTGTGCCACCCTGAGTTCATATGTTGAACCCTGACCCTCAGTGGCATGTTATTAGAAGGTGATACCTTTGGGAGAGAATTAGGTTTAGATGAGGTCATCAGAGTAGACCCTCAAATGAGGCTCTTTATAAGAAAACAAATTGGGAAAAGAGTGTAAAGGAAATGGGCTGTCATATGAGGGTGCCTTGGTCTTCTTGGACTCTCATTTCCAGAATTATAAGAAATAAATGGTTGTTTAAATCACCCCAGTCTATGGTATTTTTGTTATAGCTGTTCCAGCGAAGTCAACCCTGGAACCTGATGATTCTGTCATATATAGTGACTTTATTTGAACACAGTTAAGTCCCCCTTTTTCAGAGGCAAATTTGCAATATAAAGGAAGGTCACCTTATATGGCTACTGAAGATAGAATTAACCGTTGGAAAATATCATGCCAAGTTAGCCTTGACCCTGAAATGAATGAGAACAAGCACTTTCCAAGCAAGCAAGTCCCATAGAACTTGCCTTAAGCAGATCCTCTGTAACTCCCCAAACTTGAGAGTTCTCGCTGCCTCTTGGAGCTGGGTTGGGCATCTGGGGTTATCAGCCAAATCTGATGTCAGCCACCGGTACTCCTGTCAGGATATTCAGGATATTCAAAATTAGCCAACTGGCACAGAAGACAGGAAGTCAGTCCATTTTCCAGCCTCATTCCCTGTACCATAATTCTTCACTTCTCTTTCTTGACTGTCCTAGACTTTTCCACTATGTTCCTTTCACTAAATTCTCCCTTTCTCCTCTTTCCCACCTTGGGTTCAAAAGGCAATTGACCAACTCCTGCTGCCAGAAGAGAAGTGTCCACATTCAGCTCAATCTGCAGTACTGTGTCTAAACCTTTCCTCTCATTCCCTGACCAAGAACGTTCTTCCATTGAGGCTTTGGCCCCATTCAGCTTGGTTAACCTCTGCTTTCTCACCGGACCATGTGTTATTAACCATTTAGTCACTTCCTTCACTCCTTCAAGATCAGCCCCAGGCTCTTGATGGCCCTCCTCGCTGTCACTCTATCTGATATCTGAGAGGTCCCGGTATTGGGCTTCTTCATGCCCTGCCCAACAACCTGGCCTCACAATTCCTTAGCTAAGCCTCTGCTGTCCACCCATTGACAATTCTTACCCCACATCATATAAATATATGAAAGTGAGACAAATGAGTAGCATATAGAAAAAATATAAGTGAAATTTACATATCATTTTAAGTGGGAGAAATTTTGAGCAACAGGAGCAACTTTTCTGTTTCTTTGTCAGGGAGGGAACATGAATGCAAATAAAGCTGTGAGTTTGGAAGGCAAAAAATAAAGGAGTACTGACAATTGCTTTTTATCCTCTGTAGAAAAAGAACAGATCACCTTCTGAGAATGAAGGTGAAAGTGGATTGGATGCTTAAGGGGAGTGATAATGTTTTAACATAGTCATTAAAGAGCTTGACAGAGTAGCACGTCATACCACTATCATATAAGTGCCTGCAGGTGGAGGTCATTGCGGTAGAGTTGTGCCAGGCTGTTCTCTTAAGTGAGTTCCCCAGCAGGTGCAAAGTCTCTGCTCTTAATGCCTTCAACTGATTGGATGTGGCCCAACTACATTGTGGAAGGTAATCTTCTTTTCTTGAAGTCTACTGATCTAAATTTTAATCACATCTGAAAAGTACTTTCACAGCAATATCTAGACTGGTGTTTGACCTAGTTACTGGGCACCATTACCTAGCCAAGATGAGACACGTAGTTAATCATCACAAATAGCAATGGAAGGAGAGGAAACTGTGATCAGAAAGGCAATGCTTAATTTGGTGAATTTGGAGGCAGAGTAGAATGACACCATCTTGGTGTTATGGAACCATCTTGGACCTAGATAACTAGGGCAACCAAGAGGTCATTGGAGATGTGAAGGTCAAGGAACCAGGAGTCCTGCGTAACGACTACACTTGTTCATTCCCACAGTGAAGCCATCCAGGATGCTGTCAGAAGAGCTCTAGAGGAAGAATGTGAGCCATGAGCTAAAGTTTTTACTGAATGATGGGTAGTGACCAGGAAAAACAAAGATGACCTAGAAAGGGTAATACAGTCAAGTGGCAAGAACCTCAATGGACAGTATTCTAACTCTTGGCTCTGCCATTGGGTGGGTGACCTTGCATAAGTCACTGATTTTCTGTGTGCTTGTGCTTTTTTGTTTGTTTGTTTGTTTCTCAAGAAGGAATTCCAGTCCAACTTTAACATTCAAAGGTTGTGTGGCAATCAAATATAGAGGCAAATTTATGTCTAAAAAGAACGAATAAAAAAAAAGTATAGTAGCCAATGGAAAAGCAGTTCAAAAATGGCAACAAAATCTATTAGAAGATATCTTGATAATGGTAGTTATAACCACTGAATATGTCTACAACCAAATTTAAGGAATTTCTGTTTGTGATTCAAAAGAGTTGGGGTAGCCAGCCGCCCTCGGCCCCCAAATGATCCTCCCTCTGTGTTCATGCCCTTATGAGGGACATGCATTTAATAGGGCTGTCTTGTTTAACAACTAGAAACTATGGCATATGACTTCCAAGTCTAGGTCATAAAAAGCACTGTGGCTTCCTCCCTGTTCTCAGATTCCTTACTCTAGTAGGGGGTCAGTTGTCATGGTCTATGAACACTCAAGCAGTTCTCTGGACGTACAAGGAACTGAGGTTTCTTGAACCACGTTGGAGGCAAATCTTCTAATCCAATTAAGTTTGCAGATGACTGCAGCTCCAGCCAATACCTTGACCGTAAGATAGGAGGTCCTGGTCATCCACTTAAGCTGCTCCTGAATTCCTGACCACTTGAAGTTATGATTGTTGGGAGGCATTTCTTTCTGCCGTGAGGTATTGTAGTGCCCCTGCTTCCACAGAAGAGTCATATTTAAGCTTCTCCAAAGTCCCTCACCATAATTGTTCTCACCAACAGGATATCAGCAAAAAGTTCTATGTAGAGCTCAATGTGGTTTACAGTTTCCTATTTCCTGTAAGGGTTTGGTTGATCTTTCTTGTAAAAGCTAGGTTTGCCTACAACCTGATGCTGTACAGAAATTATTGCTTCTGCTTTCTGTGGTAAACACTTGTGAAAACCTCTCTGTCTAGTCTAAGGAAATGGAACAAAATATACTTCTTCAATGTAAACCTCCAATCTTTCTCCCACTGTGTATAAAGTTCAAAAAGTTTCCAGACTTGAGGTCCAGAGATTTTAAGGCATTAGCCCCTCTGGACCATTACAGCTAAAGTAAACCTGATTCCTATGAATTCCTTAGGTGTCTGGCCTCATCTGTCCTATATCAGTGTCAAGTGAGTCTCTTTAGCTCCTTAGACTTTGTCTCACCAAGGTGTAAAATGAAGGGCTGCCCTGATACTCTCAAGACCCTGTTTAAGTACCAGCTCTGTTGAGCAACCTCTTGAGTGAGATAATTGGCTCACAAAACACATATTATTTTACTATGCTGTCAGATTAAACTTCAACTGTCCAATCTCATGGATTGAGTTTTTATAAATCTAAAGCAAGGCCAAGAAATATGGCCAGAGAGCATTAGACCTGGAGTCAGGAAGCATTGGCTAAAAGGAACCAGAGAGAATGGGGAAGGGGATTCAATAATTCCAAATTCAATTTTTATAAAGAAGTTTCTTGTGACATCCACCAGAAGTGTTTTGCATACAGTTCTGCCTTACTGATATATTTGGTTATATATTTATGTTTCTATTCCTTTTAGACTTGTTTCACTTTATAAATAATATTACATTTTGCTAAATTAAATTTTTGGAGTTTCTTCTATGACTATGTCTCTCCAATAACTAAATGATTTGAAAATTGGGGGAAAAAAGTATATAGCAGAATAGGCTATTAGTATTTTAGATACCTATAACATTCACAGTGAATTTTCAGTTATGATTAAATCCATCAAATTCCCTCATTTGCCCATTTTAAAAAGTAGAAGATTCAGCCATATTAAATCGGTTCAATTTTTATTTTATTCCCTAACCTTGGTTTCTATGCTTTCCCAATCACTTTGACTTTTTGTGAGACACTGTTGTACTGGAACTGACATGGTCAGGGTCACTTAATGAAGCTGGTTGGTATTTCCTAAAGAGTCCCAAACCCACATCTTTCTGTATTACATGATGCTTCTATTTATAACTTAGGTTGTTCTTTTCCCAATCCATCTTTCTGTTTCCCTCTTGGCACAATACATATACAATACCTCATATCCTACAATTTATCCCAAACTTAGGGGAAATGAAGTGTCTGTGTCATTTGGTTTTAGGTTTGTGTAAATATTTTCTCTTGTTAGATGTTGCTATTGAACTGATTTCACTGGGCTCATCTTCTGTGCCTCTGGACCCTCGGCCATCTGCCCTGCCCCAGTTACTGCTGCTCTCCACAACCCCTCTCACACTCCCTAGTTCCCACTGCCTGGGGCTCAGTGGTTGCTTGCCTGTGAATGGCTGGTCCTCTCTCCTGGAGGTAACTATACAGCCAGGCTAATCAGTTGCCTGTCTGCTCTCTGTTTCCTCATGTCACTTGTAGACTTTAATATAAAGCCATGGCACAGGCATGGGAGCAAATATAAAATATGGTAGTTCTCTTCCAGGTTGTTGTTGGTATATGAAATAATTAGAGAATTTTTGAAGTGCTCAGGCCTGTGGAATGAGACTTGAACTAAACCCGCAGTTCAGAGACAAGAGGAAACAGATGTCAGATACTTAGCTCCTGCTCTCTCTCCCACTCAGCTGACCTTTGACAACTGGCTTAACCTTTTTCTCATCCCAGTTCTCACCTAAAAAGTTGGTATAATCTCTTAGGGATTACTAAAAGGATTAAATAATACAATGCAAGCACATTGCCTCATATCCTGAAATTGCTCGATTAATATTTATGATTATAATATTTTATTATTGCAATTTCTAAGCAGCTACACAAAGATACTTTTCAGAAGGTGGGACTTGAAGTGTAAATGGATTTGAAACTAGAGGATAAACTAGAAGTAGAGGAAATAAGGGAGAAATGAGTCTGGAAACACAGAGACAGGGATGCACATGGGGTTCTGTATCCTAGGGGAGGTGTCCCAGGAGACTGGGTGGGAGAGAAAATGGGGAAGGGAAGAGAGTGGCCAGATTATGTCAGGAAGAACTTGGATTTTAAAGATCTGGGGAATGGAGAAACAGGGGAAAAAGACAGATAGAATAAAGAGAAGGGAGAAGGAAAGATAGTAAAAAAGTTGAGAAGCCGAAGTGAAGCGAGGCCATTGGTCATAAATAGCCTTCTCATGTGTGATATTCTTTTAGAATTTATTTAAAGCATTAAAATGAGAGGACAGTGCAGAGCACTGGATTAATTCCCTTTTCTCTCTCTCCCTCTCTTTCTCTTGCCCTTTTATTGAGAAAATAAAAGAGACTTTGAAATATTAAGAGATAGTGGGTTTAGAACCTTCTCCTGCCAGCCCCAGTCTTTCCTCCCTATTAATTTCCACTTGATTAGAATTCTTTTTGAAGTATTTAAATGTGGACAATGGGAAATAGAAGGGTGAGTTATTGAATATCAGTTAGACAGTATTAGTATAATCACGGCTCCCATTTTTTTATATAGACACTTCATCTATATGTATAGTTTCCATTAGGAATAGAGTAGACACTCCCTCTCCCCTACCTCAAGTAATTATGATTTTTTAAAACTATAATGAAACTCTTAACAGTTAATAGCCGATTTGCAAACCCTCAGCTTAAAATTTTTAATTTAAAAAATAAGTTTCAGTACTCTATATAATTTAGAGGGTTTTTTTCCTTACTTGACTTATTAAAAAAAAAAAGACATGAGAGTCTTCCCTACCAGTAAACTGTTGAAGTGGTGAGTGTGTTCAGCACATGCACACATTTGAAAAGGGACACAGGTCTTTGGATGGAAGTCGTGGAACTCAGAGGAACCCTCTTCCCTTCAGGGTACCTGGAGAGGGGAGACACTGGAATTCAGAATTTCTTCAGGAACTTTTAAAAGTGTTTATTATGGAGTTCCTGGGATTTTTTTTTTAGCATGAAGAAACTATGGGTCTTTAAAAATAAATTATTTGATAAACAGAAATTCAAAAATGTTCTGAAAACCTACAAATGTTATTGAAACTTGCAAATGTTATTGTTATTTGCAAATCTTATCTTTTCATGTTAGTGTTAACTAATGGACATCCCAATTCTCAATTAGTTTCTTACAAACAAGGAATTTTTTTACAAATCCTTCCACCCGAATACAAACTGTTCTAATAAATTCTGTTATTTTAAACATGCATATTTCCTTGGCACATATGAAAAGTCTTTGCCACCAAAGTGAGAAAAACAGACAGGGCTTATGTTGGAAGAGCTCAGATTCCTTAGGAATGTTGAAATAATGAGAAAGTTTAAACCAAACAGTGAATGGAAAACTGAGGCATGAAAATAGAGATACAGAATGAGAAATTCCGTGGAAGCTCATTATGTCAAGTTAATTAGTCTGAATTAATGAAAAATTTGACACAAATTCATCCCTTAGCATTTAAGAGAGGAGTAAATTCTAAGTCCCTCATGAATCCCTCCACCTTGTAAATAATTCTGTAGCACAGAATTGATCCCCCAAACTACATAGATAACATGAATGAAGGGCTACCAAGCCATAATGGAAGATACAAGTGACCCTTGGCCAGAATGAGTGCTTGCCCCTCCACCCTAGCCTGCAACCCTGATTCAAATTTGTGCTTCAGCAAAAAGTTTCAACTGGAACACTTCAGGTCTTATGTAACCCTGTCACTCTTTTCTATGACTATAAATCTCTGATCCTACATGTCTGTTTTGCTAATATCTACTGTCTATACTGGAAAAAAATGTCCTAAAGTCCTTTTGGATTTTCGGGCATTCCAGGAGAGGGTGTTTGAAATTGCCATCTGCTCAACTTCATAAGGTGTCTTGGGGCAAATATGAATGACTGGCCACTAGCCCCCACAAGGCTGCCCCCAACCAAATAGACCTTAGGCTCCATTTCATTGATCTTTATGAGGAATCGGAAACCCTGGGATGGGAAAGAATATTTATCCATAGTTGATACTAGTGATTTATAGAAAGGAGGACTGAAATATTGAGCTCCTTAGCTCCTAGGTCTCTTCTTATTTCTTGTGCTTCCTCATGACCAATGTTAGAGTCTGAGTTTTATGTGGTAAACCTGACATTACTCTGCTGCTAATAAGGAACAAGTCAGAAACCATCAGCTCTGGAGATCTAATGCCCTATGTTCAGGGCCACGATGCATGCAGGTTCAAAATAGGCCCTGGAAGCTGGAATCAGTTTATACACGTACCTTCACCTTCCAATGCACCTTCCAGTGGTTACCTCAAGTCATGGAGACAGCCCCTGAGGAAGTACTAGAGGTGAAGAGCTTCTCTCTGGAAACCAGTGATCAGGCACAAATCTTTTTACCCATAAAGACACATCTGAATTCCACCTTTACTTTTTTTTTTCTTTCATTGTGGTACTGGGAATCAAACCCAAGGCCTCATGCATGCTTGGCAAGCCCTCTACCACTGAGCTATACCACCAGTCCTATCTTGCCCTTGCCTGGGTAGCACTCACTACCCAGGCTCTCACCATTTTCCTGGTATCATGAGTTCTACTAGCCCCCTGGCATTTGTATCATATAGCACAGAACTTGACTATTATACTCTTTTGTGTTATTAATCCACTACTGACCCACTTGTGTTAATTTTGGATTAAGCTTATATTCTTGGAGGTCAGCAACCAGTTCTTGTACATTCTCTGGGCCAGAGGAGGAGTTTTTCTTAATTCAATTCATCATTGAAACAGCTTCAAACAATGTGTAAGAGAAGCGCACGACTGAAAATCAGCCTAAGTTGGCTGGTGCTGCCCCTCAACTCCAGTATCTAAAACATTCCACCCTACCTATTCTCCTGGTTCTGCCTTTACTGGACAGGAAATCTAGGCTTCTGGACAGAGAAAGGCAAATGAATAAAATCCCTCCCATATCTCTGCTCCTTGTTTCTGGGTTGCTTTAAGATAACTTGTCTTTGGACTAAATCTTTTGTCTTAAATGATGTTTGCACAGAATTTGCACAAATTTGTCTTCACTGCTGAATTTGGCTAGGAAGTAGAAAAGGAGAGAGAGAAAGAAAGAGAGAGAGATCCTAAAGACAACAGATATAAGACAACAGGAAGGAAAATGAAAAGAAAATGCTATAATAGCATGGATGTGAATATGTTTTTTAATTGTTTCTGGAAAAGGATAATGTAAAGGGTGGAAAATTATATACAACAACTGACTCCACAACTGGAGAAAGAAAGGAGACAAAACACAATTGTTCCATCTCTGGTTTTCTCAATACATAACAGAACGGGGAAAAAAAACCTGAATGAAAAAAAGCAGAATTATGCTCCCAACCTCTCACGGTATAAAATCAGCTGGTGAGGAGTATTACTAGCTTGGAGCTAGAAAAAAAAATCATTTCTAAAGTGCATGTTTAGAGAGTGTTTTTTTAATGCAATAAAAATGGAAAAGAATTTGAGGGTGGGGTAGGGGGAGGCCCTCCTACAATAGCAGTTGCTTCTGTCTTCCGGCTCTGGGCAAAGATGCTTCGTCCCATCCTTTCAGTAACCCATTATCAGGCCTCTCTCCTTCGCATTATTCTCTAGTAACCTTATCAGACACAAGCATCGCCTCAGATGCTGTGACTAGAGTCTTGTAATTGTCCCTGGTTAGAGCTCAATAGCACCTTGAACCATCAGGGCAATCTCAGCTTTTAAGAAAAGGTCTCCACAAGGAGAAGCGGGTAGCCAACTCTCCTCTGCCAGCCCTCTGCTGAGGAGCCTGTGGAGAGATGAGAAGTCTCTCTATTTATCACCTGGCTCTTCCAAGTGCCTGTTAGGCAATGATCGTATTATTTATTACCAGGTGTGTGATGGTGTTGTTGGGGGTGGGGTGGAAAATGATTTCTTTTAATGGGCCTTTCACAGATGTAGGGACTTGGGAGACCAAAGTGGGAAAAGGGAGAAAGAAATTGAAGACACTGGGGTACAGGAAGGGGTTTGCTGACAGTCTGTACAGAAAAATATAATTTCCAGAAAATATACACATACATGATTAATTATGTTAATTGAGCAGTAAAAAGAGAAGAGAAATGTGTTCTTCAAATATCTTTCTGTCTGTTATGAGGTCACCTCACACTTGCAGTTTGGGGAGGCCTTTAGCTTTCAGCACCCTCTACACCTTTGACCCCACAAAGCAAAATTTTCCAGCAAAAGAAACAGCAGGGTGAGATTCAGAGCCAGGGGACACAGTTTGCAACGTGGGGAAGTCCCAGATCTAGCTATGTGAACAGGAGCTATCAGGCACTCAGAAGCAGTCACTCTCTGGACCTGGAGTTCTTTATTTCAATAAATTGGCCATGTTTTCCTCCCAATGCATAAACACTGTGAAGAAGCTGCATGCAATACAGACTTTGGGACCTTGCAGAGACAGTTTTTTTGTCATAATTCCTTTGTCATTCAAGGGTGATATTCTATATCAAGAGGCATGCTAAAAAGGGTGGAAAAGTTCAGGGGGACCCATGGAAACTCAGGGTGGTGGCCCCTGGATTAGCAGCCTTCTCTGGGCAAACCAAGGAGGGCAGGCCAGGCAAATGGTGAGTTCTGGGTGGACCTGCTAGGGCAGGTGTCAACTTCTGCTTGTTGGATTCTCCAGACACTGTTCCCTGCAATAACCATAAGCTGGAGACAACTGAATCCAGGAACTAAAAACCACGTCATCCATTCGTGAGGACTAAATTCAACAGGTGTCCTAAAGTGAAAGAGACTTTTCCTCCCTCCATCCAACCTCCCCGTTCTGCCATAAGTGGTCCTGCTGGAAGATAAAGTTTCAAGAATCAGGATTGGGTTCAGCTGCAAAGTACCAAGGCCAACTACAAGATAGGGTTCCATTCTCATGTGAAATCTGCAGGTTGGCATCTACTTGCTGACACTCTGCAGTCCTTAGAGCATGACTTCTAGCCTCAGGGTTGCCTTGTGTTTACAAAATGATTTTATAATTCTGGCAGTCACATCAGAATTTGAGGAAGGAAGCAAGAAGAAGGAAGGAGGAAAAGGAAAGATGAAGAGAGAAGAGAGACTGAGAAAGAGGTAAAGAGGGACCTGTAAGAGGTCACATGCCCAGTGAGTCAGCTGCCCTTTTACAAAGGTACTTTCTTGAATGCAAGCTACTCAACAGTTTGCAGTGCTCAGGGAATCTTTTCCCATTCGAGTGCAGCTCATACCTCGTCTACCAGAACAGCACATGGCCACTATTTTCCATTAAGGAAACTTAGAAATGTGATATATTTGGTTTTAATCTGTAAGTCCATCAACCCCAACAAAATCAGGGTTTTCTACTAAGGAAGGGAGAGTGGATATTAGGTCATCAGTAATCCTTGGCCATGAGACAGAGATCCAGTCCCAGAAAACCAGAAAACCTAGGCCTGGAAATGAAAGCCTCTTGCCTGGATTAGGAGGCTGCATCTCTCCCAGCAGACTCAAGGCATGTCCAGCTACCTACGGCCTCAAATCCCTAAGGAATGCTTTTCTCATGGCCAAGGCCAGAGCTTCATGACAAGAATAACTCCAAGGGCTGGGGTGTAGCTCAGTGGCAAATGTTCTCCTAGCATGCACAAGGCCCTGGGTTCAATCTCCAGCACTTCAAAAAACAAAAAACAAAAAAAACAAACAAGCAAAACAAAAAACAAAAAAACCCTACAAACCACATACCCCGTGAGTCTTTTATGACACAGAAACACAGACACTCCAGACTAGTGGAGGCTCTACCTCAGCCCCTCTGGGCCTGTGTCTGTAATAAGTCTAACTTAATTAAACCGGTCCAGAGTCTTGCTTCCTTATAATCTTAATACTTGACCATCTGGCTACCTGGACAAGCCCAGGTTCATGCTATGTGATCATTTCAGCACAAACAGCAGATGCTCAAAAGTCGCCCTTGGTGAATTGTCCTCTCAGCTCTCTTTGAGTGGCCAATGGCTAAGGTTCAGACCTCTTTATGCCCAGGCCTCCTTCAAACTCCAAGTAGTCTCCTAGATTTCACAATATTAAGTCTAAAGGATTTGCTTCTAATTATGCTCCAGTCTGGAACCCAGGTTCCAAGGCCATAGCTCTAACCTTGTTCTCTGTCTTTCAATCTTCACCTTGGGCCCTGATCTTGTTTCAAGGGCTCTGGGTCTTTGTCTGGACTCCCTTTCCTGAGCCTGTACCAATCCAGTCATACCAAGTCCATGAGATAGGTCTTCCTGGCTTCTGGATGTAAATGTCCATGTCCATTCATTCTTACTGCTGGTCTTCAGACTTGGAATTCTACAGCTTACCAATGGTCCTACTTGGAACTCCCTGATGTCTATCCAGGCCTGGGTGGCCACTGATGCCTCCCCTAATGCCATTCTCTGGTCATATGCTTTTATATAAATTATTTACTGAGGGACCCTTTCCTGCCTGTCTTCCCTCTGATGTGTCTAGGAAGTTCTTTGGGACTTGGCCAATCCCAGCCCTAGCCTGGTGACTCATTTCTGATAGTGAATTCACCTCTGATGGTTGGGGTTCTGATGATCACTAAGATAGGACAGTAGCTCTTGATCTTGGCCATGCTTCGGTGCATCCACTTATATCCAGCTGAGCATCTTCCTGTACTGCCAAGTGCCTCCAAAGTCCTGTTAGTCAAGGACACCTGCCTCTGCATTCTAATATGTAGATGATCTGAAAGCTGACAAAGTCTTCACAGTTGATCTCCCATTGTACTATCCCAATTTCCCTATAAAATAGTACAGCTGAAATCCTTTCCTTTTTTTTTTCAAAGAAGGAAATATAACCAGGAACAGAGACTTCCGATGTTTAGAAGTCATCATAATAATGGGATGATAATACTACTACGATAATATCACAGACACTGGCCTAAGGGCAAGACAGAGTCCCCTAAGGGTTGGTATTGGTGTGAACAATTCCTTTGTATAATTTTAAAAGCTGTTTCCCACATGTATTCCTCAAAATAGCCCTGGTGAAGAAGGTGGGAAGGTTTGTATTAGCAGCACCTTACAGATGAATTGCCCAAATTCCAAGAAGTGTAAAGAATTCTGCTTAAGGTCACTCAGCTATTAAGCAGCATGACTATGGCTGGAGTGTAGGCTTTGGCATCCAAATTCATGGCTCTTTCCATTCTTTTGGAGGCTAGGAGTAGATGGGCCTTCAGAAGCTTTGGAAATGGGGTAATGGTGCTCTGTCTTATTTCCTGAGATGAATAAATGAGTGTTTGGGGATCACTTCCAAGAGCTATCTAAAGATCCTCCAGCACCAACTTGGAGTTATCTCAGCTATAAGGAAAGGGGCTGTTGGCTTTGAACTTCTAGGAAGGAGAGTCTTCTGATCCAATGGGCATCTTTCTTAGTGAATATTGAGAATTATTTAATAGACTTAAAATTGATAAATTGGTAGATATATGTAGAACCTCACCCCCCCACCGGCACCAAGGCCAAATTTGGGGGCCAACAGAGGTGAGGCAAAGAACCTCACTCCCCTACTGGTGCATAGGCCTATCCACAGGTATGGCTATATACTGGACCGGTAGTCAGTGACGGGTATGATTCGGTTGCAGTGGTATCAACCTAAGACAGGAGGCTGACGCCTAGAGGTCAGTTTTCTGATGACGGGTAAGAACCATATGTTGAATTGGACAAACCTAACAGGCACCGTCCCTAGCCACATTGCCTGTTGCTTAATTAAACAGAAGGGGGAAGATACTAGGAGCCACAGCAAAGTAATAAGATGCATGGCACCTTTGTTTGTAACGTGATGCCAGCTAGCCATTGAGATGATATGATTATGTTAAGATTTACATTCATATGGAAATTGGACTCCTGCCGGTCACCTTGGCCTGCTATGGGACTCATGTTACGGGACTCCTGGAGAGTTCCCATTGGTTGGGGAAGGATAGTAGGAGGGAATTCCGGGGGAGGTCCTGGGCCCCGGTTCTAGTAGAGGCGACCGCGTGGGTGGACTGGCTTGCTTGCCTGATTCTAACGGGGTATTGGCGGCATTTTCAAAAATAAAGTTTTGTTCCTGCTTGAGCGGCTCATGATTCTGTGCCCAGCCAGACTGTGGCAGATATAAATGTGTGTTTGAAAAATATTTGGAGGACCCGCATTGTGTATAATAATATCACTTTACATTTCTATCAATAAAAGCAGAAATTGCTTCCCTCAAGTCCATTATTTCTATATTATAAACTGAAAATAGTTCCCACCACAACTGAGATTTGATGTAATTGCCTTAAGCTCAGGAACATAGATAGTTTGAATTGTTTTCACTTTTCCAAGGAGAACAATTCTTGGGTTCTGCTCTAGAAAGTGAGATTTGGCTTTCTGAATGAAGAATCTTCTTTCCTATAATAATGTCACCTTCTACCAAAACAGATGTTACTGCTACTGTTACTTAAAGGCAAGGAATTTCACAGTGAGAAAATGTAACCCTTAACATTTGTGCTCAGAAACTAGTCTTCTTTGTTTTTTTGTAATCTCTCTCCATTGTTCTTAGTCTATTGCTGTCTGTGCTCATGGTGTGCATTTCCTAAGCGTGGTTAGCTAATTAACTCAGGCAACTCTGTGTCCTCATGTGAAGAACATATCTGAATTTGTATATGTTAATTTGTACATCACAGTCTCTGAGCCTCGGCAAATCCAGCACCCATCCTACCATCCAGAGAATTTAGGTAGGTAGTGACAAATCCTGGTTTTTCTCCCATTGTATCCCCAATGTCTAGAACAATGCCTAGCAGGATATCGTGGAAGGCTTGGGAATCGAGTTTACAAGCAAATGAGATACAATTTTATAAGTATAGAAGGATTTTTCTTACATGAAATTATTTCCATCATTTCTCTTTTGGGACTCTGAGCCATTGTCTCTGCTGTCTTCTGTTATTATCATCCGAGTCCATGGGTCAGTAAACAAGAACCACACCTAGTCATGAGTGAATTTGGAGTTTCAAATGTTTGGAGGAAAAATCAAATTAAAAGAGTTCACAGCATGTGAAAATTACATGATATTCAAAGTTCTGTACCATATTTATTCATTTAAATATTGTTCATGGGTGTTTTTTTTGCATTACAATGGCATAATTGAGTTGAGACAGAAATTGCATGATCTGCAAAGTCTAAAATATTTCCTATCCATTTTTTTTGTAAAAAAATTTTATATATATATATATATATATATATATATTCATTCCTATTCTAGACCAATCATTTTCTGGAAAACTTGCTAATAATACAAATTATTATTATTATCAAATTGTTAACAATACAAATATCTGTCCTCACCTAGTGAATCAAAACTGAACCTGGGGCCCAGCAATCTGGGGTTGACAGACTTCCTGGTGATTCTGATGGATCTGGAATTTGAAAACCACTGGTCTAGAATCCTTGAGGAACCACATTCTGAGATAAAGGCAGAAACTGATCTTTGTTAAACATTTATGAAGCATCTACTAATGTCCCTGGCCCTATGTTCTGAGGTTGTGATTCCCTACAGCTACCCAGAGATCAGAAAAAGACCAGGCCAGGGAAATCCCCGCAGGGTGGCTCTTGTTTTCATCACAAAGTAGCCGCCTGCCACAAATGAAGCAGTGTCTATATAAGGGACGGTGTGTAGCTGGAAGCCTGGAAAGTGCTGGTTTATTTAAGAGCACAATGTACAAGAGCTCGGACACTGATGGACAGAATTGCAGCAAAGGCAGAAACTGGCTCCTACATCTGCACCAAGGGAAAGTCCTGAAGATTCTGGTTTTCTGCTTCCTGTGATTTCCAACATGGGGACATTGTGTGTGTGTGTGTGTGTGTGTGTGTGAGAGAGAGAGAGAGAGAGAGAGAGAGAGAGAGAGAGAGAGAGAGAGAGAGATGCTTGTGACATTCATTGAAGAAGCAAATAAAAATTCATACTAATTAAAAGACGGCTTCACAATCACTGTATGGGCTCCCCAGAGCGCAAGTCCATCATCAAGGGCTCATAGTTCCCAGCCTCCACTGAAATCTTGGCAGAGAGGACCATGCCTTTGCACAGCTCCAAAGATGGCTGCTCCCACCATCCACTGGTCCAATCCATTTGAGGGTTATTCTGATCAGAGAAAATTATTATTTTTTCAACAAAGTATTATGCTATAATCGGCTCCAAGATATTAATGATAGCTTTTGGTTGATGTGATTGTGAGTGATTTTTTTTCTACTTTCCATATTCCTACAAAAGTTTGTGAGCATAAATAAAACTTTTATAAAACATGAAACCCAAAATCATGTCTCTGTGAACTTCCACCAAGTTTGATTCTTGTTTTAGCCCTTTGTCTACATAGACCAGTCTAATATTTACCATGAAGTCCCTTCAGGCATGTGAAGTCAGCAACCAGGTTAAAAGGTCACCGTGAGAAGTGACTGTATTCCTCAGGTGGACATCATTGCTTCATTCTTCAATAGGGGCAACTAGAGTGTGAAGATAGGTTAATAAGTCACAGTCAAATGTATTCATACCACTTGACCATGGTCATTCTCAAACATATCAGTGAATTTTTTTAAAAATCAACTTTGGTAATTATTTGGAAGTATGACAAGAATCTTTTCAGTTGCTAATATTTTAAAAATGTTTATATATTTTAAAATAAGAAACTTCAAATATGTAGAAACTATGGATTTCTGTTGTAGCAGAAAAGAATAGTGGTGATACATTTAATGGAAAGTTTAAAGACTTCAGATTCTACATCTGGCACTTGGTTGGTCACAAAGTAGGGACCTCTTTGGTTTTTTGCTAAGTGATAAGTCCTTTATCATGAGTGTTCTAGGACACCTGGGTTTGGCTTCTGGTGTATGAGTCCACAAAAAAAAGTAATTCAACTGAGTTTATTAAATATTAATTGAGTGGCTACTATGTGGCATCCACCATTCTACCACTGATAAGGCAAGGAATTTCCAAAATTCACAGTGAGTAAAAGAAAGCTCATCATAGAAAATTTGGGGAGATTAGAAACCAGTGTTTTCCATCACCTCAGCAATCTGCTTGCCTCTCACCATTGGGCTCTGTGGAGGATTCAGTTGACTGAATTCAATGCAATTGGTGCATTTGGAAAGATGCCATATTCTGAGATTTGTTTTAATCCTGTGTGTATTGTTAAACAAACAAACAGACAGTTGAAACTGAAGGAAGAGAATGTCCTTGGGCTATTACTTTAAAAACCAAATTATAAAAATCCATGAAAAGAAAATCAAAATCAGAATATGAGTAGTGTTCAATGTTGAACATAAATATATTTGGATCACATCAACAAATATTTGTTGAGCAGATCCCATATACAAAAAATGACACTGGGTACCACAAGGGACCCAAGAAGAATAAGAGGCCATCTCCACAAGTAAGGAACTCACAGTTCAGATGGGAGAGGCACATAAATCATTTTAGTAGAAAGTAGGCTATGGTAGGTATGTAACTACGACAAAGTGCTACAGGAGTTTGAAATAAACAGAGAAAAAGGGAGTCTGAGATTTTTAGGAAGCTGATTGACTTGAACTGGGTCTTATTCAAGATTTGTTACTATGGCTTTGTAAACCCAAACTAATGTGTTTCTACAATGCAGTCATTTGTGTTCCAATTCTCCCCTTTTGGGGAAGAATGCAGAATAAATGGAAATACATCAGAATTTCTCACCAGTCACTTGACAAAGTGCTAGTTGACCCAGAAAATTTTATAATTGATAAAATTTCTGAATTCATATTGAAGACAGATTCAAAACATACATCATGTTATTAAGTGCTCATTTGACTTCAGGTTAGGCTATGGTGGGAAGAATGAGTCAGAGGTTTAAGGAAATTCTGCCAAACAATTTGAGTACTTGAGAGATGCACTCCAATTCATCAAAAGTACCCCACGCAGAATGTTCTTAGAAGTTCCTGGAAACTCAGATTCACTGATTTGTATTCTAACTTGGAAAATGCAGTAGCTCCAGGTGAGCTCAAGTGCATCTCTAGAGCAAGGTATCCCCCTTAAAAGTCTGCATCCTGTTTGAGGCTGTGGGGAGGTGGTGGACAAATTTCTTGACTAAAATTCAAATCTCATCCTCTCACCTACTGTGTGATCATGTCAGCCTCTCTGAGGCTGTTTCTTCTTCAAATTACTTAACTTGCAAGCTATCTTTCATATAGATTAGGGCAGAATATGTTCATCCAAAGCCCCCAGGACAGTGCCTTGTAATACACAATACACATTCATCACATTGTAGTTATTTGTATTCATATTATATCTTGTTGACATTCATCAATCATTGGTACTTACAAAGTCTCTTCAAAGTGCAAGTTCCTCTATTATACAAAAGACTGGGATGCTTATAACTGGCAAACTCAATCTGTCTCTACCCACCCATTTGGATGCTGACTCAGCTAGGTCAGAGATCATAAAGCTTTGATCAGAGGTCTTTTCCTGTTACACTGTCTTTACATATTAAAATTGTAGTTGGTTTAAATATTGATCCTGTTAAAGATGATTGCGTGTGGATAAAATGAGCTAACCTATATAAAATGCTTAGCCTAGTACTTGGAAAGAGTAAGTACTAAATGAATGACAGCTAATTTTATCTTAGGTATATGATGTTACACTTGTTGTTTATTTATGTGTGCATGTTTCTTTCAATATTTTTCTGGTACATTTTGTTTTTATTAAAAAGTGGGAATATGTACGTGAATACTTACAGCTTTATTCATAGTTTCCAAATGCAGCTTTTAGAAACTCCAGGGAATATTCAACATAAGAAAGTAGATATGAGGAAATAACCCAGAATTCAGTATTAACAGACAAACATGAAAGAAGTTAAGATCTTATAGGATACAACAGGTTGGATCTAAGAACAACATCACAATGAGAATAGGAAGGGACAATATTTTGACATAATGGGAAGATAAAGGCTGAAGGTTTTCTAGAATTTATGCCAGACGTAAATCTTCTGATTAAGCCAGGTGCAGTGGTGCACACTCATAATCTCAGTGGCTTGGGAGGCTGAGGCAGGAGGATCACAAGTTCAAAGCCAAGTTCAGCAACTTAGGGAGGCCCTAAGCAACTTAGCAAGATTCTGTCTCAAAAAATAAAATAGGCTGGGGATGTAGGTCAGTGGTTGAGTGCCCCTGGATTCAATCCCTGGCTAAAAAAAAAAAATTCTGATTGATGGAATATTATGAATCCCAACAAGGATAAACATATTGTAAAGAAATTATGAAAGACAATATACATGTAGAGAAGAAATTGTAAGAGAAACCAAAAGAGAAATGACAAAATAGCTAAAGAGGTTTAACTACTCAACTATTAGAAGAATTCCACAATACTGAGAGCTTGGAGATAGAAAATAATGATTTAAAAGTAGTAATATTATGCCAAAATTATTATTAAAGACTGAGGGAAAATTGAAGAAACGTTTTAGAAAACTAAAGACTGAGATTATCTATTACTCTCAGACTCTCTCCTAAAGAACTAAAGAATATATTTCAGAAAGAAGGAACTTAATTGGCTGGAGTTGTGGTTCAGTGGTAGAGCACTCGCCTAGCATGTGTGAGGCCCTCCGCACCACATAAAAATTAAAAAATAAAATAAATGTATTCCTTTTTAAAAGGAAGAAAGAAGGAACTTGCTGCAACCTGGCTGGGCACAGAATCACAAGCCGCTCGAGCAGAAACAAAGTTTTATTTTAAAAAGGCCGCCAGTGCCCCGTGTGTGCCCCGCTAGCAAGCCGGTCCACACACGTGTGTCCGTCTACCGGAACCAGGGGCCCGGACCTCCCCCGGAAATTCCCTCCTACTATCCTTCCCCAACCAATGGGAACTCTCCGGGAGTCCAGTAACAGGAGTCCTGTAACAACAGCAGGAGTCCAATTTCCATATGAATGTAAATCTTAACATAATCATATCATCTCAATGGCTAGCTGGCAGTCACCTAAAACAAAGGTGCCATGTATCATAATACTTTTGCTGTGGCTCCTAGCAGGAACTTAAATACAGAAGGAATGTACAAAGTGGAAGGAGCAATGGTGTCTGAAGAAAATGGTAAATATTTGGGCAAGGTTTAGCAAATATTGAATAAATAAAACTACTTTTTTTTACAAATGTCCAAATTTATCAAAATTTTATTGAATAAATAAAACAATAATAATTACATCGATTAATGGGAATTTTACAAGAGAGAGAGAGAAACTAAAATAGTAGACAGTATTAATTAAAGTGGGGAAAAATTAAGTAAATACAAGGCAAAAAAAGATTGCAAAACATTAAATTATTTCAGTAATAATAATTTAAAAAATTGTATAAGTTTAACACCATAGTTAAAAGAGAGAATCTCAGACTAGATAACATTTTCTTCACTCCACTTAGTTGCAATTTCAAATGACACTTTAAAGCAGTGACAGCACTGTTAACAGTATTAGGATGGAAACATATTTCAAGTCAACTTCTGGGCAAATGAAAGCTGATGTAATTTTATTTATTAATGTCAGCAAAATAGAATTTAAGGCAAAAAAAAAAAGAGAGAAAGAGGGTTAATCAAAAATGATAAAAGGAACCATTTGCTAGGAAGATAAAATAACCCTGAACCCACATTCAACTCATATAGCCTTAAATATATAAAGAAAATTAACAGAATTAAAAGGAAAGATTAAATGTCTCCACCATTATGCCTCTCTTGGTAATTAATAGATCAATTGGACAAAAGTAAAGATATTGAAGTTTTAATCATATAGGTAAAAGCTTGATTTAGCATAGAATTTTATATCCAATATCTCAAAAACATAATATTTTCACTTACACGTGGAACATTTGTAAAACTGACTGTAAATAGGCCACAAAGTAAGTTGTTGTATTGCAGTAATCAATATTATCTAGAAAACATGTTCTGAATAAAATGTAATAAAAAATCAGAACTCAAAAAAGGAAATATAATCAAACTTCAAATATTTTGAATTTTAAGAAACTGAAAATAATTAATGAACAAATAAATAAATTAGAATAAAATCATTAAATGTTTACAACTAAATTTAATACTATAAATTTAAATAATGAATAACCTATTAAAAACTTAAAAATAAAATAATCTAACTTAAAGTTATGCAATGTAGTTAAAACAGTATTTAAGATTCCTAATCTTAAATGAATGCATTTTTTACTTATGTTCTTATTTGTGCGTTATAGTTTTATATAATGGTAGGGTTTATTTGGACATATTCATGAATGCACATAACATAATTTGCTCCATTTCAGTCCCCGCTTCTCTCCCATGATTTCCTAACTCTACTCTATTAGTCTTCCTTCTATTAGTTAATTTTTTAATTGGTGCATTAGTTTAGTTACATATAAGAGTGGAATTCATTGTGAATTATAGGGTGAAATTATTTGAGTATTTAGGGGACGTGATGGTGGATATCATTGTGCTCACTCAAAAAAACCTCACTAAATTTGATCTTATAAGGTCAAAGAGATAGAAAAAACAAAGGGTAACAATATAACATTACCAACTGGAACACAGATGAATCAGTAGTGATAATTTAGCAAAGTCAATAAATTTAAATGATTAAACTATCAGCAGAGAAAACATATTGCAACCTCATTTATACCAGAGATGCACAGAAAGCTCAAGAAAGGGGAGAACAAGTACCTCTGGAAATGGGGCTGATTTATGAGGTTAAAGCAGAGTTGCTTGGAAATTCACTGAAGAAGCAGTTTGAGATTGAAAAGAGGCTTTGACTTGTCCATTCGTGTCTACCTTTCCAATAGTAAAAGTTGAACCATCACTTGAGAAATGCTGGAATATCTACCTGTCTCTGCCTCTGTCTGTCTGTCTGTCTCTCTTTCCCTCATATATACACATTTCACTAAAGATGAGGGAAGCTAATGAATATTCCAAATTTGCTGTAGGAACCTGAAGGGTCCTCAGACATAAGGATGAATCAGTAATGTAGGAACAAAACACAAAGGAAAAATGCCCCAAAATTCTGAAAGAAAAACATAGCCTGTAAATTATTTACCTTTTAAAACTATCTATCAAATATGAGATTAGACTAAAAATATATTTTTTAGACATTCCAGAAAGTTTATGGGAGATGTGCTCCACCAACATGAGAAGCATAAGTTAGAAAACCAAGATTCATACAGGATGGAGGCAAAAGAAAATCCCTTGGGCAATACTAAAGAGAACTTGCAAACGGGTGGCCAAGCAGCAAGAACAGCCTGTCCAGACTGGAGGAGCTCAAGTCTCCAGGCACACTCCCTCCACAGGTGGAAGTCAGTGTATGGTGTGTCTGAAAGTATCAAGAGTAGGGGGTGTGCATTAGTAATCAATACACAGACAACACCCAAATGAAAAATCAAGGCCGTCGTAAAATTCACACCAAAAGAGTTTTGCAAGAAAAATCAATCTGAATGCACAACAAAATAGATACTTGGTTTATCTATCAAGGGAATTTATGTAATCCTAATAATACAATGTAATCCTGAATAATGATATAACCAAATTAAGACAGTTGCATATGGAGGATAGGAGGTGGAAGGGCAGGAACATGTATGTTAAAATAATACATCTTCAACATTCAGAGAAGGAAGCCAGAAGTGATATCCAATATTGAAAAACACAAGTAGCAATATAAGCATGACAATTAGAGAAACAATTTGAAAAACAAAATAAGCATCAAAAATAGCTTAATGAGATTGCCTTTCAGGAGGAACACAGTGAAATGCTTTCTGGCTTTTGTTTGTTTGTTTTTACAATAATTTCTGGAAAAGTTTTTAAACTTTTTAAGGATGTAAATTTTATTTGATAAATATTAAAAAGGAATGCAGAAGACCAAGTAGAACTTTTTTAAAAAAATAGCTAATCATACAACTAACTGAATGAGCTAGAAAATTAACAGTTTTATAAGACACAGAACATATGTTATATATAGTAATATATGAAATATACAATTAGAGATAGATATGTTTATGTTTGTGTGCTTAAATCATGAAGATAGTATATTCTACATAACTCTTGCATTTCTCTCCTAACAATAAAACTTACATAGCATTGCCTATTAGTATCTACGATCTACTGCATTCTTTTTAATGACTGCATAGCATTCCATTGTAGAGATTTGTTAAACTTTATTAATAAGTCTTATAGAAGTGCATATTTGTTTCTTTTCTTTTTTTTGCTCTTGCTAACAATGCTGAAATATATATTCTTGTACATACTTACACAATGTATATCCGAAATTTAAATTATTAAACATGGGATTGCTGAATACAAATTGCCAAACTTTCCTCTAAAATGTGTGCCCTGATTTGCAATTTCACTGATAGTTGATAAAATATTTACTTTTTTCACTGTTTTGTATATTTAACATTTTTTATTTGATAGGGATAACGTGTTCTCTTGATTTCACTTCAATACATATTTTCATAATCGTGAGGTTGCACGAACCATCTTATTAAACCAGCTTCCTGTTTACTCTTACTTTCTGATTTCATATTTTATGTCCCAAATATGATCCAAGTAATTCATTTTGTTTCACTGAATAAGAGTTCATTTTGTTCCAAATGGCTAGCCAGTTGCCACACATCATTTGCTGACTAATCTATCATTTTTGCAGTGAATGGTAATGCCACATTTCATAAATTCAATTCCCATATGTGCTGGAATCTATTTCTGAACTCTTTTCCAATGATTTGTTTATTCATCTGCCAATACCAGATTGTTTTAATTACTGTGAATTTATCATACATTTACTCTTTGGTATAGTGCCCTCTCATATTCTTCTTCTTTTGCAGATTTATTATGGTTATCCTCAAATATTTATTTTTTTAATCCAAAATTTGAAATATTCTTGTCAGAAAGAAAAACAATTTTGATTTTTATTGAGTTTTTACTGAAATTATAGATTAATTCCGAAAGGATTAGCATTTTTCTCATATATGGTCCTTCTAAGCAAGAGCACATTCTCATTTAGCCAAGTCATCTATGTCTCAACACTGGAAAGTTTTCTTCCTCTAAGCAATGTGCATTACTCAAAATTTTTCTATATTGTTTCATGTTCTTTGTTATTCATTTAGATAACACATTTTCCCAACAGCATTTAGAGCTCCCTTGCCACTGAAAAACTGCTTTTGTGTTTAATAGTATAACTACACACCTTATTAAATTCTGTTTTATATAAAATATTTTTTGGTTAATACAGGTTAAAAAGCATATTATATGCAAAAGATAATAATTGTGTGCCTCCTTTTTTCTAAATGTGATGCCACTTATTCCTTCTCTTGCTAAATTGCATTAACCTGAGTTTCCAGAGCAATGATAAATAGAACTGTTGATGGGAGCATGCTTTTCTTGTTTTCTACTCTAATGAAAATGCTTCCAGTGAAATTAAGAATAACACGGATGAGCCATGGTGCCACATGTATAAAATCACAATCAGAAAGTTTCTGTTAATTTTATTAAATTAAGACATTTTAAATCAGGGACATATGTTTTGTTTTTAAAATCTTGTTATTTTCAGAATTTTTTATTTTTGCCTGCTAATGTAGATGTTGCTATTAAAATATTTCCTAGTAGCAAAATATCCTTATATTGTACCCTTGTATAACTACATTCTACTTTTACTGTGCTATGAATTTTATTTGCAAGTAAGCAATTAATGTTTTGTGATTTTTACAATGATATGTTGCGTAGATTGATATATATTTTTGTTTTTATGCCATCTTGCTCATGTTCTGTTGTCAAAATTATGTGAATTTTGTAGACAGAATTTGGAAAAGTTACTTCTCTTTATGGTTTCGGGCAGTTTGCATGGTGTTGGAGTTTTATTTGTCTTGATTATTTTATTACAGTCACCTCAAACCATTTCAGTCACAAATTTTTTTTGAGATAGATTTTTGGAGTTTATGTTTTCATAGAAAAAATCATTTCATTCAGATGAAATTTTTATTTGCTGTATCAAAGAAAGTATTGCCAAATGCTTTGGGCTTCCTTCATTAATTGAAGTCAATTTACACCCTTATTTCTAATTTGCACTGGCTCCTGTTCACTAATTGTTAACTTTGCTTCAACTATGGCATAGCCCTTTTTAAGAGATTGACTTTTTAATTAGAGTAAGGCTAAGCCAAAATAACAAAAAGATCCCAAAGTACAGTGGCTTAAACCAGGTAGAAATTTAGTTCTCTTTGATACAAAAGCCCAGCTAGTGCAAGGTGATTAGTGACTATTTCACAAATCATCTAAGATCCCAGGTTTCTTCACCTGTAGCTCCACCCACACCAAAGGTACTTATTTCTTCACCTGTAGCCCAAAATGGGATCACTGCTGTAATAGTTAATTTGAATTGTCAACATGACTGGAGAGATCCAGATGATTTAAGAGATTTCCAGGTGTGTCAATGAGGGTGTGTCTAGGAATGATTGGCATGTGGAAGAGCCGACTAAAGCAGAGACCCTCCCTAATAGTGGCATCACTGTCTAATAGAATGGTGACTTGGATGAAATAAAATTTGGAAGAAAAGAAAGCAGCTGCACACTAAAGCGATTCTTCTTGAGTAGGTTCTTGAAAGGCTGCTGTGATCCTCTGAGGATATTGGACTCTCGCTTCTTCACTCTTCCAAAGCAGATTCTGCTAGTGATTCTCCAGGGAGTTTCTAGAAGCCTTCAGTCTCAGACTAGAGTAGTCTTGTTCTGGTCTTCAGCCTCTTGGACCGTGTAGCTGCTGGTTCTCCAGCCTGCAGATGGCCATTATGGACTATCCAGCTTCTTATTGCGAAAGCCAACCTAATAAATCCCCTTTTAATAATTATACTTCCTGTTGATTCTGTTCCTCTAGAGAACCCTGATTAATACAATCACCAAGTCTGCATTCTAGGATGGGGCAGGGGGTAATGGAGAAAATCCAAGGTAGGACTCTTCCTTTAAAATAATAATTTCGAAGGGGACCCCATCATTTCTGCTTACATCCACTAATGAGAGGTTACTAATGTGGTCTACAGAGCCACAGGAAAGATGGAAGTTATGGTCTCTGCAAGACCAACATACACCCTCTTTCGAGGAAAGGAGAAACTAGATTTGGGAGGAGACTCATAGTCTGCAACAAGCATATGTATTTATTACTATTTTCTTTATAACTTATCACATCTATTTGCTTTGTTTCATTTTTGTTTTATTGCTTTACTAACTTCTGGAATTGATTTCTGCTCATAACATTAGGATTGTTTAAAACATGCTCCTTCTGGGTTTATGGTAGAGTAGCATCTCTCTGTAGTTATGGAAGTTAAATATGGAAATCTGATTTGCTTTGCACAATGAAATTTGAACACATGCCTTGCTCTGTTGCAGGCAGGAGTAGAGTGAAAGGGTCAGTGCACATTTTGTGCATCTTCATCTCCTTCCATGGTGATTGTGAAAACTGCATCAGATTGACTGACTACAAATGAGCAGAGTAAACACAGGGAGAACCAAATTTGATTACATTTAGTCCTTCCAATTTTTTGTTACCTATTATTATAAAATAACCTACTCTATCCTGATGGATATAAAAGCTATGAGCTTTAAAGTTTTCCTTTTGGGTTAATATAAGTTCAAAAGTCACTACTATATAGTGACTTGTTGAAAAAGCTCCAAATATTGAAAATTTGTGTGTCCTCTGCTTTGTAGCATAGAATTGGCTCTACTCATTAGCTCTATTTTTATAATATTTAGATAATAGTTTTTATTTACCTTCTTTGTTTGCTTTATTTAACTTTTGTCTTACTATGTTTTTAAATTTTTATTTTGAAATAATTTTAGATTTACAGGAGGGTTGAAAAAATGGTGTAAAGAGTACCTATATAACCTTGAACCAGATTCCCCAATTGTTTTTTTTTTTTTTAAAGAGAGAGTGAGAGAGAGAGGGGGACAGAGAGAGAATTTTAACATTTATTTATTTTTTTCTTAGTTCTCGGCGGACACAACATCTTTGTTGGTATGTGGTGCTGCTGAGGATCGAACCCGGGCCGCAGGCATGCTAGGCGAGCGCGCTGCCGCTTGAGCCACATCCCCAGCCCCTCCCCAATTGTAAATATTTCTGAATCCTGGAAAATAAGTCTTAGATATGATGATTGAAATCATTCTCAAAAGGCCACCGTATTACCCTCAGAATCAGGAAATTAATGTTAATTCACTGATTTAATCCACAGATCCCATCATATGGGATCATGTCTTAATGACCCTACAGGTCCAGGGTAAATCCAGGATGCCTATTGCATCTGGTTGTTCTCTCTCTCTCTCTCTCTCTATCTCTCTCTCTCTCTCTCTCTCTCTCTCTCTCTCTCTCTCTCTCATTCCCTCCCTCCCTCCCTCCCTCTCATTTGGAACAGTTAATCATTCATTCTTTCCTTGCGTGAAGTTGATATTTTTAAGGAGCAGAGACCAGTTCTTTTAAGATTTTGTCATTGTTCTTTGTTATTTCAGCATTTTTGTCAGAAATATGACAGAGGTGATGTTATAGTCACCTCAAGGCATTATGTCAGGAAACATATAATGCCTATTAGTTCTATTACAGAGGATGTTAAATTTCATCATTTGGTTAAGATGATATGTAACAGGTTAATTAATCAGTATCTACAAAGGTTAGTAATAAGAATGTTGCAATTATTAATCAACAAGTTATTAATAAGCATTCATGGCAAGGTACTTTCAGACTGTGCAAATATTCTGTGGCTTATCAAAATTTCCGCCTGTCAGTTTTAGAACTCATTGATGATTTTTGGCTGGACCCATTGTAAATATGATGGTTACCAATTTTTTAATTTCACTGTCCTTCCATGTTTATCAATTGAAATTTGACTATAAGGGGAGCTTTTTTCCTATTTCATTATATTATGAACTAATTAATCAATATTATAGATTCATGAATTATTAGTTTATTCAACAGGATAATAATCCATCAATTAATTCAATAAGTTAATAATTCAATAGATACTGAATTATCATTCAATAATATTTAATAAATCAATGAATCATAACCCATTTTAGCATTAGTCATTCTAATGTACAAATGATCCAAGACTTGGCCAGTGGAGTACTATTCAATTTAGACCCTGTGTCCTTATGACATATATTCATTATTGTTTGGAAACTTTCTTACTTTCTAGTCAAAAAAAAAAAAGATATTCTAGACTTATCTTGTAATTACTCTCTTAATCCTGCAGATGGATAGTCATCTAAGGAGCCCTGGTTTTTATTAGTATAGAATGGTATTTAGAAACAATATCTGGCCACCAGTTATATTTATTGCTGTTGGACATCATTGCTTTCACCCATCCAGCTGAAAGAGCTAAGAAAGTATGTGTTTATATTCTCTCTACCTACACTGATAGATAATTAATACCCCTGAGTTATACAGTATCTCTAATTACAACCTAATACCAGAATTTATGCTATGTAACAGAATTTACATCTTGTCATATTTATGACTCCCTCTGTAGAGCTGTTGAGGTTTACCTGTAGTGTTTTGTTAGGTCTAATAAAACTTTATTCAGCAATTCTTTTTGAGATGGACTGCCAGCTTTGAATTGTCTTAGTATCCTTTCATCTGAGAATGTCTTTATTCAACTCTCACTCCTGGAGGGTATCTTTGGGTATATAAAATTCTAGGCTGATGAGTCTTTCTCAGCCCTCAAAAACTATTGTACCACTTCCTTTTGTCCTCCATGGTTCCCGAGGAAAAATTTGCCTTAGTTGAATTTTGTTCCCCTATAGACGGGGCATGGTTTCTCTGGCTGCATACAAGATTTTGTCTTTGTCTCTAGTTCCAGTGGCTGATTAGGTCTCATCTTAGCATAGCTTTCTTTAGGTTTATCCTGGAGTTTATGGAATTTCCTCTTTATGTCAGACACATCCTTTGCTGTACTTTGGATGTTTCCAGCCGTCGTTTCTTCAAATATTTATTTAGCATTATATTTTTGCCACTCTTTCTAGAATTCTAATCACATAAATGTTAGACCTTTTGTTCTTGGCCTTCACATCCTTGAGGCGCTGTTTTTACTTTCTTTTTTCTCTATTCTTTCTTCTTTTCTGTTGGTCTATCATCAACTTAATTGCCACCTGTCACCTCCATTCTACTCTTGAACCTGTGTTCTGACTTTTTAGAAATCTTAATTCTTTTTCAGTTCTAAAGTTTGTATTTGGTTTTCTTTTGTTCTGTATTTCTTTCCTGTGACTACTTTCTATCTCTGTTATTTGTTTCAAGAGTATTCAAGATTCCTTATTCAAACTATTTTTTTAAAAGCTACTTTGGAACCTTGTCATGTAATTTCAGTACCCGTGATCATCTCATCATTGACATGCATTTTTTTTTTGGTTCAACCATGTTGGATTTTATGGTTCTTCATGCACCGTATGATTACAGAGGATGTTAAATTTTATCATTTGGTTATAATGAACATTTTGAATATTAAATTAGGAGACTCTTTGTGTTGTTTAGATCCTACAGAGGTCATGGATACTTTTGATTTAGCAGTCTGGGACCTGGTTAGGTTCAGGCCAGCACTTCTAACCTGCACTTTGTATACTCTGGCCACAACATCAGTTCAGACTTCAGAGGTATCTGGGTGCTGTCTGCAGCGGTCTCACATGTACTCCATGGAGTTCAGCCTAGAATCTGGGAAGAGATTTGCTCTTCAGCTCTGCTCTTCAAGCCTAAAAATTAGGACCAGATCCATTTATGTACAGTTCAGAAGTGAACACAGGAGTTCTTTAGACCCTTGAGTCATCTCCCTAAGCTTAAGCATCTCTCTCTCCATGATCCCCTAGTGTTTTCTAGTTTCCTTGGGGTACTCCTTTAATCCCTCTGCTTAGAAACTTACCACTTTCCTGATTGTGCCACATTTAGGACCCAGAGAAAGGAGAAGGGTATCTGCATTGAACTGGAAAGGAATATTCACCATCTTCAGAGTTTGACCCTTGCAGGTTCCCATAGTATGGAGGCTGGAATGCAATAGAATGGAAGAAAGAGGAAAACGAGGGATTTCTACGGTGTCTCTGAGAATTAGGAAAGCCCTGTTATTTCTCCAGGGAGAATTAGATGATTTTCCTGAAGCCTAGTCTGTATTCCCAGTGTTTGCTTTTGGATTTCTGCCTATGTTAACTTCAGACTGTGAGAAAAAAAACTGGTAAACTTGAGGCTGCTTCAAAAGTGCTTTGAATTCAGGCCTTCCTCCCTGTCTGCTGCTGTTTAGTTTTCAGACTCCTCAGGGTTTTAAGTTGGCTCATGAATCCTGTCCAGCTTTTGTACTTACATAGAATGAGAAAGAAAGGCTGGAATGCACTTCTGCTCTCTTACTCAGAACCAAAACTACTTCTATCATTTTTATACTTTAGTTCACCTGATACATTTTGTTCATCTTTTCCACTCCCAAATGTCTAGTGAAATTCTTCTTAAAAAATTAATGGAGAATTTAGATTCCATAACACGTGTACATCTTAAGAAAACAATTTGATGAATTTTGAGAAATGCACTCATTCATATGATTACCAACCTATTGTAGAAAAAGAACATTTCTATCATTCCAAAATGTTTACTCCCTCCCTTTCCAGTCCAATGTCCAGCCCTCCAAAATCTGCCACGATTCTGATTTATCATCAAAGAGTAGGTCTGCATGTTCTCAAGCGTCAAGTAGATGGTGTCACGTGGTATATGTGTTTCCATATGTGGTATCTTCCCCCGTCATCTCATATTTGTATATTTTTCTTTTTGTAATGTCTAATCTGCTTTTAGTACTATTTAATGAATATTTTGTTTCAAATATTATATTTTTCAGTTTTCCATTTAGCTCTTTTTAGAGTTCTCACATCTTTTCTGATATTCTACAGTTCTTTACCCATTATATCATATTTTAATGTAAATTCTCTCTCACTTTGATTATAACTGTTTGAACATATAGTTCATCTAACTACCTATTTAGTAATTTCTAATTCTACACTAGACACCAGATGGTATAGATTGTAGAGATTCTGGTTTCAGTTATCTTCCTCTGAAGAGTGTCATGCTTTATTCTAGCAGACTACTTAGTTGCTAGTGATTTGTGGAGGCTTTATTTTAGGTTTTGTTAGGAAGAGTCTCTTTCATTTTGCCCTTAGTATTAAGATACACCTCCATTTCCCAGAATTAGGTCTTTATTCCTAAGGTATGAACTTTCAGGTGTGTTAGTTAGAAATCCTAAGTAGCTTGACAAGCTGCACCAACCCGACAAGAGTTCTACCAACCCTGTGTCACCAGTGGTGGTGGGTTCTGAAATCTCTTCACAGTTTTTTTTATTAGTTGCTCAAGACAATACAATTATCTTGACATATCATACATTTGACTCAAATGGGTTATGAATTCTCATTTTTCCACGTGTACAGATTGCAGGATTACATTGGTTATACAGCCACGTTTATACATACAGCAATACTAGTGTCTGTTGTATTCTGCTGCCCTCCCTATACCCCCTCCCCTCCCCTCCCCTCCCATCACCTCTCTTTACCCAATCTAAAAATGTGACACATTTTTTGTAGCCTTCCAACTGTCACTTCTTTGGGGACTCTTTGTCATATGGCCTGGTGAGTGTTCATTTCAGGAGTCCTGTAAAAATTTCAGGAATGCTTGCATGAAGATTTGGAAGTTCAGCAATCTGGGCTCCCACTTTTCTGGGATTTACCATTTTAAAATCCAACCATTCTGAAATAAAAAATTGGATTCCTTGGCTCCATAAGATTTCTTCTTTCTTTTCAAGTTTTATTCCTGCCACCTCTACCATGAATGGGAAGAGCCCTCTTCCCATTCATGGTATAGGTGAACTGAATAAGCATGGATCTCAACCACACTGGTTGCCTTCTTTCAAGTTTGTATCTACCCGTTGTAGCTTCCAACAAATAGCATTTTTAAATAACTTTACATTTTTGAAATAGTAAAGTTTCAAATATTGTTTTAATTAATTTTACAAAGGTTTTCCGGAATTTATAGTTGTTATGGGCAGAAGGTTTAAAATGTGTTTAAGTTAAAAAGAGTTCACACTGGGCATGATGTTGCATGACTGTAATCCCAGCAGCTCAGGAAGCTGAGTCAGGAGGATCACAAGTTCAAAGCCAGCCTTAGCAACTTAGCAAGACCCTAAGCAACTCAGTGAAACCCTGTCTCTAAATAAAATATACAAAAGGGCTGGGATGAGGCTCAGTGGTAAAGCACCCCTGGGTTCAATCCCTGGTACCAAAAAAAGAGTTCATAACTTCGATTTTGTGGACCTTTTTATTCTGCAGGCTTTTGTTTTGTTTATATATTAGACTATTTTCCCCTTTTAAGTGACTTTATCTGACCAATATTCATTTATGAAATAGATATGTTTTGTTTTATTCATTTCACCTAAATTTGTTTTCTGCATTTAATAATCCCTACTTTTTTTGGCTGGATTGGTTTGGTTTGTTCTTGTTGTTCGATGGCCTCTGTGTGACAGTGTCTATATTTATTGGTCTGATACAGGTATGCAAAGAATACAGTTCTGTTTATTGTCCACAGCTGGTCTCATTGTGCCATCATTCCCAATGACAATGAGGCAAGCCTATTATTTGTTCATTAAATGTAGTTTGGTCTCTTTTGGACAATTAATCAGATGATGCTGGGTTTAAGCTTAGTCAGATGGAAAATTCTTCTGCCTCTTCTTTCTTTCTCAGAGTGGTCTGGGTCTGATATCTCTGTTGACCAAGACCAGTCATCATCTACCACTGTCTCTCATACTTCATGCAAATACAGTATATCTGCATCCTTCAGTCATGCCGAACCTCAGCCATCTTTAGACAGGGACCTCGGGTGCCCCTTGCAAAATACCTGCACATTTGAGCTCTTTTGTCCAAGGAAGGGAGTGAACTTTGGTTCTATAGGATAAGCCACTCTTTTAGGAGTCCTGAGAATTGTCTGAGATCTGCAGAGAAATGTGTTTGTTCCTTTACCATGTCCCATTTTTAAGACATTTTGAAGTTCTTTTTTATGGCTTTGCTTCAGATTGTTTATTTTTCCAAGTTTCATCTTATATAGAAGGGTTTTCTATCTTTTTTAAAAAAACTCTTTATGTTATTGTTAACTATTTAATATAAGACAGTGAGGCAGAAATACCTTCCTAACAGGAGATGAAGTACTGAATATCGAGCTTCCAGGTCCATTTTAATTCCAACTTTATTTTATATTTAAATATTTCAACCATTTTTGGCCCTCCTAATGTATCAGTCAGTATAGGTTAAGTATATGCAGTAACAAACACCCCCACCCTGGGCTGGGGATGTGGCTCAAGCAGTAGCGCACTCGCCTGGCATGCGTGCGGCCCGGGTTCAATCCTCAGCACCACATACCAACAAAGATGTTGTGTCTGCCGAGAACTAAAAAATAAATATTAAAAATTCTCTCTCTCTCTCTCTCTCTCTCTCACTCTCTCTCCTCTCTCACTCCCTCTTAAAAAAAAAAAACACCCCCACTCCAAATCTTACTGGCTTAAAACAACCAATATTTTGTTTCCTCAATTATTTTACTGATCTATCTGTTGTAGAATGACAGGCTTATGGAAAAGCCTTACTGTAAACACTGTTACTCACCAATTCAGATGGGAAAATAGGTGTTGCAAAGCATATGCTGAGTCTGAAAAATTCTGCTCACATCTCATTCAGCAAAGCAAATCCCATGGCCACAGCTAACTTGAAGTGGGTAAGGAAATGTAATCATGTTGTGTCCCCTGAGAGAATAGTCTAATGACCCCCCCACCCCCGCCATGCAGATTTTCCTATGATAGATTTAGGGTTCACAGTAAAGATCTGGCCTCATATCTGTTTTCATTCTGAAGTTTCCCTATCCTTTCACTTCTTGTTTTCAGAATCTCAAGAAATTGCATATATTTCCACAATTCTGTAAGCCCACAGTGAGAGGGCACATATCCACATCTCCAGGTCTCCTTTTTATTCGCAGAGAAAAAGACCCTTTTTTAACAAATAAATCTGAGTGATCATATGGTGAGCGGAGAAGCTCTTGCAAAGCTTTAAAGCAGTCCTTTGAGTTTTATTGCTCCCTTGGCAAATTTTTGATTGTGGCTTAGACAATCTTTCTCTTGCTATAAAAGTTTGAGAAAACAAGAATTTACATCAAACTGAAAAATAACTAAAATTCTGAATTCACAAATCTTGAAAATGGTTCTCTGGGAAATGGGAGTAGGGTGGTAAACTGCATCCCAACTGTGAGGCCGTGTCTGACGGAGGCCATCTATGGACTCAGTTGATCCAGAATCTATTTGTCATGTACATGACCACCTCTGGGCTAGATCTGCCAGTCCAGAACTCAGCCAGCTCAGATAAAGTCAGACCCAGATACAAAAATCTGTTTTCCTCCACGTTTTATTTTCTGTTCGCATCTGACTTTGTTACATGTAGACTCTTGCGTTGCAAATACTCAGTAAACTTAAATATGATGCCTATAAATCCCATTTCATATTCTGTACAATACCCATAATTCAAATGTCAGCTTCTCCTTAAAATCTAGGATAAGTCCACTGTGGTGGTTCTGTGTGGTTGACTTTATAAGTGGATGAAAATCAGGCCAATAAAACTGTCTACACGTCTCTTAACTGGAGGCCAGTTCAGGAGCATAAATTAATCCTGACCTCGGGTGAACACTATTTCAGCTGAGACTGGAGGAGCTTCTAGTCGATGCACTTGTGCACCTAAGGATACTTCAGTTGTTTTTCTTTTTAAGTTAGTCCTTGATGATAATGAGAAAACAAAGCAGCATGCGGACCCAGGAAGCTTACTGGAGAGCATGGATCCCCCATGATCCTGGAAATCTTTATGGAAGAGATGTTACTATGTCTTTGATCTATTCACCTGTGACCACCTGGGCTGTGGAGCTTGTTTGAAGGCAGAAGAACACAGCTCAGCATCTCCTGGCCTTTGGTAGTCACTATGGAGGGGATTCACTGTGATCAATCTGACCCACACACCTGTCAGAACAATTCTTTGGGTCATGCTACCAATGGCAGAGAAACTATCTCAGTCTCCTATTACTGACAGAGAATAACAGAAAGTTTGCATTGAGACTCAGCTTTGAGAATATTGGCTTCCTTAAATTGCAATGTCTTCTAATAGAGAATGCAGAGAAAGCTTTAGGTGAAGGATAAAATTTTCAGTTTTCGAATTTCAACTGGCTATAGAACATAAGCTTATGTTATGAACTGGCAGTTCGTGAGCATGGGCTTCGAACCATATTGCCTGGGTTCAAGTCACCTCAGAGCTCCTCATCTTGGGGAAACTCACTTCACTCTGTGCCTCAGTTTCCTCATCTGTAAAATGAATATAATACTCCTGCTGTGTTAGTCAGCTTCTTTATCACTGTGACCTAAAGATCTGACATGAACCATTTAAATGAGGAGAGATTTACCCTGGCTTACAGTTTTAAAGGTATCAGTTTACAGTCAACTGGCTCCATGGCTTTAGGTCTGAGGTGAAGCAGTACTATATCATGACACAAAGTCATGATGGAGGAACATGCTCAGCTTGTGGCAGTGAGGAAGCAGAGAGAGTGGGCAAGGGACTGGGGACAAGGGATAGGCCCCAGGAGTTCACTCTCTCCAGCTCGGTTCCACCTCCTACAGTGTGTATCACTTTCCATTCAGATCATGAATCCATGGATGGGTTAATCCACCCATGAGGTCAGAACCTCTATTACCCCATCCCTTCTCAAAATCTCTCCTTCTGAACGTGGCTGCACTAGGGACCAACCCTTCACCATGTGAGCCTTTGAGGGACATTTCAAAGCCAAACCATTACACCTGCCTATCTCATAAGATCGTGTAGAGTTAAGTGAGTTCATACCTAGAAAACACTTAACATAGATCCTGACAGAGTTTGTGTTTAATACACGTGTCAATCCACAGCCGAGTTGTGCCGGGGCAGAGGAATAGGTTGCAGAAAGGCTGTAGGAAGTGCCTGGGGAGAGCTTGGGAGACATGTGATCTGTTGGGAAAAGCTTGCAGGAGATCTGTGACTAGTCCAAGAAGAGCACAATGCAGGCAGGCTGCACCCATGGCACCTCTGTCCCTCAAGGTGCTTCACCAAGCAGTGCCTCCTCTCCCTGCTGGTGTTTGGTCCAGGGGTGGCTGGCTGGACAAGTGACCCATGTCACTTCCACAGTGCCCTCAGTTCCACACTTGCCACTGAGGGAGGGGTTTTATGTGTTAGGCTGCAGAAGCAGTGACGTCATCAGCCTTGGCTTTCTTCAATTGCTTGTCTGACCAGCATCCCGAGGAGCATCTGGCCTACATGCAAGAAAGTAGCTTTCTACCGATAACACTGACTTGCCCTAGTTCCCAGAGTGTGTAAGAGAAAGCCAGTGTCCTTCAGGATTATATGCATCCCGGCATTCCAGCCCAGGCTTGCTCTCTTTGTTCCTTTAGTGTGGCTAGGTTTGGGGGAACAGAAAAGGGGTACTCAGGGACATGGTGATTTAATGTCTCCCTTTTCTGTAATGGTGACACATACATGTGGACCATGACCATTGCTATTATTTACCACACGGAGGACCAGAAACAGACTGACAACACAGGTTAGTTTCCTGCTTTGTCTTATTTAATCCTCAAAATAATACCAAGACATAAATTACAGTTCAGGTGTTTCTTTTTGCTAATTTGCTTATTTCATCTACTTACTCTGTACAGATTTCCTGGGTGTCTACTATATGCAAGTCACACTGTTCTAAGTGCTGGGAATAGAGCAATAAAGAAAATAGGGGAAAAGGCTCTACCTTCCCAGAGCTAACCATGCAGGAGAGGGCGAGAGATGAGTTGTGAGATCCTAATAAATGCTACGGAGAATAATTAAGCAGGGGGTGAATAAGAAGGGCTAAGGGTGACAGTGTTGCACTCTTGGGACAGTCTCGCACACTCATGATCTCACTGGAAGCTGAGTTTTGAGCAGAGACCTGAAGAATGTGAGGGGCTGAACTGGCAACCTGTAGGCCAGACTGGACTCCCCACCAGATGAGATGCAGAAATCCAAAATGGAAGGGAGCCTGGATATTCTAGAACAGCCATCAAGGCCAACGCTGCGGGTTTGATGGGAACATGTTGATGTGCTTATGAAGGGGCTGCAGGGGAGGTGGCAGGTCTTGTCATGCAAGACTGGCCTTTGATTCTGAATGGCTGGGATGTGTCTTTTTGTAAAGGGTTGGATTTGTTTGAATATCCAACTTTATTGTGCAAAAAGGTTATCTATCATGAAACCATGATTTTATATATTGCATCTGTTGCATCCTCCTACTTCTCTCTACCCCACCCCCCAACAACTGTCGACAGTCAGTCTTCATTTTCTAAAATGTTACAAAATGCAATCATACAGTATATATTCTATTTTGTTTGACGTCTTTCACTCAGAATGAAAGCATGTGTCCATTCAAAGATGTGACAAGAATTTTCTTGGCTGCTTTAACCTGCAATAGCCAAAAACTAGAAATAGCCTAGTTCTTCATCAACAGGTAAGTAGATACAAATTGTGGTTCATGCATACAGTGGAAAACTACTCAGCAATCGAAAGGAATGAACTATTGAAATGCCTAAAATACAGATGAATCTCAGAACAATTATGCTGAATGAAAAGAGCCAGACCAAAACATGGCCCATACTGTATGATTCCATTTGTAGTAATGGTTTCACAGATATACAAATATGTTAAGACTCACTAAATTTCACATTTTAAATATATGTGTTTCATTGTAGATCAATTATTATCTCAATAATCTGTTAAAAGACTATTAAGGAGACTTTATCAATAAAATTGATTGAAAAAAGATTCTAAAATTTCAAATTTATATTCTGGAAATAGAAAACATACATGCACATACATATAGAAACAGACCCATGACTTCATGGAGGAAGGGAATTAATTCCAAAAGGGCACCGGGGGGAGTTTGAGATGACATGGGAATGTTCTATGTCATGGTTGTGGTCACGGTTACAGAACGGTACACATTTGTTAGCACTCTCACTATTCTATACACTTAAAATTTTTAGTATGTACATCATACACACACACCCCATGAGGTGTGTGTAGGGGGCAAGTGTTTTTAAAAAAATGAAATTAACAAAAAAATAGTATTGGGCACTAACATAGGTGTGGGACCTACAGTGATGAATGAAACAGTCAACACACTTCAACGAGTACAAATTCAGTAGAGGTGACAGAAGGTAAACACGTGAACAAATAAAGATGAGGCGGTTTCAATAGGAGCTCCACTCACCCCAGCTGTGTGTGCCTGTCTGTGCACAGGTGTGCACCTGCGTGGACGGTCTGTTTCAGCCTCAGAGTTCAGGGAGGCTTCTTGAGGAGGAGATGTTGGAGCTGACACCTGAGTGATAGGAAGGGACAACATGCAGAGAACATGGGACAGAGCATTCAGACAAAAAGAGCAGCTAGCCCAAGCCAGCAAAAAGAAGACCGCTGGATTGTAGCAATTGGGCCAGGAGACAGTTTGGTGGCTGGTCACATGGGGACCGAAGGCCTGTGTCAAGAGAACTGGATGGCCCTGCAGTCCCTTCTCTGCAAAGATTCTGCTAGTTGATGTTGTCACCATAATTACATTGTCCAATGTCTGAGGTCAGGTCAGTGGTCTTGCCTCTCTATTTTCTGCATCCCAATGAGTTCACAGTGGATGTTTTAGTATTTGTTAATGAATATGTTTGCTCATTATGTGAATTACATCTATAATGTGCCAGACTTACTCTTCTTGAAAACTGTTCTAGATTTGTGTGTGGGGGGGTGTGTGTACATGTGTACGCGTGTGCATGTGCATGTGCTGGGCATCAAATCCAGGGCACCAAGCCACAATCCCAGCCCTATGTTCTTTCTTCAACAAGACGTAGTATTCCTCCCCATCACAGGAAGAGATTCTCTGACTTTACAGATTCCTTATACCCATCACTGATTCTCTGAATGCTGAAGTTTTCTCTTGATTACTGACAGGCAGAAAGAAAACAGCCCTCTTGGCAAAAAATCTCCTTGCATATCCAGGTCCCTAGAAAATGCATCATCCATCTCATTGAAACTCACCATAGCTGGGTCACACACTGGGTGCCAGGCCCTGCGTATTATGAGTTGGGCCACAAACACCGTGTAAGGGCCAAGCTGTTGGGATTCAACCCTCGGCTCTACCAATCAAAGCTTCAGGATTTAGAGCGAGTTATTTAATTCATCTTGCCTGACATTTCCTTTTCTATAAAATGAGAATAATAATAAAAACTACTTTATAGGTAATGGGAAGAATCAAAAGCAATGATGAATGTAATGCACTTGGAACAATGGCTGGCACATTTTGCACTCAAAAATTGGGCTATGGTTGTGAAGAATTTGTGATGTCCCCCGTACTGGCAGCAGCCCTCCGAAAGGTGAGGGCCTGTCCATAGTGAATGTGCTCTGGGGCCCAGGGGCAGGGGGCGGGCGGGCTCTGCAGGATGTCAGCATGAGCTACGATGGCACGGAAACAAGTCTGCATGGGTGGGACATCTCTGAGCAGTATTGGCCTGGGCCCTCATTAGTTGCCCATCTTTTTGTTTGACATTCGATTAAAATCATGGAAGGAAAGAATTGCAGGTTAAGGCTGTGTCAGTCCTTACTTCTCTGTCATTACATTATACTAGCACCCTGGGACTAGAGCAATAGAAAGACAGTTTTTATAAGACCAGTAAATAACCTTCAAGCAGATAAAGAATTATTACATAAGCGATGGTGTCTCATTAATTATTCTCCAGCTTTACAGGGGACAGACAGTGGAGGAAGACCCTGCGCCCTATAACAGAGGTGTAGAATTGGCTGCTGAGAAGTGCTTCTCTGACAAGGGGGTGACAAAATGTCAGGATGCATTGTTAAGTATGGTGGAGAATTCTCTTCCTAGAAACAAATATTAAAGTAACAAAGTTGCCTATCTGGACAATTGAGTTAGGCCTACTTTGTGGCAGTGGACAAAGAAAGATTCCCAGTGACCTGTGGAAGCACATCTGTGCCAGAAGTGCTGGGTGCTGGGGATGCAGAACTGAACCAGCAAAGGCCTGCCATCAGGGAGCTCAGAAGGTGGGGACCAAGTGTCCATGGGACCCAGGGGTTCTCAGATTCAGGGAAATCAAGGACCATGAGAAATAACAGGTGACTGACCATCTGTTTCCCACACCACACTTTGGAAACCTGACAGATGTCCCCAAGGCGGAGGGTCTATGCAGGGTCTTGGCCCACTTGGTATTCCCAAATGAATAAGGCAAATCTTCCTGCTTTGTGTTGGAAATAGTAGAAGAGATGGCTTCGAGGGTGGTCACTGTTCACTGGGACCAGTCAGTCCCAGTCTCTAAGCTAAAGATTTGTACCATAACCATAACCCGCCCAGTCCTAGAAGAGCTGAATGAGCCTCACACTGAAGAGAACTCACTTTGGACAATCTGCTTGGCTCCGAGAATGACCAGCCATGAAGAAACCACTGACAGTGGCCCAGCCTTAAGAAATGGACAGAAAAAGGCTGTCACCTAACTGAGTGGCTGAGCCTATTGTACTGAATTCCTCCAAGCATCAGTGCCTGCGTATATAAGGAAATGTGATAGCGGATGACAGTACTAATTACAGAACCCGACATAATAACTTAATAAACTGCAATTGTGTTGATATTGTTATCGTTGCTGTTCTGTAGCCTAATGGAGTAAGGCCTGTGGGTGGGATCCTCCTTCCATTGAATTCAGCAAAGGTGTCTGCTCATTGAATAAAGAAGTGTGACAGGTGGCCTTTAATTTGCATAAGACCCATGATCCATTCTATCCATACCTTCCAAAAAATGGGAAGTTTTCGTGGGCACAGTCCTCAGTAGCCCCTGAGATAAATTTGGCCTCTGGGAAAAAAAAGAACCCATACAATGGAAGGGCTAGGGAGCCCCAGAGATGCCAATATTTTATGTACAAGTTTGATGATGAAAATTATATCTTCTTAGGAGCAATCTGCTCTTTAAAATTCTGTACTACAAACTTTGTAATTATTAGGAATATTTCACGCCAGTAGTGTATTACAGATATAAGAGATACACCCCCCCACACACACACACACATACACATCCTTTGATCATTTAGGAATGCCTTCCTAACGATGCATCTAGGAAATAGAACTGTGGTTAAAACTCCCAAATGTTATTTTACAGCACAGCAGAGCAGAGTCATCTGTTCTTGGTGCTCTGTGAGCCACGCAATGCCTCATTGCCACTTTTCCATTGCAGGTATTCACACAATTTATCAGACAGACAGACATTTCTCTAGGAATGGCCCATTAGATTTCAGCACTTCTTTAAAAACACTTCCAAGAGTGTTTAAGAATAATCTCAAACCCAGCAGGGTGACACACGCTGTAATCTTAGCCCCATGGGAGGCTAAGGCAGGAGGATCACAAGTTTGAGGCCAGCTTGGGCAATTTAGGGAGTTTCAAAAACAAAAAGAAAAAAAAGAAAAAGCAAGAGGTGTTTGGGGATTTGGCTCAGTAGTAGAGCGCCTGCCTAGCATGTGTGAGGCCCTGGCCAAAACCAGAAGCACTTCCAATTGCTGAGCTGTTTCCCACTTTCTCTCCTGGGAGCTTGACCGCAGTCTCCTCCTCTGCCTCTCCCACCTCCTTGACCTCCTCTCATCCTTCCTTCTCCCACGCAGCCCCCTTTTACTCCTGCAACCAAGTGCAGGTGAAGCCCTTCTTTCTGATCATCAATTTCTCCGTTTCTCACCAGTTCTTCCCCCTCACTGCACTGAAAATTAGGGATTTGAAGAAGGCGTGAAAACTGGAAATGTTTTCTCTTGGGATGCGCGTGTGGAGGGCGTGTGCAGAAAGGAGGGGGTGTGATGGATGGGCCGGCAGCGCCCAGCCAGGCAGCAGCCTCCATCCATAGCTCAGTCACACATGGGGCGACGCAGGCAGGGTGTTTTGTTCTCGGTCCGGCCGCTTCTTCCAGTAACGTGTGGAACAAATGTCTCTTTTGGACTGTGATGAGGCCGGCGTGGATAGGTCTGGAGCATCACTGCATTTGGACTCTTCAGCCGGTTTTATTTCCTATTGAACCTTTAATGGAAATGCATACACAGCAAGTCAAGCCCTGTCCCTTTTCCGTTTTTTCTTTTTTTTTTCCTTTTTTTTAATTTTAATTTCTTCCAGGAGTGCTGATGATAAGAAAAGCGATGTCTAAATCTTCTTAATGGTGTTTATGCAAGCAGTTTTGCTTAGCTGCAGACTGCAGGGCCCCCTCCCCGGCTCCTCTCCTCTCCCAGTCGCCCTGCTAATATTGCTGCTTCATTCCTTTCCCTGTTGGCTATTACTATGTACTACAGCAAATCTAAAACTAAATAATCCCCTTAGTGTCAAGTTTTCGGGGCTGAGCAAATAAATCTAATGAAATGCATTATCTAGGTGAAGGAGGCTGTTGTAAGGGGGGGAAAGATGAAAGCTATTTTACTTTAAGGCAGAGAATAACTGCAGATTGTTTGGGGAGGGGGCCCTATTGTAATTTTAAGTATTGTTATTTTTATTTTACTCAACTATTGTCCGAGCCCTTTCTCTGATTGTAATTAAAAGTCCTGTGAAGCTTCTAAAGGCCAGAATTAAAGCCGGGGGAGGAGGAATGAGGATCTAGCTAGGGAGCCATGCAAATTCCTCCCAGTTCAGAGAGTTCAGATGTTCCGATGGGGACAGGCGTGTTGAGAACAAAGCATGGCTGATTCTCTTCTTCTCTTTTGTAGCTTCTAGGACGGGAACAGGGACATGAGCAGAGGCGCTGGCAAAACAGAGAAGTTGGAAGCTTTATTTATTTGTCTCTATTTTTTGCTGGGTGAAGCAACTTCTGTCTAGAGGAAGGAGGAGAGCCTACACCCTGACTTCCAGGACCTGGCCAGCTTAGATGGGCCAGGGATGAGGATGTGAGCCCGTGGAGCTGCAGCCTGGCTCCCAGGGTATTCCCGGATCCTTCTCCTGTGGGCTTTTGTTAGCTTGGCTTTATCTTCAACAGTCCCAGAGGGGCCCAGTTGAATGAGACTTGCTTGGTCTTTGAGCTTTGAATTGATTCTAGAGCCAGGAGGTTGTTCCCAAGATGGGGTAAGTACTCACCCCATGACCTCTGTCCATTTATTTATTTATTCATACATTTATTAATTAATTCTTCAAAAAATTGCAATGAGCATTTAGCTTGTTTGATAACAAGGGATGGAATGATCTTGCCCTTGTGCAGCTTGTCCTCTAGAAAGAGGAGAGAGAAAACAAAAAAAAAAGAAAAGAAATATGGAGTTTGTCAAGTGGTGACCATGGTAATGGAGAAAACTAGACTAAGGATGAGAAGAAGAGACAGAGGTCAGAAAAGACCTCACTGTCTCATTCCTTTCAGGCAAATGGTTTCCGAGTACCTAGTTGAACCAGGACCTGACCAAGGTTCTGGGGTGACTGCAGTGAACAAAAGAAACAAGATTTATGTCCTCCTAAGTTTTTTTTTTCTCTCTTGGAAGAAAATATAAATAAATAGTATAAGTGAAATGTGCTCAGAAAAAATTAAAGCCAGAAAAGAAAGAGGAATGGAGAACTGGGAATGTTGAAACTTCAGCCTGGATGAGCTGTGAGCAGAATCCTGAAGCAAGGCAGGAAGTGGACTAATGAGTACCTGGGACAGAATATTCCAGAGAGGAGAGGAGCCAAGACAAAGGGCCTGGGGTGGAACTCTAGTGTGACGTGCAGCAGGAACAGCCATGAATCCAGTATGGCCACAGAAAAACACCAGGAGGGTAAGAAAGTGTGTCAATAGTATCAGCCCCCATGTCCGTAGGCCTGTGCCTCCTCCTGTCCACCAAGTCCTGCTTCAAATTTAAACTGATTTGCTCTCCTCTCTTTTTGGCAGAGGTGGGGGGCAGGATGATTAGAGGAGTGCTGAGGGTTGAAAATATCAATAAATAATATTTTGGGCCTCAGGCCTGCTAGGCAAATGTTCTACCTCTGACCATGCTGTCAGCCCTACATTTCTCTTTATGAGAACAATTCTTCTCTACAACCCACCTAAAACTCCCCCACACAGGGGAGCTTCAGCTTCACCCTCCTCATTTTTGAGTATAGAAAGACTCCCCCTCCTCAAAGCAATAAATCTGTTAAATATGTAAAAAACAGAAAAAAAACTTAAGTCACATTAACTTACAGCAGCAATGGAGACTATTACCACACAGGTGTTATTTTTAATGTAATTATCCACCCTTTTAATAAAATATAATCTTAAAAGAAAGCCCAGCAGATGACTGAAATGTATCAAGTCCAGCCTTGCAGGAAGACGTCACCATGAGCTTTATTTATTTATTTGTTCACAGCAGGGTTTTAAAAATTATTAATGCATGTAATGTTTTGAACAACCAATAAAAAAATTATAAGTTAATGGATTTCATTGTGACATTTCTGTATATGCATATATCAGGCCTTGATCACATTCTCTCTCTCTTTGGTCCTCTCTTGCCCAGCCTCTTTCTCCTCTCCCCCAAGTTCTCTTCTAGGTTATCTTTATTTGTTTGTTTCCACATGTAAGAGGAAAATATGATTTTTGTCATATTTTGTGTGGCTTATTTTGCTTAATCTGATGTCTTTCCATTCCAACCATTTTCCTGTCGATGACATGATTTCATTCTTTATGGCTGAATAGTACCCCATCGTATGTATGTATGTATGTGTGTGCATGTGTGTGTATAGTCATCATCATGTTGTATTTTCTTTATCCATTCATCTGTTGACAAGCACCTAGGCAGATTCCATATCAGCTATGTAAATATCAGCTATGAACATGGGTATGAAGCTCCCTGACTTCATTTCCTTTATACCCAGGAGTGGTATAGCTGGATCATAGGATGATTCTAGTTTAGAGTTTTTGAGGAACCTCTATACTATTTTCCATAGAAAATGTACTGATTCATATTATTTTTCTCCATATCCTTATTAGCTTTTTAAAAATTTAGAGCCTTATAGTTGTACATAACAGTGGGTTCATTTCAACAAAAATTATACACGCTTGGAATTTGATTTCAATCCCTATCCCCTGCCTTATTCTTCTCCCCTCCTTTTACCTATTTTCTACTTTGCTAATCTTTCTTTTGTTCATTTGTTTATGTATTTTTATTGGTACTTTACACACACATAAAGGTGAAATCCCTGTAGTATATTTATACATGTATACAATGTGGTTTTTCCTCCCCTTTCCCATTCCTCCTCTCTCCCTCTCAATCTCGTTCTTGTACTCCATGATCTTCCCTTTATCTTTATGATATCCCATACCCACCATCACCATTTTCTTTCACTTATTTTGCTCTCACTTCCTCCTATGACAGAAAGCATTCCACTCTTCATTTTCTGAGCCTGGCTTATTTCACTTAGCATGATGGCATGTTCTCAATTTCCATCCATTTATCAGAAGATGTCATAAAGTCATTCTTCTTTGTGGCTGAGTAAAACTCCATTGGGTATATATACCACATTTTATTGACCCATTCATCTATTGACGGGCCTCTGAACTAAGCCAATAATTTTTGCCAAATCTTTCTTTATCTAAGTTGTAATAGTCATTTTGATGGGGAAGTAGAATCTCAATGTAGTTTTTACCTTCCCTGATGGCTAAAGATACTGAACATTTTTCATTTCTCTATTAGCGAAATATATTTCATCTTCTGAAGAGTGCTATTCAGATCATTGGTCCATTTTTTATTGGACTACTTACTCTTTTTTGTTAATTATTTTGAGTTCTTTATATATTCTGGATATTAATCCTCTGACAGATGAAGAGTTGGCAAAGATTTTCTCCCATTCTGTAGTTTCTCTCTACTGCTTTGATTGTTTTCTTTGCTATGCAGATTTTTAATATGATGTAATTCCATTTTTCAATCCTTACTTTTTGTTTCAGGATCTATTAGTGTATTACTTATGAAATTGTTGCCTATGCCAAGATAGTAAATTGTTTTTCCTATGTTTTCTTCTAGTAGTTTCAAAGTTTCCACTCTGATGTCAACATTTTTTGCTCCATTTTGAGTCGACTTTTATACAAGATGAGAGAGAAGGGTCTAGTTTCAATCTTCTCCATGTGGATTTCCAATTTTCCCAACATCATTTGTTGAAGAGGCTATCTTTTTCTGCAATGTGTTTTGGACACATTTGTAAAGAATCAGTTGGTTATAGATGTGATAGATGTGTGGATTTATTTTAGGATCCTCTATTTTTTATGCCAATGACATGCTATTTTTGTTACTATGACTCAGTGGTATGTTTTAAAATCAGGTACTGTGATGCCCTCAGCATTGCTCTTTTTGATCAGGATTTACTTGGCTATCTTGGGTCTTTGTGCTACCATATGAATTTTATAATCTTTTTCTAGTTCTGCAAAGATAGTCATTGGTATTTTGGTGGGGATCCTATTGAACCTGTAGATTACTTTTAGTAGTAGGGCCATTTTAACAATATGAATTCTCCTAATTCATGAACATGAGAATTAGGTCTTCCCACCTTCTTTAATTACTTTCTTTAGTTTTTATATTATCATTGTGGAGGTCTTTCTTTTACCCCTTTAAGTAAGTTTATTCCTAGTTTTTTTTGAGGCTATTGTTAACTGTGTTACATTCCTGATTTCATTCTCAGTTCATTATTTGTATATTTGTGTCTGAATCATTTTTGCTCAATATAGTGACATCCAGTTCTAACCATTTTCCTGCAATTTACACAATTTCACTCTTCCTCATGGCTAAGCAATACTCCAGTATGTGTGTGTGTGTGTGTGTGTGTGTGTGTGTGTGTGTGACATATTAAAAATACACATGTGCCATATTTTTTTCATCCATTCATCTGTTGACAGGCATCTAGGCTGATTTTATATCGTACTGTTTTCTGCATGTTAATTTTGTATCCTGATACTTTTTTAATCTGTTTAAGTGCCTTTTGAGTTTTCTAAATATAGAATCACATCATCAGCAAACAGGCATGCTTTGACTTCCTCCTTTTCTATTTGTAGCCCATTTATTTCTTCCTCTTGCTTAATTACTCCAGCTAAAATGTCTAGTACTGAATTGAATAAGAGTGTAAACTAGACATCCTTGTCTTGTTCCTGGTTTCAGAGAAAATGTTTTCGGTTTCTCCCCATCCAGTATGATACTGGCTGTGGGTTTGTCATACAGAGCTTTTATTGTATTGAGATTTGATCCTTTTATACCTAATTTATTCAGAGCTTTTATCACAAAGTGATGTTGAGTTCTATTAAAGGCTTTTTCTGTATCTATTTATTATCATGTGATTTAATAATTGATTGTATTGTGTTTATGGATGTCATATGTTAAACCATCCTTGCATCTCTAGGATGAAACCAACTTGATCATTATGTAGTATATTTTTATAACGTGCTGTTGAAATTGATTCACAAATATTCTTTCTTTTTGTAGGTACATTATAATTATACACAATAGTGGGAGTCATTATTACATATCTTTAATGCACAGAATGTAATTTGATCAATTTCATTTTTCAGTACTTCCATGTCTCATTTTCAATCAAAAGCATGTTGTTCGATCTCCATGTGTTTGTATGATTTCTATTATTTCTCTTGCTGCTAATTTTCTAGTTTCATTCCATTGTGATCTGATCAGATGCAAGAAGTCGTTTGGGTTTTTTAATTCCCTGTAGGTGATTCTGAAATTGTGTCTTATTAGGAAAATTGTGTGTATGATTTTACTGTTTACAGATTGAGCCCAGAAGTTCTTAGGATAGGATTTCAGAAGAGGATGAATGTTTGGGTTAGTTGTTTTCTTAAAGTGAGGGTCAATACAAGCAAAGTGAGGTTCTAAGCAAAGAAGGAAGAGTTATAACTGTAGTTTCATAACTGTTAGGAGTGGCTGTTCTGGTTCTTGTCTCTTTTACAAAGTAAGTACCTTCCAATTACTTTAGATTTTTCCTCTCATTTCTGTTTACTATCCCTTTAGAGAGGGCCACTGAGAGAGTTATAGAGGATTTTCAGACATTCTCCCCAAACTCTGGACACAGACTGGGTAGACATTTAGAGAACTGCATGCCACTCTAAAATTTCTGGGAGATTTTAACAGAGCTGCAGACAACTGCCTATGACTACTTCTCGGGAAAAGGCTTACATTCTGCAGATGCAGCCTCAGAGACAAAATGCATAGAAGAAGATTTCCTTGTTTACTTTTCATTCTGAAATAATTTTAGATACACAGAAAAGTAACAAAATGTAGTTCTCAGAGTTTAATCATATCCTTCACCAGCTTTAACTAGTGTTAACAACTTATGCAACCATCACACAATGATCAGAACTACAAAATTAGCACTGGTGCAACACAACAAACCAGACCGTAGACCCCATTTGAAGAAATGTTCTATTTTAAACAGATTTTAACTCCTCTCTCATATGTGTTAAACTCTAGCAAGAGCAAAATTCAGCATTACAATGGAGTTCTACCAGCATCCATCACTGCCTAACTACTGAAAATAGGTGACTTGAAACATCAGGGTTTTTAATTATATCCGTGATTCTGTGCATGAGAAATTTTATGAACAGAGTATGATGAGGATAGCTTGTCTCTGTTCCATGACTTCTAGGGCCTCAGATAAGAAGACTCAGAGATGTCAGGAGGACAGGCCACGGGTCAGTCTCTCCATTTCCATGCAGTCCTTCCACATGGCTGGTTTGGGCATCCTCACAGTGTGGTGTCCTTGGACTGTTGAGCTTTTTTAATAGATAGGCGCTCCTCGAGAAAGGAAAAGGAAAAGCATGGGCACTGTCATGGGGCTGGCATCACATCCCTTCCACACTACTCTGATCAGAGCAGACACAGGCAAAGACAGGTCCAAGAGGAATGCAGAGAGGACCCCTCTTTATGGGAGGATGGTCACAGAATTTACAGCAATTTTAATTTACTGCAAATAGCAATTCAATCACATAATGGTGTGTCTTAAAGAAGGGCAATGGACCTTCAAGTGGATTCACTTGGAAGGTCTTCATTCCTTAATTTGGGAGTAGAATGTAAGACTTCTCTTCCTCCACATGGTTAAGCAAAATAGATTCTGACCTTGAAGTCCAGGCAAATCTGAATGAGTGACCCAAGTACTTTCTTGGAAGTAGGGTTCACAGTTAAGGAAGACTGTGTGTATGGGTGACTAAAGCCTATGGACAGGAAAGGACATCCAGCTTCTTCATAAGGAATTTACTGTGAGGTAGTGATGTCTGGACCTGTGACCAGGCCACACATGAGCCCGTAGGTTAGAGGGGAAGGACTGGGTCCAGCCATCCCAGCATAATATCTTTGCTATAAAAATAAAAGTTTACCAGGTACAGATGCTCCCCAACTTTACAACAGTGCAAAAGCAATATGAATTTGGTAGAAACCGTGTTTCACATTTGAGCTTTGGTCTTTTCCTGGGCTAGCCATGTGCTTACTCTCATGCCATGTTGGGCAGTGGCCGAGAGCTGCAGCTCCCAGGTAGCCATGTCGTGGCAGGATGAATGGAACTCTATATTGTACTGTTGGGCTAAGTTATGAGAGTTGGTAAATACATTTTTAACTTATGGAATTTTCAGCTTGCAATGGGTTTACTATTGAGATAATGAGATGCAACCCCATCATAAGTTGATCATGTGTACATTATGCTTATGAGTTCATATGATTTCTGCCACAACTCTTCCACTTTGTCTTTGTAGCACAAAGCAGCCATAGAAAATATACGGGCAAATGAGTGTGACCGTGTTCCAATAAAACTTTATTTATGGACACTAAGATTTGAAGTCCATAAGAGTTTCATATGTCACCACATAATACTATTCTTTTGATTTTTTTCCCCAAACATTTAAGCTTACACAAACTATCCCTAGCTCACCAGTCATGCAAAAACAAGGAATAGGCCAGATTTGGCTTATAGTTTACCAACTCCTGAGTTACAGTAAGAACAAACTCACTTGGATTTCATTTTTACTTAAGAGGTGTTAAAAAACATATCATCATCTAATTCAAGGTGGGAAATTCTTAGGTTGGTTAATTCAGAAACAAGAATTTGGGCTCTAAACCAGTCAGTGTTTCCATCACTGCTGAGGCCATGGCTGCCCTGTGGTATAGCTAAATACTTCTAGCATCACCTCCTTAACCAGTGGCTCCAAGCTTCAGCATGTGTCAGGATCACCTGGAGGATATGTTAAAACACAGAAGCTGGTTTCACCTCCAGAATCCTGAGTCAGTGTGGGGGATAGTGCTGAGGATTTTCTTTTTTTTTTTCTTGTGGCTAAGATTTATCACAGCAAAAGGCTACAAACAAAATCAGCACATGGAAAAACGTCTGGAGAAAATGAAGCACAGGCTTCCAAGAGTCCTCTCCGATGGATTCACATGAGATTTATTTAATTTCTCCATCAATGAAATATAAGAATATGAGCGAAACGCTGTCTACCAGGGATGTCCTCTTGCTTTAACCTCACGTCTCTGAGGTAAAGACAAGCAGGTGATCTCCTGAGAGATGACAAAGTATTCCTCCTCTAGTCTCAGGCTGCATGGAGTCAGCTGACTTGCTCTAGTACTTGAGGGAGATGAGGGAGACTGAATCCAAACAATATTAGTGATTTAATCAGCCTTTCTTTAATGCTTAGTCAGAACCTGATTTAACGATAGAGCCCTTGAACTAGGTTTCATCATTCTCTAGAAAACTTTCTGTTATCACACAGGCACAGTTAAGTCTTTGATCTCTTCAAATATTAAAAATTGTAATGAATCCAGTCCAAGAACCCTAGCTTCCAAATTAAGAGAGCAATCAGAAATAATTACTTATTATCTCATTCTGTTATTTTTTCAACAGGCTCCGAGTGCTTTGCTAACATTTTTATTAATGTTTTTCCTATCCTAACCCAGTTGAATTATATTGGGTTTAGTATGGATAATTTCCTCAAGGCCACACAATGAAAGCAAGAGTCATGAGGTTTTAGAATGTATACACAAGAAATAGTTTACAACAAATAAACCATGTGTGTCATTACTCAAAGAATCTGAAGATCCCTTTTCTAAGAAATAGTCATCCACAAATTAAGAATCAAAATGGACTGAATCCCCAGAAACAGTATAAAATCCTAAAATGACTGACCTCTCTCCCCCAAATTATCATGGTTGCTGTTCAGCCTCATTATCTTGATGTTCTTGAATTTTAAGACAAAGATTATCCATTATTTCAGGTAAATTGGACTTGGGAAGACAATTTTTAAAATGTTAACGATTATATATACTATGACTTCCTCAAAGATGAAAGGATAGTCATCAAGGGAGGTTAACAATGACTGCTCTTTGGAAAAACAATCCTAGCTGTTTTGTACTATAATAAAACAGGCAAAACCTCACCCCAATAGCTCTGGACAAGGAAAAGATTATAATATCTCAGACTCACATGAAAGTTTTGATAGCTGAGGAGATGCTTCAATTATCCAAGATATATCTTTAAAAAAAAAAAAAACCTGATTAGTTCCTTTAAGACCCTTTCTAGAGGAACAAGATGCCACAGTGACGGTCTTAGAACCCTAGGTAAGAATAAGGCTGCACCCTGAGTCATTTGACTTTCTTCCACGTGTACTGCCAAATATACTACTGGCCCCTGGATTGGTCTTTGCTTTTCTTCCTCACAGCAAAGTAGACACTCAGTCAAACCACAGAGAAGAAATGTGGACTCCAGTTTCTAGGAGGGAACCTTTCAATATACAGAAACTTTCTTCCAAGACAGGGAGTTGTGTCTGCTGAGGAAAACCTACTGCCCTACCCCAAATCTCCAAATTTATTATTATTATTTTGATTAATTAATTTAAGTAATTGATTTTTGATACTGGAGATTGAACTCAGGGTTGCTTAAACACTGAGCTACACCACCAGCCCTTTTTATATTTTATTTTGACACAGGGCTTTGCTAAGTTGCTTAAGTCCTCACTAAGTCACTGATGCTTACCTTGAACTCTCAGTTCTCCTGCCTCAGTCTCATGAGCCACTGGGAACCTATTGTTTTCAAAGTAATTAAAATTATTTTGATTTTTCTGATGCCATACTGGTACAAAGGCCCATATTTGAATTAAGAGTGAAATGGGAACTTCATTGTGACCTAGCCAGACAGATACAGCGTAGCCTATTTATAGGGCCAATCCCAAAGCTTGTCCACTGCAGACATGACATATCAATCAAAGAATCTTTCTCTCTGCCCACAGGACACCCTCACTGTCCTTCCCAACACCAGCCTGTAGAGAGGCCGTGGCCCATTTGGTAGTCACAAGCCACATGTGACTACTGAACACTTGAAATATGACTAGTCTGAATTGAGCTGTGAAACAGACTGGATTATGAAGACTAAGTTTAAAAAATGTGAACTATTTTGTTGATAATTTTTAATACTGACCCATATTGAAATTATAATTTATAATCTTGAGTTACATAAAACATATTTTAAAATTTAATTTGACAGTTTCTTTTTACAATCTTTTTCAATAGTGTGACATACGAGTATTTTCAATGACATAGAGGGCTCCTATTTGTACAAGATGGCCTTGCTGTGGATGACCACTGCCAGGCAGGCTCAGTCAGCACAAAGATAAAACTCATTGGCCATGTCAAGTCTGAGATGCAGTGTCATGTGCTCCCAAATCCAGAGCTCAGTAGACACCTTCCACCTTATATTTTTTAGAAAAATACTTTATTAGGAAGTTGTTTGCAGATATTTTTTAAATTTACAACTAAAAGATAACCTCTTATAGCAGTTCACTTTGCATATTTGGGGATCAAATCACAGATTTGGAGAAGAATAAAAAGCACCATGAGGATCATTTGGAAAATACCTCATACTCCATTGATTAGAGAATTAAGACCTAGATAATGGAGGAGCTGTCCTAAGGAGGATTCAGGGCTCTCTGAATCCTCCATGCCCCATGGATGCCCAAGCAAAGCATCATTGTTTTGACTCATTCAAATTCTCACTGTTATTTGGAGTGTGACCCGATGGGTTTGTAACATTCTGTGCTCTCAGGCACCCCACTCCTTCCTGTGACCCTGTAGCCTTCTCGTTCTCTGAACACTTCCAAGAAACCAGAGACCTTCCTCCTTCTATCAGGATAGTTTCAACTCCCAGAAGCTAATGTCCAGCGATGCCCTCTCTTCAAACACAAGCTTCTTTTTATTAAAAGGACTATGTGTCCACTCCTACTGAAGAAAACTTTTCATACTCACATTTTGAGCAGTTAAATAAGTTTTTTGTGTGTTTTTTTTTTGTTGTTGTTGTTGTTGGTGGTGGTGGTTGGTCGGTTGGTTGGTTTCTGGTTTGGGTATGTTTTTTGGTGAGGCCAACGTGGAGACCTGAAGACCAGCATCCTCAGAGGACTAAAGACATTGCTCTCACCTTGTCTCCCTTTGGTCTAATTATCCAGGAGGGTCCCCTTCTGGGCCAAAGAAAGCTCAATAGGTTTTCCAGGAGGCACCTGTGACACTATCAGCTGGGGCTCAGAAATGGAGTTGGGAGTAAGGGGGCAAAAATTTTTTTCTAATGGAACAAAGCTTAGGTATTTTTTAAGATGCTGATTTAGTGGGTTATTGAAAATGCTGCCCATATAGCCTTTTAACCCTCAAAGATATGAGATAACTTTTTTCTTGCAGTGAGGTGAAGCGGCTGTCATTATCTCCGAAGGTCTGTATCATATTGGAACCTGTCAGTGCGGGTCAGGGAGTCCGCGGTGCTCTGGGCCTAGCTCGGGGACTGAATTACATTTCCCCGGCACAATGGCTGCAGAATGGGTGGGTGCTTTGTAATTTAAACTGCATAAAGAGGCAGAAATTGATTTTTACTGTGGATCTTCATATCTAATAAAGCTCCAAGGGGCTCTTTTCTTCTCCGATTGAATAGCCATTGAATGCTTTCAATCTAGTTCTGTGTTTCATGCCTAAACTGAATAGCAGGAAGGCAGAAAATAGATGGGGGAAAAGAGGCCAAGTCACTTTCCAGATTGAAAAGGATATGGCAGAGAAATAAAAAAAATAAATAAAATAAAATAAGACTATTTGGAAAAGCATTTAAGTGGAAAGGGGAACTTTTTGATGCTCTGGGGGGAAAATTGCTTTTCAAGGTGTGTGTGTGTGTGTGTGTGTGTGTGTGTGTGTGTGTGTGTGTGAAGCGCGCACTTGCGTGTGTGTGTGTGTGTGTGTGTGTGCATACTTGGGCATGCACGTGCAAATCCACTTGTAGGTGAGTGTGGGCAATTGTGGTATTTTGTGTACACATGTAAAAATCTACTTATGGCCAACTAGACTAGCGCTAAAGTACTAACCACAAATGCCTCTTGAAACCCACTCTGACTATGTTCCTGGATTCAAGAACCAAAAAGAAACATCTAGAATGAGTTTTAGGAGCCAAACCACAGACTATGGGGCAGCAGGTCCTGTTGAGAAGGGGAGGAATTGCTGTTGTTCATTCTATTGATTCTTGTCTCTGCATGAAGAAGCCAAGCAATCTCTCAATTTTATAATCTACAGAGAATCCAAATTTCTTCTTGACGCTGCTACCTGCTTGGTGCTCACTTCCTATGACTCACAGTTATTAAAGGTCCTTTGAATTTTCACTCCAGTCAATATCCTGAGAGCAGCCCGATTCTTCAAATAGCGACAAGAGTATTTATGTTTTCAACCATCCACCTAGATATCCAGTTCAATAAAATAACACCGAACACGTTCTCTGTCTACAGCCCTACACTAGGCCATAATCCTCTCTGGCCCAGATATCCACACTTCCAATATTTGCTTTCTGGTATTTGTTCTAACTGCTTCTGGCAATAATCCCCAATATTTATTCAAGGATCCTCCAATACCCTTCTCAGGCCAGTGATCTAAATAGGATCAGCTTTAGTCTTTACCCCTAAACAAATTAGTAAATTATTGCACCCTGCTTTACCCTGTTTGGCTCAGTGGGAAGGCAAATGACCTAAACTCACCTAATTAGGATAATAAATTTATAGGAACTAGAAGAAAAAAGAAATGTTCTTACCCTGGGCTGGAAGCTGGGAGCCTGGAAGCTGGAGCTGTTGCCACCAACTTGACCACGTGAAGGGATGTTATCCCTGAGAACAGAGCACAGAGCCAGCACACAGAAGAGAGCAGAGCCAGCTGAGAACTGGAGCAAAATCTAGAACGCTGCCCAAAGTCTAGACCTATCCTTAACTTTGTATTCACATGAGCTGATTTAAATGAGCTAAGTGCACTCCATATAGTTTGCTTTTGATTTTTTTTTTCTTCTCAGGGGAAAAAAAAGACTTATACAGTAGATAATGACTTGTAGGAAGATTTTAATTTTTTTTTTAAAATTCTGGTTAGGAAGTTCCTTTTCACATATATAATCTAATTTAATGTAATCGTGCAAATATCTTTACGAGGAAGAATCTTTATAGACAATAAGGCTCAAAGAAATCTCCTTTCAGATAAAGAGGACACATTTCAGAAATGACGGAGATGAAATCTAGAAAAGAAGTGACATCCTAAATGGGAGTGCTGACGTCAACATTTCTAAAATCAAATTCCACCTCGTCCCCCTCAAACTCGCTCCTGCTCCTGGGATCCTCTGGTTCAGATAGGCATGTCCATCCACTTAGATGCCTAAATAAGAACCCAAGGAGCACATGAGGCTCTTTCCTTTGTGGCATCTTCCACATCCAGTGGGTCACCAAACCCATGGGTTCTGAGACCTGCTCACCCTTGTTTTCCCACCATTGCACAGATATTTTCCTGATTCTTGCATTCCCTGGAGAGCCCTCTCCACCCACTCACTCTGGCCCCACCTTCTCACAGGTATTAGAGGAAGATTTCTGAAACTGAACCTGAGTCAGATTCCTCTCTGGCATTCCAGGATTTTCAGGCTTTATTAAAATTGAATTCCTAACTACTTTGCCTGTTTTCACATCATGTCCCAGTATGTGTACAGGTATACACATGCACATAGACACACCTAGACACACACACACTCACACACCAGTCGTTGAAACAAAAATATTCAGTGTCATACTTTCTTTATCTCATATAAGATACTTTCTGATATTTTTCATTGTATTCTATATTTCTCTTTCAGATGTCTGTCATAACTCTCTCAATTGGGGTTTTTTACACAAGGTCAATGGTCATTTAAACAAGGGCTGTGAGTATACATCTGAGGGTTTAGAAATTTTATTAGGAAAAGTTCGTGTCTTTTGGGGGGAGGGGGATCAAACCTAGGGCTTCATGCTTGCTAGGACCATACCACTGAACTCCACCCACAGCCCTCTTCTATTATCAACATAGGCCACAAACCACAGAAATATTAACAGAACCCGTGGCTTTATCACCAGCAGAACTCACAGATATGTTTAGTTCATTGAAAATATCTTGAAATAGTGCCTGTGAGCATCACTACTTTAAAAATCATGCCTGAAGAACATTCTCCTCCTCTTTTTGCCAATTATTTCCCCTAGACCTTGACCTCCCCGTTCTCCATACTCTGTATATTTCTGTGATATGCCTGTATGCAAACTTAAACACAAACACATAAGGAAGATTCCATACCTATGTAGGCATGAGCACATTACCATATACACTCACTCATATTTTCAAACTCACACATATACATTTTAACACACGATCATACACCTATTTACAACTGTTGACACACATAAATATACTCACATTTATACATGCATACAATTTCCCAGTTCTGCTTCTGAGAAAGAATCTTTGACCAGTTCTCTCTTCAATATGCCCCAGGGACTTGGGGTTTCCCCATGTCCTTAAAACTTTGCTGGGGGAATAGCTTGTATGCACTAGCACCCCATGACCATGAGCAGTGACCCAATCAGTGCATTAATCCCCTGATAGAGATTAACTGGGTGGTAACTGGAGTGAGGTGGGGTGTGTCAGGAAGAGATAGGTCACTGGGGCCTTGCCTTCAAATTTTATATTTTGTCCCTGGAGAATGGAGTGTACCCCCTCCCCCATGTCCCATGTCCTGAACTGCTTTCCTTTGTCACACTTTCTCCATGAGGTTTGCCTCACCACAGGCCCAGAGCAATAAAATTAACCATCTATAAACTGAGACCTCTGAAACCATGAGCCCCTAAATAAACTTTTCTTCCTCTAATGGTTCCTGTCATGTCTTTTGGTCACTGCAGTGAAAAAGTTGACTAACCACTCTCATTCACACAAAATTTTGGATACGATTTCAGGGTATTCTGAACCTCCTAAAGATATTCCTGAATTTTACAAAGTCATTCTTTACAATTACATCAAGGAGATTCGCAAACTTGATACTCATGACTTGGATGAGTTGGTATCTCCAAAGTCCCCTGACATCTTGTCAAACCTGAGATACCAGGGCTCTAACAGAGAACCAGGGTTCAAATGTGAAGGCCTTTCACCACCCTTGAGCAAGCCCAGCTCCTTCCCACACCCCACATCAACAGTCTTGCATTCTCTACTCCAAGCATACAGCATGGCAACCCTCAAAAATGATCATAGGTACACTTTATTTCTTGCAAAATGGCTCCGAAAAGAGTTGACCTCTAGAGCTAGCGATGGAAATGAAGAGGTTGGGAGGAAGTGAAGATTCCTAATAAAACTAAGCACCTGAGCAGAGAAATACACATCATGGTTTACACTTTGCCAATTATAAAGAGCTCAGGCTCTGGGTCTTATACATGCCTAGACTTATAGGGATTACAAAAAGGGATAATCACAGGGTCCAGAAAAGTGCCACAAATGAATGATGCATGGTGAGGAAGCAAACAGCCCATGTGGTCTATTGTTCCCCTGAGAAAACTAAGGGAACAGGAAAGAGTCCCTTTCTTTCTTTAAGTTAAACGACAGCACAAATAGAGCAACCAATGGCAGCTGCACTTGGCCTTTGTGATAAGTGGTAGCCAGGGAACTGTGCACAGTGCACACACGTTACCTAGCCTAAAGGAACAGCAGCCTCTGCTCTCCTGTGGATTGTCACCTGTTGGGAACACCTGCACATGTTACAACAGCCATCAAATTTTCCAGGTGCAAACGATCAAGTTCTTACGTGACCTGGACTCCTCCCCCTCCCACCCAGTGTCTCATGTGTTAACTCTTTGATAACAAACGACATGTGTGTAAGCCAGGTCCTGCCTGTTGTCAGCCGTGGGTGGCTGTTTCTCTGCATCTTCCCCATCTCCTCCCTCCATCCCTGCTAGAGGATCTCCAGGCTTCCTGGTGGGAAGAGCTTGTCATAACTTTATCTAAAGCAAGGTGGAAAGACCTATGGGCAAGTTTACCCAGAAAGCATAGTCAGAAAGTGGTGAGTGTCTGTGGAAGGGTGCTATCCACATGCTCTCCCAGGAGGCCAGAGGAGTAGGTCTGCCTCACCTCCCAAGTGAAACTGTATGGGCACCAATGGCAGCCAAGCTTCCAGAAATGAAAGAAGAGAAAACCATTTGAAGCATTTCCAGGAGCTGCAGAGTATTTAAAGCACAAGGCTCAGTGGTCTGACTATCACTGGCCCCTTCTGGTTTTCAGATCCACCAGGTGTGTGATACTCTTTGTGATTGAGTCCTGTGTGCAGAGACCCTGGATGATGATGGCTAATTCTTCCTGCCTTGCCCTGGAGACACTTGCCGGCACAGATAAGGCAGCTCCCTGTAGATGGGATGGAGCTCTGGGTTGACATGCCTGTGCCGGGGCTCACTCACTCACGACATCCATCTCCACAAGCTCAGCCTCACCTGCCATGCCAACACAGTTTGGGGTCATCTGTCTAATCTGAATGAACTTGTTTGCATAAAAACTGAAAATACTATCCCAATGGAGCCATTCCCTCCTGTTTCTTTTCCTCCTCTGCCTTGAGTTTTCTAGCAGTTTCTTTGTTGTTGAAAGACCTCATTTTCCTGAACTCTTTCTTGAAGGGTGCAGGGAATTTAAAACACACTTCACTTGGCCTGTGTGTATATTTTAAAACCATTTAATGTCAGTAATAGAAGTTGAATATAATTGCAAACTATTCTTGATTTTACTAGTGTTTTATTAACAGATCTGTCTTAATCCAGGATTAAAACTGAGTGAGATTAGAGGATTTCTCTCATCTGCAGCTTGGAGCAAGAGACTCTCTGTAATAAATGTGCCTCCTTGCTTGACATAAAGCCGTCCTATTATTCTCACAGCGCCGAGTGCAGATGGGCTTCCACCTGCCCTGTGATGCATGTGTGCATGACAAGCAGGAGGGGGGGCCTGGCCAGGCTGAAGGCCAAGGCTCCCATCCCTGTCAAGGCATCGGGATGAAGGTCACATTCTCTTAGCCTCTGTGCTCTGAATTGCCTTTCCATGACCTCGTGGCCTTTCCTCTGAATCGAGCACCCATTTCAACACTACATCACAGGCTCTTGCTTTCAGGAAAATGGGCAGCGACTTGCATATAACGTATCCTCCATCTGCTGTGGCTGGTTTGCTCCATTGATTGGAGGACCCTTAACAAGGGAAGGTCACAGGCCCCCATTCTCACAAGGACAGTTTCCTTTGGTTCTTGTAGTCCATCCTGCTTGTGCCTGTAGTCTAGAACAGCTACCACTGTGAAAATGTCACCATCTAAGAGATGAAAGAGACTCCGAGGGCCTCTCTTGTGGACAGTGGGAAGTAGCATCATATCCATAGACAAAAGATAAGACTTTATCTATTGAAGGTCACCTCCAGGGGGCAAGCATCCGTGCCAATCAGAAGTGACTGAAGACAAAGCAAGCTGGGTCACTCTCCAATCCAGGGACTATGCATGTAATCACTTTCCTGGCTCCAAACTCAATACGAACCTTCTTGGGAAGATGCATCCTCCCTTTATGTACATTTCAAGCACCTATACAACACCCTTTGTCACTTCTGATTCTGTTTCCTGTTTGAATATCAGTAATGGCTGGTAGTGTTGGTGTCTATTCAGGTGTGCACAGGTATATGCAGTGTGTACACCCTTCACTCCTACCTCCACTGCAGAACTGGGGGTCATCAAGGTCTAAACTTAGTCCAGGAGTGATTCCACCATCCAGGAGTTTACCCAGGTAAATCCATTGCTTGTCACTTTACTCTTTTCCGTCCTCAGTCTTCTATATGCAGTTGATCTAAAAGTCCTGTCAAATCTACCATCCAAAGGTCAGCTGTCCCTCTCCCTTTCTTCTTCCTTCCTTCAGCTCCAGTTCTGACCACAGCCATCTATCTCCCAGCTGTCTCCCACAGCTTTCCATTGGTCTCACTTCTGAAGTGTTCCCTATCCATCGTCCACTTTCACTACTGTGGCCTCCTAGATGTGCTGAACAAATATGATCCTTAGATTCCTTTATAAGCCTCCCATGGCTTCTGCTGCTCTCAGGAGTCTAGGTCCTCATCATGGAAAATAAAAACCGTTAAGATCTATCTGGGACTTCCATGCTGGCCTTAGCTCCGGCCTTGTGTTATCAAGCCTTCCACTCTGCACCTTACACAAAGCACCATTCCCAGAATGAGTCTTGAATTGTTTGCCTGGGTCAGGTCCTCTCCCAGAAGGCTTTTCCCATCTTGTCCACACAGTGGCTTTCTAATTCTCCCTTGAAACCTGTCTCCAAGTGCCAACTTCACATTCCCCCAGGAATAGCTCATCAGACCTGCCTCTGAAAGATATTGGTCAGAGAAACTCTCTCCCTCACTCAACTAAAGAACCAAAACCATTGACATCTGTGTTCCCAAGGGCCACCAGTAGTCCCCAAGAATGTCTTACTCATGCACTCGGCAATTAAGTAGTAAGTACCGACCATGTGCTGAGAGTAGTAAGTGAAGAAAGGCATGGTCCCCGTTACAGCCCTAAGTCATGAATAAAGGCCTGGCTCACATTATAGAACTAAGTCATGAGTAAATTCCTGTAAAATGAATGAAAGAATGTGTGTTTTGTTAAACTCAATTGAGTTAAACTCTAAAGAGAAGAAGTAGCCATCAGCAAGGAGGAAAATGAGGTTTCCATTCTCCAACAACCAGATTCTCTACTTGTAATGGGGCAGATGAATGATTTAATGAAGGGGAATTTTGTTCATTTTAAATGAGGACATTATAGATTAGTAACAATAATAATAGTAGAAATAATGATAGCCACTAATAATTTTGGATTGTTTACTATATTCTATGCTCATTCTAAGAACTGCACATATATCTGTTCATTTTTTTTCTCATAACAATCTTAGATAACAGGTCTTATTATTCTCCCCATTTTAGGAAAAAAGGAAATTGATGCATTGAAATGTTATGTAACTTGACCAAAATTTTTTGGTTAGTAAGTACTGGAACTGTTGTGCTCCCAAGTGTTCTAATTACACAGCCCACGCTGAGCTGCTTACCCACTGCAGTGGGTGTCTCCCAACATATCCAAGAGAACGAGAGGACGTGGACTGATATATCTAAGTCCACATAACATGAAGCCATCTGAATTTTAAAATAATGTGGAGCTAAACAGAATAAATAAAAATTAAATAAATAAACAAAATAATGTGGGAAAAATTTTAACTTGTCTATAAAACTACAGGATGGAAAGCAAATCAGTGATTGTTTGGAGGTGGGAAAGGCTGAGTACAAAGGGACACACAGGCCAAGACAGCTCTGTATGGCTCTGAGATGGTGGATGTATTTGTTAAAACTTATAGAACTGTACAACAAAAGGTATGAACTTGGCTGTGTGTTGATTTTAAAAATGCTAAACCAAAGGGTTGAAAGTTCCAAGGATTGAACACAGAAGGACAAATTAATCTAACTGCATTATCAATACATTGTCTAGCTTGACTGAATGGAGTGAAATATATAGAAACTAACCCAAGTTTTTGGGTAGTGGTATCTGGGCTGGATACTAAAACTGGAAACAAAAAGAATTGTACAAAAAGATGGTACTCTGGTTCATAAACGTAGTTCTCAAAAAAGTATTGGCTAGCAATCCTGAAACAACATGTATGCAAGCATTGACCAAAGTAAATAAAATGTAAGTAATAGGAGCTAGTTTTTTTGAAATTGTAAATTAATAAGAAGGAATGTGCAAATCTCTCTCTCTCTCTCTCTCTCTCTCTCTCTCTCTCTCTCTCTCTCTCTCAAAACAATTTGGGTTGGCATTTGTGTTTCTGTGAATCCTGTGGTGGTGGATTAGAGTCAAACACACAAAGGCAAACTCCTAGTTGTTGAGAGAGAGAGAGAGAGAGAGAGAGAGAGAGAGAGAGAGAGAGAGAGAGAGAGAGAGGTTGATTTACATGTACAATTGGGTCAGTAAGCATATGTGTATTTCCTAGCTCTATTCACCAAGCAGGCCAAGAAGCAGTGACACCCCAGGAACAACAAGCCCACCCACACCCAGATTTTTACTTCTAAATACCATTCACAGATAAAGGGAACTAGGACTCCTGGGAGAACTGGACGATCTTACAATTAGGAAGGGAAACTACAGAATGGGTGGGAAAGATTCAGAAACCATAAAAGCAATCAAAAGTAGGGAGGGGGAACAGAGAATGGGTCATGTCAATAGGACCAGGGAGCCAACTGAAAGGTGTTCCAGGGGCTAAAGCTGGAGTAATCTGAGTAACAAAATTTATTACCATAGTATTAGATTACACTCCAAAAACAATATACATACAAATATAAGTCACAAATAAAATGAATATCCACAAGTCCCCATGGCTATAAACAAAATGTTGAATAAATAAATGCATGTAATATCCCGAGTTGGATCTTCAAACAGACAAAAGGACATGCGTGGAAAACTTGTGACATCTGAATAAAGACTTCAGTCAATAGTATTGTACCAATGTTAATTACTTAATTTTGACAAATTCACTGTAATTCTGTAAGATGTAGATATTACAGGGAGCAGGGTGAGTGACATATTAAGAACTTTGTACTGTCAATGTAACTCTTCTATCAATCTCAAATTCTTCTAAAAGAAAAAGAAAAAAAAGTACAGGAAACTCTTATCCCCTCAGACACATAAATATATGAAAATATTGTCTATTCCAAAATTCCAATAGTCACTGCATTCATTATAACATGTTTCTGAAAGTGTTGTAAATGGGCTTTCTTAGTCTCCATTTTTAATGCATTATTTTTGCATTATTCTGTAATAATTCAGAGGTCACCCAAGAAAATATCTGGTTGAGTTTTGGACAGATGTTACAAAATTTGACCTATTTCTTTTTTTTTGGTCTTGAGGACTGAACTGCAATTTGAACTAGATTCAGAAATAACAGAAATGTATTCTACCTGAAAGTCATTTGCCAGGCCTAAATTAGGCCCTCTCCCCTGGGCTCACCTGGACCTGCATACTTACGCTTGGGCAGAGAAAGGAATCAAGACAGCAAACAAATGCCCCCCCAAAAAAACTTGCCACACAAAAACTTTCAGAGCAGATACCTGCTCTCATTGTGAAAGGTCGGCCAGAGAACTAATTTGGATATCTTCTTCCTTCAAGATTTGTTTCCTGCTCATTTCATTTGAAACATACAAATCACTGATGGCAGATAGAGGCGAGAGTGGCTCTGCTATAATAGGCAGTTCTAGGTACACAGTCAGGTGTTTTGTGGCTGTTGCTTAAGCAACCCCTGACAAATGCTGCTGCCGATGAGACCAGACACAAACATACGAGGTTCCTTCTGGCATCTCTTGTGCCAATGCATCAGGAGAAACACATCATTGGTGACAGGCAGCATTAAGCAAATTAATGTTTAGGACATTTTTTAAATAATAAGGGTTTTTTTTTCCCCAAAGCCAGGAATTTATTTTTCTGTCATGATTATAGAGAAAAATTGTGGCAATCAAGTGTGGACATGGCTCTCAGCCACCATAAACCGACTTCACAGGGCACCATTCATTCCTGTAGCCATCTTCTATGTTCTTGGGTTAGGGGAAGAGATCTGGAGTCTGAAGAGCATTCTTCCTCTGCAAATTCATGGTTGTGCTATAAAGTAAGATGTGCATCTCACAGGAAGAATCCCCTGAGCAAGGACTCACCCGGTGTGCATGGGCCAAAGTAAGGTTGGAGGTCAGCACCTCCCAGAGACAGGAAGGTCCCAACCACTGGCATTCATCTCTGATTTCCAGGGAAAAGAAGAGGGTACAAGGCTACCAGTAGCTGCCTGAGGGGGTTGTCCCATTAACACTCTTCCCTTCACAGTTTCTTCTCAAAACAGGTGAAAGATCTTTTTTGAAAATGTCAATCAAACTGTACCAGCCTTTTGTTTAAACAGACCCTAATGTCTTTCCATCACACCCAGAATCCTTAACATGACCTACAAGGTTCTTGAGATCTGGCTCCTCCTCACCTTTTCACCAGTTACTTGGCTCCTTCGCTATACTCCAGTCCCCTGTTCTTCCTGGCTGCTTTTTTAAATGTGAAGCCCATTCTTACCTCAGGACCTTTGCACTTGCAGTTATTTCTTCCTAAGATCTTCTTTCCCTAGTTCTTCCCATGGCTCATTTCTTCAATTATTAGCTCATGTGCAATGTTCTCAAGAGACATTTCTCCTGACCACCGTGTCTAAAAAAGTTTTTTCTACCTGTTGCCACTGTCATTCTCTGTGCTTCTTAGCTTTAATTTTTCATAGCACTTAATCTTGCTTAAAATTGTGGGTTTTTTTCCCCAGGAGTTCATTAACTGCCTACCCCACTAACGTAAAGACTTTCTGCTACCCCACTAACATAAAGACTTTCTACAGTATCCACAGTGCCTGGAATAGTGTCACAAACATTATCCAGTCTATTCATAGACACATGTGGTCAGGTGATTTGTGTTAGCCAATGAGATATAAGTAGCAATGACAAGATACCTTTCAGAGATAGTACAAGGGTCATTATGTTCCAACCCCTTCTGTGAAGGTCAGAGAAGCACATGTCAAGGTGAAACCTAAGCAAAGGTCCTCTGACAGCTTGCATTGGACAAATATTACAGAAAAAAAAAACATGATTTTTGTTGTTTTAGATGCCTGAGCTTTAGGAGGGGCAATTTGTTAGATCAGCATAATTTAACCTATCCTGACTAACATAATATCTGAATGAAAAACCTGAATGAATGAACACAGTAAATCTTCAGGTGGCCTGCTCAGCGGGCAGCATGACTCTCTGCCATCAACCACCACAGGCCAGCTCAGGTTCACCCACAACCAAGGTATAGTAAGATCAGGGCGAAGGCCAGAACAGTGAGACCAGAATGGAGGAAGGACAGACAGACAGAAAGTAGAAGCCACTATCTTGGAACGTGTCAACACTGTAGGAATGAATGAATGAATATTCTCCTAAAACAACCAAGATGGCTAAAATAACTTGAATTCAAATGCAAGTACAGAAGGACAGAGGAGAAAGCTGGCCTGTCGCAGCCACCCACACCATCCACCATGCCATTAAAGGACTGTTGCATTGTTTGTGTTTGTTGCTGGTAGTGTTATCATATTTTTGCACAGACCTTTTAATCTCTGAAATTAAATGACTACTCTAGTCCTTTTACAGAACTTCTTCCCCTCCCTCCCTCCCCGTGGTTGTATTTTCTTTTGAGACGTTTTAAAAGTTTTCAGTTAAAAAAAAATACACTGTAAAAGGCTAGGTTGAATTATATGGTACATGGAAATTAAAATGGAATTTTAAATTATCTTGCAGTTCTGGATGATGTAGAATGAGTGATAATAAATAAGGGTTAAAAGGAAGATGGCAGAACCTTTTTCATGATTTTTATTTTTTTCCCCTTTCTGTTGTTTATAAAAAACCTTCTCAGAAGATTAAAAATAATATTTCTTTCCCTATTGATTTTTTTCTTTTCCCATTTGACAAACATTAATTTATTTCCTGTGTTTCTAATGGAGCTGAAATTAATAGAGCTTTATTTATTTTTTTCACACCCTGGACATCAGCCATAGTGATGACAACCCATGGGTATGGACAGCAGCCAGGCAGTTCCAGAGACATGACAGGGCTTTCCAGGGGCCAACAGTACAGGATCCAACTCCCATCAGCCTCTCCTCTGTGTGTGGAGAGGCCTCTGGCTTATGCCACCCATGATTCAGAGGATGCTTATCCCACGCTACCATCTTGTGAAGGACATCCTGGAACCAGTACAGGGCTCTGCTTATGTTGTACCTTCTCCTTGGAATTCCTCTTCCCTTTTCTCCTCCTTCCCTATTATGGTTTATAATGGGTCCCCCAAAAGCTCTTGTGTGAGACAATGAAAGAATTTTTAGAGGTGAAATGATTGGATGATGAGAGCCTTGACCTAATCAGTGCATTAATCCCCTGATAGGGTTTAATTGGGTGGTGACCATAGGTAGGGTGTGGATGGAGGGGGTGGGTCCTTGAGGGCATGCCTTTGGGGTATATATTTTGTCCTTGTTGAGTGGAATGTCTCCTCTTCCTTGTGGTCATGTTCTGAGGTATCTGCCTCTACCACAAGTTTAAGCCATAATATTCCACCTCACCTCAGGTCCAAAACAATGGAGTCAGCTGTCTATGAACTAAAATGTCTGAAACTGTAAGCCCCCCAATAAAATTTTCCTCCTCTAGTTGTTCTCATGAAATCTTATGGCCACAGCAACAACAACAACAAAAACAAAAACTGACTAAAACACTTCCCTTAGGTTTCTGTTCAATTCCTGTCTTTTGGGATAGGTTACCCTGATACATTTTCTTTACATGGGACACAAACTTCCTAGCAAAATAAGCCCCTAAGGTATTCAACACACCTTGGGCATGCCAGACCCTGGGCCAATTGTCGGAGATTCAACAATGTAGAAGATCTGGTTCCTGCTCTCAAGAAATCCACTCCAGGTCAAAAGACACAACTGTGGTACCAAAGTGTAATGATCTCCTATAGGAGCATAAAAGATGGGCGTGCTTTACCAAGGCCTTTAACCCAAGTGGGGTCAGGGAGACTTCCAGGAGGGGGTAACCTCTGAGTTGAATCTAGAAGGAAAGAGGGAAGTGAAAAAAGTAGTTGGAAACTGAGCTCCAGGGATTTACTTAAAGGAAGGCATCAAGTTGGTCAGGCTGATGTTGAAAGTGAGGTTTCCAGAGGTGCTGGCTGTGTCCAGCCTCTTCTTGATTCCTGCCTTCTCGAATTTTCGTATTGCAAACATTGCCCATCAGTTGAACCATACTTTTGGGTTTATTACTTAATGCTGCTTGATAATTTCCATACAATTTAACAGAATCTTGCAGGATCAATGCCAAAACTCTGAGGATCTGCTTTCATAGTGGGTATTTCCAGCTTGTGGCAGGAAAAAACTTAAAAGCACAAATTCTACAAATTAGATGTGACCATTTTTTACCTGAACATGGCCATTAATTCACCACCACTAAGGTCCAAAGTTCTCCAGAGAACTTTTGTTCACACCAAGATGAGAATATCACTCCTCACCCATAGCATCACCTCTCTCCAAAGGCATGCAATTGGCTGGGGGCTGAGGATCCACCTTCAAAAGAGACCTTCTGCTCATCCTCTAGCCCTCTTTTCCTACCATACTTTACTTGGAAAATCTTCTGTTAACAATGTTAGGCAAACTATCTCCTCACAGGGCCCCCTTCCCAATTCAAAAAGACTTTGTCAGAAACATCTGTATTAAGGAAATGAAGAACAATCAAATTTAAAAAAAAAAAAAAGAATGGATCAAACATGAGAAATTTCTTTTTTGGATTCAACTAAAATCCAAATGGCCATTCCTGATTGGCAAGTGTCCTTCTTACAAGCAACAATTTAGGGATCTTGTCTCCTTCTATTTTGTGGCTCTGCAGTCCCTAACACATGGCTTCAGAGGTCACTAGGCTTTCCAGCATTGACTTAGTAGGAATAATACTAAAATAGTACAGCCTGGATATGGTACACATAAATTCCACTCTTATTTCAATTCTAGACCTTAATCACATGGTCATTTTCAACAGTGTAGAGTCTATCCATGCTCAGGAAAAAGAAAAAGCAATTATGTTGAGAGACAACTACCTAACTTCTGCCCCAAACATATGAATTCCAGTCTTAAGACTCCAAGGGGACTCAGTAAAAAGTAGTTTTAATTCTCTAGGTACAACTGTTGATTATTTGAGGGATGCAAGGGGCTGGTATAATCTATTTTTTCCCCCAGAGAAAGCAATGGATTCTCACAACAAGTATATTATAGAATGGAGTCTGATTTCAAAACCACTAGGCTATGCCACATGGATGGAATGATTGAGGTAAAATCCCTACTCTCAAGTTAAGAGGAACAGGAGAACAATAGATCTTAATGACTAAGGGTTTACTGCTTATTTCTAACTTGAAAAAAATCTTCACTTTTACTTTTAAACTAGTATAAGAATTTTTGCACTATAAATCTTCACTTTTACTTTTAAACTAGTATAAGAATTCTTGCACTATTTGTGGTTTTAGTTCTTATCCAAGCCCAAAGTAATAATTGCTGGTGCTTCTCACCAAATATTTCTGGCGCTCTCTACTTTCAGATTGAACTGATAGAATTGCACTTTCCTGACCCTTTGAAGTTAGTTGTGGCCGTGTGACTTCCTTTGGGTAACATAATGTGGGTCCATGTGACACGTAATAGTTTTGGAGGGACCTTTAAGAACCAGGACATGTCTACCAGACCTCTCTTTTCCTCTGTGACTACCAGCAACTTTTAAGATGGTGGATACTATATCAGCCAGTCCTGGATAAGGAGACTTAGTGCAGAGTCTCCAGTCAACTGTCATGGACCTGTGCCTGATCCCCAAAAAGGATCCTTATTATGGGGAACTACTTAAGCCTTTGCTGTTTTTATTATTGCTGCATAACTTTTAAATCTTGGCATGAAAGAAAATGAAGTCCTTTTAAGACAGATTATTCATAGCTTTATCATAGAAGTACAAAGACGGTGCAAACCCACAACCTTTCTCCCTGGTGGGATGGTGTTTTTGCTTTCTACTTTATAGCAATGGAGAATCTAAAGGTTATGATAATTTTGGTGATGTTCTGGCCTGTGGTGTGGAAAAGGCCAAAGAAAACTTGGCCTGGACTAGAGCAGACTGCAAAACAGAAACACCATGAGGTCCAAGTCATCAAGGACCAATTCATGATTAATTGTGTGAGAATAAGAAAGGAAAGCAAGCAGATAGAGGGGCTTCGGAGTCAGAGCAGGGCTGGTGGCCCTAAAATAGTCATTGTCCCAACAGCAAGGCCTAAAGGGGAAGTGGAAGATGTGTCAGAAGTCCAGCAGACAGAAGTCTTCTCTCTTCTTTTCCTTCCTTTTGAATCAGTCTGAAGATTGAATCCAAGTCAGTTTAAAAAAACCAAGATGAGTGAATGAGACATTCCAGGTGGAAACAGGTGAAGTGAAACAGCTTATCCAACACAGGGAAAGGCTGTGAGGAGATTCCATTTAGGAAAAAAGGTTACAAAACCTCAGGTTCTTCCAAAAAGCAGGAGCTGATCAACCAGAGACTTCAGCTTTCTCAGACCAAAGCAGGAATGCTGAAGTTGGCATCCTCATGATCAATGACTCATCATCACCATCACCATCATCATCATCATCATCATCATCATCATCATCATCATCATCATCATCATCAGATGTGGTGACCAAGTACTGCAAAAATTGAAAGAAAAGTCCAAATTATCACTTCTAACTTCAAAGTTTGTGTCTCCTTCTAGAGGAGGAAAGTAATACAGTGAAATACTGGACTTCAGAATTTGCTCTTCCTCACTCAGAATCCTGCTCTGTTGAGGAACTTGATCAAGTTTCCCAACTTTCCTGACCTTCAGTTTCCTTCTCTATAAATGAACATAATTAGACCTCCTTCATAGGATTGGGTTGGATGAAATGGAATGATTTTGCTGGGCAGAGGTGACACCCCCATACCCTTAGATTGACGGTGATATTCCAGCTCTGAACCCTACTATAGAATCTATTTGCAGAAGAAGGGCATCTGCACTTGGTGTATGAAAGTAGGAGAAAGGAAAGAAGGAAGGAAGGAAGGAAGGAAGGAAGGAAGGAAGGAAGGAAGGAAGGAAGGAAAGAAGGAAGGAAGGAAGGAAAGGAAAGGAAAGGAAAGGAGGGAGGAAGGGAGGGATGAAAAAGAATGAAAGAAAATTTTTTTTTGTGCAGAGATCTCTAGGGAAGGAAGACAGCGTGGAGTTTGGCCTGGGTGGGGGGGTGGGTGTGAGATGTTGTCTTTTGCCCTGCTGATCTGAAGGGCAATGAGAAAAGGGGAATGGAGGAACTCTCGCACATCTGTGTGAGACTGGACAACCAGTTTTCTGGGCTTGTGTGACCAGTAAATGAAGCCTAAAGTGGAGGCAGCAAGACAATATTCTTGGTACCCACACTTCATGCTTATTCTGCCAACACAGGAAACCCCAGAAATTCAGATTACAGAGACAACATAGGTAAGTCACTAGGACTGTGGCTCCTGTAGTATTCTCTCAGTAATTCTGCATTCTATTTCACCAAAGGTTCCTCCAAGAAGGATTCTTTACAAAACATGGACTTCGTGTCCCAAAAATAGATTCTGATTTCCTAAAAATCACTAGATTTACTTAGAAAATGAAATATGAGTGCATCTTGAGATCAACTCATCACTTTTTTCCTTTTAATATTTTTTTAGTTGTAGTTGGACACGATACCTTTATTTTATTTATTTATTTTTATGTGATGCTGAGGATCGAACCCAGTCAGAATGGTGATTAATTCTGCAAAACAGAATGAAAGATTGGCCAGAAAGATCAGGAAAGAATTTTAAACTACATTTAAGTTATTTTTAAATGTTGCCTGGGAGTAATAGCCTAAAGTACAAATATAACTGCTACTCTTCAGTCCACAGATCACTACATAACATGCATCATGGTCAGTGACCAATTATATCACTTCTTTCAAAATATGTCAGATTGGTTCACACACAGACAGCAAAGCAAGTAGTTGTACTTCTTCTTCATCTCTCAGTGATCAACCCATATGACCTTTATAAAAGAAATTAATGATTAAAAGAGGAATTAACAAAGAAGCACAAAATGAAATAACAATAAAAATTGGAAGTGAATATAAGTCAGACATATAGAGTTATAGAAGAAGTAGCTGACCATGAAAATGTTGACACCACCATCATTCAAGGAACTCCAAAGATGACACCAAAGAAACTTAGCTGGCAACTTTGGGGCACACATGGGTCTTCATGATGAAAAGAATGATAAGTTCCGAAGGAGATTCCAGCTAAAAACATCACAGCAATGAAACTCTCAGAGATACCTCATGACATTAAAAGCAAAAAGAATAAAATGTTGGCAACTGGTCCAAAATTAGAAAGAAGTATGACAACTTACAAAGGCATGAAAAAGATTCCCAATTGTATCATAAGAAAGCAAACATTTAAATTTCTTTAATAGTTTTAAAACATAATAAAACAGATTTTTATTTTATTTTTAATTTTTAATTTTTGTTTTTCTACATTTTAATTGGTGCATTATGATTGTACATAATGGTGGGATTATTTATTACATATTCATACATGCACACAATATAGCAATATAATTTAGCCATTATTACTCCCCAACACTTCCCCCTCTCTCCCTTGCCTCCCCGTCCTCCATCCCTTTCTGTTATTCTACTGATCTCCCTTTGAATTCATGAAACCCCTATCCCATCTTTCTATTCCTTTCTTTTCTCTAGCTTACACATTGAGAAAAAACATATGACCCTTGACTTTCTTTTGTTTAATGGTCTTAAGTTCCATACATTTTCCTGCCAATGACATAATTTCATTTTTTTTTACAGTTGAAAAAACTCCATTGTGTATATATATGCCACATTTTTTGTCCATTCATTCACTGGTGGTTCTAATCTGGTTCCATATTTGGCTATTGTGGATTATGCTGCTGTAAACATGGGTAGGCATATATCACTGTATTATGATGACTAATTCTTTAGGATAAATCCCGAGGAGTGGTAGAGTGGGTTCATATGGTGCTCCCATTCCTTGTCTTTTGAGCAAACTTCATACAGATTTCTATAGTGGTTGTACCAATTCACAATCCCACTTAAAAACTAAAATACATAATTCTAAATACTTTTACAGTTTGAAGTAATAGTATCTGTTATGGTTTGGATGTTAGGTGACCCACAAAAGCTCATGTGTGAGACAATGAGACAATGCAAGAACATTCAGAGGTGAAATGATTGGGTTATGAGAACCTTTACCCAATCAGTGAATGAATCCCTTGATGGGGATTAACTGAGTGGTAACTAAAGGCACCTTGGCTGTGGACAGAAAAGATGGGTCACTGGGGGTGTGTGTTAGGGGTATATATTTTATTTTTGTTGAACAGGGCGCTCTCTCTCTCTCTCTCTCTCTCTCTCTCTCTCTCTCTCTCTCTCTCTCTCCCTCTCAGAGCTCTCTCTCTCTCCTTCCTAATCATCACGTGAGCTGCTTCCCTCCTCCATACTCTCCCACCATGATGTTCTGCCTCACCTTAAACCCCTAAGAATGGACCCGGGTGTCTATGGACTGAGATCTCTAATACTGTAAGTCCCCAAATAAACTTTTCCTCCTCTAAAATTGTTCTTGTAAAGTCTTCTGATCACAGAAGCAAAAAAGCTGACTAAAACAGTATTTAAATATTATTTTCATTATTTTTATTTCCCTATACATTTATAAACAATCAGAGAGTAATTAGTATTTTGACAAAAAAATTGCAGAGGTCATGGAACAAACACAATTTTCTCCAGTGGAAATTAAGGTAATTTTGTATAATTTCAGCTAGTCCTAAAGTAAAACTTGCATGTGTGTATATAACTTTAAAAAGACACACTTGAATTTTATTTCTTATTTAATTAACTTTGAACACTATTTCATGAAACTCTATTTTGGATGATGAAATTAACACTCCTGCACTACCCACTTCCTTTCCTAAATTCTGTCCATTTTTACCACACCTTTACAATTTTAAGAATCACCCAATAGTAGATTGAATTTATCTCTGATTCTAAAACTTGACAACCAATAACCACTGAGTCACATCTCCAGCCCTTTTTATTTATTTATTTATTTTGTTTTGAGTGAGGGCCTTACTAAGTTACCTAGCGTCTCTCTAAGTTGTTGAGGCTGGCTTTGAACTTGTGACGTTCATAGAACTGTCTAAGCTTCCAAAATCACTGCGATTACAGGCATATGCCACTGTGCCCAGCTCCTCTACCTTCTTAATCATAATTTGTTAAGAAGAACTCATTTGAATACTGAAGACTTTCTCCTCAGAGCCTCTTGACTTCTTATAATTTCATCAATTGATTTCTCATCTGCTGCATAACCATCATGCTGGATGAAATACTTATCTTGGGATAGATCCACAGTTTCTTAGAACTAATGTCTCACTTTTCTTTGATTGGACAACACCATTGCCCCATTGATGTTTTCTGTTTTCCTTTTTTAAGGTACATGGATGTTTATAGCAGCACAATTCACAATAGCTAAACTGTGGAGCCAACCTAGATGTCCTTCAGTGGATGAATGGATTAAAAAATGTGGCATTTATACACAATGGAATAATACTCAGCACTAATAAAGAATAAGATCATGGCATTTGCAGGGAAATGGAGAGCATTAGAGAAGATTATGCTAAGTGAAGTTAGCCAATCTCCAAAAAACAAATGCCAAATGTTTTCTCTGATATCAGGGGCGTGACTCAAAATGGGGTAGGGAGGGAGAGCATGGAAGGAAGATTACTTCTAGATAGGGAATGGGGTGAGAGGGAAAGGGAGGGAGAAGGGGGATAGCAAGGATGGTGGAAAGAGATGGTCATCATTATACAGAATACATGTATGAAGATGTGAATTTGGTGTCAACATACCTTATATACAAACAGAGATATGATAAATTGTGGTATAAAGGTATATTAAGAATTGTAATGCAAAAAAATAAGAGAGCTCATGTATAATGGCAAAATTTTGCATTAACATACTTTATATACAGAGTTATGAAAAATTGTGCTGAGAATGGATAATTATGAATGTAATGCATTCCACTATTGTCATGTATGAAAGAAATAAAAAAAGGTACATGGAATGATCACTTTGCTGGGTAAGAATTCTGATTCAATAGTATTTTCACTGTGAATGTGCAAATGTTGTATCATTATCTTGTAAGTTTTATGCTGGTGGTGATATGATTTCTGCAAATTTTTTATTCCATTTGAAAACTCTAAGGATCTTTATCCTTGTTGTCCTGATATGTAATCAGGAAACATGTGGTTATCATGCATAGAACTCAGATATCCTCTTGATGAAAATTAATCTTTCTTCAACTCTGAGATTTTTATTATTTCTTTGAATATTTCTTCTATTTTTCCTTCATGGAAATATATTTTCTTTCATTTTTCTTCATGGAATTTCTGATAAATAGATGTTGTCTTTCTTTGACTTATCATTTAACTTCTCCTTAGTACTTTCACTTGTCTATATCTTATAATATTTGGGGTCATTCCATAGACCACAAGATTTATTCTATTTTTATTCCAGGTTTTCTAGTAATTTATTTTTATTTCTATTTATTTTTATTTCTATTCAGGCATAAATTGCTTAAAATAAAGTACAAAATTCTTAAGTATATAAAGTATATGTATATATATATATGCCCATGAAACCATTGCCCGGTTACAAACCATTTTCAATGCCCAACAGATACAATCCTGATCATATAGGTTGATGCTTTCAAAGGTATTTGCTAATTCTGACCCTCTATCACCATACATTTAATTGTGGCCTCTTTTGAACCCCACATAAATTAAATTGCAATGTGTAAGGCATACCACATGTCCCAATACTTGAGACCTGTGACTTTGTTGCCTTACATGGCAAAGAAGGGACTATATATGTGATTAAGTAAAAGATCTTGAGATGGGGAAATTATCCTGTGTTTCCTAGGTGGGGCCAATGTAGTCACAGGGACAATATAAAAGAAAGCAGGAGGCAAGAGAGTTAAAGAAGAATATGTACCAACAGATGTAGACGTCATGTATATAATTACAGAAATGATCAGATGGAAGAATTTGCTGTGTTATTGGCTTTGAAGATGGAGGAAGGGCCAGGAGTCAAGAGCTGCAGATAGCTCTAGAAAGAGGGAAAGGAGAGGGAACACATTCTTCAAGCCTCCAGAAGAAACATACCCTGTTGATACGTTGATCCCCACCAGTGAGACTGATTGTGGACTTCTGACTCCAGACCTGTAAGATAACAAATTCCTGTTGCTTCAAAGCATCAATTGTGTGGTAATTGTTATAAGTGGAAATAGAAAATGAGTACCTACATTTTGCATTCTCCTGGTTTTGTTTGCTGAACATCCTATCTGTGAAATTCGTCTGTGTTGTTGCATATATCAGAAGATTTGCTTGTTGTGAGTATGCCATGACGTACCTCTCCATTTTATGGATCATGGATCTTAGGTTGCATTCAGTCATTAATCATTATGAAAAAGGCTGTTATAAACATTGCAAACATTCTTGTATAGGTCTTTTTGTGGCTAACCAAGCAAAGACTAATTTTTTTTATTTATTCATAAGCCCAGGAGTGAAATTGATTGGTTATAGTGTATGTAGTATTAAGACAGAGACATATAGTGCTTATTGTACGTAGATACTGCAAAAGAATTTTCCCAAAAGATTTTATCAATTTACATGACCTCTAGCAATGCATAAAGTTGAAATTTTCTTATATTCTCACCAACCTTGAGTTTTGTTGTTCTTTCAATTTCAGCCATTCGAGTAGAGAGTAGTCTTATTTTTATTTCTTTGATGAACAGTAATTCAGCATTCCACATTAGTATAACATTAGCTATTAGTATTTTATGGCTACACATTTTTAAGATTAAGAATACTTCCTTTTATCACTAGCTCACTGAACGTTTTTATTGTAAACAAATCTTTATTTGCTCAAATGATTTTTTGCACATAATGAAATGACATATGAGATTTTCATTTTTAATCTAGCAATTGGTAAACCATCTGAATTAATTTTTAAATATTAAACTGACCTTGCATTCCTGAGATAAATCTCCTATGGTTACAATGTATTATCCTTTTTTATTTTTTACTAGATTTTACTTGCTGATACTTTCTGGAATTTTCACACTTTTGCTCATGAGATACTGATTACAATTTTCTTGCAATGTTTCTTGTCAGGTTTTGGCTTCATGGATGTGCTGGCCCTGTAACATGAGTTGGAAAATCTGAAAGAATGTTGGTTTAATTCATTCAGTATTAACTTAAATGTTTAGAATTTACCAGTAAAGTCACTGGGCCTGGAATTTTCTTTGAGGAATTATTTTAATTATAGATTTTATTTCTTAATAAACATAAGACTTTTCAGAGTTTTCTCTCTTCTTTGTGTGTATTTAGAAATTTTTCTAAATTTCTATAATTTTTTAATACATTTTAATATTTATATATTTTAATATTTATTAGAATAATGTTGTTTGTGATATCTACTTACGTTTAGAATTTCTATAGGATATGTAGTGGTGTTCTCTTACATTACTGTTAGTTTTGATTTCTGGTCTTTTTCTACTTGATCAGTCTTCTAAAGGTCTATCAATTTCTTTTTGAATTGATGCATATTAAACATGCAAAATGGTGGGTTCCATTGTAGCATGTCTGCACAGACATAAAAACATACATAAAAACATAAGATTAAGAATACTTAATGTCACTCCCAATGCCTCCTCTACCCTCCTCGCCTCCCTCCTCCTTGTCTCTTTCCTCTGCCCTTAATGGTCTGCCTTCTATTTATGAGAGTTTTCATATATAAAAGAAAACATATGACACTTTTCCCTCTGGATCTGGTTTATTTTGCTCAAATTTATGGTCTCCAGTTCCATCCATTTTCCTACAAATGACAAAATTTTATTCTACTTTAAGGTTGAATAAAACTCCATTGTGTATATATGCCACAAATTCTTTGTCCATTCACCTGTTGACAGAGCACTAGGCTGATTCCAGAACTTGGCTACTGCGAATTGTGCTGCAATAAACATGGGTATGCAGGTCTTTCTAAAGTATGCTGGTTTTAATTATTTTGGATAAATATCAAGGAGTGTTTAGCTGGATTTTCAAAGAGAACTTCTGATTTTTTAATTAACTTATGATTATTTCCTATTTTATGTTTTCTATGGTTACATTATTTTCTGTTTTATCTTTATGACTTTCCTTATTCTATTTCTTTTGAATTTAATTTGCTATTATTTCGGTTGTTCTTAAGCAGGAAACTTAACTGATTTTCACCTACTTTTTCTACTAAACTATTCATTTAGAGCCATAAATTTTCCTCTGAGCACAGTCTCATAATTTTTATTGTTGTTATTGAGGTATAATTGACAAAACAAATCACATACATTAGAAGTGTATTTGACAAATTTTGGTATGTGCATTTATTTGTTCATGAAACTCTCAAGATAGCAAAGATATTTATCACTCTCAGATTTCCTTGCTCCAATCCAATCCTATATTCCACCTCTCCCTGTCAGTATCCAGATTATCACTAATTTTCTGTCACTATAGATTAGTGTGCATTTTCTAGAACTTTCAAAAATTCAATCATATGCACATATTTCTACCTTCTAGTTCTTTTCACTAAGCCTGTTTATTATTTTGATATTCATTCATGGTTCAAAAACAAATATTGATTTTATTTTTATAACTGAGTAATGTTCTATTATTTGGAAATACCATACATTTTTTTATCCATTCATCTATTGGTTAATATTTAAATTGTCTCTAGCTTGGAGTTATTAGTAATAGAGCTATTATGTTTATATATATTCATACCAAGTCTTATATACAAAAGACTTGGTATGCATATATGTTTTTATTACTTTTAAATAAATACCTCAGAGTGGAATAACTATGTTATATGATAAGTGAATGTTTGAATTTTTAAGAAACCAACAATTGTTTTTTCAAATGGTTGTACCATTTTACATTTCCATCAGCAGTATATGACAGCACCAATTGCTGACATTCTTGCCAGTGCTGGGTGTGACAGTCTTTTTATGACACTAAGTTTATCAGTGTTTTTTAATGGAAGCATGCTTTTGGTATGGTAGTTAAGGGATGTTCATATAATCCAAAATCAGAAAGGTGTTTCTCTTTATTTTCTCCTAAAAATATTATAGGCTTGGGCTTTAAACTTATGTATAGAGCCCATTTTGAATTTTTATATGTATTGTGATATATGGTTAGAAGTTCTTTTATTTGCAAATAGATATTCAACTGTAGCAGCACCCATTGTTGAAGAAACTATCCTCCCTCAATTACATTGTCTTTGCATATTTGTCAAAAATCCATATATATATATATATATATATATATATATATATATATCCATATATGTTTGAGATTATTTCTGGACTCCCTATTCTGTTGCACTGATTTTGATATCAATCTTGCCTGTCTTGATATTAATCTTGCACTGTCTTTTTTTAAAAAAAAATCTTTATTTTTATTTATTTATTTTTATGTGGTGCTGAGGATGGAACCCAGGGCTTCATGCATGAGAAGCAAGCGCCCTACTACTGAGCCACAACCCCAGCCCTTGCACTGTCTTAATTAATGTAGTTTTAGAATAATCTTTGAAATGAGGTATTGTTCCTCTTCTGACTATTGTTATTTTAAAGTTGTTTTCACTTTACAACATACTTTGCATTTTCATGTAAATTTTAGCTATAAATTAGCTAAAATAGTGTTAGGTATAGGTTTTTGGTAGAAACCCTTTATCAATCTGAAGAAGTTCCCTTCTCTACCTACTTTGCTCAAAATTTTTTCTCATGAATGATTTTATTTTATTTTTTTTGAGAATCAGCATAAACTTTTTTTTTATTGTTGGTTGTTCAAAACATTACATAGTTCTTGATATATCATATTTCACATTTTGATTCAAGTGGGTTATGAACTCCCATTTTTACCCTGTATACAGCTTGCAGAATCACATCAGTTACACTTCCATTGATTTACATATTGACATACTCATGTCTGTTGTATTCTACTGCCTTTCCTATCCTCTACTATTCCCCCTCCCCTCCCCTCCCCTCCCCTTTTCTCTCTCTACCCCCTCTACTGTAATTCATTCCTCCCCGTTGTATTATTTTTTCCCTTTCCCCTCACTTCCTTTTGTATGTAATTTTGTATAACCCTGAGGGTCTCCTTCCATTTCCATGCAATTTCCCTTCTCTCCCCCTTTCCCTCCCACCTCTCATCCTTGTTTAATGTTGGTCTTCTTCTCGTGCTCTTCTTCCCTAGTCTGTTCTTAGTTACTCTCTTTATATCAAAGAAGACATTTGGCATTTGTTTTTTAGGGCTTGGCTAGCTTCACTTAGCATAATCTGCTCTAATGCCATTCATTTCCCTCCAAATTCTATGATTTTGTCATTTTTTAATGCAGAGTAATACTCCTTTGTGTATAAATGCCACATTTTTTTTTATTCATTCATCTATTGAAGGGCATCTAGGTTGGTTCCACAGTCTTGCTATTGTGAATTGTGCTGCTATGAACATCGATGTAGCAGTGTCCCTGTAGTATGCTCTTTTTAGGTCTTTAGGGAATAGACCGAGAAGGGGAATAGCTGGGTCAAATGGTGGTTCCATTCCCAGCTTTCCAAGAAATCTCCATACTGCTTTCCAAATTGGCTGCACCAAATTGCAGTCCCACCAACAATGTATAAGTATACCCTTTTCCCCACATCCTCGCCAGCACTTGTTGTTTGACTTCATAATGGCTGCCAATCTTACTGGAGTGAGATGGTATCTTAGGATGGTTTTGATTTGCATTTCTCTGACTACTAGAGATGGTGAGCATTTTTCTATGTACTTGTTGATTGATTGTATGTCCTCCTCTGAGAAGTGTCTGTTCAGGTCCTTGGCCCATTTGTTGATTGGGTTATTTGTTATCTTATTGTCTAATTTTTTGAGTTCTTTATATACTCTGGATATTAGGGCTCTAATTATTATCTGCTCTAAATATTATCTGCTCTGTTGGTCGGTCGCAGGTCCGCCTACCCTGCAGGCGCGTGGGGCAGCTCTGTCACTCTGCAGGTTGCTGGGCCTGACCTGCCTGTGGGTCGCAGGTCCGCCTACCTTGCAGGTGCGGGGGGAGGGGGCAGCTCCGCCCCTCAGCAGGCCGCTGGGCCTGATCTGCCGGTGGTCACAGTCCCACCTACCTTGCAGGCACTGGGGTAGGTGGTGGGCCTGCCCCTCAGCAGGCTGCTGGACCTGTCCTGCTGGTGGGTCGCAGGTCCACCTACCCTTTAGGCGCGTGAGGCAGCTCTGTCACTCCGCAGGTTGCTGAGCCTCCCATGAATGATTTTAGATACTATCAAATGCTTTTTATGTTTGCTGAGATAACCTTATGATTATTATGATTGAGATAACCTTATGGACTTTCCCTTTGAATTTTTTTATATGGCAAATTAATTTGTTTTCAAATCACCTTATATAAATATATAAAATATACCACACTTGATCATAATATATAATACTTTTCATATATTGGTGGATCCAATTTTCTAGAATATTCTTTAGAATTCTTGCCTCCTATTCACGAAGTTATGTTTTTATGTAGTTCTGTTTTCTTGAAATGTCCTTTTCACATTTTGGAGGCAGAGTAATACTGGCCTTCTAGAATGAACTGGAAAGTATTTTTTTCTTCTCAGTTTTCTGGATGAATTTATGTAGAATGTGAGTTATATGTCTGGTGTTTGTCAATCCAATTTTTCTTTGTAGGAAAGTTTTAAACTGCAATTTCAATTTAGTTAGCAGATACAGGGCTCTTTATGTTATGTAGTTCTAAATCTTTATTATTTTTAAATGACATAAGATTATACATATTTACAAGGTAATATGAGATGTTTGAATATAAGTACACATTGTGCAATGTTCAAATCAGGTTGACCTAATCTACCTTCCCAAACACAAACCATTTCTTTGCATTCAAAATATTTTCTTCTAGCATGTCTCAAATATATAGCACATTATCATCATCTACAGTCACTCTACTGTGCAACAAAGGATCAGAACTTATTTCTTATGCTATCTGTTGTTTTCTTGGTTGACCTTTCACAGTTTGTATCTTCCAAGGAATTTGTCTACTTCCTCTATGATGTTGGATTTATTGGCAAATAAATTATTGGGCTGGGGATGTGGCTCAAGCGGTAGCGCGCTCACCTGGCATGAGTGTGGCCTGGGATCGATCCTCAGCACCACATACAAACAAAGATGTTGTGTCAGCCGATAACTAAAAAATAAATATTAAAAAATTCTCTCTCTCTCTCTCTCTCTCTCTCTCTCTCTCTCTCTCTCTCTCCCTCTCTCTCTCTCTCCCTCTCTCCCTCTCTCTTTAAAAAAAATTATTGTTTATAATATTCCCTTATTAACGTTTAACCTTTGTAAAGTCTGTAATGACATAAGCTCCCTTATTCCCTTATTTAAATTGATTTCTTTTGTCTTCTTCCTGAAAAGTTGGCTAGACATTTATCAAATGTATTGATATTCTTGAACAAAAAACTTTCACTGATTTTCTCCTTTCTCTCCCATATTTTGATTCTACTTCATTTGGTCTTTATTTCTTCTGCTTACTTTAGGTTTAATTTTCTCTTTATTTGATAGTTTCTTAAAGAGAAAAATGAAATTAATGATTTGACAACTTTGTTATTTTCATTTATGTGTACATAGTGTATAGTGCTATGTATAAACCCCCAATTACTGCTTTAGAAGCATTCCAAAAACTGAGGTATATTGTGTTCTTATTTTCATTCAGTTCAAAATACTTTCTGCTCTCCATTTCTACTTCATCTTTGACCTGTGGATCATTTATGAGTATATCGTTTAGTTTCCAAATATTTAGGTATGTTTTTTGTGCACTTCCAAAGAATGCTTTCTACTGATGTTGTACAAAATATTCTATAAATAACAATTTGCTCAAATTGGCTGATATTATGTTCAAATCTTCTGTTAAAATTTCCAATGGTAATTGATGGTTTCCTATAACCCCTCTCTAATTCTATCAGTTTTTACTTCATGTATTTTGAAGCTTTGTTATTAGCTACATTAACATTTTAACTGTTATGTCCTCTTGACCTCTTGATTATGACAAAATGACCTTTTCATCTCTGGTGGTAATTTTTTAAAATCTCCTTGTCTCATATTAACAACACTCCAGCTTTTGTGCAACTAATATCAGCATGTCATATATATTCTCCATGTTTTCACTCTTTCTTTGTGGGGGGTACTAGGGATTGAACTCAGGGGGTACTCAACCACTGAGTCACATCCACAGCCTTTTTGTATTTTATTTAGATACCGGCTCTCACTGAGTTGTTTAGCTCCTCACTTTTCCTGAGGCTAACTTTGAACTTGCAATCCTCCTGCCTCAGCCTCCCAAGCTGCTGGGATAACAAGCGTGTGCCACCGTGCCCAGCCCATACTTTCACTCTTACCTTACTCATGTCCATAATTAAAATGCATTTTTCTTAACATAGGATTAAGTTACTTAAAGCAATTATTAATATGCTTGGCTTGCGAGTTGCTTTCTGTTTGCTTCCTCTATTCTTCTTTCCCTCTAATTTCTTCTTTATTAATTAATTATTTTTAATGATTCCACTTTTTTTGTTTTTGTTTTTGTTGGCTTATAATTTAGGGGTTTTCTTAAGACAAGTTTTCTCAACCTCAGCACTGTTGATGTACTGGATCAGAAAATTCCTTGTTGTAGGGACTGTCCCAGGTATCCTAGGACATTTAACAGCATCCTGGCTTTACATACTAGAAATCAGAAACACTCATCCTGACTAAGATGTCTCCAGACAGCACCAAATATTCCTTGGGTAAACAAGGAGCAAAAACCACCCAGTTTAGAACCACGAAGATCGATGATACACATTCTTAGCACTGTCAACCTTTAACTGATGTTATACCACTTGGCATTCAGTATGGAAAGCCTTTTCTCTCCAAACCTTGTTCTATTGTTTTTATACATTTTACTTTTATATACGGTATCTACCAGCACTTATTTTTAACTTGTTTTGTTTAGAGTTGATTATTTTTAAATAATATCAAATAAAAAAGTGTGCTGTATTTACTCATATAGTTACCATTTCTTCATATCTTTGTATGGACCCAGGCTTTCATCCAACATAACTCTCTCTCTTCCTGAAAGACTTCAATGGTCCTTCTAAATACAAGTCTGCTGTTGACAGATTCTTTTAACTTTTGTACATCTGGAAAAAATCATTTGCCATCATTTTTAAAGTATATTTTGGTTACACAAAAAAAATTTCTAGGAGCAGAAAAAATAGTGATAAACAAGAAAATACTCCTACTCTCTTAAAACTTACATCCTACCAGACAGATGGAAGACAACAACATAAGAAGCAGAAAATAAAAGAGATATCAGTTAATGATAAGAGGTATGTTGAACATCAAAATAAAGGTGTTGGAATAGAATTGACTTATGGCTTTGTAGGTAGATTGTTCAGGGAATGAAGCATTTGGGGTTGAAACGTGAGAAATCGGAGTCAGTGATAGGACCAGAGAGAACCATAAAACTGCATGTTTTTCTCTCAAGCATGTGTAGGAGCTCAACATGTCCATGTTTTGTCAGTTTCCTATGTTTGAAAAATTATTAGTTCTTCACCTTTCAATCTCCTGTATGCTGTATTTTGTTATTCATAACTTTTATTTTTTTTTACTCACTCAAATTAATATTATTTCCTTTACGGTGACTCCTATCCTCTCCCTGTCCCTCTTACCAATTTTTCCTGTAGGAGCCAGTGGGTGCCTATCTGACTGGAGAGATTGGGAGAAGACACTGCACCTGCTCACTCAGCCCCTCAGGGATACTGTCTCCTTTCTTGCTGAGTGTGTCTCAGGACACACCTTCTCTTCTCCAGCAGGTCCCAGGCAGTAGCGCTCAGTACCTGTTCTCAACCTAGAATGTGCAAAGTCCCATATCATTTAAAGAACCCCATTCAGTGGTTAAAGAAAATGTGGTGTATACACAGTAGAATTTTTTAGCCGTAAAAAAAGAATGACTTTATGGTATTTGTCGGTGAATGGGTCGATCTGGAGACTATCATGCTAAGTGAAAGAAGCCAGTCCCCCAAAACCAAAGGCCAAATGTTCTCTCCTATAAGCAGATGCTAACACATAACAAGGGGGAAGGAAAGATGTTCAGTGGATTAGACGAAGGGCAATGGAGGGAAGGGTGGGGGAGATGGGAATAGGAAAGACAGTGGCAAGAATCTGGCGTAAACTTCCTCTGTACATATATGAACACACCACAGTGAATCTCCACATCATGTACACCTTCAAGAGTGGTCTCCTAATTGGAAAACTTTTATTTATTTTATTATTTTATTTATTTTATAATACCAATACAAATACTCCATGTTTGTACAAATATGTTAAGATTGACTTTACTCTCACACACAAATAAAAAAAAAAGAACAAATAAAATAATAACCAGGAAAAAAAAAAGAACCCCACTCATGAATTTAACCAAGCAACAAATGCTGCAACTAGGCACTCTGGCACCAAGCAGCTGCCATTCATGACCCTCCAATTAAGTATCCTGCTTTCTGCTATCAGTCCCACGATCAGGTCTAGGGCTTTCCCTGGGGAGGGGGGGATCACGATTTTGGAAATCATTTTCTCTTACATTTAACTGTGGATTCCTCGACTTTGTTGAGTGATGACATCAAGGTGAGCTTTTTCATTTTACATTTTACTGTAATTTCTTAATTTTCTGATATATTAATTTTTTAGACTAATCTCTTAACAGCCGTGTAGGATATCAGAAATACTAAGACATGCTTTTTTTTTTTCCATTCGTTCACTGAAACATTGGGAAGAAGGAGAGATAGATGCTGAATTAAAGTTTGTATGTGAATATGAAATTCATCTCAAAATTAAAGTTATAGGTTAATTTGGGAGTAATTTTCAAAAAGGAGTCTTGGGCACCATCTGGTTCCGTATGATACTTTTTTTCATTATAAAAATGATATTTTTCCTCTCCTACCGTGTACAAAACTCAACTCAAAATGGACAATGATATAAATGCAAGACTTGAAACTTTCAACTGACTAAAAGAAAACATAGGAGAAATGCCTCAAGACCTTGGAATGGTCCATAATTTCTTATATATGACCCCCAAAACCTAGGCAACAATAGAAAAGACAGATAATATCATGTCAAACTAGAATGCTTCTGCACAGCAAAAGAAACAATCAATAAAGCGAAGAGACAACCTACAGAATGGAAAAAATATCTGCCAACTGTTCATCTGGCAAAAGATTAATATCCAGAATGTATAAAATCCTCAAAGAACTTAACAAAAAAGTAAGCAATTAAAATGAACGCCTCTGAAAGAAAGAAAGAAAGAAAAAGAAAGAAAGAAATACAAATGGTCAACAAATATATAAAAAAAAATACTTAATATCATTCATTATCATTATCAGCCATTGGGGAAATAAAAATAAAAATCACAGTGAGATTTCATCACACCCATGTTAGAGGGGCTATTATGGAATAAACAAAAAATAACAAATGCTGGTAAGGATGCGGAGAAGAAAAAAAAAAACCCTCTCATACACCAGGGAATGTAAGTTAGTCCAACCATTCTGGAGAATAGAGTGGAGTTCATCATAAAACTAGAAATAGATCTACCATATACATTTGTGATGTTGTTTCTGGATATATATCCAAAAGAAATGACATCAGCATACCAAGCAGATACCTGCGCCTATGTTTATCATAGCACTATCCATACAATAGCTAAGATATGGAACCAACCTGTCAATGGGTGGATGGATCAAGAAAATGTGGTATACAGACACAATAATTTTCATCCATAAAGAAGAATTAAATTCTGTCATTTACAGCAAAAATGGATGAAATTGGAAGACATGATTTTTAGTAAAATAAACCAGACACAGAGATACAAGTGCCACATGTTCTCTTTCATAGGTGGACGTTAAACAGACGATGACCTGAATGTAGAAGAGTAGTTATTAGAGGTTAGGAAGTGTGGGGGAAGGTTAGCAAAGGGAGGATCAATTCGATCAGTGCATGTATTAAAATGCCACATTGAATCCCATTAACAGGTATAATTAATACATGATAAAAATAAAACGTTCAAAAGCAAAATTATATTTTTCCTCATTACCTTAAGTTAATAATGAGTTATATTACATTTCTATGAAAATACATTTTGGATCCAATTACTTATCAATACCTTTCATGGCTACTGTCCTACCCAAGCACTTTTTAAATTTATTTTTATTGACTCTTTTTAGTTATACATAACATTAGGATTCATTTTGACATAATTATAAAAGCATAGAATATAATTTGCTCTAATTCAGTCTCCAATATTTCCCCTCTCCCTTCCCTCCTCCCTCCCCCCATTCTTTTTCCCTACTCTACTGATTTACTTATAATTTTTTAAATTAGTGTCTTGTGTGTACACATGATGGCAAGATTCACTGAGGTATATTCATATATGTACACAGGAAAGTTAAGTCATATTCATTCCACTGTCTTTTCCTATTCCATCCCTCCTCCCTCCCACTCAATTCCCTTAATCTATTCCACTGATTTTTCTTCTATTTTGATAGAATCCCCTTCCCCGTTCTCTCTCTCTCTCTCTCTCTCTCTCTCTCTCTCTCTCTCTCTCTCTCTCTCTCTCTCTCTTTCACTCTCCCCCCCCCTCTCTCTCTCCCCACTCTCCCTCTCTTTCTCTCTTCCCCTTATTTTGGACTTGCTTCTACATATCAGGCAAAATATTCCATCTTTGACTTGTGGGGGTCTGAACTATTTCATTTATTAGGAAAGTCTCCAGTTCATCCATATACTGGCAAATGCCAAAATTTCATTCTTCCTTATGGCTGAGTAATACTCCATTGTGTATATGTACCACATTTTATTTATACATTAATCTGTTAAATGGCACCTAGATTGGTTCCATAGCTTGGCGATTATGAATTGTGCTGCTGTAAATATTGATGTGGCCACATTCTTATAGTATTACTGATTTTAGATCTTTTGGAGGTACACCAAAGAGTGGGCTAGGTGTGCCATTTGGTGGTTCCATCTCTAGCTCTTTGAGGAATCTCCATATTGCTTTCCAGAGTAGTTGCACTAATTTGCAGTCGCACCAACAATGCATAAGTGTACCTTTTATCCACATCCTCACCAGCATTTATTGTTTGTATTCTTGAAAATTGTCATTATGACACAGTGAGGTGGAATCTCATTGTAGTTTTAATTTGCATTTCTCTAATTGCTAGATGTGATGAACATTCTTCTATTTCTTCTTTTAAGAAGTATATGTTTCATTCTTTTACCCATTTATTGATTTGGTTTATTTGTTTTTTTTTAATATTAAGCTTTGTGTGTTCTGGATATGAATGCCCTATCTGAGAAGCAGGTAGCAAAGATCTTCTCCCATTCTATATGTTCTCTCTCTCTTCTGCTCTTGTTTCCTTTGCTATGCAGAATCTTAGGGGTTTTTAAAATTCCACCTTCAAAATGATCATTGTTGAATTATGGGACAGTTATTGACTTTGTTTTTTAACTTTCTCTAATTAGTTATACATACCAGTAGAATGCATTTTGACACATTGTGCACAAATGGAGCACAACCTCTTATTCCTTTGGTGGTACATGATGCAGAGTCACACCGATCATGCAATCATGCACGTATATAGGGTAATAATGTCTGTTTCATTCCACCATCTTTCCCACTCCACACTGTCTCCCCTCCCCTCACTCCTCTCTGCCCAATCCAAAGTTCCTCCGTTCTTCCCTAGCCACCCTCACACACACATCATGGATCAGCATTCACTTATCAGAGAAAAAATTCAAACATTTTTTTGGGGGATTGGCTTATTTCGCTTAGTATGATATTCTCCAGCTCCATCCATTTACCTGCAAATGCCATAATTTCATTCTTCTTTAAGGCTGAGTAATGTTCCATTGTGTATATGTACCACATTTTCTTTATCCATTCATCTGTTAAAAGGCATCTATGTTGGTTCCATAATTTAGCTATTGTGAATTGAGTTACTGCAAACATTGATATGGCTGCGTCTCTGTAGTATGCTGATTTTAAGTCCTTTGGCTATAAACTGAGGAGTGAGATAACTGGGTCAAATGGTGGTTCATTTCAAGTTTTCTGAGGAATCTCCATACTGCTTTCCAGAGTGGTTGCACCAATTTGCAGTCCCATCAGCAATGTATGAGTGTGCCTTTCCCCCCACTCACATCCTTGCTAACACTTATTGTTGCTTGTATTCTTGAAAATTGCCACTCTGACTAGAGTGAGATGAAATCTTAGTTTTGGTTTGCATTTCTCTAATTGCTAGAGATGTTGAATTTTTCTTTCACATATTTGCTACTTTGCTGAATTTGAACTTTTCTGGTGGAATTTTTTGGATCTTCTAAACATAGACTCATGTCATCAGCAGATAGTGATAATTTGAGTTCTTCTTTTCCAATTCATATTCTTTAATTTCTTTCATCTAATTGTTCTGGCTAGAGTTTCAAGGACTATATTGAATAGAAGTGGTAAAAGAGGACATTCCCATGTGTTCCAGTTTTTAGAGGGAATGCTTTCTATTTTTCTCTGTTTAGAATAATGTCGGCCTTGAGCTTAGCATATATAGCTTTTACAATGTTAAGATATGTTACTACTATGCCTGTTTTTTCTGGTGTTTTGAACATGAAGAGGTGCTGTATTTTGTCAAATGCTTTTTCTCCATCAATTGCGATAATCATATGATTCTTGTCTTTAAGTCTATTGATGTGATGTATTATATTTATTGATTTTGGTTTATTGATCATGGTGCACTATTTTCTAATATGCTTTTGTATGCAATTTACCCAGAACTTTATTGAGAATTTTTGCCTCTATGTTCATCTGTCTGAAGTTTTTTTTTCTTGATGTGTCTTTGTCTAGTTTTGGTATCAGGGTGATGATACTAGCCTCATAGAATAAGTTATAAAGGTTTCCTTCCTTTTTTAATTCATGAAATAATTTGAGGAGTATGGTATTAATTTTTACTTGAAGCTCTTGTAGAACTTGGCTGAGAATTTGTCTGATCCTGGACTTTTCTTGATTGGTAGGCTTTTGATGGTATTCATTGACATTTTAATAATGAATTATATAGAGAATTCAAGTTCAAAGAAACACTTTTTAAAATTCTTAGTAATTCTAACAGTTATTTTATTCTTTTAGATTTTTCAAAAAGATAATATTACCATCTGCAAACAATAAAATTTAGTATCTTGTTTTATGGTAATTATCTATATAGGTTATTTTGTTTGTGTAGCAGGGATTGAACTCAGGGGCATTTGAGCACCGAGTCACATTTGCAGTCATATTTTATATTTTATTTAGAGACAGGATCTCACTGAGTTGCTTAGAACCTTACTTTTGCTGAGGCTGGACTTGAACTTGCAATCTTCCTGTCTCAGCCTCCCAAGCCACTGGGATTACAGGTGTGTGCTGCCACCCCTGGATCTATTAAGGTTCTGTACCTTTAGTCAGAAAAATAATAATCATTCAGTCTTATACTAGAAAAGTATCCAATTAATTGAGTGTTTCACCTTTTGTATTTATTATTTTTATTCCTCATTAATAATATTCACATTGCTGGGCACAGTGGTGCACACTTGTAACCCCAGTGACACCAGACGCTGAGGCAGGATTGTGAGTTCAAGGCCAGCCTTAACCACTTAGTGAGATCCTGCCCTAAAATAAAAAATTAAAAAGGGATGGGGGTGTAACTTAGTAGTAGAGTTCCCCTGGGTTCAATTCCCCAGCCCCATAAAATGATGATGATGTACATGTTTCTCTATTTCCTTAATTTATTAGGGAATATGATTTTTAAGATTGAGGAATTATTTGACTTCAATATCTTACTTTAAATATGTGCTCTTTACTGTATTTAAAAAATAAACTTCCTGAACTGCCTCCCTGCCTTTTTAATTATCTAATTACCCCTTAATATTATATAGCTTTAACTCCTTTGGGTATAAACCAAGGAGTGGGATAGCTTTTAAGATGACTATAATTTTTTTAAATATTAAGAAAATGTTTGAGGGAGTGGCCATCATGACATCCCCTTTTAAAGTGGGGACACTGAGGCCCACAGACGTTAAGTAATTTCCCAAGGTCATGCAGTAAGCAAATGTGAAAGCCATGATTCCAATCTGGCTCTGAGTGAGACCTTGCCCTCTGTGTCACAACATTTCAGGGCCTTTTCAAGTCCACAGCAGATATTCATCTTTGCTTCCATCTTCATCTCAGTGCAAAGGACCCTGGAGGGGGGAAGTAGTTGACTTTTTAAGGGACTGAGAGGACAGTGTCCATAATTAGGCTCTTGAGTGAGCAGAGAAAAATGGAAAAAAAAGTACCTGTAAGTCCCTGATTGTCCCCCATAACTGTTCCTCCTGGGATGCACAAGGTGAGGCCTAAGATGCATCTGGCCATCCTGATTTCTCCTTGGAGCCTCCTCATCACTTACTTGCTGCTTGCTCATGGCTCCTTCAAACCGGGGCATGGAGAACACCCAGTACTGCTGGCACATTAGTAGAATACATTTAGATCCTACAAAAATGGCTCAACAGCAGAGTTCTGGGCTAAATAATGTCCCCACAAAATAAATTCCCACCCAGAACCTGTAAATGTGACATTCTTTGTAAATAAGTCTTTGCAAATGTCATGGAGGTGAGACCATGCTGAGTTAGGTGGCTCCTAACCCAGGGCTTGGTGTCCTTCTGAGAAGAGGGGAATTTGGACACAAACACACACAAAAGGCAGATGACAGATATGAAGACGGAGGTGGAGATGGAATCATTCTGTCATAAACCAGGCGACACCAAGGACTGCTGGCCACCAACAGAAGCTGGAAGAAGGAAGGCAGGATACCTTACAGAGCCTTAGGAAAGACCATTGATTAACACCTTGATTTCCAACTTCTGGTCTCCATAACTGTGACAGAATGAATTCCTGCTTTATGAAGCCACTTAGATTATGGGAATGTTTTTTAGGAGACTTTTCTTTCTAAATGCAGAAAAAAATTATCAGTCTCTAGTTTTATTTGGGTCTTATGTGTGAAGTGTTTCTCTTTAGTCCTTAAAAATAGATACTAAGTGGGTAGAGAGCGAGAACAATAACTACGTTTAATAATTCTGCATTTAGCTTTGTGTAGATTTTTGAAGCCAGGTACATGCCCATACATGAGCCCACATAAGCATACACCATTTTGAAGTCTGTTCTTCAAAAAATTGAGAATTGAAGCAATAAAGTCATGTTTATTTTTATTTAAATGATAGTTCTCAGAATAAGCAGACCAGTTACCCTTGCCTTTTTTGATTTTATTTTTTCATTGTTTTCCCCTCTCTGTAACCTGTCTTTGGCTCTAACTTCTCAAAATAAAAATGGAGAAAGAGGGATCTTTCTTTGAGGACCATTCTTCAGTGGAACTCTCCAGGTCTTTACAATTTACAGGATGAAGTTTCTTTCAAGTAATACTTTTTTTGTTGTTTGTTACCTTTGCATCCCTGATTCTGGTCTTTCTCATTTCCTCTAGTGCTACTTTGATTTAAACATGTTGTCTATTTACATGATTTTCCACTTCTCTTCATTGGATACTCAGACATCCTTGAGATTCTGAGCTTCTGCACTTGATTTTGTTCTTAACAACCTCCTGGGGACCCTCTTTCACGCCTTTTATTATTTCCATTTTTTTTTTCGGTCCTTCGGTTTTGTAACTTGTTTTGTTTTTTACAGTCATTGTTTATTTCTTTGAAACCTGCAACTCATTTAAACCTCCTTCAGGTGTTGCTCCTGCCTCTTGGTTAGCTTCTTCAGTGGGTATTGCAGAATCAGGGTCACTGCATTTTCTTAGAACTATTCATTGTTTCCTAAGCCTACACTGAAGGTTATTGATTGTTTTTATCAGATGACACTATTGTTTTTCAGTTACAATAGCTAGACAGAAGAATGTGGGCTTGTTTTTAATCCACCATCTTCCAAGACGTCTCTTATTGTCTTTACTCATTTTGTGCCAGTCAAAACTCTTGCTTTTGACATCTCTTCATCTCCTTAGGTTCCTTTTCACCTGCCAAATGTCTCGCTTGCAAGTTTAGCTTTGTACAAATTCTGATATCAATTCTTTGTTCCAAATAAATCTTTCAGTGTTATGCCAACATAACTACCATACTTATTTCTTACAATAGCTAGCCCAAGGTTGTCTCATCTACATAAATTGAATGTCTTAAATCTTTCTAGGTATCACCTTTGTTACAGAAAATTTGGAAGGCAATTTAGAAAACACTTTTCTTTGGGCATTGCCATAAACTTTTCTACATGTTTTTACAAAGATGTGCACAAACATACCTTCTTGGCTCGGTAGTATTCCAACAGGAGGAGGCACCATTCCCCTAGAGTTGGACATTTCCTTTGAAGAATTGGTATATATTGTTTTAGTCTTTTACATCCTTCTCTTTGGAAAAGTGTCCTCCCCTTCCCTGACACGGTTTTTATGGAACCAATCATAACACTTTAGTGCCAGCTCCAGTGATGGACAGGTATATGGGGCCTATGTCTCAGGCCTGGTAACCATGACTCCTATAGAAACATGGTTCTAGTGCCAACAGTACTTTATCTTATGACTCCAATTCTTCCCAGAGTACGTCACTTGGAATGCATTTCCTGCTCATCATGGAAAGTAGAACAAAGACTTAACTTTAGATGCATTTATCATTTACTTAATAAGATGTCTAGAGGTAGCAATCATCATGGGTTCAATTGCATAATCCAAAAAAGTATGTGTAAGTCTTAACCCCTATCACCTGTGTAAGGAAGTGGTGTGTGTGCAGACTTAATTAAGATGAGGTCACTAGAGTAGGTCCTGATCTAACTGGCCTCCTCATAAGAAGAACTGTCATGTGAATACAGAGACACACAGGAAGAACCTGACTACAGAGATAGAGTTTGGAGTGATGCAGCTGTAAGCCAAGGAACATCAAGGACCTAGAACATCAAGCCACAACCCCAAAATAAGAAACAGCAGGAAGTACCTTTCCCTACGGAGTCTGCCTTCCAGAGGGAGCCTGCCCTGCTGACACCTTCATTTTGGACTTACAGCTTCCAGAACTGTGAGAGCATAAATGTCTGCTGCTGTGAGCTACATGATTGTAGTGCCTCATTAAATAAAAACAAAGATAAATGCATTAAAATCCCGGGAAATCCTCAAGAATCAGAAAAGAACTGTTTCCACAAGTATATGGAGACAAACTGGTCACCGGAGACAAAAGGCATAACACTAGTATTCATTCAATTTTTAAAAATATTATGAAGTGCTTATTATTATGTTCCAAATAATGATGTATACAAACTTTGTTATCACCATTACTGATATTATTTAACAAAGTCCAACTATTTATTAAATACTTATCACATGCCCAGCCCTGAACTTGGTGCTTTCAAGACATTAGCTCATTCAGTTATCTCGACAACTCTGTGAAACAGTACCATTCTCCTGATATTCCACATTTAACAGAGAAAGCTGAAACGCTCGCCAGTGATTCATTTTATGGATTATTGAATTAGAGCCACACATGCAAGAGAATGCAGTGACATCCCTTTGTACCTAAGTTGTGGGAAAAAGCCCAAATAGGTCTCCATGCCTCCTGATTCATAAAATTGATCCATTAGATCCATGTAAATGCATCAAAGACTCACACTAAACTTCCCGGGATAAAAGTGGGCATGAGGAATTTTTATTTCCTCATGACCCACAGCATGAGATCACAGTCTGTAATGACAGTTGGACATTCTGATGGCAGACTCCACTGGAAATTCCCTCTGCAGGTCAGCATGAGGATCAAGGCTCCACCATTTGCTGCTCAATTAATGTTTATGAGGATCCCAAATTTATATTTGAATTAATAATAGAGTCTGAGACCTTTCCGGTCCTCAGAGACCACATTACCTGTTGCAGATTGTGGTCCTCATTTTCACATATATGACAGGAACAATTTCAAAATATATGTGGTGGAAGATGAGTCAAGGATGTTTATGCTTGAGAGTGGAAGAATACTCACCAAATTATATTTCAGCCACAATATTATAAGAGATGTTAATTAGAGTCCCCCCTGTTTAAAGAAATTGGAGAAACACTGCCTAATACAGGCTCTTTAAAGTATTGCTCTCAAGAAATATGTTTAATGTAGCTTAACTCAGCATTTTCTATGCTTCATTGCCCTTGGAGACATACCTCTCTCTCTCTCTTTCTCTCTCTCTTTGTTAACATCCTTAAGGACAGTGTTTGTAGGACATTGGTTATGAATTTCTGAGTTAAAAGTACATTATGAAAGTGTCCCAGAGATGCTCACATGAAAATACAGAGCCAGATAATGGGTTGGAGCTCTGCTGGAAGAAGGTTCTGATCATTCATTGCAAAGACTGAGTAAGACTCCCTGGCGGAAGGGTGAGTCCTTAATGATGGCAGACAGGTATGACCATATGCTTTTGTTGCAGAATTGTAAATAACAATTGTGACAGCTTTTGTTTGTTTTGTTTTGTTTGTAATGTCTGGTCTTGAAATTTAGGGACTGCAAACATTCCAGAAAGGAGGTTGTGAGGAAAGGAATTCCTTAACTAGGGACCTTGCCACCACCTGGTGCAGATGTCTCCCAGGCACGGCTTCCACGTGGTAAGGCATGTTTGACATAGACCCAAGCCCTTCTTCCCCTTTAATATTAAAGATATAAGTTACCAGAAACTGTTCAACTTTGTCAAGCACAAGATTAAGCACCAGAAATAGAGGGAGACAAAAACACAACCCCTGTCCTTCAGGGCTCCTAGTCCACTGGGAAAAGACACAGACATTACCAGGGGCAAGAATGGGGCAGTAGAGAGACACGGATGTCGGTACAGACCTCATGCTGCAGGCTCAAGGAGGCTCACTGAAGAGGAAGTGGAGCTCAGTCTTGAGGGGTGAGTGAGATTTTCCCATTAGAAGATGGGTAAAAGCACAGAGGCCTAAAATGTGAAGCCAGTCCAAAGACCAACAATGAGCTCTGCAGGACTGGATTGGAGGTGCAGGTGTATGAGATGGAAGTGGACCATGGGAATAAGGGGTGGGAGAAGTGGAGGCACACTTTAAAAACCTTGTGTAGCATCCAGATGCACCCTTGAACTGGCTGTGTGACCTTTGTTACTTTGTCATTTAACCTTTTGGACCTCATATGCTTAGATAAAAGTATAGTTCTAAGAAGCAAATTCTCAGCCTTTTAAACTTATTTCTTTGTTGTGTGACCTTGGACAAGTTATTTAACTTTTCCTGGCCTCTGTTCCTTCATCTGTAAAATAAATGAGTTCGTTGAAAGGATTAAATGTAATAAATGCAATAATTTAATAATATATATTTGTGCTTAATGCAAAATAAACATATACGGTTTTGATTATTGTTGATAGCTATGATCGTTATGCCTAATAATCTGCTTATTATCTTGCAGCTCAGTGGATCTTTGCTAGGACTCCACATGTCCATACAGCTGGTTTAGCATGTTCATCTAGCTCACAGGTAATGGAGATGTGTTACGGGCTGATTGGAGAATTAGTCCTGTATATGACCATATGACAAAACTAATAAAATGGTTCACTTAAGCCCTGTGTGTTTTTATTTTGTTTTATTTTATTTTAACAGCATAGCCTAGAGTCAAAGTCCCTCTGAGAAGTCCTGAGTTGTTTCAGATCAAAGATGCTTGGGGCTGCTGCCTTGGATCTGCTGGTCCTTATGGCCCTCTGACTCAGCCCGATATGGAGCCATTTCAAGTCAGAGAAAAAAGGTTTCCAATAACCATTCTCCCTCCATTTCCACCAGTAGTCTGCCTCCCCAAGTATAGAAATGAGGCAAGACATTCCCACTTCCTGGCTTCCAGGTAAGAAGGTTTGGTCCCATCTATTCCTTGCAGTTTCCCCAATCCTCACCATTGGCTGGTCTAACTTGTAGGACAAGCTTTAAGTTCTCAAACTGTCCTAGGTTTCAGAATGCTTTTTTGAAAAGCCCATTTCTCTTATAAAAGAACAACACCTTGGAAAATCCAAGCGATTTATTTTTAACAGATTTTTAAAGTGCTTTAAATCACCAATACTTCCCAGCAAGGCACGATGTAAGACTCGGCCATCATTATCAATCAAGGTACCAGATCTTCAGCAAGCAGGCCACCACACGAGAGGCACAAATTAAGGATTTTTTCTGGGCTAAGCCCCTAGTGGGCAGGGGCCCTGTCTGGCTAAATTGCTTTGTGCCACACAGAAGAGGAGAAGCGAGTGATTTTTTTATGTTGGTGATGTCTATGTGCTTGCTGCAGGCCTACAGAGGTGAGCAGAGGCCAGAGTCCTGTGGGGTGTTTGACAGGAGATTTTCTTGGGGGTTTCTGAAGACCTCGATCCTCAAGCTAGTGGAAATTTCCTAGAAAATAGACTAGAACTGCCCCCTGAGCACCACATGCCTCTCAGATTTGTTTCTGATTCTTGAAAGACATGTCATTGACTCCTAATTGTTCCAGAAAACCTGAGGAAGAGGTGTGGGTAAGCAGCTCCTCATACCCAAAGCCCCAGAGAGGGCCCCCACCCCTCTGCTCTCCTTCCTGGGCCTCTTTCTTCCAAACTGCATTTTCCTGACTACACCTGAGTGTGTTTGAAGATAGATCACCAAGAAAAACAGCTGTGTATGTTTGTCTTCTTTTCTCTTTTTCTTCTCTCCCTCTTCCTTCTCCCTCCCTCCCTCTATTCCCCTCTCTCTCTCTCTCTCTCTCTCTCTCTCTCTCTCTCTCTCTCTCTCTCCTCTCCTCTCCTCTCTCTCTAAACCTTTTACACTGCAGTTGAACAAGCCCCTGGATAAAGACTTTATCCAAAAACCCCCTCTTTAAAGTTATTTCAAATTTCTCTGCAAGGCTTTCAGAAATCTGTTTGTTTGAGGGCAGAATTAGATGTGACCGGTGTTTTATTGTGACATAAAACCATATTTCTTCCCTGGAAGATTAAAAAATAAAATCGGTTAATAAGAAAAGCTGTCAGCCACAGAAAATGGCTGACATAATCCATTTATCCTCCGAGCAATAAAGACATTGGTCCTTGGGAGTCTATCCTCTCTCTCATGTTATTTCGCCCAAAACATTATCTTCCCAGCATTCTGATGGATTAAGAAGTCATATGGGAGATAGCAGGGAAATGACAGATACAAGAAAATATATAATATCCTTTCATTTCCCCTCCTCCCTCCACACTCACTCATATCCCCTCTCTCGCCTCCTCCCTCCCCCATCCAAAACACACACACACTTTATTTTCCTCTCTTTTCCCTCTCCCTGACACCCTCCCATTTTTCTCACCCTTTGCAAAAGAAATAGATCTTCTTCTACCCACAATTCCAATGCTCTGATAATCCTAATAAGGGTGATGATGCAAAGTAGCACCCAAGTCTCTTCCTGCCCTGTGTGTGTGTGTGTGTGTGTGTGTGTGTGTGTGTGTGAGAGAGAGAGAGAGAGAGAGAGAGAGAGAGAGAGAGAGAGAGAGAGAGAGAGAAAGACTGGCACATCTACATGGACATAGATCACCAAATGAAAAGATGAACCCCAGATAAGAGGGTTGAACACCTGGGAGAAAAGAGAGTTAAGTGTGTCGAGCCACACTGCTAGATTTTTAATCTAGGATTTCTGACAATAGCATAAATTTTAGGAACAAGGATGAAAGTGGCACAAGCCAAAGGAAACAACAACCGGAGCCTTGGAAAGACTGTCATTAAAATAGCATTTGGGGTTTAGGGTTGACAAAATCGTGAACAATAAAGAAAAAAAAAGCACAATGCAGTCAAACTCCTTTTGCTCTTTTCTCCATGAATGGTGTCGACACCATCTTTCCTTACACACACACACACACACAGGTGGCCCTGCACAAAACTCCTTCTGTGGTGCCAGAGGAAAGATTCTTGAGATGGCCTATCAAAACCCTCAGGAGACTTTTTAAACAGCCTTGCAAAACATCCCCAGTCCACTGTCTAGGATTCAAAGGAGGGATAATGGCCATGCAAACAGAACTGGGGCGATGTCTCTGAGAGGTGTCCTTTTCTCCCCTCCTGGTTTTATTGAAGTGTGATTGACACATAGCAGTGGTACACATTGGAGGTGCACAGTGTGGTGGCTTGACACGTGTGCTTGTTGGGAATTGTCACCACAATCAACTCCAACCACACATCACCTTATTTTAGCATATTACTCTTTCCCACCTGAGTCATGTCACTCTCTTTCTTAACTTACCACTAATCCATAATAATAATAATAATAATAATAATAATAATAATAAAAGTCTTTCAGTCCCTTGGACAGATTTTTTTTTTTTTAGAGTCAAGCTTCAGTTGCATTTCATGGGAATTTGACTAAAATGAGTTTATTGCTGGCTGATATATGTGCTTTTTTAGGAAAAATGACAAGAAGTTGTACAAAGAATAATAAATGCCAGGAAAAGACAGTGAGACTGATAAACAGGTGTGGAAGGGAGGATTTCTGGAAATGACTCTCACTGTGCCCATGAAAATGAGCAATCATGTATGCACATGGGCACATCCACAGAGGTTTCAATATTTAACTATGATCTAAGAAAATATATCATTCACAATTATTCTTAAGGCTTACTGTACATCTTTTCCCTAAGTTGCAGGAAGTGGAAAATAATCAAATTTACCGTTTTTTTTTTAAATAGCTAATCCTCAAGTATGTGTGTGACTACAGTGACTTTGTATGGGTGCCGGGATGGGAATGAACAAGGTTAAGGGTGAGAGAGGAATTGAGTGAGGGACAAGGAGGATGCAGTTTGGGATCCCACTTTATAAATTACTTTTTATTAAATTTCTTTATTCATTTTCTTGGCTAAAGCATTTGACAATTTGCAATGACATAATACAAATGCCATCAGGATTCTAGAAAATAATTTTGATTTCTTTCAATTCATTTCCTCCTACCTATTCATATCTTTCTACAGCAAATGTCTTTTGGGACCATAACTTTCTATACATTCTGAAATCCAGTTGTGATAGAAGGCTTTAATTGCATGGTACAAGACACACTCTCATAAAAAAATGATGATACCCACTCAAGACGAATATACACATTTCATTACAGCAAAGCCTCTTTATTTTAATGGCTATAAAACCAGATGTTGAGCAAATGTCTACAGGAATTAAAAACAGGGAGAGAATTCATGAGTCACATTTACTGAAGCTAAATGTTTAATTGAAGGAGAGATTGTTCCTCAATTATGGGCCTTTAGTAAATAAAAGCTGCTTGAATTTTAAGTGTGTTTGAATTCTATAACATGAAGCTGGGCTCCTCAAATATTACCATTGGTCCTATTAATGATATAAAAAGAAACTCTACATTAAATTCCTCATTTGACAATTGACCATGCCTAAAATACCATTCATTTGTTACTGTATTGAGTATGTTATTGTCATTGTGTTCAACTGGGCATCATAGGTCATTCTAATGCAAGGTTTAATATGGCCTTATGCCATTGCTAAGAATTGATGAGGAATTAGCTTGGAGTTGATTATAATTCCTAGATAATGCATTTTGCCTTATTCAGTCTTCTGAGGGTTCACCATGCTCCAGGTGCTATGCCAGGAACTGGAAATCTGCAGATACACAGAAGGAGGTCATTGTTCTCTGGAATAGCACCAACTGGGAGGGGAGAGGGACCAGAGACAGGCAAAGACACCTCCATGCAGTGGGTTCACTGACAGAGGGAGTGGAGCCCTGGGGGCACAGGGATCATCATCGCACAGAGGTGAGGAGGCAGTGATTATCCCACAGCTGGGGAGAGTGTCATGAATGCCCCTTCTACACATGCCACTGGCCTTATCAGATGCCCACCACCACCCTGATTATGGAAGATAGATGTCAACGTCTTGTCTCAGAGCCCTTTCAGGACTTTTCTGCAAGGGATTTTGCAGGAATCATTCTGATGAACACATACCCCCCCCCCCCGTTGTGGTTTACCAACACTTATCTCATCTAGTGTCCCTGAAATAATCCCAAACAAATTGCAAAACAGGACAGGTTAAAACTTAAAAATGGATAGTGTTTCTAAAATCACTTTTAAAATTGAAGGCCTGACAGATTATTTTGATCACCAAAAAATTACAAAATCCAAGCCATTGCTAATACCCATGCTGTCTCATCACTGCTCTGATTACACATTTTACAATTTTGAAAATTCCACTGCCCTTGCCTCTCTCCCCCCTGATACTGAGATCTTGGAGAACTGGGATGGGTCCTGGTGGGTGATCTATAAACGTCTATCAAATTCAATCAAAGGGAACTGACTTCCAGTAAATGGAAAATTACGAGTCACCCATGTTGAAAATGGTTCAGTTTGTCCATCACAGTTACTTTTCTCCCACAGTTGTCATAGCAAGAAACCCAAGACATCTGGTCTCTATATACAATTGGTGACTTACTGGTAGGCTGGGTTTTTCTATTTAATCATGTACTCTATTTTACTAGAAAATTACCCAAAATACCTTATTTGGGTTCTCAATTTAGAAGAGAAATCTGAGACTATAATTCACTGAACACCAAAGCTAATTGGACAGGATTATATCACTGATGGCTCAGGAACAGGTCACTGTGAAGTTCAAGCATTACTCAGAGAATGTGAAAAATGCCAGTTAACAGAGGTTTTCAATGAGTTATCACTGGAGTAAGAAATTATTCTGAAATTAAGCCCTAGATTTGTTCAGGTCTACCTGTCTTCCTTTGGAATCTTGTTGGCAATTTCTTTTCTTTTCTTTTTTTTTTCCTGTTATTTTCTTTTTTTTTTCTTCTTTTTTTTTTATTGGTTGTTCAAAACATTACAGAGCTCAAGACATATCATCTTTCATACAATCAACTCAATTGGGTTTTGAACTCCCCAAATACATAATACAGACTCACTTCTGTTACATACTCACATTTTTACATAATGGCATATTAGTGACTGTTGTATTCTGCTACCTTTCCTATCCCCTACTATCCCCCCTTCCCTCCCCTCCCCTCCCAACATCCCTCTCTACCTCCTCTGCTGTTGTTCAATTCTCTCCCCTTTTTTTCCCCCCACCCCCTTGCCCCTCATAACCTCTTATTATTTTGTGTATCACTGAAGGTCTCCTACCATTTCCATATGTTTTCCCTTCTCTCTTCCTTTCTCTCCCCCCATTTGTTTTAGTTTACTGTTAGTCTTTTCCTCATGCTCTTCCTTCCTGTTCTATTCTTAGTGGCTCTCTTTATATCAAAGAAGACATTTGACATTTGTTTTTTAGGGCTTGGCTAGCTTCACTTAGCATAATCTGCTCTAATGCCATCCATTTCCCTGCAAATTCTATGATTTTGTCGTTTCTTAGTGCTGCATAATACTCCATTGTGTATAGCTGCCACAATTTTTTTATCCACTCATCTATTGAAGGGCATCTAGGTTGGTTCCACAGTCTAGCTATTGTGAATTGTGCTGCTATAATCATTGATGTGGCCGTATCCGTATAGTGTGCTCTTTTAAGGTCCTCAGGGAATAGTCCAAGAAGGGCAATAGCTGGGTCAAATGGTGGATCCATTCCCAGCTTTCCCAGGAATCTCCATACTGCTTTCCAAATTGGCCTCACCATTTTGCAGTCCCACCAGCAGTGAACAAGTGTGCCCTTTTCCCCACATCCTCGCCAACACTTATTGTTGTTTGACTTCATAATGGCTGCCAATCTTACAGGAGTGAAATGGTATCTTAGGGTGGTTTTGATTTGCAATTTCTTTTCTTAGAGACGGCCCAGGTCGTGTGTATTTGATAAAGCACATCTTGTCATATGGGATGCGGGTGTGTGTGGAGGGGGTGGTTATAAAGATATCACTGTGTTCTGGAGACTCTACTGAGCACTCTGTCCTTGGAACAATACTGTGAGGCAGACACTATTCTAACCCACTTACAAACAGAGGAACTATGATTTAGAATTTACTTGCCCAAGGTTATAAGACTAGGACTTCTCAGGGCCAGAGCAGGATACTATCTGTGTGATTTCAGGGTCCTAATTCTTAAATACTACTCCATTCTACTTCCACTGAGCTGATTTACAGAAATCCTTGGTAAACCTTGCAGAATTTAATAGTGCTTTCTGGTTACTATTAAAACTTGATGATTACTGTCTTCACAGCCTTTTCTCAGTCACTTGAATTTCTTCTGATTTAGACCCTTTAGGGTCTTTGTCCTTTCCCTTTTTCAGGGTATTTATCTCTTTCCTTGCAAGTAGAACTTTCCCTGCAGGGTGCTAATTGAAGGCCAGTCAAAGGTCAGGCCTTACCTCTTGGTCAGTCAATAAGGACCTGCCCTTGCTCATACCTGCACAACATGGCATAGGGAGTGTTGAGGGAGAGTCCAGATGAGTTCTCAAAAGAAAATTTAAAAAGAAAAGAAAAAAGAAATAAAGAAACCTCCAAATCATGGATATAAAGCTAAAGTGAGAAAACAGAAACTAGGCAGGTTTCCAAGACTGAGGTCAGACCTTATCCACGTGACTTCTTTCTTTTCCTTCATTCCTCTTAGGAAGGTACAATGACAAGCTAGGAGAGGTCTGCATTCTGAAAAAAAAAAAAGTTCTTGGAAAATTCTTTCCACATCTCTTAACTTCTAGGAAAATTTTCTCCAGCTTCTGACCTCCCCAATTGGGTTGTTCAACCCTCAATTCAGGCCAGACCTCTAAGCTCTAAGCTCAAACTGTCCATCATGAACTTGTGTGATTAAGGTTACTCTCCAAGGACCTGACACATACAGAAAAATAGGCTATGCTAACGGATACTTCTTCTTTTCTTTGTTTTCATTCAGTCTGTCCTTTGTTCAATATGCATCATGTCTCAAGGACCACCCTACCCGCTAAGGGAAATGGATGATGAAATGGAAACACATCTATGAATCAAACCAAGACATCTAGGAGAGTCCATTTGTTGGACTCTCCAGAAAAATATTACTTAAAAAAAATTTGTGTCAAATTAAGGGTGAGGCACAAAAGCATACAATGTTGGAAAACTGTATATCAATATAGAATAATTCTTCACTCATATCATTTCCTAAGCACCTTCAAATTCCATCTTCATTTAATAGAACTGAAATCCAACATTGTGAATGGCACATTATAGGAGTAGTGCCATATAGAATATTTAACCTGTGTGCATCATTTTTATAATTCTTTGCTTTAACTAACTTTGTCAATTAACTGACCGCTTCTGGTAGCTGACAAATGAGCTTCTATATATACAATTAGACAAGTGTTTAGGGTTTGAGGCAAATAGGGAAATTACTGGAGGCCTTGATGAAGACACAGGCATTTCCATGGGTGTCATGGGTGACTTGACAAGTGAGAAGAAAATATGACAATTTTAATGCGTTCTCTTCAAATATGTTTCTAAGAAAGAAAAATATACATCCTATTCTTTCAGAAGTAGGTTCAAAAGAATGGTTGGATATCTGATACAGAAAGTTTATTGCTTAGAAATTATAGAAATAGTTTCCAGATTTAAAAGAAATGAGTAGTTAAGTACAAGTCATCTCCAAAATGGCAAAAACAAGAGTCCTTTCTGCTACTATGCACACGTGCATAAATGTCCCACAGAGAGAAATGACTTTTTCTGATTGAGGGGATCCTTGCAGCATAGAAAAGCTTCTGTGGAGAAAGTAGTTCTCCTATGTTCAAAGAAGGTACAGGAAATGTTCATCCCTCAGATTATTTGAGGGCTAAAGATAAGCCTTCTTGGCAACAGCAATTAGAGTCCAGCAGATGGAAATTAACACTGACACTGAAGAAAGTTATCAGCCTGAGATGGCTTGGACAAGTTTTTAATACCTAATATGTACCTGAGAAGAAAAGGGAAATTTTTTTAAAGGACAAGAAAAATCTAGAGTTGAAAAACTCTTTAGTGATGTTTTTAATTGATAATGAGAAGGTTCAGTTGCTTGCATTTCTTTAAACCTTGCTCCAAGTGACATCTACCTTAAGTTTGTTGTACGAAACCAATAATCAGAAATATCAAACTAATTTTAAAATTCTTTTTATTTGCAACATATACGATAGAATATTATCTATTTGCAACATACAGATAACAACTTATTCTATAAGAAGAGCTCCCAACAAAATCAAGAAAAACAAAACTCTGTCAAAAATGTGCTAAATATTTTTTAAATAGGCAACCAACAAAAAGAAAACTGACATGAGAAAAATAAGTGCCAAAGCATCACATGTTCTCTTTTGAATGTGGAAGATAAAAAAATGTTGAACTGAAGCAGTATAGTAACTACTAAAGATTGGGAATAGAGGTGGGAAGAAAGTGAAAGGGGTTTGGATATAACTAGTAGATAATGTATAATACACACACACACACACACACACACACACACACACACACACACACGGAAACACCACACTGAAATCCATTCAAATGATTAATATGTGCTAATAAAAATGTATAGCTAGGCATCTAGGATTCACAGCTTCCAAAGTGATGCCAGACCTCCTATGTGATTGTGAAACCTATTCTGCCACTTTAATGGCCACCCACCTCTGGCTTGTAAGAGCAGAGGCTGAAGTGGCCATTTAAAAAAGAAAAAGTTGTCAGTATACTATGCCTCCCTCTTACCTTTCTCCCATCCTTCCTTCTTACCTCCAGCTATTTGGGAAGGCCTTGAAGGGAATCTCTCAGAGAGCATGATCTGTGGTCCTCTGAGCCTGCAGTAGCACAGGGACTGGAATGGATATTGTCTAAGAAGACAGAAAGTGGAGGTCTGTGTGGGTTCACAGAGTAAGGTTACACCAGGAGCTAGTTCCTTCCAGCAATGGTTGCCTGTGAGTTGATAAATCCATAGACCTCAGCCCAGCATTTCTATCCCCTCTGAAGTTGTGGGGAAACTGAGCTGGGGGGAAAATACTTTTTATTAATTCATAAACATTTTTAAAAATTACTTTTCATACTAAAAACTCTTCTTTCAGCTAATTCACTAATTTGTAAAAGGTGGGAAGCCAGTCACACCTTCTCCTCTATTACAAGCATTCCAGTTCAATTCCACAAATGAGGGAGATGAAGTTGTAAAGTGGAGAGGAGTGCAGAATTATATTATGTGACACTGGACTAGAAACTGTAATTTGTGATGCGAAGCTGTTCTTGGAACAGGAAATGATAGGACAATTTGTAAAAGTTATGGAGGCTGCCAGGGGAATTTTCCAAGGTTCATGGAAGAATGAGCCTACAGGGTGTTTTGAATGGACAGTGGAGAAATGATTAAAATTTCTTTCACTTATGCCCTATTGAAGGCATTTGCTCAACAAGTTGGTTGCACAGATAAAGAAAGAAGAAGGGGAAACAGAAGGAAGAGGGGAAAGAATGGGAGAAGGAAAGAGGGAGGGAGGAAGGAGCAAAATATAGGCACCAATAAAAATAACCAGGGGGCTGGGGTTGTGGCTCAGTGGTAGAGTGCTTGCTTAGCATGTGTGAGGCCCTGGATTCGATCCTCAGCACCACATAAAAATAAACAGAATAAAGGTATTGTGTCCAACTACAACTAAAAAATAAATGTTTAAAAAAACGAGTTCCTGCAACTTCCTGTAGGACTTTTCTAGAAATCAAAAGCTTTAAAATCTACCTTTGACCTAACAATTCTACTCCTAGGAATTTCTTCCAAGAAAATGATCATGAATATGCACAAAGATCTTGCTATAGAAATGTTCACTGGGGTGTGGTTTCATAATAATGACCATAAAGCAACAAAGTATGCTATAAAATTCTACAGAAAAGAATATCTATAACTTTGAAATTTTTGTTGTTGTTGTTGTTGTTTTAGAAAGCACTATATAACAGTGTATCTAATGGGTGGTTATGATCTACATACGGATGATGGAATTATGGGTGATTTTTACTTTCTTCCTTTTTCTTATATTAATTTTATATAAGAAGTATGCTTTCCATTAATAGGAAAAAAATAAATGTTGAGTCTTAAGAATATTTTTATAAGCTGTGAAGCACAATTATTTGAATAATGTGCTACTCTCCTAAACCCTAGTCACCCATGTTTGAGAAAAGTCTGGCACTTGGGTGTGTGCAACCATAATCTAAGCCTTAGCCACAATGATTAGAATTCAGAAATTTTCAGTTAATCAGAACTGCTGTGAGCACATCAAGATGAGCTAATAAAAACTGGTATTATAAATAAAATCAGGCAACAGCAAATATCAAAAACAATCAGAAAGTTGGAGTTTGAGAGTAAAGAATCAACAGAATGCCAGCTAATGACCAAGTCCAGAAAAGAATCAAGTATTATAGACTGAACATGTATCCCACCTGCAAAATCCACAGCTTGAAGCTCTAAGTTTGGTTATATTTAGAGTAAGGAAGTAATTACAGTTAAATAAGATCATAAAGAATGCAAAAGGATTAATAGCCTCATAATAAAAAGATACCAGAGTTAGTGCTAAGTTCTCCCCACTCCACCCCACCACATCCTCTCTGTGCACACAAAATGAAAGTTCTTATGAGGACATAGCAAGAAAGTATCTATCTTTAAGTCAAGAAGACAGCCTTCAACAGAAACCAGCCCTGCCAAATCTTGATCTGGGATTTATATCCTCCGGAACTGTGAACAATTAATTTTGGTTTAAGCAATCCAGTCTATGGTATTTTGTATTACAGTATGAGCTGACTAATACATATTTTGGTACCAAGAAGCAGGATGCCCATGTAATGATTACTTAAATATGTAGAAGTGACTTTGGATCTTAGTGACCACATATATCGTCCTGAACAGAATATTGGTAGAACTATGGACATTGAAAACTGTTCTGGTGAGGTCTCAGATAAAAAAAAAAGAAGTTATTGGAACTGGAGAAAAATGTGATCTTTGTTGTAAAGTGGCAAAGAACTCGGCTGAATTGTGTTCTAACGTTTTGTGAAAGGAGAATGTGTGAGCGGTGAAATTGGACACTTAGCTGAGAAGGTTTCTCAGCAAAGTGTTGAAGTAGAAGCTTTGTTTCTCTTTCCTGCCTGTAGGAAAAAGAGAGAAGAAGAGACAAATAGTAGCAATTGTTCAACAAAAAGGAGTCAGAGTCTGAAGGTTTAAAAATTTCCCAACCTGTTAATTGTGCAAATAAAATGAGAAAACTGGTTCTGAAGAGAAGAGAGTAAGGATGTAGCTGCCCAACCACTTGATAAGGAGACTGGTCTGAGGGCGTGCCACAGATTTAACCAGCCATCTTTGCATAAGCCAATAATAAGGATGAGATAACACCTGCAGAAATCTGGTGGTTTGAACCAAATGGAACAGGATGGAATAATAGAGCAATATGGCTGAAAACATGCTTTATTTTAAAGACAAGAGGAATGTGCCCGAAGTGATACAGATGAACATGGCCATCAGTCCTGTAAGCTTTTTATTCCTTATTCTCAAAGGCTGCGGAGGCTGTGGCCTCCTCCTCAGCTTCAGCAGACCAAGGTTCTCCTACTGGAGAGAGCAGTCCTCCGTCCAGCTTAGCAGAAGGGGCAGGCTTCCCTGCAGGGGTTTGGGGAAAATGCTTGCCACAGCACTGGGCCTGGAGGCAGAGAAATTCCAGAAAGGATTATTCTCCAGCCTTAAGATCTCATGGAATTGGCCTTGCTTTATTTTGGACTTACTTAGGATCTGTCACCTCTTTTTTTTTTAATTTATTTATTTTAATTAGGTATATATGACAGCAGAATACATTTTTTTTAATGTTTCAGAGATTTATTTTTATTCAGACAGGTCTGTGACCTCTAGTTTCCTTTGGTTTTGAATGTAAATTGCTTTATTTCTCATAATTACTTTCTTTTTTTTATTAGTTGCTCATGACAATACAATGATCTTGACATATCATACTTTTGATTCAAATGGGGTATGAATTCTCATGCCTTTGGAAGGAAGTGTCTGCCTTCTATCTGTCTAGCCCTTATATGTTGGAAGCACATAGCTTCAGTCTCATAGGTTCACAAGCTAGAGAACAGTTTTGCCTCAGGATGGATTGTACCTCAAATCTCACCTATATCTGGCCTCAACATTTAGATGAGCCACTGGACTTAAGATTTGGCCATAATGCTGGCAGAAGTTAAGGCTTTCAAGGATGATGGGATGGGATGAATGTAGTTTACAGGTAAAAGAGATATAAATTTGGGGTGCCAGGCGTAGACCAAGATTGGTCCCATCCACATATTCTTAAATTGAAACCTTGGTTATCCTTCTTTAGAGGACCCCAAGTCTCTAGACTAGATTATCATTTCTCTAATCAACTCTCCAGTTACAAATAATTTACATTGTTTTCAAATTGCCTATTTTAAACAATGCTAAACCTATGATGCTGGTGTGCACTTATTTATATAGGAGAGATTCCCAATAGCAGAACCGCTGGAGAAAAGCATAAACTTTTAAGAATTTATCTTTTAATCCGTCTTGCAAATTTCCCTTACAAACAGGATTTTCTGGCTTCTATTCTCATCAAAAGTACCTATCACAGTGGGTATTTTTCTATGCTGTGAACAGTAGATATTAAAAATATCTTAATTTGACAATCTATAAAGGTTAAAAGTTAGCATGCCATTATTTTTTTAAATTACGTCTACTTGCTTAATTTACATTTACTGGGTCACTAATGATATTATTGAGTTTATTTCCATATCTTCTTTGGGCATTTGTATTTCTTCTACTGTGATATACTTTTTTCAGGTGATTTCCCTTTTTCCTGCTCATTAGTAGTTGTTCTATGTTATTACTGAGATTAATTTGTATTTGTTTATAGGTTGCAAATATTGGCTCCCAGCCTAGTCACTTATTTTTAGTGTCATTCATGACATCTTCATGGTGAGGAAGTCATGGCATAGTGAGTGTTTGCCCTTAAGTCAAACAGCCTCATTTCAAACCTCACTCCTACAACTTATGAGCTATATCACTTTGGGAAAATCACTTAAGCTTCCTAAAATTTAGTTTTCCATCTTGAGGTGGGGATCGCTCTAGTACTCCCATCATTGAATTTTTATAAGCATTTAAATGAGATAATTCATGGAAAGTGCTTAGCACTTTTTCTAGCACATTGAAAGTGTTCAATTAATTGCACATGTTAAGACTTCTATGATTAATTTGTCATTTGATGAGTACATTTTAAGGTAGTCACAGCTGTCAGAGCAAGTTACCTGCCAGTCAGAATGTATTTTTTTGGTTTCAAGAAACAGAAAACCCAATTAAAAACATGACTTCAAAATAACCAAGAGGTCAGCTCCAAGGTTGGCTAAATCAGTGGCTCAACAATACCAAAAACATTTGGATTCTTTTACCACTTTGCCAGTCTCAGCATTTGTATTGGTCCACAGAAAGCCTCACCTGTGGCTATTCATAAATATCTATCAAGTTGAGGAAGAAAAACAATTACTCCTCTCTTCCTAAGAGTGAAGAAATATTTCTCAAAACTCTTCCTAACTCCTCTTTAATGTGTCTAGTTGGCCAAAAGTCTGATACATACCCATGTCCAAAACAGTTACTAATGTAGAGAATGAGATTAAATTATTGACAGATTAAATTAGGATTTATTTCTGGAATATACAGTGTGGAAATAGATGTACAAACAAAATCAAAAATGAGCTCCTGTATCAGGATTAAGATTAATTGCATAAAACAAAACACCTAAATAAAGAGCCTTAAGAGTGTAGAGAAGTTCAGTTTCCTCCCACAGTATTGCCAGAAATAGGCATTCAAGCCCTGGTAACAGTGACTTCATAGTCCTGAGAGATCCTGGCTCCTTGTAGATTCCATTCTACCATCCTTCATTCTGGTTCCTATCCCCAAGGTTGCTCCAAAATGGCTGCAGGAGCTCCAGTTATCATAATTACAATCCACTCAGGAAGTAAAAAAGGGGAAAAGAGAAAAATGGTGCCACTTCCAATTGTGTCAAAAATCCCTTTTAAAAGACTTTTTTTCTCAAAAGAGTTCTACCCCCAAACAACGTTGAATTGGCCACTCTAGATGCAGGAAAGTTTTAAATTTAGTCTTCTAATCAAGCACATAGCTGCTGAAACTAATATTTGCATTCTATAAGAAAGAGAAATGGGAAGGATGCATATTGGATAAGCAGTTATTAGTATCTGTCATAGCTAGCAAAGAAGAAAGGCACAGTGGCTTTCAGGTGGGCAAGGAAAATTTTTACTTTTCTTTTGTTATTTACTTAGTTGAAAATCTTTCCAGATCTATGAATTAGTAATTTCATTTTTTTTTCTAGTGTGCTTTTTATTTTAGAGGCTGAGAGATTAAAAACTACATTTGTTACACTTCTCTGTAACTTGAATGTAGGAGTGATTTAGGTTCTGCTGATTAGATGTCCTCGTGAAAGATTCAGAAACTGGGCTCCCATTCAGACCCCATCTATCCATCCCTTTTATAGATTTTAGAAGCAATTAACTTTATTCATTAAATTATTTTCTGCTTAAAGCAGCCCGTGTGTTCTCTATATTCTACAAGTGCACATACCACCAAAGATTATAAAAATGTTTTCCTGTATTTTTTAAAATCTCAAATTCTTATTTTTGATATGTATTTCTTTAAACCAAGCATAATTAAAATGTTGATTATGGTATGAGAAAATCACATAATTCCACAATATGAATAATCAAATAAGTCAGTATCATTTATTAAAGTCTGTTCTTTCTCCATTATTTTTAAGTGACATGTTTAATCATATACTAATTATGAAGGGAATCTGAAACATTTTTAAAAAAGAGGATAATACATTAAAATAAAAATTACTGTAGTATGTAGTAAAATATATGTGGCTGAATTTAAATGAAAAACTTTGAAAAAAGAATAAGTCTGGTTTGGTTTTTTGTTTGGTCAGAGCTGTTTTCAATCACTGTGGCTCTGGCATGAAGATGTAGTTGAGTGACTGAAATAAGACAGAGAGAAGATCACCTGGTGTTAATGTTACTTTCCAACTCAGAAGATTAAGCCTAAAACAGAGAAGTCTAGGGAAGATGTCCCTTCTGTCTCACTGTGATTAGAACCACCCTTATTCATAGTCATTATGCTTTAATGAGAAATCCACCACCAAATGAAAAACTAATGAAGGACAAATTTCCATACAGTCACCTCTACCTTGGGAGAGTACTGGAGACATTTGGGTTGAATAGCCAACAAAGAAAGGGTTTACAGATGGATGGGTTTGGGTGGTATCCGAAAGACTGTAATAATCAAGTACTTGCTATTTTCCCTCTGATTTGGTCAAAATTGTCAGATTCACATGTTTGCCTTAGCTGTTCTCTCTACAAGCACGTCTACAAAGAGGACAATGGAACTCATTTTTCCGGTATGCAGGAAATCAGCAAGGGATTGTAGCAATTGCATCCTGCTTGAATTATTATTTTTTCTTCCGGCTGACCAGAGGGTTAAAATCAACCCAAGGATCTTAAAAAGGGTACAAAAAAAGTAATTAACTACAATGTCCCTTGATTTATTCCAGGATTCTTTTATTGTCCATTTTAATGCAAATATCACTGTTTAAATTGCTATGATATTATAAAATATGTTAATATTTGGTAGGCAAAAGCCCTTCATTGTTCTTCTTCTCAAATTTCTTTCCTTGGCTCCCTCATGTGCATTTTCTCTTTGAGTAAACTTTACAATAATCCTTTTGAGTTTCATAAAACATCATTTTAAGCTTTTGATGAAAATTTATTTGCATGTACCAGTTAAATTTCTGGAATGGCCACCCTTACAATTCCAAATCTTTCCTTGCAACTATGGTATCTCTCTAGTAAGCTCTTTTTAAATGTTTTTTTCAATAAAGTTTTATTCCATTTTACATGGATATTATGTATTTCTCATTAAACCTGATGCTTAGTATTTTTTATATTTTTAAGTTGTCAACGAACTTTTATTATTTATTTTTATATGGTGCTAAGAATAAAACCCACTGCCTCACACATGCTAGGAAAGTGTTCTACCACTGTGCCACAAGCCCAGCCCAATGCTTAGTATTTTATTGGGAGGGTGAATACCTTTTTTGAAGTGCATTTTCTATGTGGTTATTGTCACACTATAATAAAGCTGCTAGGTTGGCTCTATTGATTTTGTATTCAGATGCCTTACTGAATTACTTTACTAGTTCTAATGATTTTCATGTTTATTTTTCTTGGGCTATTTTAGGTAGGTAATCATTCTATCTCCAAATAACAGTTTTTCTTTTCCATTAAGTGTGCCCATTTTTCTTGTCTTATTGCATTAACTAGTACCTCCAAAATAATGTTGAAAGGTACATTAACAGTTCTTTCTTCTTTAGTCCTTACCTTCAAAAAAAAGTTTCTAAAGCTTCATCATCTAGTATAATATTTGCAATAGATTTTTGTTTTATCAAATTAAAGAGTCCTAGTTTATTTATATTCCCAGTTTCCTATTTATTTTACTCATTTTAGTCTTCCTTTGCCATTTTAATAAAAGATATGTGCTGAATTTTATCAAATTTTTGTATTAGCTTCAACTGAGTTATGGTTTTCTTCTTTAATTAGTAATGTAATCATCTTCATTAATAATTTCATAAGCAAAATCCAGGCTTACATTCCTGGAATAAATTCTGATTTATTGATCAATTTTTGCATAACAGATACATTTGGTATGTGTGGATATAGCATTTTCACGGATCTCTATTAGAATATACATATAGCCTCAGAGACTATAAAAACTTTCACATTTCTGTCATTCAAGTCCAAGAAAGAAAGAAGACAGAAATCAAGACAGACATTACCTCTTCATTGCTTGAAGAGGTAATGACTAAAAACTTCCCAAATATGGCAAGTCATAAACTTACAGACTTAAGAAGGTGAATATACTCCAAACAGGACAAATCTTTAAAAATCCATGGCAAGGCCCACCATAAATGTAAAAATGGGATACAAAAGAAAAATTTTGAAAACATTTAGAAAAACACTATCCCAGGGGAGGGGAAGACAATGTTTGTTAATTGATTGTATTTCTTCTTCTGTGAAGTGTCTATTCAGTTCCTTAGCCCATTGTATTTTTAACTACATTCTGAAAGTCTCTTTAGTTTTAATGTAATTGTATTTAAACCATTTATATTTAATACAATTATTGATAAATTAGGGCCGAAGTCTGCTGTCTATGTTTGATGTTTGGTATCTCTGTTCTTTCTGTTTTCTTTTTCCTGCCTTCCATGGCTATTTGAACACTTCAAAATATTCTATTTTTATTTATAGATGATGCCTTTAAATGTATGTCAGTGAAGAGATTTTCCTGTGTAAACATCACCTGCATTTATCTATATTGCTATTAAAAATCTATTATTAATGTGATCATTTTACCAGTTTAAGTAATATAATAATGTGATCTCATTTTATATCCTATCATCCTTCCCTGCTTCTCAATCATTTTTTTTCTATATACATTGAGAACTACCTCAGTCAGTGATGTAGGATAGGGGAGATGTTTGGTCCTCTCTTATCCCTCCCTTCTCCATCTCCTTGGTACCATCCTCAACTTTACTGTTCTCCTTTCTATTTTCAAAATGAATTCTACTATTATGTAGGATCATAACATACCAATTTTAAAAAAAACTAGAGGCCAGAAGGAGATAGCATAATGCTTTATAAGTGCATAGCAGAAAATAATTCTTAACTTATAATCTCATACACACTGAAAATATTCTTCAGGAATGATGAAAGAATTAAGAATAAGTAAAACCAAGAGAGTTTCTCATCACCAAATTCTCTTTCATTCTTTTGAATGACTAATTGAAGTTCTCTAAATAAAAAGGAAATGAAAAAATGAAAGGAATCTTGGAAGGCAAGAAAGGAAGAAAGTACATGATAAACAAAAATATGAGTTTTCTAAATTGTGCTTGACAGTTTAAGAAAAATTATAACATTGTGGTATAATTGTACATGCACATAACATCATTTGATCATGCAGTCCCATTTTCATATATATATATATATTTTTTTTCTTCCACATATGACAGTGAACATTCAATCTTTGACTTTCTGAGTCTGGCTTATTTTGTTCAACTTAATGCCCTCCAGTTCCATCCATTTTCCTGAAAGTGACATAATTTCATTCTTCTTTATGGCTGAATAAATCTCCATTGTGTGTGTATGCCACATTTTTTTATTCATTTATCTATGGACAGACACCTAGGCTGGTTGTATACTTAGCTATTGTGAATTGTGCTGCTATTAATATGGGTAGGCATGTATCACTATAGTATGCTGAATTTAATTCTTTGGGGGAAAATACTGAGGAGTAGTATAGCTGGGTCAAGTGGTGTTTGTATTCCTAGTCTTTTGAGGAATCTGAATACTGATTTCCACATGGCTTTACTAACTTATAATTCCACCAGCAGTTTATAAATATTCCTTTACCCCCACTTCCTCACCATCATTTATTATTACTTGTATTCTTGATGATTGTCATTCTAACTGGAGTGAGATTAAATCTCAAAGTAGTTTTGATTTGCATTTGCCTGATTGCTAGAGATGTTGTACATTTTAAAAAATATATTTATGGCTGGCTTAAACTGATAAATTGATCACTTAATAATAGATTTTAATAGCAATATAGATACATGCAGGCAATGTTTACACATAAAAAGCTATTCACTGACATACATTTAAGAGCATCATCTATAAATAAAAATGGAATATTTTAAAATGTTCAAATAGCTTTGGAAGGCAGAAAAAAGAAAACAGAAAGATAAGAGAAAACAAACACCAAAGACTGCAGATTTATGCCATAATTTTTCAATAATTGTATTAAATATATAAATGGTTTAAATGCCACTACATTAAAACTAAAGAGACGTTCAGAATGTAGTTTAAAATATAGTGGGCTAAGGAACTGAATAGACACTTCACAGAAAAAGACATACAATCGATTAACAAACGTGTGCAAAAAGGTTCATCATCTCTAGCAATTAGAGAAATGGCAATCAAAAGAAATCTAAGATTTCATCTTACTCCAGCCGTAATGGCAATTATCAAGAATACAAGCAACAATAAGTGTTGGCAAGGATGTGGGGGAAAAGGTACACTCATACATTGGTGGTGGGATTGCACATTGGTGAAACCACCCTGGAAAGCAGTATGGAGATTCCTCAGAAAACTTGGAATGGAACCACCATTTGACTCAGCTATCCCACTCCTCAGTTTATACCCAAGGACTTAAAATCAACATACTACAGTGCTGCAGCCACATCAATGTTTATAGCAGCTCAACTCACAATAGCTAAACTATGAAACCAATTTAGGTGCCCTTCAACTGGTGAATGGATAAAGAAAATGTGGCACAGTCTCAGCCTTTAACAAAAAATGAAATCATTTGCAGGTAAATGAATGGAGCTGGAGAATATCATGCTAAGTGAAATAAGCCAAACCCAAAAAACCAATGGCCAAATGTTTTCTCTGATAAATGGATGTTGATTCATAATGTGGGGGAGGAGGAAGGGAAGAATGAAGGAACTTGGATTGTGCAGAAGAGATTTAGGGGAGGGAAGAGGGTATGGGGTTGGGAAGGATGGTGGAATGACACAGACATTATTACCCTACATACATGTATGATTACACCACAAATATGACTCTGCACCATGTACAGCCAGAGGAGTAAGAAGTTGTGCTCCATTTGTATTCAATGTGTCAAAATGCTTTCTACTATCATGTATAACTAAGTACAAACAAATTAAAAAATAAAAAATATAACCCAGGAAAATGCTGTCTATAAGAAACTAACTTCAAATCTTATACTATAGGCAGGTTAAGAGTAAAAGAAAATTTTTATAAGGATAAAAGAATCATCAACTAAGAAGACATATTAATCCTAAATCTAATCGTTCATTTATACATTAAACTAAAAAGCCAATATGTTCAGAAAACAGTAAAAATAAATAGAGAAATCGAAAATTCCACAGTTATGTTTGGAAAAGTCAAAAATTCTTTCAGCAATTGATGGAAAATCTACATAGAAAAATCAGCAAGGATATAGAAGAGCTCAATAATACCATGTACCAAAAGAATCTGACATTTACAGAACATTCTCCTCAATAAGAGCAAAATACAAAATTATTTCAAGTGCATATTTGGACACAAATTATGATAGATCATATCCTGAGCCATAATACAAATTTCAACGATATGTTTTGAATGTAGAACCTTACAGAGAGTGTTCTTTGAGCACAATGGTATTCAACTTGAAATCAAAAACAGAAACATAACAGTAAATGTTCCAAATATCTGGAAATTTTTCAAAAAATAAAAAAAAAACAATCTATAGATCAAAGAGGAAGTCTCAAGAAAACAGAAATACCAGAAAAATGTTGAACTGAATGAAGCCAGGCATGGTGGCACACTCCTACCGTCACAGTCACTTGAGAGGTTGGGAGGAGCATCACTTGTACCCACAAGCCTAGGCCACATAGTGACAGCCTATGTCAAAGACAATGAACTAAATAAAAATGAAATACAACATTATCAATATCTATGGGATACAGCTAAGGCAATGCTGAGAGGGAAATTGGTAGTACTAAATACATACATTAGAAATCGGAAAGTCCCGTGGTGGTGCACGCCTGTAATCCAAGCAGCTCAGGAGGCTGAAGCAGGAGGATCTTGAGCTCAAGCCAGCCTCAGCAACTTAGTGAGAACCTAAGCAACTTAGTGAGATCCTGTCTCAAAATAAAAAATTAAAAAAAAAAAAACAAGAGGGCTAGGGATGTGACTCAGTGGTAAAGTGGCCCTGGGTTCAGTCCCCAATTCCAAAAGGAAAAAAAGAAATGAGGGAAAGTCTCAAATAAATAATTGAACAAAACAAAACAAAAGAACTTTTTAAAAAAGTGCAAGTAAACCCAAATGAAGTAGAAGGGAGAAAGTAATAAATATGAGTAATGAATATGGAAAACTAATGAAATAAACAATTCTTAGAAAAGATCAATAAAATTCTTAAATAGCACAACACCAGAAAAAAATATATATATGACATAGATTACTAAAATCAGCAATGAAATAAAGCACTCTTTAGGCACCAAAATATAATAAGGGACTACTATGAACAACTGTATACCATGAAATTGACAACTTAGGTGAAATGGACCAATTCTTTGAAAAGTACAGACTATCACAGCTTCCCAAATATAAAAGAGATAACTGACGGAAGTATACACTTCACTTATTCAAGGTGTACAATTTGATGCCTTTTTTATATGTCCTTAGTTCACTCATTCATCACCACAATCAATTTTAGAATATGTTTATTATCCCATTCACCTTAGCTATTGCCTCTTAATCTGTCAATCCTACCCAGCCCTGGGGAACTACTACTTGCTCTCTCTAAAGCTTTACATCTCAGAAATGTTTCACATTCGTGGAACATACAATATGTGGTCATTTGCAACTTACTTCTTTCACTTAGCATTTTCAAGTTTCATTAAAGCTAAGTTTCATTCTACTGCTGAATAATATTCCTCAGTATGAATATGTCTGATTTCCATTCATCAATTGATGAACACTCGGGTTGTTTCTGCTTTGTTTTTCTTTATTTGTTTGTTTCATTTTGGTTTTGCTGATATTAATGATGCTGCTATGAACATTCACACCCAAGTTTTTGTGTGGATATATATTTAATTTTGGGGATATGGTGAGTAGCAAAATCACCAAATCATATAATTCCACATATAAAAATGGTTATTTGAGGAACTACTGAACTTTTCTACATAGCTCTACTATTTTACATTCTCCTGGTAGTGTATGAGGGCCCTGATTTCTCTAATACTTATTATCAGCCTTTTTCACATAGCTATCCTTGTGGATGTGAAGGGGTATTAGGCATTCCCTGGTGGCTTAATTATGTTGAACACTTTTTACGTTCTTATTAGTCATTTGTATATCTTGTCTGGAAAGCTATCTGTTCAAATACTCTGAATATTTTAATTGGGATAGTTGCCTTTTTATTATTGAATTATAGTGCTAGGTACCAGACTCTCATCAGCTTTGTGGGCTATCTTTTTATTTACCTGTTTTCCTTTGAAGCCCTAAGCAATTTTAATTTTGTTGAAGTTCAATTTATCTATTTTTCCTTGGCTGTTTGTGCTTTTGTTTTCATGTATAAAAATCATTTTCTAATCCAAGGTCACAAAGATCCACAGCCATGATTTCTTCTAAAGATTTTAGAGTTTTAGCTCTCACATTTAGGTCTTTGATATATTTTTAGTTAATTTTTGGTCTGTGGAATGAGGTCCGACCTCATTCTTTTGTCTGTGGATATGCAGTTGTCCCATCAACATGCATGGAAAAATCTATTTTTTTCCCCAGAAGATTGTCTCAGCAGCACTCTTACTGAAAACCAACTGGCCACAAATTTATGGAATCTTTCCTGGGCCCTCAGTTCTAGTTCAGTTATTATTCAGTGGTCTTAGGCTGTTACTTCATTGTCTTGACTTCTACAACTTTCTTTTACATTTTGAAACTGTATGTATGATGTATGATTCTTCCAGTTATGTTCTTTACCTATTGTGAGACCCTTACATTTCTATAAAAATTTTAAGATCCGCTAACATGTTTCCTCAAAGAAATCAAGTGGGATTTTAATGGATATTGTATTAAAATCTGTATGTCAATTTGGGAGAGTAATAACATTTTAATAATATTATGTCTTCCAAACCATAAACATAGTATGAATTTTCATAAGTCTTCTTTAATTTCTTTTAACAACTGTTTATTGTTTTAATAGTATAAGTTAAACACATTTTCTGTTAAATTCATTTCCGACTACTTGAATAACTATTTTTTATTCCTTCCTATTTTATTCATTTTCATGCTGTTGCAAACGAATTATAATTTAATTTTTGTTTGATTATTGGCATTGCAGAGAAATAAAGCTGATTTAATGTATACTGATCTCATATCTTGCAACTTACTGAACTTTTTTTACTTATTCTAGTGGGTTTTTTAAGAATATTTTAGAGTTTTCTACTTACAATATCATGTCATCTCTAAGTAAGGATAGTTTTGCCTCTTCCTTTCCAATATGGAAGGCGTTTATCTTTTTATTCTTGGAACAGGGGTCCTTTTCATGTAACAGAGGAATTTATTTTGAATGTAAACCTTTCTGCTAGACCATTACTTTGCAGTGGATAATTTTTTTTCTTTCCTCTTCTCCCTCTTCCCCTGCTCTGTCTGCAGAGAAAACAAGACTACCATTCTCTGTATCCTAGACAGAGTTATCTACCCTTCCATTTACTGCCTACCTGAACAAAGAAACTGAGGGCCTGAAATGGGAAAACAGCTCTCTTAAAGATAAACGTTAATAACATCTACTTGCCTTTCAGGAACCAGGAGGCAGCTGTCACTGCCTCAGCCAGCCTGTAGAGTTGTCAGAAATAGATTTATTTAGTTTATAAACTGAAAAAAAATAACATTTACTGATGATATCTGCTTTATAAAGCCCACTGTTCCCCATAGAAGTTCGAATGGCAGCCTGTGTAATGTACTTTGTTGTCTTTCTCCTCTGCCAATGAAGCAGTAAAGACCTCTTTTCCTTTTTCTCAAAGCCTGCCCTCCTTATTGCTTTGGCATCAGGGATGAGGACTGAGCTTTTGCTCTCATCCTGAGTTATTTCTTTTTCTTGCATTAACATTCAAAACTTCCAGTACAATATTGAACAGAAGTAGTGAAAGTAGACATCCTTGTCTTGTTCCCAATCATAGGAGAAAAACATTAAACTTTTCAATATTTTGGTATTAGTTGTGCAATTTTCCACATTCCCTTTATCTGGTTGATAAAAGGTCTTTATATTGCTGGTTTGTTTAGTTTGTTTGTTTGTTTAATCATGAAGCAGTGATAAATTTTGTCAAGTGGTTGTGTTGTGTTTATTTGATGAACTTTTTTTTGTTTTCTATTAATATAGTATATTTCATTAATTGAGTATTAGGTGTTTAAACCAACCTTGCATTCCTGGGGTAAATTTTTTTTGGTCATGGTACACAATTCCTTATATATATTTTGAATTCAGTTTGCTAATGTGTTGTTGAAGAATTTTGCATCAATATTCAAATGACATATTGAGGCATAATATTTTTGTCTTGTATGTCTTTTGTTTTTTTGTATCAAAGTTATACAGGCCTCATAAAATGAGCTGGAATGTATCTCTTCCCTTCCTTTAGAAGGGCTAATGAAACACTGGTGTTAATTCTTCTTTAAATATTTCCTATAATCCTCCTAGTAAAGTCATTTGTTCCTGGGAATTTCTTGTGGGAAGTTTTTTTTTGGTTTTGTTTTGTTTTTAATTCAGTCTCTTTACTTTCTATAGGTCTATTAAGATTTTCTATTTCTTCTTAAGTTAATTTCAGTAGTATGCATCTTTCTAGGAATTTGTCAATTTAATCTAAGTAATATACATTAAGCCATAGTATTTTCTATAATTATTTTTATATTCACGTAAGGTAATAATATCTCCTCCTTCTTTCTTGATTTTAGTGATTTGAGTCTTCTCCTTTATTTCTTGGCCAATCTAACTAAATGTTTGTCAACTTTGTTGATTTCTTTGAAATATCAACTTTTGCTTTCATTGATTTTTCTCTATTGAGTTCCGTTCTCTTTTTTCATTAATTTTAGCTCCGATCTTTACTGTTTTCTTCTGCTGCTTAGCTTTGAGTTTACTCTACTTTTCTTTTTCCAGTGTCTTAAGATAGAGGGTTGACTTGTTGAATTGAGAACGGCCTTGTTTCTTTTAATGTACCTATATTTTGTATTATGATTTCAAGTTATCCATGGATTATTTAGAAATACATTTCTTAATTCTATGTAGCCAAAATGGACTGCATGGCAATAACGGATTTTCTATTGACATTTTGGTTATTAACTTTAATTTCATTGTAGCCATAAAACAGATTCTATAATTGCAACCCTTTGAAATTTATTGAGGCTTGCTTTATGGTCCAAATATTTTTATAAGTGTTTCTTTAGATGGTTTAAAAGAATATCTTTGCCATAGGTGGTAGATAGAATGTCCATGTATGGACATGTATGTCCATGTATGGACTTTCCCAAAACTTTATTGATTTTTCGGTCTGTTTTTAAAAATCAGTTATTCATAGATATGTCATAATCCTCCATTACAATCATGAACATACTCATTTCTCATTACAGTTCTGTAAATTTTTGCATTATATTTTTATTTCATTTTATTAAGTGCATATATATTTATAATTATTACACATTAATTATGAATTAAACATTTTACTAGTAGAAGAAACTCTTTCCTATATCCAGCAATGATTTTTGATTAAGGTCTACTTTGACATTGATACAATGACACCTGCTTTCTTTGGCTAGTGTTTTCTTTTACCTTCAATTTTATTATCCTTGTGTCTTTTATATATCTTTTATAAATATAATATAAATGTGCTTTGCTTTTTACTCAATCTGAATAATTTTTAATTAAAGCATTTTGTCTAATTTTAGTGTAATTACTGATATATTCAGGTTAAATTTATCATACCTGTTCTGTTTCATTTTTCTGCCAATTTCTGCCTTTAGAAAATAGCTTCTGAGTGTTTTTCTTTCTAATCTCACTGACCGACTATTGTCTTGGAGATTATACTTTTTTATTATAATGGTAGCACCTGAAATTACCACATGCATCTCTAACTTTAGAAGCATCTATTATTAGTAGATACTATACTTTTTACTTAGGTAATACCTAGCTGACTAGTACTCATCAGCCCCATTTACAAACCTTCTCTGACTTGTGTACCATGGTAATCATGCATTTTAATGGTTTCTATATTTTAAATATAATAACAAATTATACTTATTTTATATAATAATTTAATTTCTATTTACCTCATAATTTCCTCTACACTTCATTATTCCTTTATCTCCACCCTTCTAGGATAATTTTTATTTCTCCTTTACTTCTGGATCTCCCAGTAACACATTCTCAGATTTTGTTTTATGTGTTTTTGTTTTTTTTTCTTTTGTTTTTATTGTGTGTAGTTTTTTTGTTTGTTTGAATATGTCTTTAAATAATTTTATTTTCAGAAGATATTTTGTCTAAAGAATTCTAGGTTAGGGCTGGGGATGTGGCTCAAGCAGTAGTGCACTCACCTGGCATGCGTGAAGCCCAGGTTCGATCCTCAGCACCACATACAAACAAAGATGTTGTGTCCGCCGAAAACTAAAAAATAAATACTAAAATTCTCTCTCTCTTTCTTTAAAAAAAAGAATTCTAGGTTAGTATTAATTTTCTTTCACATATTGATATTATTTCACTGTCTTTTGTTTTCAATTACTGCTGTCAAGTGGTTAGCTGTCAATCTAATTTTTGTTCCTTTGAAAACAATGTGTTTTTTTCCTGCTGATATTTTATTATTTTTGGTTTGGATTTTAAGCCATTTTACTATATATCTACACACATAAATATCTCCTTTCTTGGTTCAGGGTTTGCAGATCCTCCTAGATCTATGGCTCTATGTTATTCACCAGTTGTTACCAAGCTCTCTTTCATTACTTTCTTCTGATCTACCCTATTGAATCTCTCCTTCTGAGACTTCAATTATACATATGTTAGAATTTCTCCATGTAATGTCTATATCTCTTCTGGATTTTTCATGTTTTGTCCCTCTTGGTTTTATTTGGGCTATTGTCTTCTCATCTATCTTCCAATCCACTGATTCTCTCTTAGATTTGGGTAAAGTTAAGGTAATATGAAACCTATCCAATGAGTTCTTAATTTTGTTCTTACATGTTTTTCAGTTCTACAATTTTTATTTAGTGTCATTTGTTATGGTTTTAAGTTCTCTATTGAAAAAAACATTTTAATGTTGTTTTTTATTTCCTCGAATCTACTATACATAATTATTTTAAAGCCTGTGACCAGTACTGCACCACACATTACACAACCCAGGCATTGTTCTACATTTTAAACAGACATTATCTCACAAGACTCCATGGATTAATTTTTTATGGAAGAGGTGCCTGAAGCTCAGAGATCACTAGTAAAGCCAAGAACCAAATTAAAATAGTCCATGATTCCAAATTCAGAGATCACTAGTAAAGCCAAGAACCAAATTAAAATAGTCCAAGATTCCAAATTCATGCTACTAATCTTCTTATTACAGACTGTGGAAGTCCCAAATGTTTGAGTAAACCAGAGAACAAAAATTGTAAGGTTGATTTATTTCCCATCAGAGCAAGAGTTCTCTCTCCTTGTGATTGGTTCTCAATCAAAAATCATCACAATGTTGTTCTTTTTCATATACCTCCTCACATTTATTCATTTACTCACTCATTACTTAGTATCTTTTGAGCATCTATAACACTGTTCCAGTCCCTAGAGATATATGATAAACAAGGCAGACATGGTTCTTGCCTCAGAGAACTTTCATTTTGGTAGTAGATAAATAGTAAACAATAAGCAAATATGTAAGATAATTTCAGAGAGTGATGAAGTCTATGAGAAAATAAAATAATCTGATATAATAAATTGTGATACTTGTTGACTTTAGCTAGGTGGTGAGGGCAGACCTCTTAGAAGAAATTACATTTGAGCTGCAATCTGAATAAGGAAAAGTATCTTATGCAGAAGGAACAGTAAGTGCAGAGGCCCCACATTTGAAAAATATTTGGTGTATTTAAGGAACAAAATGGATTTGGGTGTGGCCATATCCTCATGAATAAAGAGAAGAGTAGCAGAAAGTGAGACAGGACTATTGGCAAGAATGGAAATCAGAACACCCTTGCAGTATATAAAGAAAACAGCTTTCATTCCAACAAGAGGTGATAGCTATGACCACATGTGTCCTTTCTTCAATGAGCCATTTTAAAACTAGACAAAATATATGAAACAACCATTTTCAGATATTAGAGAGCAAACAGCACAAAACTGTTATCTGGATAAGAGAGAATTCAGAGAGGATGAGGTGTCCAGAAGTTGCAAGGCAAAGTTTCAGAAAGAAAAGAGCTATTCAGAAAAATAATTTCAGAAACTTCCACAGAGTTCCTCTTCAAACCAGGATTTTTATTAAGTTCTTCTACCCCTCACTTGATACTCATGCACACCAAAATTTGAGAGTCACCTGAGAAACCAGAACATGGAAAAAATGGATGTGATACCCTCAAGCGAACAGGGAGCATTGGGGATTGTCCTGGAGACAGTGATAGATTTCACTACTGCAATACACCGCAATAAACCAGGGCCTCCTGGTTTTAGTTGAAGACAAACAGGGTCAGGAGAGTCTCCTGATTTATGAGATTTAAGATTTCACAGCCTGAAACAAATAGTCTGGCAAAGACATTCTTATCAACTCTTCCTGGCTCTGTTTTGGAGCCATCACACTCATTGGGGTTCTGTCTCCTCAGTCTGGAACGTTGTGTGCACCTGGGCATATTTTCTCAGTTCCCAGATGTGCTTATTTGCTTGATGGTTAGATGAGTGATTGAACTGAAAAAATGAATTAGTTACACCAGGATCTCAGAGGAAGTCATTTCCCTCTCTGTTCTGATGGTGTTGGGTGGGGAAATCAGCCTTGTCAACTTCTGGTCTTTAGAAACTCCTTAGGGCCCCTGATTACTCTTTCCAGCTAGCCCTGGTTCTAGGTAGACAATGATCTACCATTCTGCATGCCCCTGGTTAATGCCACACCTGGGGACTGCAGAAATTTGGCCTCAACCGTCACTATGCCAAGGACCCAGCATCCTGTCAAAGTTTGGGCTCGAGTCTGGTTTTGAAAAGAGCAAAGAGAACAACATAATTTAAAAATCAAAGAAATTCATTTTAGTAGTAAAAGGTTAACAGCCTTTAGGAGGAACAATTTTTAATCACCCTCGTCTAGACTCTATCACTGAAATCACCAGCCACCCAGTGAAATATGGCCCAACTGCCGCCACCAAACAGCTCCTAAAGACTGTTGTATTTACTCATGTCTGTGCACCACTTATGGATTTTCATTATGATTCCCAATGCTATTGTGCTGGGTAAAATAATAATATCCATAGTAATGATGCATGAAGCTTGGAGTGTAATTTCTTCACTCTTCTTTTCTGATATTAAATTGTTACCACTTTATCATTTGTGTACAACTGCACGTTTCAATTAATCTTTCCATATCAGCAGCCCTGATTAATATAGATCATGATTCATAAGCTTATCGTCACTATAGTTTTAACAGATCATTTATAAAGATCTTAAATTTAGGGTCTGGGAGGTGCAGCTGCTGTGTCCAATGTGCCTCTTTATTCTCTGTTCCAACAGTGCTGCTATACACCGGCTGTCACCTCCTGTTGAATAATTAATTTCAGGAAACCAAATTCACCCGAGAAGAAAAAGAAGAGGAAGAAGAATGACTGGCGATTGGCAGGGCCATGAAAGGTGTGTTCACCTTTCCATGCCCAGCCCGGATGTTGCCTGCTCCTCATGTGGCAGAACTGTTGCTCTGGGGGGACTCACTACAGGTGTGTGTGTTGGGGGGGGAAGCTTCTGCTGGCTGCAGAGGGCAAGCCCAGCATGCAGAGCCATCCCAGGACAGTTGTTGAGGTTTGATGGTGCACTGGATAACCTCCCGGGCAGCTGCCATTGCTCACATGAATCTGCAGACTTTATCAGGTTTGGCACAGTGCCCAAGGCTTTATGCTGGTTCAGAAACATCCAGTCTAAACTTTGTGCTCCATGTAGGGTGGGAGCAAGCTGGGCAATTAGCAAGTGAAGGGTTTGCAAACCTTTTTATGATCACCAGAACACTAAGGGCTTTGGCTTTTTTTTTTTTTTTTTTTTTTTTTTTTTTTAGCAGAAGAGGCTGGTGAGACTCAGAGGCTTTTGGCCTACAGACACATGGTCCATGGTCAGGAGCCTGAGAGTCATTGCAGGGTCCTCCCATAGCAATGCCTCCTAACCAACATGAAGCCGATACAGGCCCTGAAGACCCCCTGGAGACCTGACCCCTTTTTGGAAAAAAAGAGAGAACAAGAAATAAAGCAGAGCCCACTGATTTTCTTAGGCCTATAATAGAACTTAATTCCCATAGCTAAGATTTCTCTAAGAGTGTAGGTACACGGGGAAACAACTGAATATAAATTAAAACAAAAATCTGGTAACTAGAAACTGGTCTGGTAACCACCAAAGAGTAACATTTTTTGACCTCAAAAAAACATTTTTTTTAAGCTCCATTAAATCAAGTGATTTTTTTTCACTTCTTCTAAATAAATCTGTGCTCTTTGATCTGATCAGGTTTGAACATGTTGCACTACAGATTTTCTATGTAAAAGACATGATCCTAAGCTTTAAGGTTTGGGTTTATGTCTGCTGTGGTCTGAAAATGTCCCTCCAAAATTCACATTGAAATGTAATCCCCAGTAGGGTCTATTAAGAAGTAGGACTTTCAAGGAGAGATTGAGTCATGATGGCTCAATTTCCTGTTCTGGCTTCCAACAAGTACAGAAAGAACTTAAAGTGACTTTTGTCATCTAAATGTAGACACTTTTAGATGTTTATGATTTTTCCCAGTCTCTTACAATGATTCTACCCACATCTAATTCAGCAGCTATTTTCTAGTATTTTCTACCAAATCCAAAGCATTCAATTTAATGTTCAAAGAAGCAACAATTCCTCTTTTCACACTTATCATCAGTTTATATAATATTTAATTTGATTTCATGGATATGTTATTAAGCACAACTGCCTTAAAACAGATTTAAGAACAAAAACAATGAATACTTGGTAAGAGAACTGCCAGACCAGAGGATGCCCAAATCCATAGGTTTCTGGTTGGTGGGCACTATTTTTGCCCTCCAGGCAAGTCTCCACCTGATTAATCATTTGATCCTCCTAATAACTTCATATGAGGAGCTGCTATTCTACCCACTCCACAAAGGAGTGGCAGAGCTGGGTTTCTCATCCAGGATGTCTGACCAGATCTGATCTCTTAACAACAATGCCACCTTTCCCTGACCAGAGAGTGGCCTGTTGCTAGGGTTATTGTGACTTTTACACTGTGACAGTTTTGGAAGTTAGAGGGACCACTACTGGTAATAACACCCAAGCCACAGACGTAAAACAGCACCGTCATCAGTGGGACAGAACAGCTGGCCATTCTGCCTGTTAGTCATGACAGAGTGTTCAATGTGTCATAGGAACTGGCCAGATGAGAATGTTAATAGGAGGAAGAACTTAAGTGGAGGTCAGTTGAGGGAGCTTCGGTGTGGGAGGGATGCAACAGAAGCTCATGAAGCTGGCGAAGCAAATGAAAATAAAGCAGGGCTACCTTTTTTTACATTCTAAAGGACCTCAAGTCTCTGGAATGTAAGATCCTGAGAAGCATCGTGAATTTGAAAATTTCATGAAGGCTCAGAGGAAGGAGAGCATCTTTACAACTCAAAAGTCAAGGCAGCTTTCAGAGAGAACACAGCATTTTAGCTGGTTGTAGAATACAAGTAGATTTGGAGATGTAAAGGAAGGGACATTCCATGCACAGAAAATAGAGGTGAAGGCACAGAGGCAGGAAGCCAAGTACATTAAAGGTGGTTAAGTCATTCTGCTTGGCTGGCTGTAGAGTGATTGAACACTGCGGGCAGCTGGAGGGAGAACTAGAGGCTGCAGCCAGACTACAAGCTGAAGTTTAGATTTCCTGGAGAACCAGTAGTGAGCAGGGTATGCTTTTACAGAATCTGAACTTGATTCCTCTCTTCTCTGTCACCCAAGTCGTATCTCTGAGTCTCAGTTATCAATTTTGCAACATGGGAATAATAATGGTACCTACGTCTTAAGGTTGTGCAGATTAAATTGGTTTACAGGTCTACAAAGAGCTTAGAACAGTACACAGAGTAAGAGCTTTACACTTAGCTATTGCTGGTTTGATTGAAGCAGAGCTTCAGATCATTTAAGCTGGGGGCAGCAAGGAGCATGGCTGGCAACAGGAAGAGGGGAGAAATAAGATTCCGGACTGTTGAGGAACACAGCGGAGCCAAAGAACATGTGTGTTTCTCACAACCACTGGGGGTTGTTGAGCTGTGTGCTTCCCCACAATCACCCCTTCTGCTCACTCAATTCTTTACTTTTCAATCATATACCCATATTTAGAGCTCTGGCCTCACAGTGTATGGAGTCCCAGGGATGGAATACTCTTTCTTCTAGCTCTGAGGATCGACCCCCCATCACAACAGCCCAACTATGAAACCAGCCTGGGTGTCCATCAGTAGATGAATTGATAAAGAAAATGTGACATACACACACACACACACACACACACACACATAATAAACACACACACGCAACAGAGTTTTACTTGGTGATAAAGAATAATGAAATTATGTTATTTGCAGGAAAATAAAGAGAACTTAACATAATGTTAAGTAAAATAAGTCTAACTTAGATCAAGGGTCATATGTTTTCTCTCATATGTGGAATCTAGAGAGGAAAAGGGAAAGGAAAGGTAGAGGGGGGATTTTATGAAAATCAAAGGAGATCCATAGAACAGAGAAAAGGGATCAGGAAAGGAAGGATGGAAGGGAAAGGGAACATACTGGGGAATGATATTGGCCAAATTATATCATCATATTGTGTGTATGTGCAAATATGTAAAAACAAATCCCACTGAATGTACAACTATGAGGCACCAATAAAAAATGTAAGGAAAAAAAATGAATTGGTATATTCACAATGAACAAATCATAGAAGAAATAAGGGAGGAACTTTTAAAAAATTTTAGAAGCAAGTAAGATCAGATATACAACTAGATAGAACCTATCAGAATCTTTGGAACACTATGAAGGTTGTTCTAAGAGGAAGACAGGAAATAATTAAGATTAGAGTCAAAATTAATAAAACAAGAAATAAAAAATGCAAAGGAGCAATGCAACAAAGATTTAGTTCTTAGAAAAGATAAACAAGATTGATACATCCTTAGACAAATTAGCCAAAAGAAAGAGAAAGAAGACCCAAATCAACAAAATTATTGACAAAAAAGAAGCTATCACCAGAGACATTGCAGAAAAGCAGAGGATCACTGGGAACTATTTTGAAAACTCATATGCCAATAGATCAGAATTTCTAGAAGATGTTGACACATTTCTAGATATATGTATAATCTATCCAAATTTAGATATATGTATCTATCCAAATTGAACCCAGAAGATATAAAAAAAAAACTAAAAAGACCAATAACAAACAACAAGATATGAAAAAATGTTAAACATAATTAGCGATTGGGGATCAGGGAAATGTGAATCAAAACTACACTGAGATTTCTTCTCACTCCAATTAGAATGGAGACCATCAAAAGAAAAAAAAAGAATAAATGCTTGTGAAAATGTGGGAAGAAAGGAACACTTACACATTGTTGGTGAGATAGCAAATTAGCACATCCACTGTGGAAATCAGCATGACGATTCCTCAATAATTTCATTATTCTTTATCACCAAGTAATAAAAAGCCTTCCAGTGAAGAAAAGCCCAGAATCAGATGGAATTTTCAGTTGAATTCTATCAGTCTTTAAAAAAAAAACTGTTACAAATCTTCCTCAAATTATTTCTATGAAATGGAAAGGGGAACACTCCCAAATTCATTCTATGAAGCCAGTATCATCTTTATACCTAAACCAGATAAGAATAAATCAAGTAAAGAAAAATTACAGAGTAATATTCCTGATGAACATAGTTGCTAAAAATCATTAATAAAATTTTAGCAACCCACATTAAGAAAATTATACATCATGATCAAGTTGGTTTCATTCCAGGGATATAAGTTTGGTTCAATATTTGCAAATCAATAAATGTAATTAATTACATGAATAGAATTAAGGACAAAGCCTTGGACAAAATTCAGCAACCACACTAATTCATGTTAACAACACTAAAGAAAGCTAGGGATAGAAGGGATTTACCTCAGTATCATAAAAAAAATATAAATGATAAACCCAAAGCCAGCATCATACCCAATGGGAAAAATTGAAAGCAGTCCTTCTAAAAACAGGAACAAGACAAAATGTCTACTCTCACCACTCCCATTCATATAGTTATTATTGAAATTTTAGCCAGAACAATCAAACAAGAGAAAGAAATTAAAGGGTTACAAATATGAAATGAAGACTTAAAAATTATTGTGTCTACAGGTGATACAATCCCATGCTTAAAACAGCCCCTCCCCCCAAAAAAAATAACTCCACCAGAAGACTTCTGGACCTTATAAATTAAGCAAAATAGCATGGTACAAGACCAACATAAAAATCAATAGCTTTCCTACATGCTAATAATGAACACAATAAAAAAGAAATCAGGAAAACAATTCTATTTGCATTAGCCCCACCCCTGCCCCCACAAAAGAGAAAAGGGGAAAAAAGAGCCTGGGAACTAAACTAATAAAGGACGTGAAAACTAAAAATTATAGAACACTGAAGAAAGAAATTGAAAAAGACATTAGAAGATGAAGAAATCTCCCATGCTCTTAGACAGGGAACAATATTATTAAAATGACCATATTATCAAAGTGATCTGCAGATTCAGTGCAATCCCTATGAAAATCCCAATGACACTCTTCAGAGAAACAGAAAAAAAAAACAGTCCTAAAATTCAATGGAATAATAAAAGACCCAGAACAGCCAAAGCAATCCTGAGCAATCAGAACGAGGCTGGAGGCATCACAATAGTTGGCCTCAAATTATACTAAGGAGCTACAGTAACCCAAACAGCATGGTGCTGCCAAAAAAAAGAAACAAGAATACCACTGAAATAGAATAGAAGACACAGAGACAAGCCCATCCAGACCCAATCATCTCATCTTTGACAAAGGTGCCAATAACATACAGTGGAGAAAAGACCGCTTTTTTACAAATGATGCTTGGAAAAACAGATAGCATATTTAGAAGAATGAAACTAGATTGCTAGCTTTCACCCTGACAGAAGTCAACTCAAAGGGGATGAAAGACCTAGGAATTAGACCAATAACTGCAATTGCTGGAAGAAAACCTCAGATCAACACTCCAACTTATAGAATAGGCACAGGCACAAGCCTCCTTAATAAGACCCCTAAAGCTCAAGAAAAAAAACCAAGAATCAGTAAGTGGAATGACAACAAATCAAAAAGCTTCTGCACAACAAAGAAAATAAGACCATGAAGACAAAGCCTACAGAATGGGAGAAAACCTTTGCCAGTTACTCTTCTGATAAAGGATTAATATCCAGAATATATATATAACTGAAGATTCTAACACACACACACACACACACACACACACACACACACACACACAAAGCAACAAAACAAAGAAACGCAGTCAATAAGTGGGCAAAGGAACTAAACAGACATTTCTCATAAGAAGAAATGCAAATGGCCATCAAATATATGAAAAAATGTTCAACATAATTAGTGATCAGGGGATCAGGGAAATGTGAATCAGAACTACACTAAGATTTCTTCTCACTTCAATTAGAATGGAGACCATCAAAAGAAAAAATAATAATAAATGCTTGTGAAAGTACGGGAAGAAAGGAACACTTTACACATTGTTTGTGAAATAGCAAAATTAGTACAACCACTGTGAAAATCAGCATGAAGATTCCTCAAAAGACTAAGAAAGGATCCACCATGTGACCCAGCTTTTCCACTCATCAATACTTATCCAAAAGAACTGAAGTCAGCATATTGTAGCAAGACAAGTCACAATAGCCAAGTTATCGAACCAGCCTCGGTGTCCATCAACAGATGAATGCATAAGGAAAATGTGGCATACATACACAATGGAGTTTTATTCAGCCATAAAGAAGAGTGCTATTATGTCATTTGATGGCAAATGGATGGAACTGGGGAACATTATAGCAAGTGAAATAAGCCAGATTGAGAAAGTCAAGGATTGAATGTTTTCACTCATATGCAGAAGAAGAACAAAGGATTGAAAAAGGAGATCAGAAGGAAAGGTGGGAGATGAAGCGGGAGGAAGGAAGAGTAGGAAAGGAGAACTGATTAGTTAAATTGACCAAATGTATACTCGATGCATGTGTTTTAGTCCACTTTTTTCACTACTGGGACTAAAAGAACTGACCAGAACAATTTTAAAGGAGGAAAGTTTATTTGGGGGCTCATGGTTTCAGAGGTCTCAATCTGTAGATGGTCAGCTCCATTCCTAGGCTCAAGGTGAGGCTCAACATCATGGCAAAAGAGTGTGGCAGAGGGAAGTGGCTGACATGATGATCAGGAAGCAGAATGAGACTTCACTCTCCAGATTCAAAATATATACCCCATGGCCACGCCCCCAATGAACCACTTCCTCCAGCCACACCCCACCTTCCTCCTCTACCACTCAGTTAATCCCAACAGGGGTTGATTCACTGTTTGCGTTAAGGTTATGATCCAGTCATTTCTCCTCCAAACCTTCTTGCATTGTCTTGTGTGAGCTTTTAAGGGACATCTCAAATGCAAACAATAACATATGAATACACCACAGTGAATCCCACTTTATGTGGTATATTCATATTTTGTGGTTTGCATAATTATAATTCATCAATGAAAAATAGACATGTAAATAAATAGAAGGAAGACCAGTAGAGGAAGGGGAATAGGGAGAGTGGAGTGGAGGCAAAGGGAAGTACTGAGGAATGAATTGGAGCAAATGATACCATGTACAAAACGAATATGTCACAATGAACACAATTATATATAATTTTAATGCACTAATAAAATTAAATAACTAAGAAAAGAATTGGTTTGTCCATTTATAAAATGGAGGAAATTACATCTGTGTCTAATCTACAGGCAAATAGCTAACTAGACAATGAGAAGCTTTTTTGGGTTCTCTCAGTAAAACTTTGTGAAAGAAAACCCTGATGTTGGAATTATTATTCAAAATTAACTTCTTCCAAAACTCTATAGTCTCTCACCTCTTTGGCCACAGCCTTTAAAATATTATGTTGTACTTTTAATTAATCAGTGATTTACTAAACTAGAATTGCCAAAGCTAACTTTGTAAAAATGTTGATTATGTGGGTCTAGAAAGAAAATGCAGTGTTGCTGTTTCAGCCATCTATAAGGACTGAGGAAGAAGACCTGTGTTGCCACCAGAGAGTGTTATAGGCTATGACTTAGGTTTGGGGGAGATATGACTTCTTGATTCCAGCCAACACCTCTAGATCTCAGTTTCACTATAAAACTCATGATTGAGTACCTATTGTAAAATGCAAACAGCACGATGTTCAATGCCATGGTCCAGGACCCTCACCCCTGTCCTGCCTCTGGCCAACTCTGAATATTGCCAACTCCATGTTGACCTATGGTCTCTCCCTTTATAAATTGGAGGTAAGAGGCTGCCAATATTGTGACATTATTAACAGAGTCCTAGGAACACTGAGATCCTGCCCTACCTTTCAATCTTTGCCACAGGGTTCCCAAGGGAGCCGATATGAATCACAGTACCTCCTTATTTTTTAACAGCTTTATTGAGATATAACTGATATTACAAAAAGAAATGTATACATTATCTTTATACAATTTGGTGAGTCTGGAGTACTACCTTGGTACCAGCTAAGCCAGCACCAACATTGTTAAATTCAGGTCTTCCTTGTGAAGCTAAGTTGAAGAAAGCAGATTTGGGGTTAGAACAATAGAGAAAGGAACTCCGGGCCCCACTCTGGACCCCATTCCCACTTCCAGTGTAGATTGAAAAGTAGACACACGAGAACAGCCGGCTCACCTGAGGCGGCCAGATTTGCTTAGAACTGAGGGAAGGCTGGGCATGGGCACTGGTCTTTGAAGCCCAGTCATCGTGCCCACCAGGAAGCAGGGTCCAATCAGAGAAACCTAGATGGCCTCTCTGGGGAGCATTTCTTCTCTTGTGATTGAGCTAGAAAACAGTCAGGGGGCAGAAGCAAGGTGGAAGGGTGTTAAAGGGTCTTTTCTAACTCTACTCCCCAGTGTTTGTATTTGAGACATGGCTTTCTCTAATAGACTTTCCCTGGCTTTCACTCCTGATTCTCAGTTCCTATCAAAGCAACAACCCCCTCTCTTGTTCCAATACCTGCTAACCCTTTGGTTGGTGCCCTGGTTGGGTCAACCCCAAACACTAAATATCATTTTAGTTTTTCATCCTCCTCTACTCTGCTCCCCGTTTCAAGAAATAATGTCACTGTGAAAATTTCTTAGTGCCTAAGAAAAAGACTTTAGGAATGATGTATAGGTACATAAGACTTTGGGAAAATTTAACCATAGTGAAAATATCTTCGTATAGAGAGAATACTTACTTTTTAAAAGATGAGACTCTCTCTCTTGACACAAATAAGAACACCACAGCCACTATGAAAGTTTCATAATTGAGAGAACAATTCTTATTTGTTTTCAATACCCCGGGGATAAATCAGAGACAATTTATCTACATTCCAGGTCTGAATTTCTTTAACCTCTCTCCTCCTACTTAAAAGATACCCAACCTCAAAACACATCAAATTCCAGACCATTTGGGTCTTTTAGAATTCTAATTTTGCTTCTTTATGTCTTTATTGCTCCTTTGATAGAGAAATTGAAAAAAAAGAAAAAAAGAGATATGAAGGAGAACAACAAAAAGCTATAATTATGAAGATTCAATTTAATTTTAAAGCTTGTGGACAGAAAAGAAGAAGCCAGAAAAGGAGGAACCAAATTAATTTAGCAGGGAAGCATTGCATGAAATATTGTTGAAGTTTAATAACCATGCAAAGACAGATGATATGTGTGGAAAAATTAGTTGTAGGACCTCATAATAGTCTATTAATATTTCCTACAGGCGCAAAACCCTTTCCTGAATAATTGTGACAAAGTAATATTTTGAAAAAGAGAGAGTTGAAAAAAGAATCTTCAAAAGGAGACAGGGACGAGGAAGGCACTGGAAGAAGAAGGAGACTGCGCCAGTCGGGGAATCTGAGGGTATGTTTGATGTGGCTCACCAGCATCAGACACAAGGCATCAAGCCCATAGGCCATCAGAAACCGTGCGGAGGCCACACGTGGGTGCATCTGCACTGCAGGGCTGTGAAAGCAAGCAGCATGCTTTTCAGACACATCTTAGTTGTTGTCATAGAATATTATGAAAATGATCTAGTCTTCTTGCTCATGAGGCAACATAATTGAATCCTTAGCCATGCAGATGAAAAATCTGAGATGCACAGCAAGGAGTGACTGGTTCCAGCCTCGGCACCAGATGCAGGCAGAGAGGTAAAAGGTAGGTCCCTGCCTCTGACAGCACAAAGTATGTGTATGCTTTTTCTCAGTCCAGGGAAAGGGAATGACGACTTCTGACTTTGTCTTCTCTGCAGAGACCCAATCCTGCTTCTCAGTTTACAATGTCTGAGCTCTCAAGAGCAAAACATCTGAGTTCCTTGATTGTGATTTCATACTAGGGAAAAATGATTCCATACCCCAAATTCCAGAGATTACTATTGTAGTAGAGACTTGTTAAATACTTGTTGACTGAATTGGGTTCTGTTTGTAGAAGGAAAAGGGCAAATGAAAGGGAAGTGATATTTGTTATTAATCCATTGTTTCAAGCAGGTGTGGTGCCACACACCTGTAATGCCAGTGGCTGGGGAGGCTGAGGCAGGAGGATCACAAGTTCAAAGCCAGCCTCGGCAATTTAGTGAAGCCCTAAGCAACTCCGTGAGATCCTGACTCTAAATAAAATATGAAAAGGGGTGGGGATGTGGCTCAGTGGTTAAGCGCCCCTGGGTTCAATTCCTGGTACCAAAAAGAAGAAAAAGAAAGAAAAGAAAAAAAGAAAGAAAGAAAAAATCCAGTATTCCCAAAGCACACACACACACACACACACACACACACAGACACACACACACACACACACAAATAGATGGCTTTCTCCAATACAACCAATTTGCAAAGCAATTGGCATTATTTCCATGATGCAGAAAAGTTTCCAGTTTGACCTGCATCTGGGAACTGGCAGAGTTAAAACCAAACACAATGCCTGCAAAAGGATTAGTGAGGTTGTCTCCGAGTCTCCTCCTGCAGGGGTCTCTCCTGCCCTTTACTGGCTTGCAGAGGCTGACTTTAAGTGCTGGAAACTTGATCCTAGTTGTTACCACTCTCCAAAGAAATGGCTTGTGGTGAGGGACCATATTCCTGTCTTTATGAGGATGGTTCCACACTGATTCAGCTTCTCCAGTGCATAAGTCCTGATGACTTGCCTTATGTAGCAAAAGGGCTATGGTCAATGGCAAGTTTGGTTCATGAAAATCTGTAGAACTTCTGTGGTCCACTGAGAAGTCGCTTGTCCCAGAACAAGAAAATCAAGGAGCATCTGAACACGAACACATGAAATAATTGAAAATCTGGAAGGGAACTATAGAGAAATTGGAATGGCATAATGGATAGAGTTGGGGTTGCATTGAGGTTCCAGTTCCCATTATTTGAATGAGTCCCATCTGGACACTTGTAGGGAGCCAAACTGTTCCTTCAAGTTTCCATCTAGTGGGATACAAGTAGATTTATGTTCTATTTGAGTTTAGATGCACTGAACCAAAGTATGGGTGTATGTCTGGGACAGTGGGGTACACATCAACCCGTTCTCAGAGAGACATGATAACTATATAAAGTATTGAACTGTGGGGGTTTGAGTTACAGAAATCGTGTTTGCACAGTCAGCATCAAATTTTGATTTTGACTTCTTTTGCTCCCCATGATGGGCCATCCCATGACCCACCCCTTCGTCCTTAAGCTCTTTAATAAGTTATGCCTTTACTATGTCAGAGACTAATGGTCATTGGTACTAATTCTGGGACAGGACTATACCTCCAGATCAGGAATCACCAAAAGCTTCATTCTAGGCTCCTCTTCTCATTCCCCAATTCCTCTCTTTTCATGGAAATAGTGATGCCCTTCCTAGGAATAGAGGAAGCAAAGTGCATGCCCAGTTCAGATGTGTCCCTACAAATCCAGGGCCACTATTTCCACCATTTCCACTATTTCCACCAGGCAAAGAGAATCAGCACTCACCACAAACACGTACTCTCAAAAACCACTGGCAGTTCCATGGTGTACAGAATATGATGAACCCTAAGTCCTAGGAGACTATTCCAAGCTCAAGGATTTCTCCTACTGACGAGACACCAATAACCATGTGGTTCTTTGAAACTAGGTAGGAGAAGGGCATCCCCAGAGAGCCCAAAGAGTTAAATCTGAATTCAGGGTCCAAAGTTCAAACTTTGCAGCCAAAGCTCCTATTACCTTCTAGGTATAGTTTCCTTTCTAGGACACAGAGCTTTTAAATCCCAAGCAGGTTCTGGAATATTTTCCTATATTCCACATCTTCATAAAAATTATTTTAGCCATATCCACAATTAGGAAAAGTATATTTGATCACACTCTGTTCCATTTATAAACTCCATAGGATCTATTTATTCATTCAGTTCTAACTCCTAAAGACTGAAAATGAATAATAGAATCTCTGAGTTTCAAAATTATCTATAAGAGGACCTAACACTATTTTCAAAAAATTAGCCACAAAAGTTTGGATTTTCCAGCCCTGAAATTTTTTATGACTTTATAATAATGTGCAAAAAATATACATGTTAAATTATAAATGTATTCAACCTCTTGCTTTTTCTTATTTTTCTAATTTATTAACTAGTTGAAGCACCCAGGGTCATTTTTAATTTTTGTAAAATTGGAGTTCACATATTTTAGGGAACATATGCATTTTATAGATCTCTAGCTAAGTCATAAGTACATAGCCTACAAATATCCCATATCTCACCAATTACTAAAAGCAAGTATCACTTGCTCCTCCTGATGATTCTGAGAAACTCATGATACCACCAGGTTGTTGGAAGAGGGAACAGCATCGCTAAAAGTACTCATAACTCGATCTCTCTTCCCTTATTCTCCTGCCCTTTAACACAACTCAAGATTTTACACCTCTGATCCACTTTTTTTCTCTCACTAATCCCTTGTTTTTTGTTAGTAAGCTAATTTGATAGTTGGTTTATGAATACCTTGACATATAATATCAGAAAATATTCTCCCCATATATATATATTAATATCTGATTTAACAACTTTTATCATTCCCCCTCTAGAAAAAGCCTCCCTCATTTCTCACTTCTTGTTTTTTTCTATTTTTTTTTTCTTTCAATGTTCTTTGGTCCACGTGGGAACCAAAACATTCCCCTTATTTCTAGGAATGTATCCATATCAAGAAAAAGGAAATTCAGGAGTAACTCACCAGGTACCTGGTAACCCTTTGCAGAAGTCTCTCCAGCCTTGCACCCATTCCCACCTCCACACCCTTGCTACGGCTGTTCCTCATGCCAGGAGAGCTGCTTCTCCTCTTAACTTTCCTGAGGGAGCCCATTTTCCAGCGTGAACCCCTCAAGTATTTCAGATCCCCTCCTTTTCTGAAATCCAATGCTTTAATCACTGATGAGTTTCCCAGGGAAGCTCATCTCTTCTATTCCTTGGTACCTAAGGATGGAAGTCATCTCCCTCCTCCTCTGGGACCCTCTTGTATATGGACTTAGGCCCCCTAACATTTAATATACACTCCTTCATTAGTCTATCTTAACCACCAGACTGCAAGACCCATGAAGGCAGAAGTTGGTACCTTATGATCATCTCTGGATCCTGCAGAGCTTGTGTTCACAAGATGCTGAGAGGTAATTAGTTGAAGTTTCCTCTATGTCTAAATATCTTTATACTTAACTACTCAAGCATTTTAGGAATGGTAACTATTACTTAGAGTTCATAGCATGACCCTAAACAGACTATCATCCCTGTGCATTAGAGGTTAAGCTAAATAAAATAAGTATTTCTAAGATTCATCTGAAAAGGCAAAAAACAAGAAGAGCGAAATCTAGGATAGAGAAATCAATGAATACATAATCCTAAGAGTGAGAACCAGACCAATATTGAGAGATTTTGTCTCAATCTGGAAGTCACTTCCATCCTTTTGCCGTGCTATCCAAAGAGGAAAAAAAAGTCCTGTAGAATGAGGGAGCCCACGTTCAAACCACTACCAGGGCACTGAGAACCTGGGTGAACTTGAGCAACTGTACCTTACCTCCCAAGCCTCAGTTTATTTCCTCATCTATAAAAGGAAAATAAAAATTACTCCACAGAGCTATTTTGAGGAACAAATTAAATGAAATAATGCCTAAAGAAAGATAAGCACAGTCCTTGGCTCGTGATGGATCCGTGAAGGACAAGGAATGGCTTATTTCTCCAGTAAGTTATAGGTAAAAGATGTGCAGTGAGCACTGATAGAAGTATTTCCTTTCTCGGAGGTGGTTTAGTCCTGAGTTTTATCAGAATTATTGCTGGGGTATGGCACTAGATTTTCATTTTTATGTAGCATGTGGAACACTTTTTGTTTAGGAATATCCTTAGGGTGCTAAGATTTAGTAAGGCAAGTCAGTGAGAAAATCCTTGTGTCTAATATACCCACAAATGGGAATTTTAGTAGAAAACTCCTCATCTAGAATTCATTTAACTAAGATTAACTGAGTCTCTGATCTATGCGGGAGCCTCTGCTAATCACCAGTGGGAGTGGGTGGACCACATGGAGCAGTGCCCCCAGGAGTCTACTGTCTGGCTGGAGGGGAAAAAAAAAGAAAGCAATAGTCTTACTTTAATGCCTGGAAGTAGCCATGCTGCTGTCCACTGTTTTGTTGCCCAGAAAACAGTCTTTTGGCTTCTGGGAAATAGACTTCTACTCTAAACTACATGGTTCCTAGAGAAGCAGCTGCCATCTAGATTCTGTTTTTGCGTCACTTACATTTTATGTAAAAAAAAAAACACCCCAAACTTTGTAGTTTATAGCAGCAACCACCACTTATGTAGTTGTGGGTTGATCTTTGGGTCTTGGCTTTTCTATTTGGGGTTCTTCTGGCCTCAGCTGGGCACACTGATGGCTCACTACCCAACTCTGCTTCTTGTGAGTGGTCAGTCAGTTGTCAATGGGGACAAGGACAATGAGAGACATGTCAATCATTGTCACATTGACTAACAGAGACTTGCTCACGTAGTGGTGATAGGTCTCTCAAAGACAATAGAAGTATGCATGTCCTGCTGAGGCCTAGGCTTGGAACTGACTCAGCAACTTTCAGCTGCATGTTGTTAACACAAAACAAAGTCCCAGCACCAACCCAGACTGAAGGAGTACAGAAATAGATTTCACCTCTGGTGGAAGAACCTACAAAGTCACAGGGAGAAACAAAAGGTCATGGCCATTTCTGCAATACCACAACCTCCCTGGCCAAATTAGAGGACATGTACCCATCATTGTGCTTTCCCTGCCCCAATTAGGCCTTAATTTCCTGGCCCAGGAATAGACATCTGATAACCCTGGGTTAATCTGATATCATGCTCAGGACTTTTCCCTTCAAAGTCAGAGAATCCAAGTGCGAGTTTGTCTTTGGTAGAGAAAATTTAAGACTAGACTTATAACTAATGTATTCATCTGTTCCACAATCCTGATTCCATCTTTGATGTGGAAGAATCTTGCCATCAGTTGCTGCTATAGTCTACATGTTGATGAAGCCCCGCCCCAATCCATATGCAGGAACCCTAACCCAAAGCAATGATATTGGGAGGTGGGCCTTTAAGAAGGTATTGAGGCCATAAGGGTAGGGCTCTCAGGAATGGGATTTGTGCCTTTATAAAAGAGGCAGGGAGAGAGGGAGCATGTGAAGTTGGTGAGATGGCATCACTATGAATGAGAGGTGGTTCATTACCAGATGCAAATTTGCTGGCACCTTCATCTTGGTCTTCCAAGCCTCCAGAACTTTGAGTAATAACTTTCAGTTGTTTAGAAGATACCATGTCTATGATATTTGGTAATAGCACTCCAGACAGGCTAAGACAGCTGGAGAGAATGAACTCCACATCTACAAAGAGGCGGAGGAAAAACAAAGAGAGTTCTAAGCATATGCCCATCCTTTGGTGGAATTCCTTGAGACACAGAGGCCCCTCCCTGCCTTTTCTATGATTACCAAAGCCTTGAAATCAGTTGGCTTCTTGACCCAAGCTAGGTTCTGTCACTTGTAATTAAGAGTGTCCTGCCAACATGAGGCATAGTCTCTCAGGGGAAGCCAAAATCAAGTCTAGCTGAGTCTAAGACAGACTTACAGAAAAGAAAAAGAGTAAGCCAGAGAGGGTGTGGCGTTTGGACTGGTGGAGGTGTTCAGGAAGGAAAACTCAAAACAAGAAGAGCAATAGCAACGGAACAGACACGCGTAAACAATAACCACATGGAAAGCATATGAACTATTGTGTTGAAGCCCAGGTTTTAGAGGAGGAGGAAGAGGAAAAAGAGGGACTGGAAAAGCAAATGGGTCACAACATGCAGGGTTTGGGTGATGCTGTAAAGATGTCAAACTCTTCAGGAGGCTGAGGTGGGAAGATGGCGAGTTCAAGACCAGCCTCAGCAACTGAACGAAGTTTATCTCAAAATTTAATAAATGAAAAATGGTGGAGATGCAGCTCAGTAGTTAAGCATCCCTGAATTTAATCCCTAGTACCAAGAAGAAGAGGAGGAGGAGGAGGAGGAGAAAAGGGAGGGAGAAGAGGAGAAAAGGCTGAAAAATGAATTTGAAGGACAGAATGAACCAGTAGATAAATCCTGGAACAATTAGGCTTTAAAATGAGGATGTAGAAAGGGACAAGAAAGGAAAGAACAGGGGGCATGAAAGATGGAAAAGAGGAGAAAGACCAGGAAGAATCTATACACCCTGGATGGCGACCAGAAGAGCAGGAGAAGCTTGCCATGAGCTGGATACGGATCAGAGATGGGGAATGTTTCTTTATCTTTAACTGTAATTAAAAATATTAAAAAAATTATAATTTTTTTTCTAGAATTTTCCCTTTAATATTTTCAGACCGTGGATGTCTGTGGGTAACTAAAACTGTGGAACATAAAACTGTGCCAAGAAAGGGGGGGGCAGTGCAGTGGCTGTACACTTGGAGCACTCTTTAGGCTATGACTTTTTATGTTCCACTGATCACAAATAGTTGAATAAAAAGAATTTATGACCAAAGTACAGCATGCAACACTCTCCCTGACACTTTTCCATGTTAAGCAACATGTGATGCTTGGTCCTCAACATTCTAAGTAGTTTATATATATTTTTTTATTTTTATTTTTTTATTTTTTTTATTTATTTTTTATTTTTCGGTGGACACAACATCTTTGTTTGTATGTGGTGCTGAGGATCAAACACGGGCCGCACGCATGCCAGGCGAGCGCGCCACCGCTTGAGCCACATCCCCAGCCCCTATATATATTTTTAAAATGGAGGTGCTTCAGTATAAAAGGAGCCTGGTACTCAACACTCTTAAGTGACTTCCCTAATGATGCACAGCCTAAAGTTCATCTGGGAAGAATGAACCTTGTTTAGCTTTACAACTTTTACTACTTTTCTATTTAAAAAAAAATCTAAATAGTTGGCTCTCCAGGAAACTGCAGATTATTTCATTAATTACCTATTTCTTAGCCCACCTTCTTGATTCTACCTGTTGTATGTGGGAAGTAAACATCAAAATAACCTACTCAGATCCATATTATATGGAATGAAAATTAGTGAGACAAGGTGGAGGAAGTTGGAAGCACCATCCTCAGTGCTTGATGCCATCTGTATTGCCACATTTATGTCATGGTATTGTCATCTGTGGATTACATTTGTATCTTTCATCTCTATGTTGCAAAAATGTTCTTTTTGTGAGAAGGGAATTTTACAGCTATGAAGAAGGAGCTGTGCCAAGGTATAACTTATCTTGTATAGAATGCACAAGGGTGTGTGCGCATGCACGCGCACACACACACACACACACACGCACACACAAAATCACCCTAATTCTCATTTGAGAAATGCAGCATCTGAAATTCAAACAATTGAAGCAATTTTTCTCACATCTTATGGTACAGATTGCTTAAATGATGATTTGAACACAGGTTTGACTTTAATTTTGTTATTGTTGTTTTTCTTTTGGTGGTGGGATGGATCCCAGAGTCTCGTGCATGCTAAGCGTACGCTTTACCACTAAGCTGCACAATGGGGACTATTTATGATGGCCCAAGTATTTATATGATCTGTCCAGCAGGAGCTTGGGAAAGTGGTCGGGGCCAGAGATAGGTGTTGCGGAGTCATTGGCCACTTACCAAACATCAGTGGATGTTCCACTGTGGAAAGTACCAGAACACCATGATGCACTCATAAACATCCCCTGGACTTGGACTCTAGTGAAAACTGAAATGCTGGGAGAAAAGACAATGTCCTTTGTAGCCTTGAAAACATGGTAAAATATTTTGGGAGGAAAGATGGTTTGATTTCTACATATGCAGGAGAAAAAAATTTTAAAAAAACCAGGACATATTCGGACTTACAATAGACCTCCCTCCTGCCTTCAACCTGGGTGCTCTGTATGGGTTAATACCCTCTCTTCTCCTGACCAGCATTTTTTTCTTTTCATTTCTGTCATACGATTCATTTGTGTTTGCTGCTTTCCACCCAATTGGAGAAAATCCACCATGTGTATTTGTCAACTCAGGAACCGTATTCAAATCACTGACAGAGTTACAAAAACCCTTAATACCTCCCACCACACCAATGAGCGGTGGGAAGGAAATCTTTCAGCGAGGATGGAAGAACATGATTCACCAAGATTTAGAACCAAGTGCTGCCCCTTAACAAGATTTATGTCAACCCTTCCAACTCGGGAATAGAATAGATTCCAGAGAAACTGGAGGCCAACTGGGAGACATCTGTATGGAAGAGGCCACGAGGCAGGTGGGGACAGCAGAAGCCACACAAACCAGGCAGAAATGGAATTCTCGGCTTTCATGTCCCCTTTTGCCTCCTATTTTCATCTTTACAGAACAGCCCCTTCCCTGTCCTTCCCAATTCCCCATTTTCTTTTCTTTTTTCCTTTCTTTAAATGCAGTCTAATCCCGAGTGTGAACTGATGTAGTTTGTCTGTTAGGGGGAAAAAAATCTCTCTCTTTTTCTGCCTTTTTTTTTTCTTCTTCTTCCCCTTGCCCAGTTCATTATTTTTCTTCCTTGTCACTCAGTGTGATAGGTTGAACAGAAGTGCACAGATGAGCACTGAAAACGGTGTTGCAAGGCCTTAATCTAGTCTTTAATGCCTGATTTCAGAGATGTCATTTATCTTCTAACTGCAGCAGGCATCCACCAACTTTATCTCTAATAATATATTGATGGATTAAAAGGGTCGGGCAGGAGACCGGGCTGGAAAAATTGCTTATTGACAACAAAATACAGTGCCCTCAACCTGATAAACATGGAGGGCTCGTGTATCTCCCAGAATAGTTGGCGTAGCTATAATTTTTTTTTCCTAACATGTTTCCCCCAGGTTCATGGGATGGTCCAGTAAAATAAACAAATACTAAACATTATTTCTATGCTGACATGGCCAGGGGAACACACGAGATATTTTAGGAACACATTTTTAATGTCAGATTTATAAATACCACCTCCCTTATTTATGACACGTTATGGCATATTCTATGACAAGTTGAAACAGGCACCTATAGTCTTGGCAGTATTCAAATATTCTCCATGCAGTTTGCTGGAGCAAGAGCCCCTGGTAACACCTGATTATGCTTTTGGACCAGCCGGTAACACAAGGCTATTTCAGCAGAGAGAGGAGGCCAGTAATCTCAGAATGTAAATGAAGGGAGCCTTTGGAAGGTTTTCTTTGTTTATTATTCTCATTTCATTGTTTGGTTGGCAGCCTCAAATCATGGTCCCCTATTCCCACATAGGCTGTGTCTTCAAAACTCAGTTTTAGAATAAACCAGAAAATAATTGTAGACTTCTAACTCCTTTTTGGTGGATAGGTTCCTAAATTGACTTTTTTCAAATTTACCTGCTTTGGGATTAAATTTTGCTTTTTTTAAATTTTTTTTTACCCTACCAATTAGTTTGTCTGTGAAGATATTCTCCCAGAGAATAATTTTGTTGTTGTTGTTGTTATTTTAATTTTATAAGCATTGATGCTGTCGACTATCACCACATTTTCAAATTCAAGGGACCTCTTCAGCTCAGCTTCCTTTGTTTGGAAAGAAAGCTCTAAAAATGCTTGCTTCAGTTCTGTGCTAAGAGTGAGGGGGACCTTATTTTAGCTTTTTAAAAAACTATTTCATAATTTTATATAATTTTTCCTGAGTATAAAAGCAAAGCTCTCCAGCAGACTTGCTTCTTAGAGGATTCATACAAACAACACATTATTAAAACATTTTGCAAATTTTGTAGAAAATGTTCTTACACTGTTTGCTTGTGGATGACAAGAGTGCTTTATTGAGAACCAGCCACGCCAGGATCCCAGGACCCAGAGCCCAGCAGTGGGCAGAGGAAATTCCCTAGTCAGCTGCTGTAAGTGCAGGCAGAGTCGGAGCCAAGTAAAGCAGGTCCACTCCTGGTGCTGCCTCGACAAGGTGCAGTTTCCCTGTCTGTAAAGTGGAATCATAATGGAACCTATTTCATAGGGCAGTTGTGAAGATTAAATATGCTCATATATTAAAAGTGGTTAAAATGGTGCCTAATACATGGGTGAGTGCTTGTAAAATCTTACCTATCACTCTCATCACTATCTTTAAATTATTGAACTTGTAATGATGTCCAATCCCAAAGGAAGAATAACTTGAGATAGAGCCAGGAAAGGAGGGTGTCATCTAACAAGAACAAAATGTGTAGGAAGGAGGAAAAAAAGAGACTTCTGAGGACAAACAAAATGGCACAATGAAACAGTTCAAACATTTGCAAGAATCCTAGCAGAGCCATTAGTTTAGAGTGGCAACGCTCTGTTCAACAGATGAGAAGAAAAGAGAATGAGCACTTTAAAAACCAGGCACCAGGTGCCTTAGTACCTTCCTCAGAGGTTTCCAGGGCAAACTGGGGGCTAGATGGAGGAGAGGGAGGGTTGTGACATCAAACCCTGCTACTAACATGGGGGTCTTCAAAGTGGCTGATTCTAGAATAGATTGAGAAGGGAAAATAGATTTGAGAAGTAGAATGAAGCCCATCCCAGAATGACCTGTCACTCCTCTATGAATGCTTTGGAACCAACCCTGTAGCTATGAAATGGCTTCAATACTGAGATTACTGCAATTAGCCTGGGTAAGTTGCCTACATGGACAGAACTCAAAACAGAATATGAAAGCTAAGAATCCAAAACTAATCACTCAGAGGCTCCTCTACACATAACATTCAAGGGGAGATTAAGGAGTAGTGTGACTGAAGTACAAATGCTGAATTGGGTGTAAAAAATAATAATAGACACGGTTTACAGGGCACTGACCATTTAGCAGGATCCAATCCAGGTCTGCCTGACTCAAAAGCCAGGCGCTCTGCTCCAACATCTCCCTTCTGAGCTGCATTCAGACTCTGACTGCAGCAAGGAGGGGGAAGATGGTGACATTCCCAAGGTTCGGAGGTGACAGGTTTTATAATCAAAGACAGAAAGGAACCCAAAAGTCTCATGTGCCTGCTCTCTGGACTCTTTCATATTCCTCCACCTTTGGCTGATGATTCCCAGCCTTAAAAATGAGATTTACTCCTCCTTCCTCTGTATTCAACTGCTCTGGGGATAAAGAAATCATTCATTCTTAGCACTGACATCAAATAGGGTCAGCACAAGGTGAGACAAGAAATAGAGGGTCCATGACCTGAAAACCCCATGAAAATATAAAGGGCCCGTCCACCCTCATGACCACTGTTAACACAGAAAACTGAATTGTTGCAACATTTGTTTAACTTTCTGTTTTCCATATTCATAAAGTTGAGCAGTCACATCTTTCTGCAACAATTTAGCTTCCATGATGTTCTTCTCTCTGCTTAATGGAATCAAACAAACAAACAAACAAAAAAGAACAAAGAGAGGAAATACAAATCTAAGTTTATGTCAATGTGAGATTTGTCCACCTGGCCCAAAGAGAAGCCATTCATCGAGGTTAATATTGTAGACCTGGTGCCAAGAGTTTCTAGACATTGATTTTCACCTTTGATCCTCAACACAACTCTGTATGATAGGTTCTGTTGCAAGGAAACAAACGCTCAGAATAGATGAGTCACTTGACCAAGGTTACACAGTAAGCAAAGAGAAAAGTCTCTGAGCCTCTCAGCATTCTGAGTCCTGCATTACTAACTACTCATGCTGCATTGTGATGTAATGGTTGGTGACCTATGTCTGTACTTAGATGTAGGACAGCCTATATCTTTCCTGCCTAACTCTCTAGACAGACAGAAGCACAAAGAATCTGGGTATATTGATAGGGTTTCAAAGTTTGAACTCTTTGGCTTAAGTCATGATCTCTTATATAAACTCAGTTCTTCTCGGCAGAATTTTCCCTGAATGTAGAGTATTTCTTTCTTTTAAATTTACATATGCTGTCCAGACACCTTGATGATGTTGGCATTTCATTCTGATATCCAGATTGTTCTATCACCGTTTTCTTATGCTCTCAAGGTCTGAACTCTCCTTGTAACTAGAGGTGTTCCCCTCTTTTGCATGCTCAGCAGTATAACTGACAATAGCTCAATTATTGTAGAATATAAATCATCATGGAAAAAAATTGATCTCTTCCTACCTGATTGCATGAGTGGCCCCTTCAAGGGAGTACAAAGCACATGTGAGGGGAAGCAAGACAGACAGTGGCCTCAGCAGCAAAGGAGGCTCAGCCAGCATGGAAAGAGGGTGGTGGCAGAGCACCAAGATACAACAATGGCTGGGTGGACCAGAGCAGACTCAGTGCTGAACTACGAAGGATCAGATCACACACCAGGGAATCATTTGACAAAACACAGCATAATGAGGTTAGAAGGCCAGTGCTGAGATTAATATAATAAACAGAATGAAATAAAAAAAATAGCAAAGACCAGCACATAAATGTATTCACTTACGGTGAAAAAGCAGGGAAATGGCTTACTCTAGCACAGTAACATCAACACTACTAATGAAAGAAACAGCAAAAGATTCTGAGAGGAAGAGAAAGGCAAGACATGGCTGGATACACTTGTGAGTTCAGTACCCTTTTGGGCTCTTTACCCTCTGTGGGAGAGCTGGTGGTGACTCCCACCTTGGGTCCATCTGGAAGGTTTACCCCATAGCCTCTTGCTACTATAATCACCTCTTCCGGAATCCAGCCTTCATAGGTGGCATCTAGCAAAATATTCACTCAAGGCACAATGACTGCTTGACTTTTTATTTGTACTTTCTCATCCTACTCTCTGGGTCCTTTATTTTCTTTTTCATATGTGTATAAGTTTTTCTTATGTTTTCCCTTTAGCAGGCTTGGCGATTTACTTAAGCATATATTCCTGATTGCATTTTTTTAAAGTTGCATTTGTGTCCTTATGAAGCTGCTTTATAGTGCGAGGTCATTGTATGTGTAGTAGGATGTTCAGCGGGACCTGTGCTTGCCCTGAGGTGACCACTAGAGAATGGAAACTGAGAAGGAGACATCAAGTACCCCAGAGAGGCCCCAGAAACTGGGGATTATTAAAGGGTACCCTAACTGTCCCTGCTAGTTCCAGACGTACCCGGGTACTCCCTTAGACAAATCCAGTAGTGGAAGGAAAATGCTAGGGTCACGAGTCAACAGTGTGGAGGGTAGGGAGAAGCTCCACGTGAAATGGGCCTCCAAAAGGACTCTCATACAAGAGAACTAAATACATATACATCCAAGGCACACTTAGTGAAATTATAGAAAACTGGAAACCAGAAGTAAAGTCATCAGAAAGAAAAGGCAGGTTGCCTGTAAAGATACAGCTATATAGGCTAACAGTAAACTGCTCGCAACTAACAGAATTCCAAAATGGAATGTTCTCTCCAATGTGCTGAGAAGAAATAACCATTAATTCAGAATTATTGGACTAAACTATCATTTAAAGTAAACACTCAAAAGTATATTTTTAAACAAGCAAAAATATGAAAATATACATTTACTAGGTAATACTTAAGGAATCAGAGATGTTTGAGATTACCTCAAACGGCTCCTTTTGAGATCAGAGCAAGAAATGACACAGTCACAACAATCTTACTTTGGGGGCTCCAGGACCTTTTTGACATCCATGATAAAAAAGAAGAACACCCTGGGCTAGGGCTGTGGCTCAGCGGTAGAGCACTCATCTAGCATGTGCGAAGCCCTGGGATCAATCCTCAGCACCACATAAAAATGAATAAAATAAAGGTATTGTGTCCAACTACACCTAAATATATATATATATATATATATATATATATATATATATATATATATATATATATATATTAAAAAAAGAAGAAGAATCCCGGAAGCATTTTCTTTCCCTGCAAAGTCAAGATTCAAACCCAACACTCTCTTGCACTGAGTCCTGCACTACTTCCTATTCATGCTGCACTGTGATGTAATGAATGCTTGGTGACCTACATCTGCAGACTGATATTTACCTGTTTAGAAGAAAACCACTAGGATGCTTCAATGGTTTTGCATTTGAAGACTGAAAGTCCATAATAAATTTCACCTTTTAAAGACCTCATCCTATGTACACTCAGAATATTCATTTCCTCTTTCTTCCAACTTACAATGACTGGAGGTCCAAGAGACAGTAGTGCTTCACTCACATCGGGATGCTATAACAAAACACTCTGCTGCTTAAGTCACTCTTGAGCATTAATAACTACAAAATAGAGAGGTTTCAAGAAGCCTCGCATCCTAAATGACCTGAGGTTTCTTGCTCTTTGTTTTTTCGAGCTTCCCTTTACAGGATTCACCTTCCCAAGAACCTAAAGAGAAGAGTAATTCCACATGGGTGCACTTGGCTTTGATGTAAGTAGAAACCCAGAGATGGTTGAACATCTCCAGTCCACAAAGAACATGTGCTCACACTCCGTGACCCCTAGCAGCCACCAGAAGGAGATTTGGGCTACAGAGGCAACATGGTGTGGGGTGAAGGCCCCAGCAACCGCTGTCAGCAGACAAAACCTGCTCACTAACCGACTTCTCACTTGCCTGCAAATAGGTATATGAAGACGATGCCAGAGAACACTCTAGAATTTCCAATGCCTTGACACATAGTCTTTCCCACAGCTGCCACCCACCTGCTCCACAAACCTCAGGGAGAAGCCTGAAGACCAGGAGAGAGATTCACTGTGGCCAAAGCTATCAACTTTGGAGTCCCATTGTACAAGGCTCAAGAGGCAGGAGTCTAGGCTTACACTGAACAGGAGAGGGAGGAACCTCAGGCCAAGCATTGGACAGGATGGCTGCCTGGCGCCTGCCCTTTAACCGAGGCCTGCCTCTTTTTTTTTCTTCCTCCTCCTACATTAAATTTGTTTTTCTTTTTCCAATAAATCATTTGAACATCAATCTCATTATGCAATCTGAGAAACAAATTTATTTAGACCATCTCTGCTATGGCAGAGAAGAGCAGGGCAGGGGGAGGAGCCTGAGGGGAAAGAGTCTCTGATGTCGCTGGCAGGTGGGGGCAGAGGAGAGTGCTGGTGGGAACCAGAGGAGCTCCTGGCTGGAATCCATCCACATGGAGAAGCCTGAGCCAGAGGGAACGCCTCACTTCCGAAGCTGTTGTGGCTTCCGCTTCCAGACCAGTGGCCGCGCCACGATGTCGGGATGCTCAGACCTGCTGGGGTCTTCTGGCTGTGCACTGGCCCGCCTGCCTCACGAGGGCACGTGCCCTGGGGCCACTCTGAAGAGGAACCTAGGGGGTCTGTGGCCTCCGGCCATCGGAGCCACTCTTCTTTGGGCCACGGGCCCTTGGAAGCAGGGCACGCAGCAGCAGAGCTGGCGCAGGCAGGTGGCCATCCTCTTGGTGAGACCCCTCCAGCCCCTGCTTCTCTCCTGTGCCTGCCCAGTGGACAGATCCTGGGAGGCCGAGTTGTCCCCTTCTGCCACCCAGGTTCGAGGGTTGGGCCTGAGGTACATTCGCCACTGGGGGCTGCATTGGGAGGGGGTGTCCTCACATCGAGGAAGTGGAGAGGAATGGCGGGCACACTGGCACTTGGCGCAGCGCCCTTCTGCCCTGATGGCCAGGCCTCCTGGGGCTGCTGCTGCTCACAGGGCAAGGCAAGCACAGGCTCACTGGGGCACTTGCTGGGGCGGACACTGGGAGGACCCGCAGCCAGTCCTGGGCGAGGCCCAACCGCCCCCAGACCCTCAGGCTTCCTTACCCAGAGCCGGCAGCCCACCCCCTGGCGTCTCTGGTGCTGGAGGAGGAGGTAGGTGGCCATAGCCTGATCGAACTGGCGATTTGCCAGGGACAACCAGGCAGTACAGGGGTCGAAACCCATGTAGAACATGAGGGTAAGGATGGCGGGGTCTGGCTGCTGCCTGGGGAGTGGCTGGCTGGGACAAATGGGTAAGAGCTCCTCATCCTGGCTCAGCCACGGGTGCCCCATTACCTGCTCTAGGGTGGGCCTCTGCGTGGGGTCCACCCTGAGGATTTTCAGGATGAGGTTGTGTGCTTCCTGGGACACGTGCCCCGGGATGTGGAATCTTCCCTGCAAGATCCGCCTCCGCAGGCTCTTCTTGGTGCTCGCCCTGAATGGCCTTTTCCCAGTGAGGAGAAAATACAGGGTGACGCCCAGGCTCCAGATGTCCACGGGGGGGGGGGGGGGCGTGCTCGAACTCCTTCCTTTTCAGGATTTCGGGGGCGCAGTATGGGTGCCCCGGAACTCCTTTAGCTTCTGTCCAGGTGTGAAACTCATGCAAAGGCCAAAGTCGATGAGCTTGAGGTGGTGGCCACTGGTATCTGCCAGGAAGTTCTGTGGCTTGACGTCGAGGTGCACGAAGCCCTGCTGGTGGCAGTGATGCAGGACACGCACATTCGCCCTGAACACTCTGCGGACCTTCTCCTCTGGGAGGCCACCAGGCTGTGGGATGTGACGCTTGAGAGGTCCCCCACCTGCATGCTCCATGACCAGGAACATGTTGTCCGGGGTCTCGATGACCTGGAAGAGCTGGATCATATTGCGGTGTTCCAGGGCCATCAACCCCTCCCGTTCCCATAGCACGCGCTTCTTCCTCTCTGTCTTTGGCACCACTTTCACCGCCACCTCTGTCCCTGTCAGGAGATGGCGGGCTAGTACCACCTGCCCATACCTCCTCTCCCCAATGGCACTCAGGACTCGGTAGTGGTCCGTCAAGGCCCTCTTGTAGCAGGAGCTGGGCCCCTGCGCCTCTACTCTACTCTCACTGCTCTCTCCCTGCATTCCTGAGCCGGAACACTAACTAAGGATACTAGCTAAAAAGAGAAAATAACAAACCCACACAGAACACCAAAAACAACAACCCTAGCAAAACAAACAAACACCCAAAACAAAAAACCAACAGCAAACCACCACAACCACCAACCACCAACCACCAAATGCACTATCTATCTGGGAGTCCAACAGGTAACCACCCAGAGCTTCCTGTACTCATGGACAAACACCCACCGACAGGCACACACTTATATAGCCGGTGTTGGGGATCACCTCACAGTGGCTTCTTGTGAGGTCCGAGCAAGAAATGACCCAGTGATGCCTGGGCATAGCCCCCAGGGGTCATCCCACTTTGGGGTCTCCAGGAGCCCCTTGACTTCCATGATAAGAAGATCAAAAGATCCCCAGAAGGCTTTTGTCTCCCTTGGATCCGCAGGCGGATATTGTCCTGTTTAGGGACCAATACCACTAGGATGCTTCCATGGTTTCTGCATTTCAAGTCTGAAGATCCATAAGAACTTTCAGCTTTTAAAGACCTCATCCTATGGACCCCCAAAGTATTCAGTTCCTCTTTATTCCAATTCACAATGACTGGGAGTCCAAGGGATGGGGTGGCACTTCACCTACACTGGGATGCTGTAACAAAACCCTCTGCTGCCTAAGACACTCTAGAGCTAGGCATTAACACCTATGGGGTTGAGCGGGAGGGAGGGAGCGTTCATCATCATTTCCCCATAAGGCCCTCATCATTTCTCCCTAGAAACCCTGGAATGCAAAAGGGAGTGGGTTGATAGGTTCAAAGTGATGCGGGATCAAAGGAGAAAGCCCACAATCCTTGAACCGCCCAAAGTGTCTTTCCCACTGGGAGAAGCAATGGAGATGTTCCCACACACCTTGATCCCTTCCTGCTGCTGTTTTTAAAACAGATTCCTCCTCTAACTTACTCTTGTCTGCTTTCTGGACCACAGGGACAGGAAAGCTCATTAAAACACTGCCACACAGCTATGCAGGTTGGCGCATGCCTACAATCTCAGCAGCTGGGGAGACTGAGGCTGGATGTTCCCAAGTTCAAAGCCAGCTCCAGGAACATATCAAGGTACTATCCACTCAGCAAGACCCTGACTTGAATAAAATATAAAAAGTATCTGAGCATGTGTCTCAGTGGCTAAGCATACTTGGGTTCAGTTCCAAATAACACCCCTAAAAAAAATAAAAACTATAGTGTCCTCATAAATAAAGTCAAGGAATCTACAGCAATTTATAAAGACCATTTCAAATGGGCATCATGAGCCAATCTGAAGAGATACCACTAGTTAAAATTGGGATCATGTAAGCATATACACAACTCTGTTATTTGAACATATGAAATGTCATTGATAACACATGACATTTATTCATATAAACCAAAAAAAATTTAAACCCATACATCTCGCTGAATACTTTCAGAAGATGGGGGGAACCATCTGGTCATTTTGAAAATGGTACTACAAAGTGACCTGAATCTCTAGGAAAAATAATTATGGCTGAACGGAGGCTTTTTGTAGATATTCCAGCTAAAAACAAAAACTGAAAGAATGAAGTTTTCACTTTTTAACCCCTTCTGTGTTGGGGGGCATGGGATCCACAATACCACAAACCAGAAATTATGTGTCTTCTGCTCAAACCAATGCCTCCAAGGTAGCCTCTATAAAAACAGATAAAACAGCAAACAAACTAATGCTGTTTTTTCAAAGGAAAATCAATTGAAACAACTCTCTAGAACTAAACAGAAATCAACAGAAAAATCAGAGGTTAGAACAAAAGAAATTCTATGAGACAAATGGTTCCCTTTTTTTCAGCCCAAAAAAGAAAAAGAAAAAATGGGGTGAGGATCTACATATCAAAAGATACCCAACTGTGCAAATTTTACCTCAATAGGTAAAACTTAAATAATAAGAAATTTTAAAAAATAAATCAGCCAATAGCAATTCTTGAATCCTTTTGGATTCAGCTCACATAGTATAAAAATAATAAGCATATTACAGAAATATAATTATAGCCTAGATATTTGATGATATCATATTATTTCTAAATATTTACATATGACCATGGTTTTGTAGAGATGTTGAAAATAATTTTAATCTTTTGGGGTTAGATAATAAACTATAATGAACTATCGAAATAATGAGGTTTGCTTCCAAAAAATTTGGACAAATGTAATAATCAAAATACAAAGCCTTTTTGAGTTTAGATAGATTGTCTTCTAAAAGACCCTGAAACTTTCATATTATAAGTAAAATTGAGCTGCAATAAACAACAAATTAGCAGAAATAATAAATTAGTGATATATTTATTAATAATAAATTGCCATTTGTATTCTAAGAAATAAAGAAACTATATCTAATACTCATGTCGGCTTAGGAAACAAGATTCCTAAAACACAAGAAGTAAAATCAAGAATCAATAAGTGGAATGATATCAACCTAAAAAGCTTCTTCACAGCAAAGGAACAGTCAAGAGAGAGAGCCTACAGAATGGGAGAATATCTTTGTCACCAACATCTTAGATAGAGCATTAATCTCCAGGATATATAAAGAACTCAAAAAACTTAACACCAAACAAACAAATAACCCAATCAATGGAAAAAAAAAAAAAAACCGAACAGACGCTTCACTGAAGAAGAAACAAGAATGGTCAACAGATATGTGAAAAAAAATGTTCAACATCTCTAGCAATTAGATAAATACAAATTAAAACTACACCACTGAGATTTCATCTCACTCCAGTCAGAATGGCAATTATAAAAAAAGTAACAATAAATATTGGCAAGGATATGGGGGAAAAGGTACACTCATACATTGTTGGAGAGACTGCAAATTAGTGCTACAACTATGGAAACCATATGGAGATTCCTCAGAAAACTTGGAATGGAACTACCATTTGACCCACTTATCCCACTCCTGGGTTTACACACAAAGGACTTAAAATCAGCATACCATTGCATACTATAGTGATACAGCCACATCAATGTTCATAGCAGCTCAATTCACAATATCTAAGCTTTGGAACCAACTTAGATGCCCTTCAGCAGATGAATGGGTAAAGAAAATGTAATACTTATACACAATGGAATCTTACTCAGTCATAAGGAAGAATGAATTTATGTCATTTGCAGGTAAATAGATGGAACTGAAGAACATTGTGCAAGTGAAATAAGCCAATCCCAAATAAAATCAAAGGTCCAATGTTCTCTCTGATATGCAGATGCTGACTCACAATAGGCAGGGAGGAGAGTGGAGTGGAGGTTCACAGGATTAGACAGCAGGGAGTCGGGGTAAGGCAGGGGAATGGGGATGGGAAAGACAGTAGAATGCATTGGACATAACTTTCCTATGTTCTTATATGAATGTACAACCAGTTTAGCTCCACATCACATACACCCACAAGAATGGGAAGTTATTTCTGTATGTATATCAAAATACATTCTACTGTCATGTTTATCTAAAAAGAACAAATAAAGACTAAAATAAAAGATCACCTACTTATTATTCTCCAGAAGATTAAAAAAAAAAAAACTACTGCTTAATTTCATGTTTACTGATTATGATCATATCTTCAAGGTCAAGGGCAAGTTTGGAAACCCACCATCTGGCTAAAGCCTGATGGACCTGTGATATCTTTACCAGATTTGCTAACCTCCCAGTCGACCTATTACTCCCTGTCGTGTGTGTGCATATACAAGGGCTGCTGTAAACAGAACGAGTAAGGTGTGCCTCTGTAAAAAACTGAAGCAGTTTTCTTGCAATTAAGAAAGAAATATTTCACTTCTAGTATGGATACGACCATATAGGTGAATATTTCTTCATTTTTTCCTGGGACACATATAAAACCAAAAGAAATAATAACGATCACAAGAAAAACTAAACATTCCCTATTCACATGTGCAAGAGACAGAAACAATCTACAGCCTCCAAAATGTGACTATTAAGACAGAAAAGAAGAAAAGAGAGTTTCAAGATGGCCTGAAAAAAAGAGAGAACCTCAGAAAGTTCCAGCAAAACCACGATTCCTGGAGAGAAGGAGCATGTGCTGAAGGTAATAGCTTCACCCTTTATTTGAAGAAGAAGAAAAAAAAAGTGTAGAAAGCAGGGTGAGTAAGAGAAAATGTGAAAAGAGAAGCAAAACTTAGCGATTTACAAAGAATCCTCCTAGGAAAGAATGTTCCCCAGATAAGAGGAAAATTGTGGGTATTTATTCCGATTATTCACCACCTAAACCTTAGTGGTTTAAAACAGCTACTGTTCACTGTATCTCACATTGTTAGGGTCCAGGAATTCAGACAGGACTCAGGTGATTCTTCAGCTCCACCTTTCAGCTGGGGTCTCCTGGGAGTTTTAGGCAGGTGGATTGTTGGCCCAAAGACATGAAGCTTCACTCATATATACCTTGTCAGTAACATCTGGAAGGCTGGGTTCAGCTGAGCTACTTTTTTCCATTTCCTCTAATCTCAAAGCCTCTTCTCCCAGTGTGGTCAGCCTGTTGGTCTCAGGAGAGTCAGCCTTCCTATGGGGTAGCTCAAGACTCCAGGAGAAAGGAAGAGAAGCTGCTGGTGGCTTAGGGCCCAGGTGCTGAACTAGCATAGCCCCATTTGTCCCATGCTCTGTTTATCAACACAGCTCACAGAGGTCACCCAGATGCAAGGCCTGGCTCTATAAATCCTGCTTCTCACTGAGAAGAGAGTCAAGGAATTTACAGCCATCTCAATCCCCCACTGTGATCAAGAATTTCACCATGAATTATAAATAAATAGCCTTTCTGAAGGAACTCTACAAGAAGAAATGCAAGAAGCAGGGAGAAGTTTGTGAGATAACAGAAGCACAAGAAAAATAAGCTGGCAGAACCCCCCGACAAAAAAGTGGAAGTCAAAAACAAAACCATCACACACTCCAAGGATTAGACTTTGCAGAGAACGCTGCAAAGCAATGTTTCTCATACCTTCCAATGTACGTGACTCAGCCAGGGATTGTGTCCAAACAGAGCGTAGGTCTGGGCTAGGGCCTGAGAGTCTACACTTCTGACATGTTCCCAGCTGATGCTCACTTGGGGATAATCAAGGGATATAAAAGAAATAGAAATAAAAGAATAGTATTTTTTAAATCTAAGAACAAAATGATAGAAGCAGAAGGTGAAAAAAACTGAACATATAAATAACAAAACTAAAACAAAGTCTATAACAAATATGGAGATTAGGGTCTCAGAATGTCTGTGCCCTAGTAAAGTAAAAAAGACACAGTTAACAATAGATAGATAGATAGATACAGACAGACAGACTGATAATAGGAGGGAACAGGGAAGAAAAGGTGGTTGGTCATTATCTTGATTGTTTAATCTGTTGTGACTGGAGTGCAAGGATATTATTTAAAGCTCACACATCAGTCACAGAAATAGAAGCACATACATTGATACAAAGTAAAAAGGGAAGAAGACTAAATAGGGAGGCACAGAGGGGAAGGAAGAGGAAAGAAATTAGCTCTATCCTTCCATATAAAAAAGCAGTAGAGCTTATCAACAGGTGCACTCCCAGGTGTGCTGAGATGGGGCGGTCCTTAGCTCTGAGGGGCTTGAGGCCCCGGAAGAAACTCCACTCCCATGACGGGCCCATCACCTCCAGATGTCTCATCCATTAACCCAGTATGTTGTCTAAATAATACCATCTGCTAGGTTACCACCATATGAACAAGGTTGGAAAGCACTGAATTATGGAGCTAAGGATATCATATAAACTTGTAATAATAAAAATGACCATTAGAATCAAGTCACAATTTTTCTATATGATACTGGGTATGCACACAGCTACAGAGAGAAGGAGAGAGAAAGAAGCAAATTGAATATTTAGTGAACATAAGCTAGGTATGTAAAGAACATAAAATGACAGAAGTAACACCAAAAAAGTCTCTGATACCAATTAATGTAAATGAATTTTACCCATTTATTTGAAAGAAAAATTTTCAGATTGGATCCCAAAATGAAACTTAACTGAGCTGTACACAGAAGGCAAGCCTCGAGCCCAGTGATTCAAGAAGGCTGGAAAAAAAAATGAAGGAAGGTGTTCTAGGCAGACCCAGACCAAGAGAACATAGATCTCATCTCGATATCAGACAAGGCAAAATTCAGACAGCAAAGCCGCAGACATAATTCTCACAGGGGCAATGCACAATGAAGAAGAACGTTTGTTTTACATCTAGGCAGCAAAGGTCAGAAATATACTGCTAGTAGGAAATTTTAATTCAGATCCCTCAGTTTACGACATGTTAAAGAGATTTTTAAGAAAATGGAAAAAGTCAAAGACTTCATTAATGTAATCAATAAGGTAGATATAATTAATCTACAGCAAACTCTGCACCTTGAAAGCTGTCCATGGAACATATTCATATATGTATTAAAACACAAAGAATCCCCCCAGTCTCCTAATTGTAGGGAAAATATCTTCTGATCACTATGCAATAAACTAAAAGTTATAAAAACAAAAAGCCAGTTCCACTTGATAATTTTAAAATCTCTCCTTAATCAACCCATGGGTCAAAAAAGAAATACAAAGTCAAACTGGAGAATAGTTAGAGAACAATGATAATAGGAACACTATATTTCAGAATCTATGGTAAAATGAGGCTCAGAGGAAAATTGTTTGCCTTTAATACATTCATAAAAAGGATGAAAAAATAAATTGATTTAGAATCTAACTCAAACTGTCAGGAAAAAAAATAACAAAGAGCCAAAGGAAAAAGAGTAGCAAGCAAGAAAAAACTAATGAGATCTAAAACAATAAAATGAAAGTAATACTAACAAATATAAAAGCTGATTTTTAAAAGGAAAATATTTTTTAAATTAGATAAGTTACTAGCTGGCCTAGTAAAGATAAAAGGAATTTAAAAATTATAAAATGGAAGCAAATAGCAAAACAAAGAAAATTAAATGAATCTTAAAATACTCAACTCTTTGAAAATCAAAGAGTTGGGATAAATAGCTGACTTTTAGGAAAATATGGTTTACCAAAATGTGCCCAAAAAGGATAGAAAATCTAAACTAAATTATCTTTACAGAAAAAGAAAGGAAGAAAGGAAAAGCTATCAAAGTGCTACTTATGGACCTCGATCCTCACCTCCACTCCCCAGGGAAAGCAGCAGGTGTGGGATTTTTGCAAGAGAATTATCCAAATTTTAAAGAAATGCACTTCACAACCAGCTTAAGCTTTCTAACTCACAGGAAAAGTTCCAGATTCTATTTATACTGTGAGTGTATCATCAAAGATAAACCCATTGATGATTTCCCACACACAATATAAATGGCATGTCAATCTCATTTACGAATATCAGGGTAAAAACAAAAGTTTTGATACAATTTTAATAAATAGGACATTAAAAGAAAAATACTTTGTTGTGAAGAGAGTTCTATTTCAGAAATGCAATGCAAATGTATTTCATTATTAGGAAACTCATTAATAAAATTCATTGTATTAATATAGTGGTGATGATTTTATAATAGAATCCATTATTTTAACAATTCTACGCAAAAAATCAAATAATCATATTCAACCAAATTTAAGAATTCTTTATTAAAAAATCAATAAAATTGAAATATATGGGTAATTTATTAACAGGAAAAAATATATCTATTTTAGCTTAAAAACAAGCACCACACTTAAAGAAGGAAAAACACTAAAGAATTTGTTCACAGTCTTGGTTGCACAGGAATCATTTGGAAGATTTAAAAAGTACTGATACCTGGGTCCTGCCTCCAGAGATTCTTATTGGTTAGCATAGGTTGAGGCCTATCCAGTAGGATCTTTTAAACTTCCTGAATCTTTCTAACATGCAGCCAAAATTGAGAACCACTGCAATGAAGACATTCCCTTCATATTCAGAAATACAGTCAGCAAGTCCTCTGTTAGCACCATTATTTAATACAGTACTGGTGGTTCAATTGTACAATTATTGTTGTACTGGAGGTCGAAGCAATCACATAGGAGAGAATTATAGAAACTGGAAAGGAGAAGTTAAACATATTGCTATATTAGATTTTATGATCAGGGGGCTCCAAGAATTTGATTTTTTTGTATTTAAAAAGCTACTACAGGGCTGGGGATATGGCTCAAATGGTAGCATGCTCACCTGGCATGTGTGAAGCACTGGGTTGGATCCTCAGCACCACATAAAAAAATAAAATAAAGATATTGCAGCCACCTAAAAACTAAAAATAAATAAATATTTCTTTTTTAAAAAGCTACTACAAGCAACAAGAGAATGCTTTAAGATAGTGGAGTACAAAATAATAGATAGTGATCGATGGCTTTTACAAAACACCACATCAGTTATAAGAGGCAATGAAAGAAAATTCCTTATTCATATAGCAACAAAAGTATAAATACAGCAATATACTGAAAGAGAAATATGCAAAAGACATGAAGAAAACCTGAAAACACTATAAAGGATACAAATAAGGATTGAAATTGAAAGAATATATTCTTGGATAGAAATGCTCAGCCTCATAAAAACATGGATTCTAATCTGATTTTCAAATTTACTAACATCTCAAAAGTAGGCCAATATATTAAATACCAGGCTACTTTGTTCTAAAATTTTATGTTAAAATAATCAGAATTATTCAGTAAAATTCTGAACAGAAAAAGCAGTGGAAATGTATCATCTTTAACAATATTAAAGCATATAATAATGTCTCAATAATGAAAACTCCATAATGTGGTACTTTCTTAAACAAACTAACCAACTGAACAGAAAATAGACTCCAGAAATAGACCCAAATATAGATAGAAATTTAGTATATGATAAATGTGGTGTCTCAGTGAAGGGAAAGATGGATTATCCAACAAAGGTATTTGGCAAAGTGGATATTTATATGGAGAAATATTATTTTATTTATACCTCCACTATATATACCAGGAAAATTTATAAAATAAATCAATGATTTGGTGTAAACAATGAAAATAAAAAGAACACAGAAGAATTTCTTTACTACTTTTTTCTAACTGGGACTCACAGTCCAGAAGCCATAAAAGAAAAGTGATCAAAATAGCTCCATGAAGACAAAAAGAAACTTCTGTGTAGGAAAAAAAATTATAAAGTCAAAAGATTAAGGAAAATTTGAGGGGAAAATGTTGCAAAAGTATTTATAATAAATAAAAGAACCAAAATAATCATAAGCACTCCTAGAAATCAATGAGAAAAAGACCATTAACACAGAAATGGGCAAAAGATAAGAACAGACAATACCTTTAAAAAGGAATTCAAATGACTCTTAATCATTTGAAAAAAAGTTTATTTTTACTCAAAACAAGAAATATGAAAATTAATACTACATTGTAGTATCATGTTTTGCTTATCAGAATGGCAAAACCCAAGACATTAAATATGTTCTATTGTGAAGGTTCTGGAGAAAACAGACACTTTCATACATGAAGAAAATATAAATTGGAATAATACTTATGGAAGGCATTTTGGCAATATCTATCAAACTTAAAAATGTATAGACCCTTTGACCTAGAAACTCCACTTCTGGAGACTCACCTTGTATAATACTTGTTCACAATTATGAAATCTACTAGTTTATTCCCCAAAAACATGTTTTTGTAACAGCAGAAGATTATGTACTATAGAAGTGCCCATTAATAAGACACAGGTTAAACAAGGCATTCAATAGAACGCTATGTGATTCTCACAAAGGATGAGGAAGCATTCTGTAAGATGTTGAACTAATTAGAAGAGATCCCTACTATGTATGTGTGTGTGTGTATAATTTTTTTAGTTGTAGTTGAACAAAGTACCTTTATTTTATTTATTTATTTTTATGTGGTGCTGCAGATTGAACTCAGTGCCTTGCATGTGCTAGGCGAGCACTCTACCACTGAACCAAAACCCCAGCCCCATCTAATGTATACATTTTAAATGGAAAAAGAAAATCAAAGGTAGATAAGGTATATTACATGCTACCTTTTAGTTTTCAAAGATAAATGAGACTACACTGGTCTTTGATTATTTATTTGTAAAAATTCTGGAAGAAAACATAAAAACTAAAAATAAAGATGTCTGGTAGAAGATGAAAAGGAACTGAGTGAATAAGAGTTAACAGTGAAAGAGAAATGTGTGGTGTGTGCATGTGTACATATACACACATAAACACACAAATGCATATAATGTAAATATATTACCTATTCAAGTTTTATTTTTGAGAGAGAGAGAGAGAATGCACCAGGTTCTGAGACAGAGAAAAGTTTACCTGAATCTGAAAAAATTTATATTGTTGCTTACATTGAATTATTTAAAGAAATGCTTCTCACAAATAATGAATAGCTCCCACCATCAAGATGTTGTGTTCCAGTATTTATTGGTACCTAAGTTTCAGTAATTGGTAAATGTGTTTCTCTATAAGAAAAAAAATACTCTAATTTGTGCTTTGTTTTTTTTTCCTCCAGACCATTATTTACTTTATGATACAAAATAGTATACAGTATTATTTACTATATATACTATATAACAGTGTTTTTGCAATTGTATATAGATGTATGTTTGTCAAAAGAGTTGAAAAGTTAAAAATAATTTCTCTCTTGAATGCTGACATAGAGAGAAAGATGTAAAGATAGACATATGAATATACTAACTCAGGGCTAATTTTGAAAGCTCAGATATGCATACTTTAGTACAATTTTACTTTTGTGTCTAATTGTGCTTTATTTTCTTGGATGAAAGTTTCTCTATGGGGCAATTTTCCAATTATGAAAAGAAAAGAGGTCAAGTTAAGAAGTCTTAATATTTATATTATCATATAATAATTGGAAATTAAATGAAGGAAATATGTCTGTATGGATGGAGCTGGAAGATGGCTCATGATTATGGGAATATGTCAACATGTGAGGGGAAAATACTGCTGGGGGGCTAAGGAGTCAGCAGTGAGCCACAGCTGACATTAGAGGAGAGGCAGGAAGAGGAAGGACCACAGGGCCGGGCTGCTGCTGCTGTGAGGGGCATTATTAGCCTGGACGGGCTTGGTTGCTGCATTTGGGGGGAAAGGGGAGGGAAATAAAGTAGCTTCAGAGAACAAAAAAGGGAGAGCAGGTGATATTACACTTCTTAAGTCAGGACCCAATCCTCAAAGGCTATTGGCACTAATAATAAAAAATTACTCATCGACACTAACAATATAAAATTACTTATAATACAAATCACATTTCTTTAATAACAAAAGTTAGCATGTGAATAAGTATGGATTCTCTGTAAGGGAGAAAAGAGAAAATCTCGCCAGTCAAAACAAATCACTGCTAGATTTTAATTGCCTTGCCTCACACCGTGCTGACAGGGAAAGGCAGATGGCAGGACGTTGCTGTCAAATTATGCCAGGAACTGCCTGATTTCTGTCATAAAAGACAGATTATTTTTAAAATGTGCAATTCAATTATTCAAAGTTCAATATACCTACTGTAGTACTCAATAAATGTTGGTTGACAATCACGATTTGCTGTGTTTCAGGTTTGGAATGGGGGGCTATTTAAAAATAAACCATTTAAAGTATAGGGTTTTGTTTCATTGTGATCTTTTGCTTTTTTTAGTTAATGTTTTATTTAACCACAGTCCCTAGATTCTAAACTGTGATTATTTTGTTGGTTTGTTCAAATCCCACTAATACTTCCAGAATATTTTACTTCTGTTTATTTATCTGAATCAGTATTTACTCTTCATAAAATCCTCAATTAGAAAGGTTGACAAAGTCTCTAAAGATATCCACAGATCATTTCACCAGGATTTTAAGTGAAAATAAAGGTGGTTTTAGTGGCTTACAATAATTGCAGGTCTACATTTATCTAACAATATGTTATTGGGTAACTAATTAAGTTGCAGGTATCCTAGGAGTCCTCGGTATTATTTATATATGAATCTGCATGAATTACAACTTCAGCATAGTGTCTCTTTATGTGTGGTTCTCATGTAAGTGCTGCACACTGGGTCATTTCACACTATACATATCTTCTAGATTTATCCCGTGTCACTCCACAATTAATCTGCAGTAAAATTGTTATTATATTTTCAGTGTCTAAATGATGCCACATACTTAACTGAACCAGAGGTATGAATTATTCTGAACCAGCTGAAAACAGAGTCTGGCAGGGGAAAGAGGATAGGATTATCTTTGAAAATTCCTCACTTGCTATCTCTGACCTTTCCCGTGTCAACATTTTGAAGGTATTTCTCTGATTTCAAGAAAATAAGTAGCTCCACCAAGACAGGGCTGATGATTTGAGGCCACTCAGAATAATATAAAGAAACATTGGAAATATACTTAAGTATCATATTTAAGCATTAATCATCTTCTGGGTTACATGTTAAATATATAATAAACACAGAATAAATACCTATGGTGTGATGTCCACAGTCTCTGCAGCTTTATAAGCATTATCTAGAATTATTGTGATACTGATGGATGGTTAATTAGCAGATGGGAAAACTGAGATTCCGAGTTAGAAAATTTCCCACAGATTGTCACAAGAGGAGGAAAAGATGGAGATCCAGACAGTTCCCAATCTCAAGCTTGAAATGTGGGCTCTCAAACCCTGTTTTGTGAACTTGGAAGATCATGAGATTGACTACAAAATTTGGGAAGATGCTTTCATTTCTTTAAAACAGCTTTTACAGTTTGCCTCCCAACAACCCCTTCAGAACCACCAACAGCCTAATTTATTTCCTGCTATCTTGTTTTTAGATGGTCTTTTAGGTGGTGATGCTTTGAAGAAGCCAGGAGCATAAGACTCCAACACATGTTTATTAATATATTCTTTGTTACTTTGTACAATAATCTCAGAGCCTCTTTTGCCTAGCGTTGATAAACGCAAAATGATCCGGGAGAAATGAAATCACATTGGTGGTTTGCAGTACAGTTTCAACATGGTTTCCTGCTTCCCTTCATTTCTATAACAGTTACCTTGCATCACCATAAAATTAGGTTCTATAATTGTCCAGTAGTTGTAAATTGGAGTGAAAACCACATTTATCAAGTTGAATGACAAGCTACTTTACTTCTCTGACTTTCCACCATGTGCAGAAATTCCTCTGCAGCAAATCAATTCATGAAGCTACTATGAGCCCCATACCTACTAGTTATGCTTAAGAAACCAGGGGACCAGGGATGAAGGCAGAGATGGAAATTAAGGGGTAAAGTTACAGGAGGAGGAAGCTTCCACTATTATCATTCAGGATTGTCCAGGTTGCAAGGGGCAGAAATATCCAAACCAATTAGAAATCACACACTAACAAAAGGGAGATTCGTAAGCTCATTAACTAAGAGTCCATATGTGACTGGATAGGAGCTCAAGGAATAATGTTAGGATTTGATTTCTCCTGCCCAGGTCAGCTCTCTGTTGGCATAGATCAAAAAATAGATTTTTTTTCCCATTGGTGCAAAGTAACCATAGCAATCCTATCTGTGCTTTTTCAACTCACTGGAAGAAGAACACCTGTCTCTGCAGTAGCATTTATCAGGAATTTCAACACATGATAAGGTGTTACAAGCTATAATGATATTAGGGCTCTGATTGGGTATGTGATCAACTGCTGTGGTCAGAAAAATGGGATGTGCTCCATGCTTTAGGGCTAGGTCACATGCTTGACTCCTCTACCAATCACTGAGTTCAGGGGAAATTACTTGCTGATTATCTTTGGACTGGACCACTTCTGCCCTGGAGACAAGGGTAGAGGTACATTGAGACCTGGGAGGCAGGGATTCTGCCAAAAAAAAAATCAGAAATACTACCCAAAATGCTATCCACAGTTTGACAGCTTTGTGGTTCCTTCATGTTCCCCCCTGGGGGAAAAAAGGCCTTCCTATATGCTATTCCTGCACCCTGACTTCCCCACCTAGAGAAAGCAACTGGCTGAATCTGTATTCAGCTGATATCCATATGGGCTTCACTTGAAGAAAAGTGACTTCCCAAACCAGCTCAGGTATTCCTGGCCCCAAAGCCTAGAAGAGCCTTCTACACAGATATATGCAGGGCCGCTATACCAGGTAGATCTGTGCAGCCCAGACACCAAGAGATTTCAGACAAGAAGGAGAAGAGCTCTTTATTCCTAACTATTTCAGGTTGGCGGAGCCTCAGGGTAGTGAAAATGAGCCAGTACTAATGGCTTTTCTAATCAGAAACAGTGACCAAGATAAGATCTTAATTTACTATTCCCTAGACCTTGCCGTACTATATCATATATTCATGAGCTAATAATTTCATAGAACTATGGGAAACTCAGGCTAAAAATTACCCTTCTTACCTGATGAAGAAGCAAAGCCCCAGAGATGAGTAGAGCCTTGCTCTGGATCCACACAGCAAGTGGGATCATGATTTTAAAAAATAAAATAAAAACTAAAACTGAATTCTACATTCCAAATATCATGAAATAAGAAAATTATATTTGATTGCATATTTGTATAATTGTTTCATAGTCATAGTTCTGTATTGTTAGAATAATAATGTGCCAACCCAGAGTTAGTTTAACTTATTAACCTGGGGTTTCCTGTACCATGCAGAAAATATAAATTTTGACCCCAAACCCATAGTGAAATTGTCGGCATGAAATAGTAATTACTTGTTTGCTTGTAGTTATGAAGGATGAAAGGGGACTTTTTCCCACCTAGAGCTTACATCCAAATTAACAAGTTTTCTAGTTGTCTTGCTTTGATATGGAAAGATTTCTTTTTTTCTAATCTTCCTTTTGACCAAGCAGAAGGAGGCACTTTGTGGGCCCCACCTCTTTGCAATCTTCTCAGCTCTCCTTTCCACTTGGCATAGACCCAAACAGTTGCTTGGACACCGTGTTCATCTCCTCCCTCTTTTCTATTTTCTCTTTTTTTTTTAACTTTTGGCCTATGCTATTTTCTTTTCCCTTATTTCAATCTCAAGAGTGCATTTAAGAGGCTATTATTACATTTAATTGAAAAAGTTGTACTTTGGATTGGAAGGATTAGTCAGAATTTCAGGTTTGCCTAGAGACAATATTTATTCTCATTCTGCTTTTATTAATAAAGTAATTATAACCAACAACTACTGGGCATATTTTGTAATTGAGTGGGTCTTTCCTCTGCAAGAAAAAAGATACAGAAGAGTCATGACTAAATTACTCGTGTTCTTCTGTATTTAGAAAATCTTGGGAGACCCAGCAGGAATCTTGGGAAACCCTTGAGCATGTATGACACTGGTAATTCTGAGAGCCACGGGTGAACTGATCTCCTTCTGAAAGAGTATTCAAGAAACAAAAGTCCACAAGTTGTATTGGGGTATAACTTTCTGTCCCGACCCACAGAAATGGGCCTTATCTATTACTGTATAACAAAACTCCCCCAAAAGAGCTAATTTGCTCACGTTTCTGGGGCCCACATCTTGGCTCCACTGGGCAGTTATGTTTGCCTCACCTGGAGTCTTCAAGTAGCTGCCGTCATCAGGCAACTGACTCACACCGATGGCCTAAGGTGGCCTCTCCTGTGTGACAGAGGGTGGTGGCTGTCAGTAGAGCCTGCTTCCTGAGTTCTGCATGTGTGGGTGAATCCCCAAAAAAGATAAAGGGCAAGTCAGCTAGTGCATCTTTAAGCCTCTGCTCGCTTCCCATTTACTGATGTCCCATTGACCACAGCAATTCACTTGACCAAACCCAGAGTCAACGTGGAAAAGAAAAGAGATGTCAGAAAAGTCCTGAGAGAAGCAGGTCCGATTCTTTGGTGGCCATGACTATCACAATCTACCTTCAGGGTTCAAGTGCATGGCAGACTGCTTTGCTTTGTGGAAGGAGCAAAGACTTGGTTATCAGACACCCTGAGAAAAATCCTAGCTTCCCCTAGGCTTCATCTTAAGTAAACAAACGACTCATCACCAGAGCCTTAGCTTCACCATGGGTAAAATTAAAAAAAAAAAAAAAAAACTACTTCACAAGAGTCTCAAAAACTTAAGATATTTAAAGTCTCTGTCACAACAGGATTTAGTCTGCCCATTCGGAAAAAGTTTCTGCTTGACCATGACTTTGCCTCAAGATTTCACCCTGTCATATTCTCTCAGATGCCTTACAATTTTCATGCAAAGGACATTCTGACTTTTAAATCCTATACACCCATTGGGGAAAAAAAAAAGAATGCAGACCACTTTAGAGATGGAAACAGTGGCTCTTAGCCCTCCCTTTTCATTCTGTTCCATCCCCCTGAGTGATGCTCCAGTCCTCACTTCAACCCTAACACACTGGTGACTCTCAAATCTGTCCCTCCCGTCCTGTCCTCTCCCATGATTCTGATGCATTCGCCCACTACCAGGCAGGCTTTCAGCTCCACTCAGATTCCTCAAGCAAAGGCTCTCATTTTAGTGTTCACCAGAATCCTCATAAGGACATTTAAAACCCTGTTGAGACCCACTCTCATGGTTTATGATTGAGTAGATCTAGAGGCAGGCCTCATCATGTTCCCAGGGGATGGTGAAATGACAGTCTGAGGACCACACACTGGAATCACTGACACTTCATTTCAACTCACCCAATATCCAACCCTTCATTTTCTAAGACATTCCTATTCCTGGATTTCAAATAAAGAGTAATAGCGTGAACCCACCGACTGAACTAGCAACCAGTTGAAACTAAGGATGCGAAACAGCAGGGATACAGTGGTTCCCTTTTGTCCAGTTTTGCTTTCTGAAATTTTATTTATCCATGGTCAACTGTGGTCCAAAAAAATTGTTTAATGAAAACTTCCAGCAATAGACTATCCAGGTCTTCAATGGCACACCATTCTAAGTACTTTGCTGAAAGTCTGCTCCATCTTCCCCACCCTGCCTGAGAAGCGAAACAACCCTTTGTCCAGCATATCCACATCATAACAGACCTGTCCACTATGACTTAGCTGTCTTAGTCATCATTTCAGTGTCACAGTGCTTGTGTTCCAGCAAGAAGGTCAGGGGACCCTAAGACTACACCATGATGACTGCATCATCCACCTCACTTCCTCCCATCCCATAGGCACTGTGTCATCTCACATCAGCACAAAAAGAAGGGCAAGTACGGTATAGTGACTATTTTGGGAGAGGTCACAGCCACAGAATTTTTATTATAGTATATTGTTAATTGTTATAATTATTCTAATTTATTGTTAGTTATTGTTAATTTCTTACGATGCCTAATTTATAAATTAAACTTCACCATATACATGTATGTGTAAGAGAAAATAGTTTGTGCAGGGTTTGGCACTACCTGCAGTTTCAGGCATCTCCTGGGGGTTTTGGAACAAATAGCCCACAGAAAACAGAGCAACAACGGATAGGATCCGTTGTTCTGGCCACTATTTCTTCCTTCCTGTTTTCCTGGATGCTTCACTCCTGATCAATTTCATTATCTACTAAACAGAGACACTTGGTGATAACCTCACTTAATACACTTTGTTTAAAATATTTTGTCTCCTCCTTCCCCCCCCAATCAATGGAAAGGATTATGTAATATTTTTTTTATTCAGCCAAACTATTCATAAGATAGAGAAAACAAGTTTTGCCACTGGAACCAAGATGTCTAATAAAATCTTCATCCTTGTTGTGGGTAAAGTGTCACAACATGTCAATACCCCACAGAAAAAAAAGATGAGAGGGCTCTTCAGAGTTTAAAGGTTAAGGTCACAATAGGGAAGCTATTTCTTCTGTCATTACTTATAGTAGTACTTCATCTTCTACCACATTGCAAGTGTTGTTACAATGTTGAGAAGGAACTAAACCCAAGACTCCAGGAAGAGGAGTCTTGCTTCCTTATATAAGAATATAAGAAATTTCCCTCTGCAAAGGTAGGCTAGAGACATCGATGATTTAACGCTCACGGTATCTAGCAAAAGAAAATGTGTGTGTGTGTGTGTGTGTGTGTGTGTGTAAATTTCTCAGGTCTTATGAGCCAGATTTATCTTTTAGATCTTCAGCACCCTAAGGGCTTTAGAAAAAAGAATTCTAGGTCAAGCTATTTCACCAGTTTTTCCTTAACTCCTCTTTTATCCTCCACTTTGCCTCTCTCCAGTCTGTCTTCTACACTGGCCATCATCAGGATGAGGTCATTCTAAAACCCATGATCATCTGGAGCCTGATCATGTCACTCCCATGCTTTAGAATTCACACAGCTATCCACTGTCTCCACAAAGCACAGTCTGTTGTTGTGTGGAAGAAAAGTCAAGTCCAGGGTACCAATGCCCACTGGTTCCATTCAAAGAATCCTGGTTTTTGTCATCTATGCAATAAGGAACCCTAGAAAGTTTTTTTTAAAAAGGAATGATATATAAATATTTATTGCTTTCATGCTATTTTTTGCTCTGTTATTAACATAAAGGGTAGACTGGGATGGAAAGATGAGGCAGCGGAAGACTAGAGACAATAAAACTAATTACAAACTGTATTGATAGTGAAAGTAAGAGATGATAAAGTACCCGATCTTCAAGAATTATTGCTATTTCAGTTTTAGTGATGATGGTGGTTAAATGAATGATCCAGGCTAGTGATTTTGAAAGTATGTAAATCCCAGCTGGTACTATTACTGGGATGATGAAGATATAATAGCCAGGATCTTCTCTGCACTCTTGACTGAGACGAGATCATCCAATGTTGCTAACTATATTAGCATTTCATAAGCTGTTGGGAAAGCTGGGGCCATGAGCTGAAGCTGAGCTTCCTAAGTCCCCCAACATCCAGGATTAAATCAAATGCATCACAGTGATCAGCATGGCCTTTGGGCTTGTCACACTTAACAGCATTTTCTACCTCTCTGTCCTGAGAATTAGATCTTCCCCATGGAGGCAATCATATGCATTTAACACTGCTATGATAAATTCCTTCTTATTCGGTTTTTAAAATTAAGGGAACTGAGTAAGCCAGCAATTCCAGATTGTGTGAGGAAATGTGATAATGATAATGTGGCCTTGTGGGCTCTGGCTCATCTTCTCCTGCCCTGACCTGCAGTGCAAAGTTCCCTCTTCTCTGTCACCTGATAGTGAGGTGATCTCAACTGAAATCAGTACAGCTTGACAGAAGGATCTGAAAGCAAAAGGTCCTTGGGGGCAACTATAGAACACAAAACATAAAACAATGAGCTATTTTAGTGCCATCAGCAGAGCCCACAGAAACCTCACCAATAGCATATGCCTATTAGATATTAGACTATCTAAATCAGGGATAGCAAATTCTTAATAAATGAGGACTATTGGTTCTGTGTGGTCTATTCTTTATGCTATATAAACTTTTGAATTTTATCAGGTGTCTCAAAAAATGCCAAAGGAAGACATTTAATTTAAAGTAGGAGTTTGAAAACTTCTCTCTCTAGAACTGCATCTCTAAATGTCCTCCACATAGGATGCAGCTGGTCCTTAAATATTGCTCTTCTCTGCTCTGCCCACTCAATTCTCAAACACACTTCTGATATCATGTGGTCGGTTTCTATGATTCATTTCTCTCTTGAACTACTGTGTCTTTCAGCTCCTTATTATGCTTTCCCTGTAGCTTCTGATTTCTTTAATTTAAAAGAATCTTTTGCTTTATTTTTTTAACCTGGTTCTATACAACAAGGAAGAAAATGCTTTCTTCTCAGAAACCAAAAGCCAAGGGGGAAATTTGATATAGTATATTTTTGTCCCCATTATACATTAATATTTTATTCCTGTTAAAATATTAATGTATAATATATATAATGTATAAAATATTAATGTATATTACTGGGAAAAAACAGTACTATGAAAAGTATTTTCAACTTTGACATCAGAATTAGGCAGTAGTTCGGAACATGAGCTCTGGGATCAGAAATACTAGTGTTTAGATTTTTGGCTTTGCCTGGTACTCTTTTCCTAGGTCTGGGTATCTACATTTGCAAAATGGAAATGGACTGTATGAGTTCTGAATTGGATAATTTATGTACAGCATTTAATATAGTTCCTGGCAATGTTTATTATAATTATTCATTCTTATCTTGGGGGAAAATAGTCCATGGGGAACAGGAATTCAGCCCAAAACAATCTTTCCTATTGGCACAGACATTTAACAATCCAGAAAACAAGTTACTTGTCCATTCTCTCCCCTAGAGAAGTAAATTCCAGTTTCTCCATATGTCATGAAGTATTCCTGCCTTCTCTGCAGTCACATGCTCAGCACAGTTCCTGGCAACTCAATTCACAGCCATGGATTGATTAATGGACGGGGGAAGCAACAAATATCTCAGAGACACCAGATGCAAACAAGGTAACAAAGAGCCTGCGAGTCCTCCTGGTGACACAATGGAGTGTGTGTGTGCACTTCTTCCCATCACTCTCGGAGCAACCATATCTGAACGGGAGTCACCCATATGGGTTTTCCTTCCCTATCAATGGGCAAAGTAGATGGTTGATTTGCTCATTCTTTGGTTGAACATTTTTAAGCTCCACTGTGTGCCAAGCATTGTGCTGGGTGCAAGGCACAAAGAAAATGACAGAGTCCTAAACCAGGGACATTTTCTTTAGCAGTTCAAAGAATATCCAAGACCAGTGCATCTTGAACATCAGTGTGCAGACAAATCACCTGGAGAATCTTGAGGAAATAAAGATGTCTATTGTACATTTCTAATAAGCCCCTGGGTGAGATTCATGTTGCTTCTCTTGAACTTTGCTACTCAAATCTCAGGCCAAGAGCATGTTCAGGTTACCACTTTAAAAGGCTCTGGTGTCTGTTCATCCAAGAGAATTAGGTCCCTCAGGTTATTTTGTAAAGATTCCCAAGCCTACATGATTGTGTCCCTCTTAGGGTGTAAGTGGGTATCAGAGGCAGGAACTGGGGATGGATATATATGACTAGGGACTTTACTGTCAGAAGGAAAAAGCCTAAAGGTTTTAAATATGTTTTACTTTCTGAATAACTTGCTGAAAGCAGGAAACAATAAATTTCCAATTTTAAATGCTTCTCTCTTTTCCCAAGCTGGGCTGCCAAGGAAAATTGGAGGTGGAAGAGGTCTGGGTGAAGGGTCTGGCCACCATACTATGCTCAACAGGTCTGGATGCAGAACCAGACTGCATGTCATCCTACCTGTCTGACTTGGCATGAACGAGAAACCTCATGTTTTAGTCTCTAAATCCCTAAAATGGGAAGGCTTATCATACCTGACTCAGAGGATTGTTGTATTTACATAAGACAATTTGCAGAAAGTATCTAGCACAGTGCCGGCAGTGACCATTCAACAGGATGTGTCATTATTATTGTTATTAATAAAACTGGGAGCCACACAAATACCCTCTATCAGGGCTTTGTCAATGCATGCTGTAGAAAGATAAATCTAAATTAGAGCCCATTCTCTGACTCATGTGCTTCTAAATTAGACCAGTAACATTGTGTGAGCACAGGTAGTTTGGTTTCTCTCTTAACAGGAGAAGAAAGGATGATCAAAAAAGACAGAGAGAAAAAACAATCACTATTTGAAAGTGAATTAAGGGCGCCCTGCTCCTCCCCAGTCCTTTTTTTCTTACTTTGACATCTCAGTGTGTATTTTTTTTTCTTTTAGCTGTGAGTTCTGGGATAGGTGATAACTGCCAGTAATAGGATTAGCATTGATTTCTTTAGCAAGAACAGAGATGTGGCAGTTCCAGCCATTTCCTGAACTGCCAGCTTTGAAATATCAAAAAAAAAAAAAAAAAAAAAGAGAGAGAGAGAAGAAGAAAAAAGAGAAGACAGAAATAAAAAGAAAGAAATCCATGGGGGAATACAGCTTTTAGAGAAAAGGAAGTGTGTGTGAATCCGACTGTGCATCCCTGCGCCTGTATACATACGGGGAACAGGAGCGCTCAGGACACACGTACATCATGAGAATGTTTTTGTTGTCCCGTGATAAAGGATCAAAAGCTCTATCTCTGTTCTGCTGCAAAAAAATATTTTAACATTCATTTGGCTTTCTTTTTCTTTCACTGTGAACACATTTACCAGTTGATCTTTCATGGCTCTCCTTGAATACTGACTCTTTTAACCTTGAAATTCAAACAAAGGAAAGAAGTGCCTTAGAGATACTGCAGGGGGCGCTGCTTGACTCGCCCCCACCCCACCCCCTGAGAATTCCACTTCTCTGAGACTAGTTCCCCCAGGGGAACCAGGGTTGAGGTCTCCACATCACATCACTGTCACAGTGTCTCCTTAACAAATAGCTGGTGAGCCTTCAGCAGGAAGGGACTCAGTTTTCTCTTACAACCAGGGACTTGGGGGTCCACCCACTTTCCCAAATGTGTCAAACAGAAAGCTGGGCAAGAGATAAAGCACTGCCCACCCAGTTTCTGGTACTGGAGCTGAAAGTAGAAAGCACCGGACCCAGAGTGAGCTTTAGCCACAGCCTTCAAGCCACTCTGAAAACAAAACTAGTGTAAAGCAGAGTGTGAGGACAAGATATCAGATCACTTACATAAGTCAGATCTGGAGACCTCAAGTTTTAGAAATGGAGAATTTGCTGGAGGAAAGAAGTAGAGGAAGAGGGACTGAGAGGTGGCCTTCTCGTCTTTGATGTCTTCTTAAGTATACCCAAATCAGTATCTATCAGGAATCATAAAAGAAAACAAACTACTTCAAGGAGAGAATCCATTAAACCAGTTGACGGAACAGTTTACACAGTTAAATTATTTTATCAAGTTAAATATTTATTTATGATGATTATTATTATTGGCAGCTATTAACTGGGTAAGAATTATGAACCAGGAATTGTATGGGATCCTCTGAATGCACTTAGTAGCTTTTTTTTTTACTCTTTATAACAGATAACATCAACCCCATCTGACAGACCAGATACGTGACTTGCCCAACATTAGATAGCAATGAAATAATAAAACTTGCATTTAATTCTCAATCTGGATAATTCCAATGTCTTGTGTCTCTTTAATTACCCTCTGTCACCAGTTCATTTTTTCCCATGCCACCCTTCCTGTAAGGGTGCTGCATTTTTGTTTGCTGAGATATTATCTAGTAAGAGTCATTTTCCCATGGTTCAATCATTCATACATTCACCGTCCAATCAACATTGAGCACCTTCTGTATCACCAAATTCAAGGACAAATCAGTCAAGGTCCCTGACACAAAGTGTTCAGAGTTAAATGGAACTGACTGACCCAAAGACAGCACAGAGGAGAAAATAACTTGGATAATACATTCACAAAGATGGTGTTAGGCCTGAACTTGGAAGTTGGAATTCAGAGAATATACATGTCACAGTCAGTAGTTTCTTCACTGGCTCAAACCCATAGCTTCAAAACTCCTAACCATGAAAATCACATTGAACCATACATACACAATACCTTAGCAACCAGTTGAAAAATCAAATATTAATTTAAGTGGTTATTTTTATCAACCCAAGTTGTTAAGTAATTATTTTACTATTTTACTTGTTACTTATTTGTACTGAACTGTTGTTTGACAGTATGCATATATATATATGTCTGTCTGTATATATAGCTATAGATATACATTTTTTTCTTTTTTTATTAGTTGTTCAAGACAGTACAATGATCTTGACATACCATACATTTGATATACATTTTAATAGAATCTATTTCTTTCTGATTAAAAGGTAATGCTTGTTCTTTGAAAAGACAATGAAAAATTCATATACACTAATATATATTAACATAGACATGAAAACTTAAGTCACTCAAAATTCTACTGTCCACAGTGATCCAGGGTTAACATATATTTCCTTTCAGTATATTTCTATACAATTATCTATTTTTCCAACAAAATTAAATTTATAATATTCATACTGCCTTCTAAATGTTTTTACCCACATTTCCAACAATAGTGAACCTTCAGCATTTTCTTATGTGATTAAAAGTTCTCTGACAGGATAACTGCTAATGGCTCCCTTGTGTTGCACTCACTGCGTGCCCCATTTCATCAACAGAACATTTAGGTGATTTCCTTGTTGGTATTGTTGTATTGTAAGTTAAACTGCAAGAGGGATATCCTTGTATTTAGGTCCTTGTGTGCATCTATAATTACTTCCTAAAGATAAATTCCCAGAGGTATTATTACCTCATCAAAAGTTTAAAACCATTTTAAAGTTTTTGACAGAGATTTCTAAATGTATCTTCAGAAATAGAGAATCAATTTGGCCTCCCACAAGCAGTGTGTAGTCTGCCCAGCTTCTGTATTCTCACCAATACTGGATATTTCCATTTAAAACACTTTAAAAGTATTTCCCAATTGAGTAGGCAGAAAATTGTATCTTGTTTTTATTTGCTTATCACTGAATACTGATGAGGTTGGACATTTTTCATACATTTATTATCCACTTGTATTTCTCCCTTTGTCATTTATTCATGTCCTTTGCCCATTTTTCAATCACTGGGCTTATCTTTTTCTTATTGATTGGTAGGCGTTCCTTATAGATTAAGGATATTAACCCTTTGTCTGTCAGAGGTGCTGACACAGCCATAAATGCTAGTCCAGACACATCACCTTTTCTATTCTTTACCCGTCTGCCCAAACTCCTTCAGACCTACTCGAGTCAGCCTCCCTCCTAAGTCCTGACTCCTGAGCACTGGTAGCTCATCCTTGCTGTAGTTTCCCATGCTTTCCCGTACAACTGGAGCATCAATTATTAGTAGCTTAGTTTGCTAATTGTTTTCATTTATGCTACGATTGTCCCCATCCTACACCAGCTATCTCAAAACTGTTGAGAAAGTTCATTGAAGATAATAAACTATCAAGAACTTCTCCCATAGCCTTGCTTTCTCCAAACAGTTGTAACTTTTTCATGTGAACATGGTAAACTGTCCAACCCATATACCAGAGATTGTGATTTCTGAAAACTTTTCTAGGAACTGGGCTCTGATATTTTGCTTAATTGACAATTTAAAAGTAGGATCCTTTAGGAATGGTGTTAGGACAGCAGAAATGTAAGTGGTCAGTGCAGACGAGCTTAATACTCATTTCTTTGATAGCCTAAATTGGACCACCATGAATTTTCAAAGAGGAGTACCACAGAGATTTTACTCTCTTATAGAGAAAGAGACAGGAAGATAAGAGAGGTTAAAAATCTCAGGGATTGTGACTTTTTATGAACTCTCTCTGATCCTTTTATTAGGGAGGTCAATAGAAAGAGTTGGGGATGATCCTACTTATTTCTGGCCCCCATCCCGGAGAATTATGGTTTCCAAATAAAATATGTCTTCTGGTGGAATTTGAATTACAGATAACAAATAAATAATTTTTAATGAAAGCATATCCTATACTTCTAAAATTCAACTTTAACTGTGTGTTCTATATTTGGTAAATCTGCCAACACTATCCTGAATAAAAGCCCCCTGGGCATTGGGAATTTGATCAGGACATAACTTGCAACTTGCTCTTTGGGGCACATTTAAGAAGGGAATTTAAGAGTAAGAGAGTTAAAGATTTTTCAGGACTATGTATTGGATCTATTGAAAGATACTAGATTCAATAATAATAGCCCCCTTATTAGAGGAAGAAACTGTAAGGAGGAAAAAAAATCCTGAAGTTTCAAAATAAGAGAAAACAATGAAATTTTCCTATACAGCCTAGAATATATTCCTAGGAAAATGTTTAATATTGTTCACTAGATATGAGAAGATTGGGCCTGTATCAAACAGGGAACAGAAATCCATAAGGTTCAAATGAATCAGAAGGAGATAAAAAAGGAGATAGGTGAGATGAAGAATTATTGAAAAGACACCAGTGATTACCAGCATTAAAATCTCTTTTGACACAATAAAAAGTAGAACTACTTCTTTAAAAATATTAAATCATTTGTGTAGAAGAAAAGCTTGAGGAGCTTTCTTAGAATGTATAGGAAAGAGACAAATAGGAAAAGAGAAAATGATATGGCTTTGAAACCAGAGGTCGACAGTATTGGAATTATAGGTGTTGTTCATATTATAGAAATAAATCATATAAAAATAATGCTAAGGGTTCCTTGTTCAGGGTAAGATGAAGCAATCACACTTTAATTTTCTCTCCCACTGAATACAGGTTTAAAACCTAGACAAATACTGCAACTATTTTAAAACTAAATAGTAGCAGGCAGACCAGGATTCATGGTGTTACTGAAAAAGCAGTGAAGTTATCTTCTTTCCCTGTATCCTTCAACCTGATCACAATGTAGTCCAAACCTTGAAAGTGGATACCCAGATACAGGAGAATGCCCATGAGTAGCTCGATAGCTTTGACTACAATACTTAGATAGAGCTTGGACCCCTAGACATTCCCCCTACCCCACCCTCGTACTTGAGCATTCTGGGCTCCAAGCAAGCCTGTGGTAGCAACAGCAGTCAGCAACAGTAGTCTCAGGAGCCAAATTCTGAGAGGACGGTCATCCCCCCTCAATGATGCTATGTTCCCAAGAGGATTTGGCACACCCCATCACTCTCTCTTTCTCTCCTCCCATCTCTTTGCATTTTTCCCACCCTTAATTTGGTCCTGGATATAGGAGCAGTAGCAGAGCCAACCAATAGACAGGACAGATAAATTCTGGAGTTTCTGGATGGAAGACTGAAAACCGGAGCCCTGGAGAACAAAGAGTATAGGAATAAGGCAAAGAAGGAGGAAGCAAACCCTTACAGTTATTTATGGACTCCCAGATGTGGACCTAATCCTAAACAGCATATTAAAAAATTTGAGAAACAGACAGATGGACCCAGACTCCTGATTAGCCACCAGAAGGCACACACATGGGCTGTAAGCACATAATGTTACTAAAGACATTGAAAATTTAACAGAATCACAGAAGGCAGGTTGGCACTAGCAGCCTGAAATTACACAGGTCAATTGCTTGCTGAAACAAAAATATCAACATTCTCCATAGAATTTAGTAAGATTTGAAGTCTCATAATCTTCAAAATATTCAGGACATAATGAAAAATTACTCTGCATATAATAAACAAGAAAAATCTCAAACCACATGTGAAAAGATAATCAAAGACACCAACATCAAGATAACATAGATGTTGGAATTATGTGACAAAACATCTACAATATGTATTTTTTAAATATTCTCTAAAAAACAATCATGGATACTCTTGAAACAAATGGAAAAACTAAAAGTCTCAGAAAAAAACATAAGAATCAAATGGAAATTTTAGAATTTAAAAGTAATATAACCAAAATTAAAAATTCCCTGAATGGGTTTGATATCAGGATGGAGCTCAAAGAAAAGGGTCATTAAACCTGAAGACAAGACAGTTAAATATAAATTAGCCAATCAAAACAACAAGGAGAAAAAAGATTGAAAAAGGTAAGGACTTCAAAATCTTTGGAACAATCACAAAAGGACTAATATTCATGTCACTCAGTCCCAGAGGAGAGAAGACAGAGTACAGTGCTAATAAAGGAATAAAGAGAACCAAAATAAATGGAGTGAGATATAATAATGGTTTGAAAAATTCAAATAGTAAAGTGTCAATCCTTCCTAAAAACGATCTATAGATTAAACACAATTCGGATCAAAATCCCAGTAGTCATCTTTATAGATACAGAAGAATTGGTTCTAAAATGCATATGAAAAGTCAAATGAATAAGAATGAATTTTAATAACTTTTAAAAGAATATGAAGGACCCATACTAGTCAATTTTATGACTTGCTGCATAGTTAAAGATATCAACACAATGTTATTGGCAAAGAAATAGACACATAGATCAATGGAACAGAATTGAAAAGTCCAAAATATACTCAAACAAATATAGCCAGTTGCTCTTGTCCTATCTAACATATTTTAAAAACAAGATCCTAAAAGATCAAACTGTTTATATGTAACTTACCTGAATCCCAGAATAAAATTCAAGAGTAGATTCAACACCAGACAAGGTGAAATATCTTTCATTAAATAAAAGATTATCAAGTATATAAAAGAAAAAATGCCTTGCATGCAGAGAAACATAAACCAAACAAGGAGAAAAATCAATCTATACCAACTTAAATTGGTCACATATTTTGGAGGTAGCCATCAAATACATTTAAACAGTTATTATAAGCACAGTACCATAAATTGAAAACTTAAGTAGAGACATGGAATATTTTTTAAAGATCAAAAAAAGTGTAAAATCACACTCACACACACACACACACAGAGAGAGAGAGAGAGAGAGAGAGAGAGAGAGAGAGAGAGAGAGAGAGAGAGAGAGAGAGAGATTGACTGATTGACTGATTAATGGCAGAAGAAAAATTGGTAGACTTAAAGGTATAGCAATAGAAACTATCCCAAATAAAGTATAGGAAGAAAATAATAATGATGATTATCATATAAAAGGTATCAGTGAATTGAAGAACAAATTCCAGAGCCTTTTGATATGCATAACCTGAGCTCCTGAAGTATGGGGTTGAAGGAGAAAAAAAATATTTGAAAACAATTTGTTGAAAATTTTCCAGATTTAATGAAAACTATAAATTCATAGCACATGCTCAATGAACCCAAGCATAAGAAACATGAAGAAAAGTATATCAAGACAATTCAAAATCAAATTTCAGAAAATCAAAGATAAAGAAGAATCCTAAAACAAAGCCAGAAAAAAAATAAATTAAAAGGATTCATTATGTATAGAGGAATAAAGATGAGGATGACAGCAGATTTCTTATCAAAAACAATGTAAGCAATAAAACAGTGGATCAATATTTGAAGTACGAAAAGAAAATAAGATCAATGTATAGTGATATATCCACAAAAAATATCTTTTAAAAGCAAAGGGAATTTGAAACAGGAGGAATTTGAAATTTTTTTCAGCTTTTCTTTAAAATTTTTTTTAAAGAAAAGCTGTAAAAATGATCACCAAAAGACCTGCACTATTCTCCTCCCCAAAAAAATGTTAAAAGAGATCTTTTACATAGATGGGAGATAATGCCATATGAAAATATGAATCTACACAAATAAATAACATTTGTTCACAAAAAAATACTGTAAATGTTTATGGTAGCTTTGTTTGTAACATCCAAGAACTAGAAATAACCCAAATGCTCAGGGGCATGTGGATGGATAAACACATGATCCATACAATTAACTATTACTCAGCAATAAAAATAAATGAACTGGTGATACATACAACAATAGTGAATATCAAAATAATCAAGCAAGATAACCAAGACAACAAAAAATAAATATTATATAGTTATAGTGAGATAAAATTCTAGATACTACTACTAATCTATAGAGATAGAAACCAGATCAGTGGTTGACTAGAGATAAGGCCAAGGATGTGTGGGGGGGGGAGGGGGAAAGAGAAAAATTACAAAGAGGTGAAAGAAACATTGGGGGTGTTAGGTATACTTTGTTATCTGGATTGTGATAATGTCTTCATTGGTATATACAAATGTCAAACAGCATTACAAAAATAATTAAATAAATAAATATTAGTCTAATACTTCCACTGAATAGTGGTTCTTGGTCTTTCTTAGTTAATAACTTACACTGAGGTAATCAAAACTAGCATTAAAGATATAAACAAATCATCATGCACATTCTCTGACACAGAAAATAACTTCTCTGTATAGGCTTGCCTTTTTAAAAGATAGAGGGAGGAAAAACAAACATTTTATTCAATAATTTTTAACGACTGAATCCCAATTGTAAAACTACAGTGATCGTTTTTAACCAAATTGTTAAATGAAATATATCAACATATAAATAATCATGAAGAATAACAAAAGTCTATACTACATGGGATTAGGATTGTGTATCTTAATTACATAAATTTATAATTAGGATTTTATTTGATCCATTCAACCTGTGAGAAAATACAGACTCAGAGAGGTCAAGTTGACCATTGTCGTGGTTTAGATACGAGGTCTCCCCCAAAAGCTCATGTGTGAGACAATGCCAGAAAGCTTCGAGGTAAAATGATTTGGTTATGACAGTTTTAACCTCATCAGTGCGTTAATCCCCTGACAGAAATTAACTGAGTGGTAACTGTAGCCAGGTAGGATATGGCTGGAGGAGATGGGTCACTGGGCTGTGCTGTTGGGGTATATTATGTCCTTGACCAGAGGAAGAGTCTCTTTCTGCTTCCTGATGGCCATCTCCTGAGCTGCTTTCCTCCAACACACTCTTCCACAATGATGCCTCACCTTGGTCCCAAATACTGGAGCCAGCTGTCTATGATATCATGAGCCCCAAATAAACTTCCTCCTCTAAAATTGTTCTTGTCAGATCTTTTGGTCACCACGATGAAAAATCTGATTAAAACAGCAAGTTAGCCCCAAATCAAACATGATAGAATCAGAATTAGATCTCCCATACAGGCTTCCAAACTCCAAAACTATTGTTTCATACACAATAAATTGCTGGCTCTGCCTGTTGTCTAGAATCCTTCCTCTATGACATTAGAATGGCAGGATTATCACCTAAAGCATTATGCTGTGAAGTTTTATTGTCCTGGCACTTATAGCAGAGTAATTAAACTATAGTAAGAAGTAGTTGTACCTAGTTGACTCTCTTTCACAATCTAGCCCAACACACTGTTTTTCTCTTTGTTGTCTCCAAGTTCAAGCACCATCATCTTTTGCCTAGAAGACTGATCTTTGTGTGTGATGTGAATTGCACATTTTTTTCAATTCACCATTCATATTTATGTCTTAGTATTTTATCTCTTTCTTTTCATATGCAATTATTTTCTTTTTATGTAATCAAATTTATCAATATTTTCTTTTCTAGCTTTTGGATTTCAAGTTATATTTAGAAAGAACTTCCCTAACTATTGATCTTGAATAAATAAACTTGGAAGACTGAACAGGATCTCAAAGGGCATCTCATTTGTTATGGACAAATTATGAAGTAAATCACACTGCACTGGAACAGTCATACCAATTGGTACCACAGTAGTGACAAAATGCTGCTGTTCCAACGTGTGCTCCCATACCTAAAGTTGGAACTTTATCCAACTCATAGTCTAATATCCCCAGATATTATGCACATAGCAAGTCCAAAGGAATACACTTATTTTCCAATATCTCAATCTTCAAGCTGAACTTTAAGAATCAATACTCAAAGTTCAGTAGACCCTGTGGAGTATGATTTCTGTGTGTGGATGATCAAACCTTAAGCTGCCACAATAAATCTGGTTTTAAAAGATACTTCAAAATAATTAAATGCACGGGCACTTGTCTAGCCAGGAAGAAGAAAAAAACTATTGGATACATCAATTTAAACATCATGAACAAAATAATAACTAAGTCAAAAGAGAAAGAACATATATTAAAATAAAATATTTTAAAATGATATAATTGGGAAAATGTGAATTCAAATCAAATGTTTGGTGATATTAAGGAATTTTACTAATTTAATTTTGAGATGGTAGTGGTAGTTAGGCTATGCTTTCTTTGCAAATATTTCTTAGCTGTTATAGATCTATCTGTGAATAAAATTTTATAATATTTAGGATTTGCTTTAAAATACACAGAGTTGGAGGACTGGGTGGGGATTTATTGAATCTACTGGATATAAATTAATATTTGTTGAATATTGTGATGGATTCATGAGGATCTATTATTCTATTTTCTCTACTTTTTTATATGTTTGAAATTTTCCATGTTTTTTAAAGCCAACACATTAAGTATGCAGATTAACTCCTTTTGAGTTAAGATGTTTGAATGCATCTTTTGAAGGTTAATTGACCTATTCCCAACTCCTTCTCTTTTAATTCCCTTGATAGAGGATGCACACGTGGTTGCTCATTTTCCCAGCATTCTTTGTGGCTAGAAGTGGTCACATGACACAACTTTGGACAATGAAGCCTATTGGGATTTCTCAGACTACTTGGAAATATTTTTGCTTTTTCAAATAAAAGCAGACAGTGAGGCTGACTTCCACCTCTCTTTTCCTGTCTTTGAATGGGCCCTAGGTTTTGAGGCCATGAAGGCATGTTGTAACAATGGTAGAGTTAACTTAAAATGCAGACTCAGGCCTCCTTTCATTGAAATTCTCAGCTAATACTGTCAGCCACCTATGGCCAGATGTCTGTAACATCTAGTCATATTGAATGCAAATATATTTAAAATGCTGTGTATTGAAATCACTGTAAGTCCCTTTTTCTGTTCTTGCAGCTAAGTACTTTGTACTTTTACAATCCATAATATAGAATTCCTTATATGATAAAATTTCTCTTATCCACTCTGAAGCAATGCTAATAATATCTTTTTCTAAGAAAAGTTTAATTAATTTGAAATGGATACTAAACTGCCATGAAAAAAACTTTGATATTTCCTCTGCACGGTTGGATCATCTCACCAAAGTATCTGAAAACTATTTCAAAAATTTCCAAAGTAATCATTACAAAGTGAAATGAATCATTATTTAATTAATAAGTTCATTAATGAATGATACATTCTTTCCCTGGCCCCACATCCATAACTGCCAATGATACTTCTATTTCAGCTTCTGACTGCAGGCCCTGGTAAGTCCTCAGTGAGCTGGCACATGGGTATGGGTCAAGAGCCCTGAGAATGAGCCAGGCAGCTGACACAGTCCTGCAGCTGAACCTCGTCTTCCTCCCCCAAGGCCAGCTAACTCAGTCTTTCAAGCCAAAATCCCCTTCAAGGAGTTCCCCAAAACTAAGCAAGATGAAAAATTTTATATCTATCCCAAATTCAACCACTCCCAGAATGGGTTTAAATAGAAAGCTGTGGTTGAAACTAAATGTCAACCAATATTCATGGGTGGAAAAGAGTTTCTCCAAATTCTTTGACATTTATTTTCTTTTAAAGGCTGTAAGTCCTAGCCAGACCAATCAGGCAAGAGAAAGAAATAAAAGGCATATGAGTTGGATGAGAGAAAGTCTAATTCTCACTGCTTGCAGATGATGTGATCTTATGCACAGAAAATCCCAGGCTCCACCAAAGAAATTACTAAAACTAATAAATTAATATACAAAAATACATTAATGTACAAAAAAATTAACATGCAAAAACTGGTAACATTGCTATTGGCTAAGAGTGAATTATCTACAATAGAAATCCAGATAGCAATATTATTTATAATAGCTAAAAAAAAAAACTCAAGATTTTTTGACCCCAGAGATGAAAGATTTCTACAATGAAAACTATAAAACATTCATAAAACTATAAAACATTTATAAAATAAATTGAAGAAATAAAATAGAAAGACATCCCATTTTCATGAATTAAAAGAATTAGTATTGTTAAAAAGTCCATACTACCCAAAGCAATCTACAGATTCAAGGACATTCTCCACAGAACTAGAAAAACAATACAAACTTGCATGGAAAGACACAGAAAGAGAGAGGAGGGGGGGAAAGAAGAAAGAAAGAAAGAAAGAAAGAAAGAAAGAAAGAAAGAAAGAAAGAAAGAAAGAAAGAAAGAAAGAAAGAAAGAAGGAAGGAAGGAAGGAAAAAAGGAAGGAAGGAAGGAAGGAAGGAAGGAAGGAAGGAAGAAAGGAAGGAAGGAAGGAAAGAAAGGGAAAGAGAAAAAGGGAAGAGGAAGGGGAAGGAAAAATAAACACCAGATATCCAAACCCATCTTGCACCAAAGAACAAAGTAGGAAGTGTAATATACCTGACTTCAAAATATACTGCAAAACTGTAGTAACCAAAATCGCATGGCATAAAATAATACTGACATAAAAACAGACACAGACCATGGAACAAACTAGAGATCTAGAAGTAAACACAAGCATCTACAGTAGCTTATTTTCAGTAAAGGTGCCAAGATCATATTTTGGAGAAAGTACAACCTTCAGTAAATGGTGCTGGGGAAACTGGATATCCACATGCAGAAGAATGAAACTAGACCTCACCTCCCACAATACATGAAATAAACTAAAAATGGGCTGAAGGTTTAAATATAAGTCCTGAAACTATGAAATTACTGGGGAAAAAACCACAGGTGAAATGCTTAAATACACTGGAATGGCCAAGGATTTTTGAACAAGGCCACAAAATATAGTCCACCAAAGCAAAAACATACAAATGAGATTACGACAAACTGAATAGACTTGACTCAACAAAGGAAGCAATCCACAGACTGAAGAGATAACCTGCAGAATGGAAGAGAATATGTGAAAACTATCATCTGATAAGAGAAAAATATCCAGAATATATAAGGAACTCAAAATACAAAATATATTTTAAAGAAGACATACAGATGTCAACAAGCATATGAAAACATGCTCAACATCGCTAATCATTAGAGAACTGCAAATCAAAACCACAATGAGATGTTACCTCACTTCAGTGAGAATGGCTATTATCCAAAGGACAGAAGATAACAAGTGCTAGTGAAGATGGGGGGGAAATGGAACTTCTGCACACAGTTGGTAAGAATGCAAATTAATTCACCTTTTCAGAAAAAAGTATGGAGATTCATTTAAATCTCGTAAAAAGAACTAATATGACTCAGCAATGCCATAAATGTCCAAAGGAAAGAAAATTAGAATGTTGAAGAGACATCCAAACTCTTGCATTCATTGAAGTGCTAGTTACAATAGCCAACTAACAGAAACAACTTAAGTGACCATCAGCTAATGAATGGATAAAGACAATGTGTGGTATATACAGATAGTGGAATATTACTGAGGCATAAAAAATAATAAAATCCTGTCATTTGTGACAATATGGATAAAACTGGAGATCACTATGTTAAATTAAATAAGCCAGGCACAGTAAGACAAGTACTTCAGAATATCATTCATATGCATAGCCTAAAAAAATTGATCTCATAGAAGTTGAGAATAGACCACAGGTTACCAGAGACTGAGGAGAAGGAAAAGGCTGATCAGTGGGTACTAAGTTATAAAAAATAGAGGTAAGAAGTTCTGGTGTGTTTTTGCACAAAAGGTGACTACAGATAACAATAATATATATTTCAAATATCTAGAAGAAAAGAATCTAATATTTTTATCATAGGGAATAAATGTGAAGATAGCTCTGATTAGCCTGATTTAAACATTATATAAAATATACATGTATCACAATATCACATGGCACCCCATAAATATGTAGTTTTTGTGTTTATGTACCAGTTAAAATTAATTTAATCTAAATTTTAAAAAGCAAAAGCTCAACACCAAAGAACTTGTTATGTCAGAGTTTCATGATAGAAGTCTAATTGGCTCAAGTAATCAAGTCTTAAAGTTGATACTATTTTATAAAATATACTAGTGCACATAAATTTTTTTCTATATGAGTATATTTAAGTCAACATTGGAGAAAATGTAAAAATAAAAATAGATGGTGGGCTAAATATTTCTTATCATTAAATAAAGGTTTTTGTTATTTAAGCCATTATTTGTAATTTCATTTCAACAACACAATCTATTAAATAAATATTATTGATTTGAATTTTTTAATTTAAGACTAAATATACTTTAGGTAAGGTAATCTAACTTGACTGAAGACAACTATACTGTGATAAATTAGCACCAATCAGAGCATCTATGTAGCATATTAGTAGGCATTTAACAAAAGTTTGGTAAATTGATATCTTAAATGCATGAATTATTTAATAGGTATTCAGAGTTCATGATTGCCTTTTATATCAGAAGTTCCAACTTTGCCAACCTGCTATACAATACAAACTGTTTTCCAAATACAATATATGATGCAAATGTGTAGGACCCTCCTTCACAAGATTAGAAACGTAGCATACACCAAGACACAACTTCACTTGTTCCTCTTCACACACAACAGGGACAGTACTCCCTACGTTGGATCATGTCTCAACCCATCAAATACCTGTTAGCACAACATGCTATCTGCAGTTAATACTGAGGACACACAGCCCCATCAACACAAACAAGATGAGTCATGAGGTCCTGTTATCCCCAGACAGCAAACTCTGGATCAGAATCTGGATTACAATTCTGACTCCAGCATGTCCCCCTCTGTAATCTTAGGCTAATTTATTAATCTCTCTGTGCTTTGGTTTTTTCAGCCAGTAGTATAAGGATGATAATCATAGTTCCTATTTTGTTGGGTTTTAAGGAGATTGCAATATCCTGAAAGGCATTAAGTGGCCTACAAATGCTATACATAATTACCTGACTCCAGTACTATGATCAAGGCTTTCTGTCCCCCTGCTCTGTTATCGCCAATCCATTAGGCACCACATCAGAAATTATTCTTCACCATGGTTACAGGCAACTGTGTCTCCAGGTCCTCTAGTTCCACGTAGAGGCTGGGAATTGGCCATAACAAGAGCATGTTGGCACAGCCCTCCCTGAGACTCAATACACACCATCCACACCAGAGTCTGTGCATGGGCATCAGACAAAACCCAGCTGGTATAGAATAGGGCAGGATGTCCAGCCAGATGGTCTGGATTTGGGCCAATCTCTCAAATACTTGGGGGGAAAAAATCACTTGGCCTCACACAATCTTTGTTTCCTCATCGGTAAAATTAAATAGTACCTGCCTCATTGTTAAGGATTAAATGACAGATGCTAAGTATCTTCCTAAGGTAAAATGTTTTGCATGCCTGGGTATCATTCATGTTCTATTACAAACTTTATTCATTCCAAATAAGTCTGGTTGCTTTCTGTCTGCAAAACATACAGTAACCAGAATGTGATGCACATTTGTTTATTTGATTGTTTGTTAACTTATAAGTACTATTGCTGAAATTATTTGAATTGGAGAATTTAGACCCAATCTGAAAGAGATTTAGGTGCTGTATTCTGTTTTGTCCTGGTAAACCCATGGTTTCCTCTGCTCTGTAAGATCCCAGTGGGCACTGGCTTCCCTGGCATTGAACACACTCTACTGTAACCAGGATTACACTGTCTAAACTCCCGGTCTAGATTATGAGCTCCTTGCAAGTAGACCTACGGGTCTGTTTTTCCTTTGTATCTTCACATTTAGCCCAGAGCATCATATTCTAGGCACATAGCAGCATTTGGGTTGCTAAGAATGGCTAGCATGATAGGGTGTGGGGAAGAAGCAATGTCACAATTCAGTCAAATCATTTCCTCCAGAACCCTTGGGATTGGAGTTCCCTTTCATACTAGCACTTGAGCAGGTACCACCTCTCTCCATGTACGTGAGTGCACACATCTGCATGTGGCTCATGGGTCAGCCCTTGCTAGAGACATTACATTACCAAGTATTGAGTTGTCACTTAGTAAATGACAACTTCTGATGTCCTAAACTTCTAGGAAGAGTTAGTGTACCTCAAAGAAATAATCAGTGCAAACTTCCAACCAGTGAAATCAAGCCCCTTATATTCTGTTTAATTTCCTAGGAGTTTTTATACATCTTCAACACACATAGCCCCTCACACATATACCAGCGCTATATTTTTTTAACAACAGAGGGTTTTCTAGGATTGAGTAGTTTTAAACAACAGTATTTTATTATTTTAAGCACACCCACTGTGGAAACATTCTCAGGGCTCACACTTCTGGTATTGGAACATTTATTTTTTATTCTGAATATTTCAGCACATCTATTTACCTGGCACTATATTTAGTACCACAGTGCCAAGATGGCATATATAAAGATTCAATTGCAATTCCCATCTGATGTCCCTTCCCTCTCCTTTTTACCCCCTTTTTTATGTCCACACTCTGAATTCAGCACAAAGTTGGTGTGTTTAATTTAAAAAGAAGTAAAACGCTCCAGGAGACCCCTCAGACCACTGCAAATTACCTACTTTATAGGGGCAGTAAAATTGTGTATCGGATTAGAAGTGATGCTGATCTGAAATTTATGATAACTTTTAATGGCATTATAATTTTTTTCCCTGTGCACTCCATAACTGCGTCGTTTCGATGCACAGTGCAGGGAGATGAAATTTGTAAGGGAAGAACATTACCCAGGCAAGCTCAGGGGGCGGCGGTGGGGGAGCCAGTGGAATAATGCAATGGCCCCACGCGGGCAGATGCAAGCTATCCTTTTCATGCACTACAGAGACACACAAATTTCAAAATGACCCTTTGAAATTAAAGCTGACCCAGAGTCTAGAATCTATTGATAAATCTAGGAAATGTGGTATAAGCAACCCAGGAAGAAAGCAGGTGTAGGAGATACACCCCACCACTTCTAGGGCACTTCTCATTTTTCAGCTGAGAGAAGCCCATCTGAGGATCCTGAACTAGTTTTCTGGAGCAAAACAGCTCATACCTAGGGTGGGTCTGTGACCTAGGTTTCCTATGGTGGCTCAATTCCCCACTGGTTCCAAGAGAGCACAAGGGGGCATAGTTGGTGTCTCAAACTGAAAAGACTTGTAAAATACTGAGAAGTTTGCAACTAAGAAAGGGATGGTGGAAGAAAAAGGAGGAACTCAATAACAGAAGCAGATAGAGAAGTAGGGAGACACAGAGCGACATAACGTGAGTTTTTATAATTCCAATAATAAAGTCCACATCAAGCTCTGATTTAAAATAGGAAAGAAAAACCTCTCCAGAAAAGCCACCAGAGGCAAAGGAGAAGAATTCCTTGCAATGCAAAACCCCCTCTTCAACTTGTTTCTCCAGGGGCCCTCCAGTCTCTGCTTGAATACTTCCAAGGACAAGAGACTCACTACCAATTGGAGCATTTCATGATTAATTTGTAAAGTCACTGAACAATGGTATTAAGCACAGAGCCAGGCATCGTACTAGCACTTGAGCTAGGGTTAGGGTTAGGATTAGGGTCAGAGCAAGGAGGTCAGTTATCCAAGATCACATAACTATTCATTGAGCTAAAACCATCCATCTGCCCTCCTATCACATACTCCTTCCATGAACCCAGGCTGCATTCTCTGGGGATCAAGCTATTCAAGGACCATGGTATTGTTGAAATGTTTCTGAAAGCTTTTTTCAATAATTACATGCATTATTCTGTTTTCTGATTAGAAAAGCAACCTAGGTTCAGTACAGACAATTAAATCTCCAAAATGCACAAAGCATTACCTATGTGGCATTCTTACCAAAAATATTTAACATGAATTTAGTAAGGACTACAAAATCTGAAAACTATTCAAAGTGGGCTGGTCTGAACACTCCCAAGACAAAAAAAGGAAAATAAAGGGGGGGGGCTATTTTTTTGGGTTAAAGAATTCTAGAGAAATGCCAATACAGGAAACACACAAAACTCAGAACTTGGATTGAAATTAAAAGGTTACAACAGACATTTGGGGGACTATTGGGGAACAAGAATACAGACTGTTAGGTGATGTTATTAAGTCAGTATTAAAGTCCGGGTTGTGATATTGTTATTGAGGCTTTGTAGGGATATGAACTTGCTCTCATGATCTACAAGCCAAAATGTTCAGGGGTAAAATGTCAGGTCTACAAATGACTTCCAAATGATACAGCCAAGACAGATAAGGACAATACACTGCAAAATGTTAACAACTATGAATCCAGGTGAAGGGTTCCTAGGGGTTTATCGTCATCTCAAATTTTTATAGCTTAGAATTGTTTCAAAATAAGAAGTTACGGGGGAAATATCCAAATTTAATGCTAGCTATCTCTGAATACTGGGATGTTTTTACAGTTCTATTTTATCTCTTTGTATATTCTCCAAATATTTCTGTAATGAGAGAAAGTCTTTCTTTTATATTGGATTTTTTTTTAAAGTGTGTCTGTTGGTGCAATTTCTTCCAACTATGAGCAGAACAGCAGCACAAGTCTCCAGAAAGAGGTACAGACCATCAGCTGATCCAGGTTCCGACACTTTGAACTTACAAAAATCAAGCCTCCCTGCCAGGTTCTGGTGAGGCTCAGAATGAGAAAACAAATGAAGTTATTCTTTTCAGGCTATTACACCAATTTTCCCTAGTAATAGAGCTATTCATTTCTTGAACATTTTACTCCACAAAATTACACAAGGCCCTGAATTCAGTCCCCAGCATCCAAAACACATACACATGCAAAACACATATTTAATACACACACAAAAATATATTTTCAACTCATTTTTTCTCTCATTTCTTTGAGAATTTCTTTTCCCTAGAACTTTGGGCAAGAATTGAGTTCAGATAAGCAGATCCTACTACAGCTGTCTCTACTTTCTCAGAGGTTAAACAGCAGAGTAAGCCAAGAATTCATCAGACAGCCAGTTTTTAGAGTGGAGGTGATGAAGCCTCAGGTCCTGTGATTCAGGGCTGGTCCTAAAGGCGCCCGTTGCCTGGCCAGGCTACAGTATTGGCTATAAAAACAGCACACTGGGCCTCTCTGCAGAAAAACTCACCTGGACATTCCTCTTCAGTCTGGAATCCATTAAGGATTGGGCTTTTTAACAAACTGCCAGGACCCTCCTCTTCCTTTTCACCGAGGTCATCTGGTCTGTCAACCTGGGGAACCAGGCCACAGGTCTCAACCAGGCCTTTCTTTTTCTGTATTAAATTTGTGTGTATTTTCTCTTTTTTTATTTTTTTCTTTCCATATTTCTTACCACCTATCTCTCCTGTTCCCCTTCTTCTATTCTACTCATCTTCCTTCTTTTTTTTTTTAGTTTTATTGATTTTATTTTTTAAATACATGAAAGCGGAATGCATTACAATTCTTACTACACATATAGAAGACAATTTTTCATATCTTTGTATAAAAAGTATGTTCATGCCAACTCATGCCTTTATACATGTACTTTTTCTGCATTACAATTCTTATTACACTTATATACCACAATTTTTCATATCTCTGTTTATATATAAAGTATGTTGACACCCAATTTAAGTCTTCATACATGTACTTTGGATAATGATGTCCATCACATTCCACCGTCCTTGCTAATCCCCTGCCCCCTCCCTTTCCCTCCCACCCCTCTGCCCTATCCAGAATTCATCTAATCCTCCCTCTCCCTACACCACTATGAGTCAGCCTCCTTAAATCAGAAAAAAAAAAAAAAACATTTGGCATTTTTTTGGACGGGATTGGCTAACTTCACTTAGCATTATCTTCTCCAGCGCCAGCCATTTACCTGCAAATGCCATGATTTTATTCTCTTTTAATGCTGAGTAAATTCCATTGTGTATAGATGCCACATTTTTTTATCCATTCATCCACTGAAGGGAATCTAGGTTGGCTCCACAGTTTAGCTATTGTGAATTGTGCTGCTATAAACATTGATGTGGCTGTGTCCCTATAGCATGCTGTTTTTAAGTCCTAATCTCTAGGATACACAAAGAACTCAAAAAGCTAAGCACCAAAAAAACAAATAACCCAATCAACAAATGGGCCAAGGACCTGAACAGACACTTCTCAGAAGAGGATATACAATCAATCAACAAATATATGAAAAAATGCTCATCATCTCTAGCAATCAGAAAAATGCAAATCAAAACTACTCTAAGATATCATCACACTCCAGTCAGAATGGCAGCTATTTTGAAGACAAACAACAATAAGTATTGTCGAGGATGTGGGGAAAAAAAGATTCACTCATACATTCCCGGAGGGACTGCAAATTGGTACAGCCAATACAGAAAACAGTATGGAGATTCCTTGGAAACCTGGGAATGGAACCACCATTTGACCCAGCTATCCTCCTTTCTTCTATGTATTTCTATTTTTTAAATTTGTGTTTTACAGATATACATAAAGCTGAAATTCACTCTCACCCAGACTCTACAGGAGTAGAATTATTATCAATTCATTTTTCAGAGAATTCGAATAAAAGAAAATTTGAATAAATCACAGCAAAGAAACTTAGTGACCTTCTAGTTTAACTCCTTCCTTTTACTGACAGTGGAGTAAAACTAAGGCCCAGAGCAAGAAAGTCAGTGAATTGTGACTAGCAGAATTAGCAGAATTGGGAGATGGTGTGTGTCTTCAGACTTTGTCGGCCTGTTTTGTCACATTCTGCGTTTGTGATCCCAGAAGGCAAACCTTGTATCAATCCACATCGGTTACACGTTGTCATTGTCCTCACATCTTCTCCAACCTCCTAGATATGCCTCTTTCCTGCAGGGGGCAGTGTATGTAGATTTCTGTCACTCCAATGCCTGCCTGGTGTTCTATATGCCTCTGCGGGGATCTTCTTAGAAGGTCAAATTCATCCTTTTTTTTTAATTTAATTTAATTTTATTTTATTTTTTAATTGGGTGTTCACAACATTACAAAGCTCTTGACATATCATATTTCATACATTAGATTGAAGTGGGTTATAAACTCCCAATTTTTACCCCAAATGCAGATTGCAGAATCACCTTTTGGTGAAGAATCCCATGCCTGTGAGAAATTCTCCTTTCTCCAGTGTCACATGTCACCATCACTGATAGTGGTTTCCTTCATTCTTAAAGACTCTTCTTTCTCAACCTCATTTACCCACCATCCCCTCCAGGAAGCCATCATTGATCTACCCAAAAGGGAGAATGGGGTAGAATGAGGAGGAGAACATGACCCCAAATTGGAAAAGACCATTCAAAAGAGAGAAGTCCTCCTATGATCAGAGTCCACCACAATCAGACTCCTCTGCTCCTCCACAGGCCTCAGACCTGAGCAGAACTAATCTTCCCTGTAGCTTCTGACAGATGATGCTTTTTTTAAGGCTGAGAACCTTGGTGTCTGGGACCTCCAGGTGTTCCCTGAAGACTTTGGTTCATAATGGGCCAACATCTTCGATTTCGTCTGAAGCACTTACTTCTCTTAACCTAATTATGCACCAAGGGGAAAATTCAATGTATTTGATCAAGTCTGGCCAGTATTTTCTCTGTCTAACCCCATTAGTCTCATTCACGTGAAGGATTCCTAAAGCAATTAAAGTAACTGCTAACCCCTGAGGGCCCAGGCATGTATATCCTTCCCCACTCTTCCCAGAGCCTGGTGATGCCCTGTGAATGTCACAGGCAGGGCTATGCAGTGAGCCTCTCATAGAGCCAAGGTGCCCTTTCGTGCCAACAAATTAGGATCTGACCTCACTTCAATCAGCAGAGTTCAGAGACGAGGATAACTCAGCAGAGAATGTGGAGGGAGGGGTGCTATGCTCCTGTGAGTTTCTTCTTCACGATTCTCTCTTCCAGATGTTTAACTAAAGTCACATACTTTAGACTAGGTAGCCACCTAGAACTCCAATGACCCACAAAATGCCTTCAAAGTCATTAGTCCATCTTGGAAGACCTCGGTACCCCATTAGCAATGTCATAGCACACTGGAAGAACTGCTGGATCCAAGCGCGCTGAGGCTTAACCTCATTAAAATGTTTCCACGATACAGGGTCAAACTTATGTTGCCACCGGACTCCCTTCCTCTCACCAATTGCTGAGAAAACATTTTCTTTCTAATTAATTTCATGTAGATGAAACCTGCACAAATGTCAGTGCAACAAATTAAGACTTATTGATTATTGGCTTTTTTAAAATAGTTAATGGTTCTGTCCAAAGATGGAATATTTTAGGGACATCAGCAAGACATTCTGGCTTATGTTGATTTGGGTTTTTTGAACAATGAAAATCATGTTGTAAGCAACTTCCATAGAATCGTGGCCCATCTTTCTTCTGAAACTGATTTTTTTTTATTTATGTTTAACAAAACATAAATAGCTAGAAAACTGCAACTTAGAATTTAATAGAAAAACAAGTGAACTTTGACATTTATATTTCACATATAAAAAGCTCTGGAGCTTGGCCCCCCTTTGTGTTCCCTTTCTTCTTCTCCCTTTAAAATGTTAATAGAATATCAAATTTGTCCATCATGATTGTTGACAACAGAAAGGTAAACAATAAGATAAAGCAAGTTCCTTATCAGAAACTTTGTTGTTGGAAAAGGGTGAAATTCTTGACCTAACACAGTGAACTTTACTAAGTCCTACTGTGCACTAGGATAAAGTCACAGGAAGCCAGACTCTGGTCTCCAAAGGCTGCCATCTAGTTCAGAATACCTACCTTCACATTTTTGACTCTACACAGGGTAGAACCCACATTCACTCCTCATCTGGTTTATAAACCTTCTATAAAGTAGCTTGGGATCCTGTTACTGATGGAAAAATCAAAGACCAACAGAAATGAATTACATCAGAGATAACATTTCAGCAAAAACTAAAATATTTAAACTAGACTTTTTTGTAACATGTATCCAACTCATCAAAAACTTTTATTTTACCAATTAAGTGTGTCCAAAGACTACCAGTGACATTTCCTAAAGGAAAGTAAATCAGGCTCATAATCTACACAGGTAAATTGCTTCAGGAAAATATTTATAACAAGCCTTTTATTTTCTTTTATTCTATTAAATCAATTTGACAGGGAATATCTAAATAACATTCCTTTCTATACTCATTCTGAAAGTGTACATATTCAGTCTTCATCTCTCAGAGCAGAGCCAGGAAATGGATCCTAGAGATCATCTAGTCCAACACGTCATTTTATAGCAAATAACTGAAGTCAAGGAAGTTGTCACTTATTAGAGGAAACATAATGTGTATTTCCATGTCTCTATTCAATATAGTTATTAGCTATCATGTCCAGTACTGCATTTCAATAAAGTAAGCATGGATATTTTGGGAAAGATGCCCAGCTAGGTGATATCAATGAACAGAGAACCAACACAGAAGAAATCTGGAAGAACTCACCATACTTAGCCTAGACCTGAGAAGCCCAGAGGATATGAGATCCCTAAGTAGACGTGCTCTGGAACAGAGGTGCCAGCTGGACTATATACCACAGTTATAGCAAATCATGGGATATGTTATCTCTTGAGCCAAATGAAAGAACAGGACCCTTCACAGAGCAGCACCTCATGAAGGTCTTTCCTCTTAAAGGAGAGCTTAGAAATGAAGACATGGGAACAGAGGTAAAGAACACAAGGACTGTAACTCTGCTGCAGAGGATTGGACCAATTGATCCTTGAAGTCTCAGGCAGCTCCAGAGGACTTTGTATGATTTATTTTTATGTTTGTATTTATGTTCTGTCAACAACCCCCATAAGCTTTGGGATTGCTTTAATGAACAAATGATAAGTTTAAAAATGATAATGGTGCCATCAGGAGCAGAAACCAGTGCTGGTTTATAGCTATGTCTTAATCTGTGTGGCAGAGTTGGACACAAAGGGCAAGTTCTCTCATTCTGATTTGTCATGGCCAGTGAATGTGGGAGCCCTTCACCTCGGGTGAGGCTGGCTTCATTAGTCACATTGGGTCAGACAGTCAAATCCCTTACATTCTTATTTGCCTCCTTTTAGAAATTTGCATCATACAAATTATGGGTCTCTTGGGCAAGCATATTGTAGGTGCAGCAAGAAAATTATTGGCACAGGACATGAACCCATGCCAAATATCTTGAAATAATCCCAGTTATGTCTCTAAATTTTTAAGAACAAAATTAGATTCAAACTCATCCGCAGGAAATGAACACTAACAAGACAATGAGTTAACAGAAACAAAAATTCACTTAATTTTCAAAGGGTGAGTTCTGCTGTGATGCTAAACTCAATTATGCTAACAACACTGACTCGTCACAATGAACCCCATTTGTCAGAAAAGTTATTTGTTATCAATTCCCTTCTCTGAACCAATAATTTCATTATTGCACCTACTATGCTCTTACTGAAAAGACATGCAGTTTTTGTGATATAAAAACTCTTTTGGGGGGTGGGGCACACTCCCAGCCCTATTTTGTATTTTATTTAGAGGCAGGGTCCCTCTGAGTTGCTTAGCAACTCGCTTTTGTGGAGGCTGGCTTTAAACTCACAATCTTTCTGCCTCAGCCTCCCGAGCTGCTAGGATTACAGGTGTGTGCCACCATGCCTGGCCAGAAACTCTTTGGAAGGTGGCAAATAAGACACTTGGCAGTGCTGACCCAACGTATCTAATCAGTAGTGCTGGCAAGATATGGTACCTAAAAATGATAATGGAAAATTTCTGTTTTGAGTGTCCTCCAAATTGTTCCTGGTTAAGTCATAAAATCAAAAAGGGGGAAACTCACTACTTAAACCCACAATTGTGACTTTGGTTTGAAAAAGAGGAAAAAACTAATTTAAACTCTTGTAAGAAATCTTGAGATTAAGTATGAGTGCAACTTCATAAGTCTTCTCAAGGTGATACTCTGATATCTTGTAAATTTAAAGCTTTTATAGGCCAATGGTTACCTTTTGCCCACAGTATAAATTAATCTGGATATTTGTGCTAAATTGAACCATTATTCTTATTGCAAGCAAGTCAAAGAAGTAGATGGCATGTTTTGCAAGGTCTTTTCATCTTCCTTATAGTCTGCTGAAGGAGGAGAGCTAGACAAAAGGCTGATATCAAATAATATATGCAGGTAGTAGTTAAGAATCAGACACACACAGAGAAGTCAGAATGTGGTGGAGGCTGGGAAAAACTTACAACAAAGTTTCACCATGTCATAATACTGTGTTTTAAACCAAAATTAATTGGATTATTGGAGTTCAAATATGGCTTGGTTCTGTGGCTCAAATAATCACTAAGATCTCTCCCTTTCCCTTCCTCACCCCTCCCTCTTGGCTCTGTACCTGGGTTCCATTTCAGAATGTTTTTTCTCTCTATGGTGGCAAAATGATAACAACTTCATACATTCTAGTCAAGTAGGAAAAAAAATCAGCAGACCTATAAGGGTTCACTGAGTCCGCTGGGCTCTGATTGAGTCGTGTGCCCATCCCTGAACCAATCACTGTGGCCAGGGAAAGGCAATGCATTAATTGGCTGAGGCTACACCAAGGGTCCCCTTGAACCCAGAGAGAGGATAGGGCTGAGAGCAGAGAATGGGAAAGCTTCCCAAGGAAAAATCCAGGTGTTGTTATCAGGAGAGGGATACATGTATAGTAGGCTGCAAAACAAAATAAACAAATAAATAAAATAAAATTTTAAAAAGTACACCCCCATTATATCAAGTCTTATCTACCAGATTCTAAGTTCAGTGGGGACCAAGATCATGTCCTGTATTTCTTTGGGTCATCCACAATACCTAGCTTACAAATAACAGGTATTTAATCAGCATACATGGGTTGATTCATTGATAAATTCAGTAAATCTGGGAAGTCTAACATTAGAACTCACTCTGGATTTTACTCAAACCCTTTCTGCTAACTGGAAAATGGCCATACTTCATTCCAGATAGCTGGAATTTCCCATATTGTCTTCATTCATGGAACTGCTTTATTTTCGATAGAGGAACTATGAAGTGAGTCTGCATTAACAATAACAATCTTGAACAGGACCATTCTAGGATTGTGCATAATATCTCACACAAACCTCATGAAAATCCTGTGAGGAGAGGGTAATCATGATCCCTATTTTACTAAGAAGGAAAACGAGGCTCAAAAAAGTCCAATGACCTATCCAAGGTAACACACCTAATAAATGGCAGAGCTAGGATCTGAGCCCAGGTCAGTCCTCCCACTGTCTCTGCTTAGCCAAGTCAGATTGTTCTGTAAAGCCCAGGGGTAGATGCCACCAGCTTCTAGAACATCCCGGCTGGAAGCAGCCAACACTGCTACACTTCTTGGTACATCTCCCACATCCCTTATTTTGTTCTGATGTGGATAACTGTTTACAAAATTGTCTCTCCCATTCGATTCTGATATTATCCGTCGTGCCCTCAAGAACAGGAGACAGCAGAAGCCAGAAAGGTAGCAGCATGATATAGGGAAAAAAATAGGAAGATGGACAGAAGCAACAGGAGGGTGCTTTTGGACCACTAGCTGCCCCAGCTCCTAGGCCTCCTGCTGCCCTTCTGCAGAGGCAGAGGCAGGCTCTGAGCTCAAACTGGTCTTCCCAGATCAGGATTCCAAAATGGGGCTTTCATCCTGCATTCCCCAAGTCAAACCTTTCAGTAAAACTATATTCATAAAAAGCATGGCTCAACTTTGTCAATTTGATCTTTAAAATATTTCATTAACGTATTGTTTACCTTGACTACTGAGTGCTTTGGCAGGGCCTCATATCTTGCACACGATGCAGATGTCCCCTTTCCTTCACCCTGGTGGTGACCCTGTTCGGGCGTTCTCTGCTACCTCTAGAGCAAAGCCTGAATCAACTCACATGAAATGACCTTCTTCCATTTGCTCTTCCAACTTGGTCTTCTGTCTCTTCTCCAACAATCTGTCCCTTTGCCTTTCCTCTCTCTGTTCAATTTGTCCCCCGACCCTGGAAGATTTAATATACTCCTTCCATTAAAGGCCTAATCTATGACTGGCTCCTTCTTCTTGAATCAGATCCCACATTGCCTCCCCATTGGCCCAGGCCCTGCAGACCTGCCCGGGCTCACCCACTATGCTGGACACTCCTCGACATCAGGGACTGCCTTAAAGCCATTGTTTCTTCACCCTCTCTGCCACTCCTTACTCCAATGTCTCCCAGTAAGCTACTGAGTTAATGCTCAGTAAATCAATTCCTGTGTTGGATACTTTGTAAAACTCCAGTTTATTCCCACCTGACAGCCAACTTCTTCTTTAACGCATGACAAATAGAGGCAGCAGCCTGGGAAGTGAGCCAGGAAGTCCTCTTCCTGGATTTCATGTGAAAACTTCAGAGAAGACAAGAAGATGAGCTTGGGAGGTGGCAAAACCAGAGGGACATCCTGGGGCTCAGGGGCCCGCAGGGAGTGGCAGTTCTAGGACTTGAACTTATTCTGATTTTGCCTTTCATATGACCTTGAGTCCTAGAGACTACTCACCCCCACCCAGAGCCCAAAATTGTTCTGATTTCAGCTCAGTATAGAAAAAAAATAAAATATTTCTATAGGAAGTCTTAGCTTTTTCAGAATGGAAAACAATTTTCTTAAAACATAGTAGATATTAGGACCTAAAAAGAATCATCCAAGTATTAATGGTTAAAGAGGTTTACTTTAAAATGTGGGACCAAAACTGGAAATGGATACCTTTGTGGGGAAATATTGATTGCCAAATTTAGTTTCATTTATTCATCCATTCAATGAATATTTATTCCCTTTACTGTGGGCTAAGAGTGATGGCCAAGATAGGTGTCGTTTCTAGCCTTGTGGGAATTTTACCACATATATTTTAAGTCACTTCTGAGAACTTTTACAAATTATATTAAATCAACCAATAATTAGATAGTAGAATAAATTATACATAACTTTCCTAGGTTCATATATGAATGCACAACCCGTGTAACTCCACCTCATACACAACCACAAGAATAGGAAGTTATACTCCATATATGTCAAAATACATTCTATTATGCATAAGAACAAATTTTAAAAGTTTAAAAAAATAACAATTATTGAGCTTATAATTGGTGCGTGGTCTAAATTCTTGAGATGTATTAGTGAACAAAATAGAGATCCCTGTCCTCAGGGAGTTTATAGTCTAGTTGAGCACAATAGATGATAAGCATGATCAGTAAGTACTTTAAACCCTTTAGAAGAAGAAATAAGTGTGTTGGCTAAAAGAGAAAATAAAGCAAGATGGGAGTATGTATAGAGCTTTTGAGAAAAACTAAGGAAGCCAGAGTGGCTGGGGTGGAGACAGGGAGAGCAGGTGGACACAAGGCCAGAGAAGTGATAGGGCAGATTGTGTAGCTGTGTGGTCACTGATAAGACCTTGGCCTTTACACCAAGTGCAAAAGAAGCTACCGACAGCTTTGAACAGAGGGATGATATGACGTGACTCTATTATAAACACATCCCTCTGCTTGCTGTTCTGAGAATAATAAACCAGGCAGAGGGGTGGAGCTGGGGTAGAGGAAGGAAGCTAGTTAGGGATCCCTTAGCTCAGGATCCCAGTGAGAGAAGGCAGTGGCTTGAACCAGCATGTGCCGATGCCAGGAAAGGGTCAGATTTCTGATTTATTTGTTTCATGTTGAGGATAAGAGTAGTATCACCTCCTATAGTTGTGGTAGGAATCAAATAAGATCAGACATGTAAAGGCTTTATAAGAGTGCCCAGCACATAGTAATTGCTTAATAACCAATACTTAATAGTATTAATGTTGTTGTTGTTGTTGTCTGTGACCCTGGGAGTGAAAATCACACTCTCATAGGCCAGTACAAAGTCTGGAAAATCATATTTGAATTTGGACCCAAAGTGGAAAAGTCCCTCTCTCTTTCCTTTTTCCCACAATGCCTTTGCTTCAAGGGCAAGGGCAGCTTGTGATCACCAGTTCTCATTTAGTGCCTGTGTCAGTATAGAGCCATTTTGATCTCCCAGCCCTCACTTTCTAACTCACCCTACCCTTCCGTCCCTTACAAAACCAGGGCTCCAGAGTGAGTATGCATGGCCTCCTCAGTGAGGGAACATTGGATACCTTGTTCTTGATCAGCAGATTCTTTTTTCATTTGCCTTCAACTTGGGGCTGGACAGGGGGCTCTGCATCCTGGGGAAGAATGTGGAGTCCTGGTGCCCCCTTGGGCCATTGTGAAGGTTCCCCGTCCAGCTTGCCACAAGAGTTCTAGAAAACTCTAGGGGCTCAACACGGGAAAGCACTCAACTCTCTGTTACTAGAACGCAGCCTCACTCTCAGGAGAAGAGGCTGCAGGAGAGTGCAGTCGAGTGGAACCCTTGGAGTATACTTTAGAGAAATTTCGTCAAAAGGGAAAGTGGAGACCGTCTCTTTTTTTAATTCCCTACCAAAAAATAAAAATAAAAAATTCTCCAGAACTTAAAACTATTTTAATCAGCTGAAAAACATACGTGGGCTTTACAGCTCCAAGACGGCTTGCACAGGCCCCGATAAATTCCTATCGCTCATTTGCATACGCTAACAGCTACACTTTAATCAGCCTCCTAATCCCTGATGGTATTAATGAATTTTTTTATGCTTTTTTTTTTAGTATCATGTTTGCTAATTCAAAAATGATCAGTGGCTTCTGTGTGCCTTTTTTTATGCAGGAAATAATAGGTGAGCTGGGTACTCCTGTTATCCTGCTCTCACAAATAATTAATACTACAAAGGGTACAAATCAGTCTGAATGCGGTGCACAAAGGCACAGGCTCAGCAAAGGCCCTTTCTGTTTCTCCCTCCCCCACTCCCTGTTTTCTCCCTTTTCATTTGCTCTTTTCCTCCAACAAGAGGTGGTTTCCAAAGATACCTGGGCAGGCAAGACAGTGGCCCATCCAAAATATGAAATTCTCTGCCACCCTCTGCCCCCATCACCACTACCAGGATCTGCAGAATCAGAGGGTTTGGATTTCTCCCAAGACTAGTTTTCAAAGCACTAACTGCAGAAGAGGAAAACAGGAGAGAGACCGAGTAAACTTTCTGACCTGCGAGTCCCCTGCATTTCCCACCTCCCTTCTTTGTTCACTTAACCTGTAAGAACCTGGTAGGATCCCGGTGCTGCAGAACAAGGGAGATGAGGGAGCATCTCCTGCCTGACACCTTGCTCTGGGGACCCTGGGATAGTCTGGCAGACAGCAGGTCTGGCCAGCCAGAGAACAGGGAGCCAGGAACAGGATCCCAGTGGTTTGTTCGTCCAGCTACAGCTGGCCCCAAATTACTGCCAACATGAGACATTTAAGCCTATTGAGGGAATAAAAGAGAAAGAGAGTGTCAGAAATTAGTCCTCCAGAGAAACAAGAGAGGTTTCCATGGATAATGGAAATTCACAAATAATTCAACGTGGCTGCATAACCCAAGACCATCAGCCAGAGGCAGGAGAAGGTGGTGCCAACCCTGGACCACCTACATCTGAACGCTCAAACTGAGTTACTGGCCCTAAAATATGAATATAATCTGATGCATGAACATCTATAAGTAAATTAGATGGTAAATTTATTATATATTTTTAACAAAGAAAGAAAGAACCCTAATAGATGCAAAAATACCAAAGTACATCCAGATATTTTTAAAAGGTCGGGGAGAGATCATGCCTTTCATATATTTGGGTTTATATGACTATATCTACATAATACATATATATTTACATTCATAATTTTTTAAATTTTCTTATTCAGAGGAATGCAAGGAGATATGGTGATACAATCTAATTTTCAAAGCCCTTTTCATGCAGCAAGGGTAATGTGTTGCATGAATATGCAATGATCATCAAATCAATGGCCTCCTGCTCGCATGCAGTGCCCATTTTATCACCTGGCAACCTGTCACTAACCTGTAGTTATTAGGAAAGTGGCTTGTACTACCATATAATGGAAAGTTACAAACACCTTCATTTTGATGTCTTGTCTGTCTTCTTCTAGTTAAAATCTTTATTCCTAGTTGAACATTTTCTGGTAGACAGTAGGCACTCTATAATAGAGGTTTAGTTGAATTAAACCGCCATGACACTAAAATACTATTGTTGGGAAGCTATTGCTGACCTTGAACTTATCAAATGGTAAGATATCTGGCTTCGTTGTATGAAAAAAAAGAAGTTGAAATCTAGGGATATCATTTGTCTTTAAACTTATCAGAAATGTCATAATGCATTCTGTGAAAATGAAATCATTTTCTGCTTTTTAATTTATGAGAATTTAGATACTCTTTACCCAACTTCATTCCGTTTGCTCCGTTCACACTTAGCTGGCCCCACCCTGATGCCATTGAATACTCACTGCTGAGTGTCCTGTTGTGCCAATATCTTTGGTATGTCCCCCAGCAGCCCACTGAAGAAAAGGGGACCCCTGGGGCAGCGCTGTTTAACATTTGA